>NC_085841.1:240897188-242097188 GCF_035594765.1 Anolis carolinensis
AAAATCAGTGGATGCTCAAATCCCACTATATACAATAGGCTTGATCGATCCACGAAAAATTTGATTCTAAACTCGTTGCAAAAGTAGAGGGGGGCAGCGTTTCATTTTTGAAGGTATTTCCGAATTTTGCCCCCAAAAAAATTCGAAATTAACGAAAATTCGTTATCTTCAAAATTAATTCGTTAATGGCGGACGCGCATGCGCAATTCCCAAAAACAGCACAGAGGGAGAGGACTTTACAGGACTCTCCCACCCTCATTTTTTGAGTGATCTTCTTCAAACTTGGTACAGTGGTAGAACACATTTAACACTGATAGCTCACCAAAATTTGGAACGTTTTCCTTGTCCTCTGATTTTTGGCGAATTTTCATAGCTTTTATAATAAACCATTTTTTAATAATTGCAGAAATCTGTTCCTGGTTTGAAAGTCTTATTTCCTGTTAAATTGGGTTGTCTTTACTGTGAAAGTCATTGTTCTACTTCAGAAACTTTGTTTTTGTGGCTGAAACTTTGTTAAATTGGTTTGTGTGTGAGATATACTGTGTATATATAGTCCCTGCATATGTGTGTGTGTGTTTGTGTGTGTGTGTGTATAGGTAAAGGTAAAGGTATCCCTTGACGTTAAGTTCAGTCATGTCTGACTCTGGGGGTTGGTGCTCATCTCCATTTCTAAGCCCAAGAGCCAGTGTTGTCCATAGACACCTCCAAGGTCATGTCGCCGGCATGACTACATGGAGTGCCATTACCTTCCCGCCAGAGCGGTACCTATTGATCTACTCACATTGGCATGTTTTCAAGCTGCTAGGTTGGCAGAAGCTGGAGCTAACAGCGGGCACTCACTCTGCTCCCGGGATTTGAACCTGGGACCTTTCGGTCTGCAAGTTCAGCAGCTCAGTGCTTTAACACACTTCGCCATCGGGGCTCATGTATATATAATATACATACACATACACACAATGTGGAGAATATGTGGAAAGGTAGATAGATAGATAAGTTGGGAGCCACAGCGAAGGCACCTTCCTGGGAGCAAGGTCTAATAATAATAATAATAATAATAATAATAATAATAATAATAATAATAATAATAATAATAAATCCCTTACAATATCCAAGATGGGTACCATTATTGGCAGAGAAAGCCAAGCTGTAGGAGTTGAAATCCAATCATTTATCCTCCCTATAGAATCAATTTTATATGCATTTTTAGCTACAGAAAAGCTAAAATCAGGACAGTAAAAGAACAACACCCAGAAAATGGGAATTCCAGACAGGAAACAATCAGGGCCAGCTAATACCTCCCAACAAAGGATTCCCCCAGGTAGGAAGCAGCCAGGCTTTGAAGCTGCAAGGCTATTCAATGCTAATCAAGGTGACCAATTGCAACATTCACACTTGCCTCCCACAGACAAGAGTTCTTTCTCCCACCCTGGACCTTCCACAGATATATAAACCCCACTTGCCTAGCTTCGCACAGACGTCAAAACCTCACCGCCGGGCCCCTCTCTGTCTCTCTCGGTCTTTCCATTCCCGGCTCCATCCGCCGCCTTCCCGCCTCACAGAGAGACACCAGGCCTGAGCTGAGGCGAGGCGGCGGCGGCGGCCATTTCCCCCCTACGTCTTCCTCCTCCTCCTCCTCCTCGGCCTCCTTCCCCCTCGCCCCCTCCCATTGGCTGATCCCGTGACGCCCCTTTTGCTGAGGGGCAAAAGGAAAGGGCCTGAATGGTGGGAGTTTGGGTGATTTGCAAAAGCTTTTTTTTCCTAACGAAAAAAACGACGACATAACGAAAAACGGCCTCTCGCGATTCAAAACCGCAATATCCAGACCGCAATCAAGGTCGTATATTGCTTCAAAACAAACGAAAATAACGAATTAATAACGGGTAACGGGGAAATCGAATTATTTGAGCAAGCCTAATATACAATGGCATCCCATACATAAAATGACAAAAATCAATGTTTATTTTTTGTGATTTTAAAAATCCTCACATATTTTCAAGCCATGGATGGTTGAATCCATGGATATGTTGGGCTGAACACACCACCAACTAGTGAAGCACAGAAGAGGAGCACTGCACCCAACAGTGGCTGGATGGGGCTGAAACATGTATGCATACACACACGCGGGTGGCACCAGTACTCTCAAGAAAAGTTTTGGGGGTCCTTAATACTACATATAAATAATGATTATAATAAAAATGTCAAGAAACATATGCATGTTCTTCTTGGGAAAGGGAGCTTTTTATTTCCATAATTCTGGGACCCAGGTTCTTTGACAGAATGGTACAAGGTTAGAAATCTAGTTAAAATCCCTGCAGGAAAATCACATTTCCTCTTGCCTTATGAGCCTTGTTTAAGAAAGCCAAAAGCCTTGTGGTCTCTTCCAGCTTTATGATTCTATGTGTGGTTTCCCTACCTCTTTGGACAGAGGGATTGAAGGTTTTTGCCACGTGCCATGTTTGTAGCTATATAACGGAGGCTGCTAAATATAGCAATCCATTACCACTTCTATAGCAAAAAAAGTGGCCTAGCTGATCTGTAATTCTGGAGTGTGGATAGAAACAGCCCTGTTCCTCCACATGATGGAGGAAATCATATTCTCGGATGTAGAAAACGTGTCTGGTAAAGTCCAAGTTCAAACCTCAATTGCACAATGTCATGGGTTTTCTATATGCCAGTGGTTTATTTGTCATGAAAAGGATATGAAACCTCATTTACACTATGAATGTTATGTATTTATTCAATAAGAACATATTGTTCATTTGCTAGGACATGGAACAACGGCAGCCCTTGCTCCAATGTATTGCCACTTTAACACATATGTTTATAATATTTCCTGGTCATGGAGGCAACCGACTTCAGCCTGTAGCTTTATTTCAATCTGTCCTAGGAGTCTGCTGAAAGAAACACGTCCTGGGACAGGGTCCCCCAATTGAACGCCATCCAGATGTGTTGCACTACAAATCCCACCATCCCAACCTAGTCCTTGAGAACAAACAGTCTTTTTCTGAAGCATCAGCTGCTAGAACCAGATAAACACAAACACACACGTGTGCTCTCACACACACCAGATTAACGGCTAATGCAAAGCTGGAACAGCTGGGGTGAAGGCAGGTCTTCAGGAAGAGCTCTGATTCCTCCATTTCCCTGGGAGCAGGAAGGCAGGATTGTCATTAACAGAGGAAGGTGTTATCACAGGCCAGCAAAACAGTCAAACCTACTGCTCATACATTTTGTACCAAGGCTGTTCTGCCAAGATGGCTCTCTTGCAGAGCGATTCTGTGCAGGTTGCTGCTGTCGCCTATCAATGTGGAGGCCTCCCGCACAGTCACTAAGCAGCCGTTTCTTCACAGCATGACCTCTCATTACCTTTCATAGGGCATGGGAGGGGGCAGGTGAAGAAGCAGACATGGCCTCTGTAGTTTCAATCCTCCTTGAGAAGAAAAAAAGAAATTTTCAGTTGACCAAAGAGTGCCCAGAACAAGCTAGCATGCAGATTTTCTAATTAATCAACTAAATTTCTATACCCAGTTTCTTTCAGAGCCCTTATGGGTCCCTTAGTAAAGGTAAAGGTTTCCTGTTGACATTATGTCTTGTCATGTACAACTCTGTGGGGTGATGCTCATCTCCATTTCTAAGCCGAAGAGCCGGCATTGTCCATAGACATCTCCAAGGTCATGTGGCCAGCATGACTGCATGGAGCACTGTTACCTTCCTGCCAGAGCGGTACTTATTGATCTACTCACATTTGCATGTTTTTAAACTGCTAGGTTGGCAGAAGGTGGGGCTAACAATTGGAACTCACCCCTTCCCACGGATTCGAACCACCGATTTTCTGGTCAGCAAGTTCTGCAGCTTAATATTTTAACCCGCTGTGCCAAAACCTTAAAGGCATCCGAACGTGTCTGGTCTCAGAAACTAAGCAAGCTGAGCCCTGGTTAGAATTTGGATGGGAGACTGGCAACTAATACCTAGTACTGGAGGCTATATTTTAGAGGAAAGAACCAGCGAAGCCAATATTCTGTTACACCTTTCAAATTTCAGGACTCATGTATAAAATGCCTTGTGTAGAGAATCCATATAAGCACCAGCCAACCCTTTATGGAAATGCTTCACTTAGCTTTGAAAGAAGCTCTCTAGAGGGGAACTTGAAGCTGACTGGAGAAGGTAAAAAGTGTCAAGATAGAATCCTTCAGTCTTAAAATAACCTCCAGTCGAATCCCTTGCAATATAGATAGACAAGTAAGCATGTCCCCACATGTACATATTCAGTTTTCTGTTTATGAAATGGTTACCCCCTCCCACCACACACACACACACACATGCACACTTCTTTTCCTTCCTCTCTGAACTGGGAATAAAGCTGGAAAGAGCAGGGTTAATTCTTTTTCCTGCAAAACCGACCTCACTTTATCTTCCACCAGGAAATCCTTTTATGGTATTGATGATTAATTGGTGTCATTCTGTAAGAGTCTCCGCATTTTCCTGGATGAGAACATGTGCTTATTATGATAGACCATGAAAATAAACCACATGCTTGCTTTAAGTGATGATGGAGCCAGAGCTGGTAGATTTGGTTAACAATAACCTCCTTGCATACAAGTTCTCTTAGGTCAAAATGCAGGTCAGAAATCTTCCTTTTTAAAAAAAAAGAAAAGAAAACATAAATACATCTCCAAATTCTCATTAAAAAGCAAATGAGCTTTACATCACAGTGAGTGTGTTTTATACACACACACACACACGTACACACAAATTCAGCTCCTGTAAATAGTCCCTTGTTAGATAATTCCATGAAGTACAACACCAATTAAGAAGCAACTCAGGACAATTTCCCCCTTTTCTTCTCCCTGGCTCTTCGCTGATCTCTGATTAAAACAGAAGCTTCACTTATCAAACCAGTTGACTGAGCTTGCAGCCAGATGTGCCTGCCAGATGTGCTCTAGACAAGCCAACCACCGCACAAACAGATGTGGGGAAATGGACATGCATAGATAGGGCTCCTTCTTATCATTTCTCCACCACCCCAAATATTTGTCCATTCATTCTGCGTTTTCACCTGCTATGAAGTCATAGGCATGTAGGAAGGGGGAATCTACCCTTCCCCCTCCAGTCTGCAGCAGCTAATTGTAATGGGTGGGAACCTCATTAGGGATTCCTCTCTAAAAAATTGTGAATAAGGCACACACCACATGGGCCAGGGAGTGCCCGCTTGCTGATTGGTTGGATTTTGCTGCAGTCTATTCCGAGCTGTCGTTTAGCGACTGAAACGTGCTCCGTGCTCCGCACTTCCTGGCTGGGCTGAGTCAAAGACTGATGGATAACAGAATATGCTGCTGCATGAGAGCGGAGGTAACTCCTGCTGAGAAAAATAGGTGAATGACTCTCTCTTTCTGTGTGCGAAAGAGAGGAAGAGAATGGGTGTTGCGCATACACAGAATAAGTCGAGCCTTGGAAAGATGTGGTCAAGGTTGTGTTCATTCAGGCAGGGACCAAGAGATGGTGGAGTGGATTTCTGACTCAATGCATCTCGAGTTCCTATGGTAACATCAACTCCTAGTACCATTCAGTACTATGTGTCTCCTCGGCCCCCATAACTGGACATGCCTGAGTGTCTCTGGGTATTTATAACATAGACAGATGGATGCTTTAGTTCTTTGATACTCCCAAGAACCTGGCTGAGGTCCAGGATGAGTGGGACTGAGCCAGTTAGCAAGAATGCTAGCGGTTGTTGTGAATGTGGGGATTACAGGATAGAGTTCAGTACCTGTATCCATTTCCAGAAACATTTTCTTACTAGTGGGCCTACTCAGGATGTTGCTACCTAAGTGAAGAGAAAACAAGGTAGCCCTATTCCTGTCCACTTATGGATCAAACAGACTGACAGCTGCATTTTCCTTCCACACTGTTCTTCATTGTGCCTGAAGGCAACAGGTCAGCTTATGGATCTTGGGGCATGCTGCCTGGCACTCACAGCTCTCCCTCCAACATCTTTGCATGGCTATGTGCCTCTCTTTCTTTAGCATCATCCACTTGAGATAGCTTTTTTCCTCTGCCTAATGTTAAGTTTGGCCCTCCATCCTATAAGCAAGTGGTTCCCAACCTTTTTTTGACCAGGGACCACTTGATCAGAGACCACTCTGCAACATTAGTACCAAAAGGGTTACAAATCCATTTTTAGTCAACTTTAGATTCAGTTTGGTTACTTGGGGGTGCTGGTTCAGAAAATTGCATTGGATAGGCCACATCAGCTCTAGTTTCTGATACAGAACATATGCCATCCATTAGTCGCCATCTACTCACCCACAGAAAACCATATTTAATGATCTAGAGCTGATGTGGTCTATCCATTGCAATTTTCTGAATCAGTACCCCAAATAACTCCAGGAACAGGCCTAAAAAGGAAGACACCAAGGTGCCCCCACTTCCAGGTGCCATATGGAGTGGCCCCGCTCATGGGGAGGGAGGAAGAGGAGGGGAAGCAGCAGCAGTCAGGAGGCTTGTTGTTGTACCTTTTGTGGGTAGTCAGCCTCTTCCCTCATGACATCCCGTTGCCTTGGCACTATAAGAGGGTTTTGTGAGACCAGTCACTCTTGTTGCAATGGTGTAGTAACAGTGAGGCCACAGACAATATTTTAGTTCTTGGCAACCACTGGTGCTCCCTGGACCACAGGTTGGGAACCACTGCTGTAAGCCACGCTGATTTTCCATCTGCTGTCCAAGGTGATGAACCCAATTTGAAAACAGGGTTGGATAGATCTTTTAATGTCTAAACTCCAACTCAGAAAAGGTTTCACTGCCCCACTGATACAGAAGCTACAAACTGCAAGGGAGCTTGACCTTTCTATAGAGTGAACAGTAACAAAATAAAAATAAAAACCACAGGAACTATCTGATGTTTGCACAAAGGTTGATCTAATATAAGCAGGCAATTCTGGCCATACTGTGAGAGTTCCTTTCTATCCCTCACATCGCCCAACCCCCCCCCCCCCATGTGCAGCTTTGGGGAGGGCAGTAAAGTCCCAAATGAAAAACAGGAATAGTTTCACAGTCTCTGCTTACTAAGAATGTCTTAATGGAGTCTGTATTCTATTGTTTAGCTTTAGAAGCTTTACTGCACTTAGAGATAGACAGTGTCCTTCTTTTAAAGGGGGATGATAGGCATTCAATGACATGGCGCCGAGTGTCAGTCACTCCCCTCTTGGTCCAACCTTTGCTAAAAGCACACGCGCCAGCCTCGTGCCAGCGTAGCATTAGACAGGATTTCCGAGAGCTAGTGCCTGCCACAAAGCTATCTGGCCTCTGTCCATGGTGCTGATGCCCTGAGAAACAGAATTCCAGGGCACTCTTAGGTCAAGCAAGCATTTCCTTTATGAGCAGGAATACAAGGACAGGGTTGGTGGGGGTGAACAAAAGAATGATATTCAAAGACATCACTTTGTTAGTCTGGATCAGTACAGAAAGGGGTCTTGTATAAACTTTGTTACTGAGAGACATTTATAACATACACTTTTTCCGGAATCTACTTCGTCGGAGGCATGCAGTGAAATGTCTTTTTATGTTCATGTGTCTTCCAGTTGTCGATTTATGGTGACCCCATTACTTTTATAGGCTTTCCTTAGGCAAGGAATATTCAGAGGTGGGTTTGGCTGTTCTTCCCTTTGAAATATAGACTACAGCACTGGTATTTGTTTCCCATCCCAGCTGATCCTGCTTAGCTTTTAAGATCTCAGAGAGGATCTGGTGCCTTTGTGGTATTTAGGCTTACAGACAGACATCTATACCAAAGGGTGGGCAGGGTGACAAGTTCAGTTTTCACAACAGTGTAAAGGTGGGACAAAGAAGTTTGCCTAATATCATGATGAGTATATAACCATATGAATAGTGGAGGGAGTTTTGGGATTGTTGTACTATAATGGAGGGAGACCAAAGAGGTAAAGATTTAAAGGTAAAGGTTTTCCCCTGACATAAAGTCTAGTCATGTCCGACTCTGGGGGTTGGTGCTCATCTCCATTTCTAAGCCAAAGGGCCGGCATTGTCCATAGACATCTCCAAGGTCATGTGACCAGCATGACTTCATGGAGTGCATTTACCGTTCCCACCAGAGTGATATCTATTAATCTACTCACATTTACGTGCTTTCAAACTGCTAGGTTAGCAGAAGCTGGAACTGACCGTGGGAGCTCACTCCGTTCTCCGGATTCAAACCACCGACCTTTCAGTCAGCAAGTTCAGCAGCTCAGTGCTTTAACCACTGTGTCACCAGGGGCACAGAAAATAACTTAATAAAGCTGAGGTGTTAACTAGTTTCTTAATATCTCCAGCATGCCAGGAAGCCGCTATCTCTGTTCAACTTTATTTTGTCATTTGTGGGTATATATCCCAATTTTGCTATTTTTCTTTACTATCTTGTTTTTTAAAAAAAATTCAAGTTTGTAATCCTATACAAAAAGGATAACATAGATCTCAATCAGAATACTTTTTGACTGGAGATGATGGTACTTGAAATCCAACAAGAACATACATGAGAGATTTTATTTCGTGTCTAGCTTTTAGTATCTGTCTGTTAGCTTTCTTTGCTTTAGCTACCTATGCCCTCTCCCAAAGCAATTTTATTACTTTGATGGAAAAGCAAAAACAAACAGGACTTTAGAGGGAGAATTGGCAATCTCCCAAAGAAGGAGAAGAGAACAATAAGAGAATTATTTCATTGATTTACATATTTTGAGTTCTTTCTTTTGCACTCTGTCTTTTTGCGGCACATCCCAATCCGAATGGTATGCATTAACAAAGTTGCAAACATGAGTACCTGGACAAACTGCAATGATATGGCAGTGTAGATCCAGCCTGAGTCGCCTCAGAAATTATCAATTTGAACTGATTTGAAATGATTAAGCAGTAAGAAATACTAAAATAGTTGTTGTTGAATAAGTCCCCTCAAGATAATAATGGCTGTGTGCAATCAATCCTGTGCACACTTACCTAGGAGTAAACTACACTGAACACATAGAGGGGATTTCTAAGTATAGACTGTGCTTGCAAGACTCTTTATATTTAAAGATTTTTCAATGATAATAGGGTGGGGAGATGAATTTGGCTTCCCCTTGAAAGTTCTTTCCAGTAAGCAAAATGAATAGCAACTTGTCTGCCAATGTTGAGCCACACACACACACCTTAAAAGCTGTTAAAAGGACAGAAGGGCTAAGTGGTTCACTGACAAAGAAAAAGCTCTGATAAAGAATTAAGGGCACTGGTCCTGCCAGTTTCTTTTCTTCTTTCCTGGAATAATGGGACGAAACCATGCATTAAGCATTTGGGATGGGGTGAAATGAGGTGTTTTACTTTTTGTGGTTACAGTGGCTCATGGATAACCTGTTCCCCAGTTGCTAAGTGACACATCTTATACCTGCTAGACATGTACTCACTGAGGAAAACTGAGTGAACATGATGTTCCTCTTTAGCTGAGGGCTCCTGAGTACACTTCGTTGAGGGGCTGCTTTGGGTACTGGTACCCAAAGCTGACCATGAGAAAATACTCAAGAATCCTCTCCCATTACTATTCCTCCTTGTATGAAATACAAATACAGACAACAACAAAGAAGCAGAAGAAGAAATTGGGTAAAGTCCTCTATGGACAATGAGGACAACAGGCCAGTTTAGGGAGTGCAAGACAGGCTGTGTGGCTATTAAAATCTTGTTTTTCCAGAGAATAAACAGGTCAAGGGTCTCAGGCAGAATGGGGAGAAAAGTGTCACTACTGTGTGTACCTTCAAGTCACCTGTTGACTTCTGATGTCAGATCCCATGAATTTCATAGTCATGGAATACTCAGAGGAGGTTTTGTCATGTCCTTCCTCTGAAATATAGCTTATAGCACCTAGTATTCATTGGCGGTCTCTCATCCAGCAGAGTTGATTCTTTACTTCCAAGATCAGAAGCGACCAAGTGCTATCAGTGCAGTCCTGAATAACCTGCAGCCCTCCAGGTGTTTTGTACTTCAGCTCACAAAATTCCTGGGCATTGGAACAGCTGGCTAGAGCATCTAGAATAGTAGTTCTCAACCTGTGGGTCCCCAGGTGTTTTGGCCTACAACTCCCAAAAATCCCAGCCAATTCACTACCTGTTAAGATTTCTGGGAGTTGAAGGTCAAAACACCTGGAGACCCACAGATTGAGAACCACTGTTCTAGAAGTTGGAGGCCCAAATACCGAGAGGGCCACAGGTTGTGCAAGTCTGCTTTGTTGCATTTAGACGCTATATTATCCTGAACAGTCTGCCTAATATTAATCCTTCCCAACAGTACGAACAAAGAGTGCAAAAACACGAACCAATCAGGCCACAATCCTGTGTTTGATGAGTTACATGTTATTGACTACAACTAGAAACACATGCCTGGCCTGTTTGAGAAGCTGCCCGCTACAAGCTTCCTTGGCTCTGAGGATCATTTCAGGACTAGTTCCCAAAAGGCAATGACAACAACCATCAGCTTATCCTGAACAACTTGCCAGGGCCAGACAAGAGCTATATTGATTCTGAAGAGGCAGGAGGGAAGGTTTGAGTGCCAGGTTAGCAACAGGGCACACCTGTCCCCAGGTAACCACTCGCAAGACTCAGAGGAATGGCTGTAGATTGGCAACAATTGCTGTGTTGGTAGATTCAGGACCCTAGGGTATTTTGCCTGGATAGAGCATGGCAATAGTAACTAGCCACAGGGCATGCTGGCTGGGGGGTGCTGGAGATTGTAGTAAAAAATGAAGTATTGCCAAGCTCTGGGCCTGGAATGTGATTTGGGAGATTCTTATAATAAAACATTGTCTCTATCTTCCCCATCCCCTGCACAAAATAATCCCTAGCTCCCAGGGCTTCTTGGCTCCAGGCCACACTGAGCCAGAGCATCTGGCAAAAGCCAATTACCGTAGCACACAAGGGGAATTGACGTCAGCACTGGGAAATCCAGGGAGGAGCTCTAAGCCCAGTCCCAGGCAAGGCAAGGGCGAAAGGGGAATGGTGACAGCTGCTGGGGATGGAGCTAAGGAGAGCCTAATGGTTAAAGGGCCAGGCCAGCAGCAGAAGGCAGTTACGATGCCTCTTTTCATTTATTTGCTTATGGTGAAAACCACATTCAAAGAGCCGCCTTCTCTAGGCAGCTATGAATTTATCACAGAAAATGATTTCTTTCTGCAACTATTTGGAGCTGAAACAAAAAAAAATGTGTCATCCTTAAAAATGAATGCATTTTCCTGTGGCGTTGCCTTTTGTGGCACACAAGCCACATTCCTGTAGTCCAAAACAGTTTATGCCACAATAAAATGACATTTTTAAGGTGCCACAAGACACAAAGTAACACAATCACCCCAACTGAAATTATTTTAAACTAGTACTTTTCAGACAACAGGTGACCCACATGTATACATACATACACACACTCGAACATGCATGTTGACATTCAATGTCCTGGTTTTCTTTAGACCAACTAAAGTATTTCATCCAGTCACTCATTCTTCCTCTCCAGTAAAAAGGACAATAACAATGAAGTTGATGCCCTCTCTATCAGGAGCAAGACCCCTGGTTAAATAAGGGTTGCTAGATACTTGGTATTAAAAAAGATGGCACACAAAAGAGTAGAAGGTACAGCCAGAGGTATCTCCTGGAGCTGTTTAATCAGAGATCTTGGCCGTGTTGGCTGTAGTTCTCCCACATTACACAACTATAGCACTATGATTCCACATTAACTGCCATGGCAATAGCCTATCGGACCTTGGGACTAGTAGTTTGGAGGGACAAACACAAAGATCCCTTTGGCAGAGAGTTCTAAATGCCCTTCTCTAAACCGCAAGTCCCAGGACAGTGCCATGGCAGTTAAAGTGAGATCACAGCATTGTAACTGTATAAAGAGAAAGAAACCAAGTCCCAAAATGTAATTTTCCCAGACTCTGGTTCCATCTTACATTGAAAAAAGAGATAATTTATGTTGGCTGTGCTGACTAGGAAATGTGGGGAGCTATTGGCTGGAATCCTTCTGGAGATATGTAGTCATTTATCTGTAAGTACTCAATAGGATTACACCCATTTGTAAATGTAACATTCTCTATTTCTAATTGTTTCCTGCACTGAATTAGGAGGTGAGCTTGTTCACCATTAAGATCCCTTCCTGTTGTCTCATATATATATGAGTAGTTAAGCAACACAATTCTGGTAGAATTTGGGAAATGATATGAAGCTAGATCTGCCCACACTCCTCTCCAGCCATCCCAAGATCTTTTTCAGAATAATGGACTTTCAATAAGGAATGGGAGAAGTGGAGAAATTCTTTAGTTATATGAAAGAAAAAGGAAACAGCAGCAAAGGGAAGACATTCTAATATTCGAGATCACATCTATAATTCTAGACCAGTGATGTAATTGTCCAAAACTCAATTTGTTGTGTGTGTGTGTGTGTTTTGTTTTTGTTTTGTTTTTGTTTGTTTTTTTGGAGGGGGGAGGATTGCACCCATCAACTAAGAAGCTGAGTTAGTAGGACACCTTGTGGTAAGATTTTGTATGACACCCTGTTTGAAAAGAAAGCTGATAGGATTTTTTAACCAACATTTTGCATCCTCTGATTTGAAAACATATGCTGAACTTGCTGACCGAAAGGTAGGCAGTTCGAATCCAGGGAGCGGGGTGAGCTCCTGCTATTAGTTCCAACTTTTTCCAACCTAGCAGTTTGAAAACATACAAATGTGGGTAGATCAATAGGTACCGCTCCAGCGAGAAGGTAACGGTGCTCCATGCAGTCATGCCAGACACCATGGACAATACTGGCTTTTCGGCTTAGAAATGGCGATGAACACCAGCCCCCAGAGTTGGACACGACTAGACTTAATGTCAGGGGAAAACCTTTACCTTTAGTTACCATGCTTCCCTATTTAAATTAAATGAAGCATCTTCTTTTCCTGGCTTTTCCTTCAGCACAGCAGAAGTGACTTGAGATCCATCTCAAGATGCCCAATGGGTAGATGATTCTTATGGGGAACAATGCCCCAATTTTGCCTCTCTTTTAGCTACACTCTTTTGCTTTGCTTCCTTCTACTCCATCTTTTTCCTCCTCTCCCCCCACCTTCTCTCTATCTCAGACTCTCCTATACAGCTGCCTTCCTCCACAGCCAGCCAATCAGATTGCACATCTGTTCTCCCACTTTAGTCACACCTACTGGGAATTGAAGTCCTGTGATATCTGTAGAGCTACTGCAGGCTCCCCGCTTCTGTCCTCGTGTGACCCTAGCTATTTGCAAGGCTGAATGCGTTTGCTGTATGCTCCCTTTGGGAAACCAAAACCTCAAAAAACTTCCAATGTTTTTATCTATTGCGCATTACTTCCAGGACCCTGGGAGATTGGAGGGAATGCTTTAGACCCATTAACCAGTCCTTAGTCAGTGAAAAGGTACTTGGATCCAGGACCCCTGTGGATACCAACATCCATGGATATTCAAATCCCATTATATACAACAATATAGTAAAAAAAAATAGTGCAACTTATATAAAATTGCAAAATTAAACATTTGGATTTTAAAAAAATATTTTCATGCCCTAGCTCAGGGGTCCCCAAACTTTTTAAACAGAGGGCCAGTTCACAATCCTTTGGACCATTGGAGGGCCGGACTATAGTTGGCCACCAAGCAATAATAATAATAATAATAATAATAATAATAATAATAATAATAATAAAAACCAGTACAGGTGGTCCTGGTGGTGATCGGCACATTGGGTGCCGGGCCAAAAGATCTCAGCCGGCATTTGGAAACAATAGACATTGACAAAATTACGATCTGCCAACTGCAAAAGGCCACCCTACAGGGATCTGCGAGCATCATCCGAAAATACATCACACAGTCCTAAACACTTGGGGAGTGTTCAACTTGTGATTTTATGATACAAAATCCATCATATCTATCTTGTTTGCTGTGTCATACAATGTTGTTGTGTCAATAATAATAATAATAATAATAATAATAATAATAATAATAATAATAAAGAGGGTTGGAAGAGACCCTTTGGGCCATTGAGTCCAACCCCCTTCTGTCTTTGTGCACCAAAAGCACAAGCAAAGCACCCCTGACAGATGCCCCCCCCCCGCCTCTAAGCAAAGCACCCTTGACAGATGGCCTCCCAGCCTCAATGTTAATAATAATAATAATAATAATAATAATAATAATAATGAGAAGAGGAGAACCCTTGGGTCATTTAGCCCAACCCCCTTCTGCCTTTGTGCCATGCGGGCCGGATAAATGGCTTCGATGGGCCGCAAGTAGCCCCCGGGCCTTAGTTTGGGGACCCCTACCCTAGCTCATTGAATTCATGGGTGCCAAATCTGTGGACACAAAGGGCCAATTTTTTTCACTACAAACTAAAACCACCTTCTACTGTAGCATCTGTGTTGACACATCTGCATGCAGTAAATGCTCCAAGGATCTCAAGGCTGCTTCCATATAAATTTTTCCCATTTGGTTTCCATACAACAACCCTGGGAAGTAGATTAAGGTGAGGGACAATGAATAACCCTAGGGCCATCCGTGGATATCTTTGCTGAATATAGGTTTGGTCCAATGGCTGTCCAGATCTAACACTGTATTCAACATTCATCAGGTGAAAAGGGCTACTCATCTTACACAAGCCTGCTCCTAATCTAGATACTGAGCTTTGGGTTTATTCCTACAATCACCAGTGTCATTGCACTTAGGGATAGGAATAATCCAACCCCATGCAGAGATCCAGGCAGCTAGAACCAAACAAAGAAGGCTTGATTCAAGGAAATCTTCACCTTGCTTTTAATGGGTAGATCTGGTTGGAATCATTTGATTCTGGCTGTATTTGCTAGTATGCCAACCATAGTGAAAGAAGCACATATTCACAAAGTGCATGGTTAGATTGTAAAGCTCATTGCCACAAGTGCCGTGATGGCCACCCATTTTGACAGCTTTAAGGGGGAATTAAATCGAAAGGGGACTAAGCCTCACCAGGGCTATTGGTTACAATATTGGCTACAGATTGTTTCTAAGCCGAAGAGCTGGCGTTGTCCTTAGACACCTCCAAGGTCATGTGGCCGGCATGACTGCATGGAGCGGCGTTACCTTCCCGCTGCAGCGGTACCTATTGATCTACTCACATTTGCATGTTTTCAAACTGCTAGGTTGGCAGGAGCTGGGGCTAACAGTGGGCACTCATTCCGCTCCTGGGATTTGAACCTGGGACCTTTTGGTCCACAAGTTCAGCAGCTCAGCACTTTAACACACTGTGCCACCAGGGCCCCCATACAGATTATTTCTAGCAATAGTAATATCATACTTCTGAGTACCAGAAGTAGGAGATCTATCTTGTGCTCAATACTTTCTTCCACTTTTCTCTTCAACAATTGTCATAGCATTTGGTGGCCACCATGTCAGTGGGGTGGTGAATCCACTCTGTCTTTTAGTCTGAAAATTAGAGGAAATGCCTAAGGTTCTAAATGTATTTTGGCTCTATGGTAGACCAGCCACTGAAAAGCTCCTTTAAAGTTCAGACTAAAACCCAAAGTAGGTTCAACAACCCCTACTGAGAAGGAAGCAATGGTATAATTAGATGGCACTTCAAAAAGACAATGCCACTCCTTTTCTCCCCCTCCTCCTCTCCCACCTAGGCATGGGAAGGCCAGGGTGGCGCAATGGGTAGAACCCTTGTGCTGGCTGAATTGCTGACCTGAAGGTTGGGTTGTTGACCTGAAGGTTGCCAGTTCAAATCCATGAGATGGGGTGAGCTCCCATCTGTCAGCTCTAGCTCGTGAGGACATGAGAGAAGCCTCCCAGCTAACACATCTGGGCGTCCCCTGGGCAACGTCTCTGTAGACGTCTAATTCTCTCACACCAGAAGCAACTTGCAGTATGTTCTCAAGTTGCTTCTGACATGAAAAAAAATAGGAAGAGGAAGATGGTGGTTGGCATTCATGGAGCCTCAGGCAATGCAATTAGAAGGATGCTGCTTGTCACAGTGTCAGGAAAAGCAACAGTAGTGAATTTCCAGCCTAGGGTGCCATCTACAGGTGCCAGGCCCAAGCAACATTATTAAAATCATTTTGCATAGACTTCCTGGTCCATTAGAAAGACAAAACAAAAGCAACAGTTTTATTGGGAGCAGCTGAAATGTCACAAAAGAGGAGGGCTAGAAATCTTTTTAGAAAGTCAACCATTTTTAGAAAATCAAACTTTTTTAGAAAGACAACCAGCTGAGGAGGGAGGGAAGGAAAATAACTGTTAAGTCACAAACTAGGCAATCTGTGTCTTTTTCATGGGTGCAAAAGGAAGTTCTTGGAAAGTTTTTTTCAGTTCTCCTCTCTTTGATTAACAAAAACACTTTCTCAGGAAAACATATGAAGAGACCTGCTGGCTTAGACCAAGTTCTCTCTAGTCCAACACTCTGTTACCAAGGTGGCCAATGAGATGTCTCTGGGATTGTCTACCAAAAGGACAGGAGATTTAGCTCACCTTCCAGATCACGTTCCTCAGCCAATGCTACTCAGATTAATTCTGCTCTCAGTACTGTATGTGTATGACTCATCATGGTTTTTCTCTCCATTATTTTTTTGTAATTTCTTCCTAAAGTCATTCTAGTTAGTAAATGCAACTAGATCCCAGTGATACATATTCTTTAGTTTATGACACTGCTGAGTTAGAAATCACCTCCATTATGATTTGATTCTGTCAGGTGTTATATGGACTGAATGAAGACACAGAGTGGCCAGCTCACTAAAAAGAATCATTGTAGATGTGTTTTTCTATTTGATTTGTTTTGCCAGTGCCTCACACACATCCCCTCTAGTTGAAGCTTTATGTTTTTAGAGATCGATTTTGGGTTCATTTCCATTTTACAGAATAAGTGTGGGGATGCTCCATCCGTCTTACATCACAGGTTTTCTTTTATTTGTAATAATACCCTCATACAATTCTCTGTCACGTAAATGCAAAATAAGTCAAGCACATCATATCCTTGAAGAAAAAGACCTCTCCTGGATGAGAAATCTACACCTCATCCATGGGGCCTCAGTGGCTGCTGAACTGCTGACCTGAAGGTTGGCAGTTCAAATCCACCAGACAGAGTTAACTCCTATCTGTCAGCCTTAATTCCTGCCAACCTAGCAGTTCAAAAACATGCAAATGTGAGTAGATAAATAGGTACCACATTGATGAGAAAAGGCCAAGAAATCTTGCCGGCCACATGACCAGGAGGTGACAACGCAGGCTTGAAAATGGAGAAAAGCACCTCCCAGAGCCAGAGAAGAGTACCACCTCCAGAAGCTGAAAAGGAAAGAAGCCTTGCCTTTGTTTGTGTTTGTGTATCTCATGATTGTAAAGGCATTGAATGTTTGCCTATATATGTAAATGCTCTAATCTGCTCTGAGTCCCGTAGGGAAGAAGAGTGGAATATAAATAATGTATTATTATTATTATTATTATTATTATTATTATTATTATTATTATTATTATTACTATTATCATTGCATGTTTGTTAGTGTTCTAGGTGACACAGAAATCTTTATTACCACAAAATACAACCATAATAGTATCACCCTATACATTTTATCGGGGAGATGGTGGCGGGTTATAAATAAAGTTTTATTATTATTATTATTATTATTATTATTATTATTATTATTAATATGTGCATAACAGACTGGAACCATATCTGTGTGTCACTACTGCCCCCTCCAGGGTTTAAACAAAGCAGTTCAGCTATCACAGAAATAGAAATAGATTATCCATTCCTAGGTAGTAACACACTGCCAAAGGCCTTTGGCTTTTAACTCAGAAGGTTCTTTTAATGGAGAGTGCTACACTTTTAAAACTTTGCTTGAGATGTGTTTTGAACTTTTAAAAATATTTAATATGATGGTTTATTTAAGAGTCTTTGAACACTTTTTTTACTCCACGTTGCTTGAAATGAATTTTGCTTTAATTGGATGTTGCTTTGGCAATTAAAGTGGAACCATAGCAATATAACTGCAGAGGCTGGAAGGACCCCAGGGGAACAGCTTTGCTGGAGAGAATGAATGAATGAATGACAGGTAAATTAAGGCAAGGAAGAATGAAACAAGCTATTTGGGGTCAGAGTGGGAGTGATCAAGGAGTCCAATGAGCCCAGATGTTTGTGAATGAACAATAGTTGCATGGGGTGCAACAGGACTAGAAGTAGCTCTACCATTAGGCAGAGGAGCAGCAACAATTGAGGATGACAATGATAGAATGTTTTGGGGGGGAACAGAGCTGCATGTGCCCCTCACTTCTTGCCCTCAAGGGACCCCCCAGCTTTCAAGTGGGGCCAAGAGAGCAGCCAGCATGGAACTATTTTTCAATTACCAGTCTGGTCAGCTTCTGCCAATTTGATTTAATTTTGTACATTGCCTCAGGCAGCAGAACATGTTGAAGCTGGTCCTCATTGAGAGGAGTGTGGATGAGCCTTTGGGATTGGGTGACAACCTACAAAAGAGGGATGGGTTCCAGTGAATACTGCTTGACATGAAAAGGGCATCACTCTCTGCAAAAGAGTCAGAACTGGGACTCTGCAAACTACAAAGCATGCTCAGGGGCTCCAGAATCATGGGGAACTGGCAATGACGGCGTGTTTAAGATTCATAGCTGGGTTGTTCTGGGTAACACAATGATGAACCACTGCTCCATGTGATAAAGGAGAAAACTTTAGTTTTATCCTTTAAGTTGCCTTGGGGTCCATATTAGAAAAAAGAGAGACAAGAAATAAGGAGACTAAAATGTTTTCAGGTTTGTGTAAAGCTAAAAGCAAGTGTGTTTTTATGGCCAGCATCTGCAATCAGCAATGTTTACTGCCTTCCAAGGACCACATCTATGCAGAGGCCCAGTGCCAATCCCTGGCATTTCTTATCATATCGCCTCCTTTATGCTATGGTCTATTTCCCTCCTCTCTTCTCCCTGCAAAAAGAAAAATCCAGGCAGAGTGAAAATAGAAAACATCGTCCTCCATTTGACTTTTCACTTGTCTCTAAATAATTTGCTATAGTACCAATGGCCAAGAAAATGGCCCCTGGTGACAGTGGAGAAAGGGGAAACCACTTTGAAGGCCCTCTAAACTTTAATCTGGACTTTCAAAGGGCTATCAGAAATTGGATCTACATTATTACTATTGGATACTACAATATTACCAAATAATATTCCTCAAACTGCATTATTTGGCAGTGTAGATCTAGCCTGAGATGTTGAAGGTATTTGTGACTAATGTCCAGCACCTTGGATAGCTCCTCTGAACAGGCCACCCAGACCAAAACATGGATTTATCACCTGGAGTTAGAACTGAAGCCTGCTGAGGACATTAACTAGTCCATCCCACCTGCAAAAAATAAAATCAGACCCAGCACATGTAATTTTAATTTTTTTATAAGCAGTGTCCATAAATGTCTGAAAGCACATAGCTTCCTCACATTCAGATGAAAGAGATTACTTAAATCCATGTCCCATTTTCCTACTGCGATGCTCAAAGAGTAGGCTTTGCATTTTTCCTACATGTATCCAAACAAAGATAAGTAATGGTATAGCAAGAAAGCAAAAACTTTTCTTAGAGACCAGTTCAGGGGTAATTGAATTAAAAACGATGCCTTGTGTTTACCCCTACACAGGAGTGTTTCTCAATATTTCCCTGTGTCTCTGGATTTTTTATGTTTCCAGTTAGCAAAGTAAAGACAAGCTAACAAACAAGACAATATAAATGTTACTAAAAGACACTGCCATTTTTTGCAATTTAATCTTGAATGTATTCAAGAATAGCTCTTTGAACATTACATTCCACCCACACACTGAAACTTGAAAGACTGTCTCTTTTCTCATATCAAAGGAAAGAATATTATTTTTTAAATGCTTAACCACCTGAGAATGGAACAAAAGGAGATGAAAGCATGAAAGGAGAGTGAGGCATTTCAACATATGGACCATTCCAAGCATTGAAGATGGGATTTCAGTCATTCTAGCTTGCCACATAAGCGCCATCTTCTGAAATTCCCTCTTCTAAAGAACTGTTAGTGGGATATATGAGCCCTGTCCTCTTTCTGATGTGGCCACAACAGGAATGGCACAAAGGCATTAGACCAGTGGTTCTCAACCTGTTGGTCCCCAGATGTTTTGGCCTTCAACTCCCAGAATCCTAACAGCTGGTAAACTAGTTGGGAATTCTGGGAGTTGTAGGCTAAAACACCTGGGGACCCACAGGTTGAGAACCACTGCATTAGACAAAAAGTAAGTTCTTAGAATAGCCTGGGTCTTCAGTTCATGCAGTCACTTTGGCCAATGTATTTTAGAAGGAGACCTCTTTTTTCTTAAGGTTTCTCTCCATATATAATCAAAAACTAACCCTTGTGCAGAATAGACATAATTTAGCCCTTTCGATCTACTGAATCGTGAACCTTCTATCATGACGTGGGCTAGTTTCCATTGCAGCAGAAAGACATTTGTAATGCCAGTAGGCATCCCACTGAAATGCAGTGTTTTCTTTTATGGTATAGATGTATAACATAAGCCACCCGTGTGTCATTGTGGTTGTCTAGTTACTTTTGGGCAGCTGGGAATCAGGATTGTGTGAGACACCACAGCCATGAATTCACATGAATCTGACCAAAGTCACCCCTCTCTTTCTTGTCAAGACTGCTGGGCAGTCAGAGCAACAGAACCTGCCTTTATACTCTGGAGTTTCAGGAAGCAAAATATGAGTATGCTTTAAATATTTGATTTCTACCATGTTTAATGACTCTTTGAGTCCCCAACTTATATTTTTAATGACATTAAATATTTTGGAAACTTGAGCACCTGTCCTAAGGGAATCTGGGAATATCATGTAGGTGCCCAGTATTATGGATCTGAGGGAAGCAAATGACATTGGCTTGATAGACATGGGATTTGGTTGTGCTCCGGCTTCTTTTCACTTTGAATGACTCAGAAAAATTGCTTACATTTAATTTCTGAGACCAGGGTCCTTGCAATCAAACAGATGCAAACTCCTATAGGTTTGAAAGTTTGCTTGCCTCAGTCTTGGTGGAAACAGAATTAACCACATTGCTTTAGGACAGTGGTTCTCAACCTATGGGTCCCCAGGTGTTTTGGCTTACAACTCCCAGAAATCCCAGCCAGTTTACCAGCTGTTACAATTTCTGAGAGTTAAAGGCCAAAACATCTGGGAAATCACCGGTTGGGAACCATTGCTTTAGGAACATATTTATATCTTTTAATGGGAAAAATCTATTGCTTTTGGGGTATTTCAGGGGATAAAAAAATGAGAGCAAAGAAGATAGAGACTAGATGTTCACATTGGCCCCAAGAACACCCAGCCCATTGTATCCCCCACAAAATAAAATAATTTTCCCTAGAATGGCACCAGATGGCCTCTATGGAGAAAGGAGACATTTGTCATTTCCTCTGTGGGTTATTTAGACCTGGATAGTCTCCATTTTTTTTTTTTGCTATAGGAAATCATTCCTGTGCATAAAATGAGCTGGAGGGTGTAAAAAAGTGTCATATGGGGACATTTGGGGGGATTTTTCAAAACTTCTTTCTCGAGGTAATGGATTTATTTCCATGTGTATGGTGTAGCATGCAGACTGCAAAACATTAGGCTAGGAGTACAGCTAGTATACTTCTCTAATCAACAAAATGGGAATAGGGGGATAAGGATTCAGCTACACACACACCGCTCGGTATTTCCATTTTCTGTTCAGCTGGTCATATTGTGGTTCTGCCATGAAGTCTCCCTCTTCTACCACTATTGGGTTATTATGCTCATATGTGAACTCAATATTTATCTTCTAACTTAATACTGACTTTTTCAAAATTTGAACAGGAGTCTGTAGAAGTGAGTTTAGATTAGGGATGAGTCAAAACTATTAAGATATTTTTGTTTACTTTTTCGTCAATTAAAAATCACTTCATTTTAGGAATGTTTAAATACATTCTTTATTAAAATGTTGAGTTGTTCATTTCTATTTCCCTCTCTTACCCTCAGCTGGCACCTTCTAACATCTAGATGTGCTTGGCTGTGCTCCCATTCCCTTTGTTGTTCTCTATATGTTCAAGCTGGTTTGGACTTATGGCACCCTAAGGTGAGCCTACTGCAGAGTTTATTTTACAAGATTTGTTCAGAAGACATTTGCCTTTGCCTTTCTCTGAGGTTGAGAGAATGTGACCTTCCCGAGGTCACCCAGTGAATTTCTATGGCTGAGTGAAGAGTCTAACTCTGATTTCCAGAGTGGTGTTCCAATGCTGAAATTACTAAATCACGCTGAGGAAAAGCATGATATCAACCAGGTTTGGAGGGAGAGAGCTAAATATTATTCATATGTTCTGGTTGGGAGAGAAAAGAATTTACCTTACTTCCAGAATTTCTAGTTTTGGCCTGAAAATCAAAAGTAAAACGAGTTTGGAGTAGCCTCCACTTTGATTTATTTAAAGTTGCTAAATGTACGGTACTATATAGGAAGTGTTTAAATGCTGACATATGTTATAAAAGGCTTTGCTCATTTTCTTTTGGGATATTCCATCACTATCTTCCACGCACCTTATCATCACTAGCTTCCAAGCCCTAAACTGGACATTCCTTATAGAAAGAGCTAGGAACCTCATTCAGTCCCGGGCCTAAATATCGTATAATTTCAAAGAAGTTACTGGGGCCTTCATTCTGTTCTTGGATGGAACCAAAGGCAAAGTCGTGGGACCAAAAACATCAGTGTATTTTAGCCCTAAAAAGAAGTATGTCAACCTTTTAAAATTGGGGGCAGAAAAACTACACAAAAACTGGAAAGCCACCAAATAATTGTATTATGAAAATTGGGGCATGCCATCTGGGGAGGCCTAGAAAACATGACTGGGATCCCAGGGAGAGCTAGATTTAGCCTCAACATTTAAGATTCCCCAACCCTAACCCTGCTGTCTCACTCCAACTCCCTCACTAATCTCTAAACATGTGTGGGTTTCTCCACATTGCTGAGCTGTATCCATGCTGATCTCAATTCTCCAGAATCAACAACCAAGATTCCAAAAGTACAATAGAGTCCAATTGAGTCTTAGGAATATATTAGGGGAGAAATTTTTAAATAGAGAAATCATCAACATTGCTGAAGTGTTCCCTATGAGGTTATGGATTCTATATTCATTGGGAAAGGATCTCACCCCAGAAGATCACAGATGGGAATCATGTGGCCCTCCAGGCATTTTGGAATCTTAATCCATATCATTCATCACCATTAGCTATGGTGACCAGGGGCTGCTGAGACTTGCAGTCCAACAATATCTGGAGGGCTGCCTGATTCCTACCTCTGGCACAGTTCATTCTCCTTCTTTGCTGAGTTCCAGTCCCATCTCAATGAAGTGCCCCTGCCCACTTGATCAAACTGGAAATACATGAATCCCTGCACAGCCTCCCACCCCACCTGCAGCCAAGAGAGGCCTAGTGGTAGTGGCTGTTCATGTTATTGATGTGGGACGTTGCCATGGTGCCAAAAGGTGCTGAAGGCTGCAACCCATGGCTGGGGTACAAGGTGGGGGTAGAACCTGGCCAATAGGAGAAGCTAGTTGGAGTCACCCCTGAGGCCATGATGTTGAGTTTGGAGATCCCAGAGAAGGGCAGGGGGGCCTGGAACTTGTAGAGGGTATGGTCAGGCGTTGCTGGCTGGCAGACTTGGGCCAGGCCTTGGAAGTCGAACTTGTAAGCGTAGCGTTTCCCATGCACCTTGGTCATGATGTTTTTGTCGTAGTAATAGCGTAGGGCACGGCTGAGCTTATCATAGTTCATGTTGGGCTTGCTCTTGCGCTCACCCCAGCGCCTCGCCACTTCATCAGGATCCAGGAGTTTGAACTCGCCATTGGTGCCTTCCCAGGCAATGCAGTTCAAGTTGGCCCGATCTGAAAGCAGCTCCAGCAGAAATTGCCACAACTGGATCTGACCACTGCCTGAAAAGCCAGAAGAAAGATGGTTAGAAAGGCAGGGTAGCTCTCCCACCCCCCCCCCCCCACATGAACATTGAACACTATTTATCCATCCAGTCCAGTCAAAAACAGCAACCACATCATTAAGTCTCTGTCTTTATTTTTGTCTCTCTGTCTCTTTGTCTCTCCCTCTCACACACATAGAGAGAGACTATAAAAAATATTTTTAAACATTTTAGTCCCATATTTTAGGTCTGAAGGGGCTCAAAATGTGAAATACAAGATGAAATACAAGAAAACACAAAACTTGCTGTACAGCAACAAACAGAGGCTCCGTAACTCCCTTTCTGTTTCTGTACAAAATGGCTTTACCATGATAGCATGGCTTACAGCATTTCTATGTTTTCACATAATTGTTTAAGGATCGAGGAAAACTGCATACTCTGGCTGTGTGGTAACAAGATGAGTTGTAACAACCTCCCCAATCACACACTCCCAGATGTTTTGGACCATAGCTTCTGCTACCCCTCCCTACATACAAACTGAAGATTCTGTTGCAGTAGTGAAGACTGCAAGACTGAGGAAAGCTATGGAAGCGGGAGAAGGAACATTCGATGTGTCCTTGCCAGTCATACAATTATTGGCTGATCTCGTTTGGGTCTCTCTGGTTATGGATCTTCACTAGCATATACAGAACTCTACCTATGGGTTATACTTTAGTAAATTTCAACTGTGGATTTAATGATCTCATAGGGAAAAGGACATATTTAGATAGCCATGTATATTACCAAGATCCCTCCCCTTGTCCTCCCTCCTCAATTGTTAATAGTAAAAGATTATGGAAGGCCTAGTCCAAAACATCAAGAATGCCCCACTCACTCCACTTTCATGCCTATATTTATTGGTAGTTGGGAGTGGATGGCAGGATATACCTAGGATACAGAATCTATGGCTTAAGGGTCACAAGTAGCATTGGCTGAATTCCATTTGGTTCTTGGCCTAATACAGAGGTGGGCAAAGTAACCTTCTTGATGTTGTTGGACTGCAACTCCTAGCATTGTTTCCCAATGACTATGGGGTAGACCTGATAGGAGCTGCAACCCAGCAATTCCTGAAGGGCCACAATACATGTCACGTAGAGTGCCACTGAAATAGAGGAGAAGACCTAGAGTGTCAAAGAGATTCAGTCCTGAAATGCTATAGATTATACCTAGTTTTAGTTCTGGCCTCTGCTGCTTTTGGTTCTGACATTTATCATTCATTGGCTGGGGGTCAAGTTGCAGATATGATGTTTAAATTTATTATGTATTGCTGTTCAATATATTTGTATGAATTTTATATGTTGTACACCACTTTGAATCCCACCCATGGGAGAAAAGCGGGATAGAAATGAATAAATAATAATAATAATAATTAATTGGGGTTCAAAAGAAAAATTGTCTCTTTCTTCCTTCTGGAATAAAACACCAAGCTGCTTCATAACTTTTGCCTCTTGAAGGGGTGGGCTAGATGGACTTGTGATTAATAGACCCACTTTGAATGTTTAACTTGGAGCAGATTCAGGTTGATAAAAAAGGACAACAGACAATCAGAGCAGATACTTTAGCTTCACATGGCATGGTTGGAGGGGCTGCATCAACACTGACATGCAGAGTTAAACATTTAAGGACACATTCCTGCTTGGATAGGTGTCGCGTAATAGGTATGCATGCAGACCTATGCTAGGCTGAGCCATATATCACTTCACTAACCTACTGAACAGTCTCTGAGGACCTCTCCCTCCACAGTTTTGTCGGGATCAGGATAGATTACAAAAATATCTGACTATCCCAATAGCCAGGTCTAGAACAATTATAGCAGTGTTGAGATCCTCTGGAACAGTAGTTCCCAACCTATGATCCTCTAATTGTTTTGGACTTAACCTCCCAGAAATCCTAGCCAGTTTACCAGCTGTTAAGGATTGTGGGAGCGAAAATCCAAAATACCTGGAAAACCAAATGTTGGGAATCATTGCTCTAGAGCAGTGGTTCTCAGCCTGGGGTCCCCAGATGTTTTGGCCTTCAACTCCCAGAAATCCTAACAGCTGGTAAACTGGCTGGGATTTCTGGGAATTGTAGGCCAATCCCATCAGATTTTAGCACTGATGTCATCATCTTATACAGAAACACAGCCAGACGTTTCTTCAATCCTGCCCACTTCCCATAAAACAAAAAATGATCATGGGGGATGCTTTTGGGGGCTACTCAGTCAATTTCTTGAAGCTTTGGGCACTGGGAAGATGGGAATATTAATCCCAAAACACATGCACAAACACACACAAAGATATATGTATACATAAGGAAAATCTGCACATGCATACGCCCCTAACAGTTGCCAGCCTTATTGTGGTATGCAACCTTTGTGTTAAATGGCATCATTGCACAACTGAATCCTGCTATTCTATGCATGATACAGGAATATCCATGCAGTTCACTTCCATCACCTTAAACTGAATGTTGACATTCTACATTGGAAATAATATGAAATCATTTTCATAGGGGACCTTACACATACATGAAATACTAACTGGATTCCTGTCAGTATTCTCCAGCTCTGATGAAAAGATGGCATTGACACAAAGTGCAACGAGAAGATATCCCAAAGAAACATTCATTTCTAGTCCCTTTCACACTGCAGAATTAATAGGTGATGATTCCACTGTAAATGCCATGGTCCCAGCCAATGAAAACCTGGTATATAGGGATGGGCATTTTGTATACTTTGCCAGAGAGCTTCCCTGGTGCCTCTGATGGGACTGCAAACTCAGGATTCCATAAGATGAAACCATAGCAGTTAAAAGTGGAATCACAACGTTATAACTGTGTAGTGTGAAGGACCCCTAGGGTTTCTCGGTCTTTTTAAAAGGCCTTGTGGATTGTATGATTGTGGATGGATTGACTGGTGGTGGTGATAAACTAGTTTAATAAACACCCTCCTTTCACTGTGACATTTTGGCGCTAAGTACATTTGTGTTATCTCTCATTTTTTAAACAATTTTAGTGCTGAGATGGGGAACTTGATGAGCTACAGCTCTCATCAGGTAGCAAAGCCAGTGATGACAGATGATAGGAGCAACATCTGGAGAGTCACAAATCAACTGTGCAGTTTATGATTTGCGGAGTGATATTCCTCTATTACATCCAAGTACTGGAGAGAAAGACTATCATTTTCAGGAACTTATGAGGCAAAGTCAGAGAATTAGGAAAATGACCAGTCAGAGCCAGAAAGCTTCATTTCATTTCAATGAAAACAACAGAAAGCCTAAACTTGACAGACACACTTTCAGCGGAAATATTTTGTATTCTAGAAACAGGGCTAAACCCATTTCTCCTTTCAGTTAACACATACCCAATTAAATGCATAGGATTTTTTAGTCAGCATTTTGTTTGTTGTTATTTGCTGCTGTCCGCTTTGTTTTAGAACAACTTTATGGAGAGAACCTGTTCAGGTCTTGCAGAGTGTCATGGCTTCCTTGAGGGAATTAGTCTATCTGAAATGTGATCTCCCTTTTTCCCTACTGCCTTGAGATTAGGACGCAAAACAACAGTTTCAAACTACAAGAAAGGAGATTCCACCTGAACATTAGGAAGAACTTCCTCACTGTGAGAGCTGTTCAGCAGTGGAACTCTCTGCCCCACTGTCGGGATGCTTTGAGTGCAAATTTTCTGCCTCTTGGCAGGGTGTTGGACTGGATGGCCACAAGGTCTCTTCCAACTCTATGATTCTATGCTTCTATAATAGTGTTTAATGGTATATCTCATCCAGTGGTTTCATATTTGCCTTTGCAAGTTTTAAGGGTTTTTTTAGTTCTGTGTTTGAGACAGATCCAGCCCTGGTTCAACATTCAAACCACCACACACTGGCTCTCAGAAAAAGAAGACACTACAGAAAATAAGCAGGGGAACCTTTATTTACATCCTGTTTGTAGGGGAATGTATTTTTAAAATATCATATAGGAGGGCATGGTGTTTTCTGATAGAAAATCTTTAGATTGCTGTGATTTTTCTGGGCTGTATGACCATGTTCCAGAAGCATTCTCTCCTGACATTTCTTCCACATCTATGGCAGGCATCCTCAGAGGTTGTGAGGTTTGTTGGAAACTAAGCAAGTGGGATTTATATATATCTGTGGAAGGTCCATGGTAGAAATGCTGTCTGTTGGAAGTGTGGATGTTGCAATTAATCACCTTGATTAGCATTGGAAAGTCTTGCAGCTTCAAAGCCTGACTGATTCCTGCCTGAGGGAATCTTTGTTGGGAGGTGTTGGCTGGCCCTGATCGTTTCATGTTTGGAATTTCCCTGTTTTTGAGTGTTGTTGTTTATTTACTATCCTGATTTTAGAGGGTTTTTTTATTACTGGTGGCCAAATTTTGTTCATTTTCTTTTGAAATTGTCCACATGCTTGCGGATTTCAACGGCTTCTCTGTGTAGTCTGTCACAGTGGTTGTTAGAGTAGTCCAGCATTTCTGTCTTCTCAAATAAAGAACAACACTCTGAAAACAGGGGAATTCCAGACATGAAACAATCAGGGCAAACTAACACCTCCCAACAAAAGAGTCCCCCAGGCAGTGAGCAGCCTGAAAGGCTACAGTGCTAATCAAGGTGGCCAATTGAAACATTCACATCTGCTTCCAACAGACAAGAGTTTTTTTCTCCCACCCTGGACATTCCACATTCCACAGATGTCAGGAGAGAATGCTTCTGGAGCCTGGCCATACAGCCCGGAAAACACATAACAACCCCTTGTGAAGGAATGTATACACTCTTCAGAACCGCTTACATTATTCCGTTATTCCTTCATATCTATTTCTTAATTTGGGCTTTGATAAGGCGGGTCCTCCTAATTCACGCTGTGCTTCTTTGCTCTCCTTCTCCGAAATAAGCTTTAAAGAGATCTTCTCCCAGCCTAACCCACTAGCAAGGTTTTTCCGAGCATAAAAGACGAAGTAAGGACACGGAAATCCACTGAGTGACCTTGAGTGAGTCACACTCTCAGCTTCAGGGGGGGAAAGTATCTGAATCAATCGTGCCAAGCAAATCCCCGATAGGCTCGCCATAAATCGGAAATGACTGGGAGGCACAAGCCAACAAAAGTGATGTAGCGGAATAGTCCTCATTGACACTGTTATATAAATGCAGTTTAACTTCATTATATGACAATGTAGACTCACGCGGCCTCATTGTCTGCGCTTGAAAGGAGGGCCAGTTAACACCTCCCAACAAAGGATTCCCTCGAGCAGGAAGAAGCCAGGCTTTGAATCTGCAAGGCCACTAAATGCTAATCAAGATGATCAATTGCAATATTCACACTTGCCTCAAACAGAGAAGATGTTTGTTTGTTTTTTCTCCCACCCTGGACCTTCCACAGATTATATAAACCCATCTTTCCTAGTTTCCAGCAGACTTCACAACCTCTGAGGATGCCTGCCATAGATGTGGGTGACACGTCAGAGGAGAGAATGCTTCTGGAATGCTTCTGGAACATGGCCATACAGCTCAGAAAACTCACAGCAACCCAGTGATACCGGCCGCGAAAGCCTTGCACAGCACAATGAAATTATAGTCTTCCTGCCACTCTAACAAAAATTCAATGGAATTTACTCCTGCAGACCTGGGGTTAAATATTTGGGAGGGGAAAAAACAGCGTTTTGCTGTAGAAATATATTTGTATGTTTTCTCTACTTATTTTTTGTACATTTTATATTTGAGATAAATAAGGAGGGAGATATAATTAAATGCCCATGTTTTCTGGGCATTTCTCGTCCCTTTACTGTCAGCACGCAGTTCGTGCCTTGGAATTGCGGTCTGGCGGCATTGTTTGTGCGCCCTGGAGCCGCCTTTCGCCCCATGAATCTCATAGGGATTTTCAAAGGCAAAGAATACCAGAAGTGGTTTTGCCAGTGGATTCCTGTGATTTCTATAACCGACAGTAGAGGGTCTATTCGTTGGCTGTCTCCCTTCCAAGCACAAACCGGAGCTCTCCTTGCTTAGTCTCCGAGATGAGACTGTCTCTTCGACTCTTGTCCTTGGATTCGGCGCAGACTTCCCTTAAGTCGGGACAAAAGGGATCCGAAGGGAAAGGGGGCTATGGAGCTCTTCGCGCCTCGTCTGGATTCGTAGACACTCAGCGCTTTGCACCCCGCTTCCAACGACACAAAATGGCATTCGTATTGTGTTGTTGAAGGCTCTCATGACGGAAATCACTGGGTTGCTGTGAGTTTTCCGGGCTGTATGGTCATGTTCCAGAAGCATTCTCTCCTGACGTTTCGCTCATATCTATGGAAGGCATCCTGAGAGGTTGTGAGGTCTGTTGAAAACTAAGCAAGTGGGATTTATATATCTGTGTGGACTTCCCAGGATGGGAGAAAGAACTCATGTCTGCCTGAGGCAGGTGCGAATGTTACAATTGGCCAACTTGGTTAGTACTGAATAGCCTGGCAGCTTCAAAGCCTGGCTGTTTCCTGCCTGGGGAAATCCTTTGTTGGGAGGTGTTACCTGGCCCATTCTAACCACCACCATGTCAGACTACACGGAGAAGCCACTGAAATCCACAAGCATGTGGACAATTTCAACAGAAATGAAGAAACTATGAAAATGAACAAAATCTGGCTACCTGTATTTTAAAAAACTCTAAAATCAAGACAGTAAATAAAGAACAACACTCAGAAGACAGAGAAATTCCAGACAAGAAACAATCAGGACCAGTTAACACAGTGGTTCTCAACCTGTGGGTCCCCAGATGTTTTAACCTTCAACTCCCAGAAATCCTACCGTGTTTCCCCGAAAATAAGACAGTGTCTTATATTAATTTTTGCTCCCAAAGATGCTCTAGGTCTTATTTTCAGGGGATGTCTTACTTTTCAATGAAGAAGAATTCACATTTATTGATGAACAAAAAAAACCCGAACATTTATTATATCCTGTACAGTAGTTGTCATCACAAACCAGCATAACCAGACAAACTGTGAATCTTATCAATAATTTCTTGTTACTACCATTATTTCCATGTACAACAATCTATGGTATGTACATTTACCAAAGTTGCATGCTCTGGTGTTCTGTTTGGCGGACATGCTTCCAAACAAAACCTTTGCTAGGTCTTACTTTCGGGGGAGGCCTTATATTTAGCAATTCAGCAAAACCTCTACTAGGTCTTATTTTCTGGTGATGTCTTATTTTAGGGGAAACAGGGTAAGAGCTGGTAAGGTAAAGGTTTCCCCTGACGTTAAGTCCAGTCGTGACCGTGACCGACTCTGGGGGTTGGTTCTTATCTCCATTTCTAAGTCGAAGAGCCGGCGTTGTCCATAGACACCTCCAAGGTCATATGGCCGGCATGACTGCATGGAACGCCGTTACCTTCCCGCTGGAGCGGTACCTATTGATCTACTCACATTTGCATGTTTTCAAACTGCTAGGTTGGCAGAAGCTGGAGCTAACAGCGGGCGCTCACTCTGCTCCCGGGATTTGAACCTGGGACCTTTCGGTCTGCAAGTTCAGCAGCTCAGCACACTGTGCCACCGGAGGCTCCATTATTGCTGGTAAACTGACTGGGATTTCTGGGAGTTGTAATACCAAAACACCTGGGGATCCACAGGTTAACCACTGAGTTAATACCTCCCAACAAAGGATTCCCCCATGCAGAAAACAGCCAGACTTTGAAGCTGAAAGGCTATTCAATGGTAAATCAAGGTGGCCAGTTGCTACATTCACTCTTGCCTCCAACAGACAAGAGTTCTTTCTTCCACCCTGGACTTTCACAGATATATAAACCCCACTTGCCTAGTCTCCAACAGACCTCACAACCTCTGAGGATGCTTGCCATAGATGCGGGCAAAACGTCAGGAGAGAATGCTTCTGTAACATAACCATACAGCCTGGAAAACTCACAGCAACCTAGCTTGACTTCTTCTCAATGTGGCATCCCTTCAAATCTTTACACATGGCTCCCATGTCCCCTTCCTTCAGCCTTCTCTTGTCCAAGCCAAACAGCCCCATCTCCCTCAGTTGGTCCTTATCGGGCTTGGCTTCCAAACCATGGATGATTTTGCTCCTCTTCTATGGACACCTTCCAGCTTGTCATTTGGCCAATCTCACTCTCTCAGCCTCAGAGGAAGGCCAGGGCAAACCTGTCGGGGAACTTTCGGGGAAATCCCTCAACTGGGATCGTCCCAAATCCAAGTTGATGTGAAGACAGAGGAAAAGATCCAGCCGTGGCTTCCTAGGGAGGGAATCCCATTAATCTCAAAGTGGCCGAGTTCCAGGCAAAGCACCTTCCCGAGGCTCAAAGGAGAAAGAAGGGCGCAGGTATCGTCTCCCTACCTTGGTCGTGGAAATGGAGAGCGATTAAATAGAAGGGCTGAGAAACACACACACACACACACTTGAAAGGGTCTAGGGTTGGATCTACACTGCCATACAATGTAGTTTCAGAGTGTAGATTAATTGCACTGAACTGATTTATATGGCAGCAGAGCAAATATAATCCCACACAGAAAATCTGCATTACAGGGCAGTGTAGATCCAGCCTAAGTGGCTCCCGTGTTGAATATAAATCGTTTTACACAAACAAAAAAGCGAATCTGGGTGTTCCGCGTTAAATCGAGAAAGGCTACTGGCTTTCTTTGTTCCGTTCGTGGTCTTTCTCTAAGACTGAGAGAGTGTGATTTGTTTAAGTTTGAGTGTTCAGGGCAAATAAGGGATTCAAGCCCTGTAATTCAAATGCTCAGACCACTACACTGCCCCAAATAACTAGAACAACCGCAAACCTGGATCAAATCGTATAAAGTAATGTAAAAAAACTCCACATTGCATTATGAAACGAAGTGTACTCCTGATGTTTAAATGGAAAAATCAACATTGAAATTTTAATTTTAATTTTTAATTTAATGTTTTCTCTTTATTGTTTGGAAGCGCCTCAGAACCTTACGATCTAAACTGTAGCTTGTTTGGTGTGGGTTGCTGTGAGTTTTCCGGGCTGTATGGCCATGTTCCAAAAGTATTATTTCCTGACGTTTTGCCTGCATCTTTGGCAGGCATCCTCAGAGATTTTGAGGTCTGTTGGAAACCAGGCAAGTGAGGTTTATATATTTGTGGAAGGTCCAGCGTGGGAGAAAGAACTCTTGTCCGTTTGAAGCAAGTGTGAATGTTGCAATTGGCTAGTTTGATTAGCATTGAATAGCCTGGCAGCTTCAAAGCCTGGCTGCTTACTGCCTGGGGGAATTCTTTGTTGGGAAGTGTTCGTTCGCCCTGATTCTTGTTTGGAATTCCCCTGTTTTCAGAGTGTTGTTCTTTATCTACTGCCTTTATTTACTACTATTTTCTGCCTTTTGGGGGGCTGTTGTTATTTGACAAGCGGCCGAGATCCACCCCAGAACCCCTACAGGTGAGTTTCTCCGATTTGTGGCGGTTTCTATCCGCCCCAATTGAAAAAGAGAGGCTACTGGGGGAGGGGGGGGACATCCAGGCACAATCCGGATCTTCCTCTGGATCGAGGGCGCAGTAGCGTTTCAACCCATTGCCGGCTGAATGCCGTTGCCTTTCGCTGTTCCTGATTTGAAAGTGTTACTTCTTGTTTAAATGTGCGGTATTTACTTTGAAACTAGTTAGTCTACTCCAGAAACTTCGATTTTGTGGCTGCCACAAACTAGGTTGAATTGGCTGAAACTCTACAGATAATCATTGAAAAACTGTAACAAAATGTGTTGCAGGATGTCGTGCAAAAAAAAAACCAAATTTGTTGCGGGATTGATGTGAGTTTTCCGGACTGTATGGCCACGTTCCAGAAGCATTCTCTTCTGACGTTTGGCCCACATCTATGACAAGCATCCTCAGAGGTTGTGCGGTTTGTTGTTTATATGTATCTGTGGAAGGTCCAGGGTGGGAGAAAGATCACTCCGCCATAGCTGAGCACTTGATGAACCAACCTGGACACAACATATTATTTTAAGAACACAGAAATGCTGGACCACTCTTAACAACCACCATGTAAGACTACACAGAGAAGCCACTGAAATCCACAAGCATGCGACAATTTCAACAGAAAGGAGGAAGCCATGAAAATGAACAACATCTGGCTACCAGTATTTAAAAACTCTAAAATCAGGACAGTAAATAAAGAACAACACTCAGAAGACAGGGGAATTCCAAATAGGAAACAATCAGGGCCAGCGAACACTTCCCAACAAAGAATTCCCCCAGGCAGGAAGCAGCCAGTACTTGAAGCTGCCAAGCTATTCAATGCTAACCAAGTCGGCCAATTGCAACATTTACACCTGCCTCAAACAGACAAGAGTTCTTTCTTTCACCCTGAACATTACACAGGTATATAAACATTACGCAGATATATAAACCCCACTTGCCTATTTTCTAACAGACCTCACAGCCTCTGAGGATGCCTGCCATAGATGTGGGCAAAACGTCAGGAGAGAATGCTTCTGGAACATGTCTATACAGCCCGGAAAACTCACAGCAACCCAATGACTCTGGCCATGAAAGCTTTCGATAACGCATATGCAGCAAAACTTTTTTAAAAAAATGTGTTCCTGATTTGAAAGTGTTATTTCCTATTTAAATGTGTGGCATTTACTTTGAAAGTAGTTATTCTACTCGAGAAACTTAGATTTTGTGACTGCCACAAACTAGGTTGAATTGGGTGAGATTCTACAGGTACTCGTTGAAAAACTAAAACAGAATGTCGCGCAAAAAACAATGATTTTGCAGTTTCATAAACGTTTTCCGTGTTTTGATAATAGAACCAATTAGGATATGACATTTATAGGCCAGGAACAAAAACCCATGCTTTGACCGCCTCTCCTTCCCGAAGCCAAGAGATTTGTGCTGTGTCCACGGGGAAAGCCGTGAGGGGCTCCAAGGCGGAGAAGGGCTTACCTTTCTGGACGCCGGGTCCCAGCGAGCCCCACGCCTGGTTCTTGCCGTCTTTGAAGAACGTTTCCCCGACTGGATCTGCAAGAGACGAGAGAGAGAGACCTTGAGAGAGCAGCGCAAAGCCAAGCCCAAGAGGGAGGAAAATCCCCATCTCTGAACCCAGATACATCTACACTTGGGAATGAATGCAGTTGTGTGCCAGCGGTTCAGGGCTATGCAGTCCTGGGCTTTGACGAGGCGCCAGCGATATTCGGCAAAGGAGGCTCAATCCCTTAGGATTCCAGTGGTACCAAACGGCCTTGCCTCTCCACTGTCGATGCCACCGAGTCCCCTGCTCGCCCGCTTCTGCCTCGGCCCCCCCGCCCCACCCGAAGGCGCTATGAAGCCAGGAAACGCGTCCAGGAAAAAGGAAATCCGACTTCCGACGGGAGCCGTCGGGCCAGCTTTAAAGAGGGAAGGCGCGGCGGAGGCGAGGCGAGAGGCAGGCGAGGAGAGGCGGAGGAGGGAGCGAGAGGGGCCCGTGGGTTTTGGCGGGTGTGGGGGACGGTGGCCCTTCTACCTGGCAGGTACATGTTGAGCAGCAGGGTCCGGGCCGCGCCGCGTCTCATGGCAGCTCTGCGCGCACCCGGCGCCCGCGGGGGGTCTTATCGCCTGCCTGGGGCCGCGGAAGGCGAGGGAGGCTGCTCTTCTGCGTGGAGGTGGATGTGTGGCGTGAAGGAAGGAACGAAGGAGGGGAGGGAGGGAGGGAAAGAGGGGGGCAGTCTCCCAGCAACCTGCCAAGGGGGCCCTGGTCCCGGGCGCCGGCAATTTCCGCTGCGCTTTAATTAAAGGCGCGGCGCGGGCGCTTATCGCCCCATCGGACTTTAATAAAGTCCCCCCTCCCATCGCCCGTTTCTAGGGAGAGCGGTGGCGGACGCGGGAGGCGCGTTTTCCGCCTCCTTAACTCTTTGCAAACAGGGAGCGGCCTGAAGGGCCCTTCTGCTCCACCGCCCGCCAGGCGACGAGGCCCCGGCCCCTAATGGGCCTTTGAACGGGAAGCCAGGAGGCCTCGGGAGAGATTTCCCCAACACACTCACACTCACATCCATCCGCAGGAAAGGAGTCCAAGATGTTGGCGTGGATGCCAGGGTCTTAGGGACTAGCGCCTCGCCTCCAAAAGGGGCTGCCTCCTGGGCACATCCACACTGAACACTTCCTCCAGGGTGAAACAGCAAGGAAGGAAGCGGATTCATTGTGTGAGGTTTTTTTTTCATGTCAGGAGCAACTTGAGTCGCTTCTGGAGTGAGAGAATTGGCCATCTGCAAGGACGTTACCCAGGGGACGCCCGGATGTTTTGATGTTTTTACCATCCTTGTGGGAGGCTTCTCTCATGTCCCCGCATGGAGCTGGAGCTGATAGAGGGAGCTCATCCGCACTCTCCCCGGTGGGATTCGAACCTGGCAGCTTTCAGGCAGAGCCGGTCCAACAATGAGGCAAATTAAGCAGTCGCTTCGGGTGCAAAACATACAGGGGCGCAGTCGAGACTGCTTTTTCTGTTGATTTGTTGTAAAACATGATGTTTTGGTGCTTAATTTGTAAAATCTTAATGTAATTTGATGTTTAATAGGCTTTTCCTTAATCCCTTCTTATTATCCAACATTTTCGCTTATCCAACACTTTTATTTTTCAGTGATTAGTTTGGGGGGGGGGCGCCAAAATTCTGTTCACCTACACTTCAAAAATACCTAGGGCCGGCTCTGCTTTCAGGTCAGCAACCCAACCTTCAAGTCACTTAGTCCACTACGCCATCTGGAGGCTCATTGTGTGAGTGATGCATTGCAAGGCCTGGAACCGGTTGGAGCCCAGATAGTGCTTCTAGGCCAGTGGTTCCCAACCTTTTTTTGACCAGGAACCACTTTGACCAAGGGCCACTCTGCCCACTCTGCCACTTTGACTAGGGTCCACTTTCATTAGGGACCACTTTCATTAGGGACCACTTGACCAGGGACCACTTGACAGGGGCCACTCTGACCAGGGACAACTCTCTAACATTAGTACCTAAAGGGTTACATAGGAATCAGGTTTTGGTTATTTGGGGTGCTGATTCAAAAAATTGCATTGGATAGACCACATCAGCTCTAGTTTCTGATACAGAACATATGCCATCCAGTAGTCGCCATCTGCTCACCCACAGAAAACCATATTTAATAATCTAGAGCTGATGTGGAGCCCCCTTCAAATTGATAATCGCCACTGTTAGCCCCAGTTTCTGTCAACCTAGCATTTCGAAAACATGCAAATGTGAGTAGACCAATAGGTATTGCTCCATTGTTCTATGCACCGAAGGCCCCATCTACACTGACTATTTAATGCAATCCAAACAGCGGGATGCCAGATAATGAACTAAGACTGGGGCCCCTACTACACAGCTGCATACAATCCACATTATCTGCTTTGAAATGGATTATATGGCAGTGTAGATAGATAATCCAGTTCAAATCAGATAATGTGGATTTTCTGCTTTGATAACCTGGATTATCTGGCAGTGTAGAAGGGGCCTGGATTATACTGTCATATAATCCAGTATTTGATCCCAGATCATCTGCTTTGAACTGGATTATACACTGCCATATGATCCAGTTCAAAGCAGACTATCTGGGTCAGATACTGACAGGGTAAATCCAGCCTAACACAAAAGCATGTGAAAGAAAGCCCTTAATGAGCAAGAAGATCCAACCAGTCCATCCTCCAGAAAATAATGCTGGCTGCTCACTGGAGGGAAGGATATTAGAGGCAAAAATGAAGTACTCACGTAATGAGAAGACAGGAAAGCTGGGAGAAGATCAGGATTTAAATAATCAAACTTAAATAGTAAGCTAATGTACAAAGAATGTCTGGATTTTGTGGACTAAGGTATGCATTGTAAACAAATAGACACTATTTACTTCACACATTTTATTAATTTATATGCTGGATCTTAGTAAGTGCTCAGAGCGTATTTTATGGAGTTATACAGGAGGCAGGAAGGAAAAAGGAAGAGGGGCGGACCAAGGGCAAGATGGTTGGATGGTATCCTTGAAGTGACTGGCTTGACCTTGAAGGAGCTGTGATATAGACTACTCCATGATGTCACAAAGAGTCGGAAGCTACTGGGCAAATAATCATCAGTGATCTGTAATTTGTGAGATCCCCAGCCTCATTCCTCATGCATAGTACGGTGGTGCATGTTGTATAACATCGCACTATCAAGCTGCCTCCAAACTGCATTAGATAGTCCATGTGGATGTGCCCCTAGTCTCCTGGGGAGAAGTGAGAAAGAGGGTAGGATGGCCACAGTTTCGCTTAAACTTGATGCTTGTCCTCAGTCTCAGGCCCCTTCCACACTGCCCCTGTATCCTAGGATCTTATCCCAGATTATCTTCTTATCCCAGATTATCTGGTAGTGGAGGCTCATATAATCCAGTGTAAATCAGATAGTCTAGGATCAGATCCTGGGATATAGGGCAGCATAGAAGTGGCCTCAGAGAGGCTGGGAAAGTTGGGTTTTTTTTTTTCCACTCTAGGTATAGTAGTCCAAAGATGAAAAATTAGCCTGGGCATTATAGATTGTAGCAAAGCCTTCAGTGGTATTGGTCATTGAATGGATCTCAGGGGAGGCCAAGAACTGAGCCCAAAACTTCTTCAAAGATCACAAATTCATAAATTGCCATCCTCAATTCACCTAGGCAATGATAAAATCAAGGATTAAAAAAAAACCTGCATGATGACACCAGTTTTAAACATACAATTGGATCTTGGTATCTGGTGGGGATTAGTTCCAGGACCTCTTGTGAATACCAAAATCCATTCATGCTCAAGTCCCATTACAGTGGTGCAGTAAAATGGCATCCCTTATAGAAAATGGCAAAACCATACTTTGTTTTTTTGGATTTTTTTTGGGGGGGGGGGGGGAGGGGGGTATTTGCAGGCTATGAATGGTTGAATCTGTGGATGTGGCAGGTCAACTATATTCAAAATGGAGCCAAGCTCTTTATTGCAGTGCTTCTTGGGCCCGATCTACACTGCCATATAAAATACAGATTATCTGCATTGAACTGGATTATATGGCAGTGTAGACTCATATAATCCAGTTCCAAGCAGATAATGTAGATTATCTGCTTTGACAATCTGGATTATATGGCAGTATAGAAGGAGCTTTACTTGTCCTATTTGTTGTGTGGTTACACCCTGCCCACAGCAATAAATTCCGCATGTCAGCAAGGTCATGTACTAAAAAATACATAGTACAAAGACAGCAAATTGTATTGATTTGGTGCTGAAACGATCTGTCTTTAGAAAGGAGATATTTGAGAGCGGGGTATGCCAATGTGTGTGCATCAGGATTAGCTGCAATGCCAACCTTGTTATAAGGCAAAGGGAAGCGGTAAGCAGTCAGTGGTAGTTCTTCAGTCAGTAGCATTGTTCAGGATGACCTTCCACAAACCCAATGTCCTCTAGATCTGTCGGTCAGAACTACAGTTTCCATTATTCTCAGGCAGCCATCACTGGGGTTCTTCTGTCCAAGAGCAATCCAAAAAAACTGCTGTCCTGTCTTTGAAAAATAGATCTTTATTTCACAGAACAGTTAATAATCCTCCTACTCCTTTCCTCTCCCCCATCCAATTTTACTTGCTTCTCTTGATCTCCAAATGCTGTCTCTCATCCACTCTAGCGCATATTACAGAGACATCTAGTGGCTGCTTGAGGCACAGCACCCAGGAGGCAATGAGTATTGAGCAAGCTCAAGGGGTTTGGATACTTTTGCAAAGAAAAAGAAAAATATCTCTCGACAGAAATGAGTGATGTGGGAATTGGGGGGGGGGGGGGAGAGAGAGACTATTGCCTCCCCGTTCCAATCCTGTTCCCTTCATTTATTAATTTTTTTGACTCAAGTAAGGAAATTGACTTAGGTATGGTACAGTGGGAGAGGTCAACTGGTGGTTGATGTTCCCTTCCAATGCTTTCCAGTTTTGGCTTCCTAGAACAGAGCACGGAACAACAGACCGGTTCAAGATTGGGAAAGGAGTAGGGCAGGGCTGTATACTCTCACCCTCCCTATTCAACTTGCATGCAGAACACATCATGCAACATGAGGGTTTGAAGAATCCAAGGCTGGAGTTCAAATTTCTGGAAGAAACATTAACAACCTTAGATATGCAGATGATACCACTCTGATGGCTGAAAGCGAGGAGGAGCCTTATCACCAAGGTGAATGAAGAAAGTGAAAAAGCTGGATTGCAGGTAAATATCAAGAAAACCAAGATTATGGCAACCAGGCTGATTGATAACTGGCAAATAGAGGGAGAAAACATGGAGGCAGCGACAGACTTTGTATTTCTCGGCACAAAGATCACTGCAGATGCAGACTGCAGCCTGGAAACTAGAAGACATTTACTTCTTGGGAGGAGAACAATGGCCAACCTTGATAAAATAGTGAAGAGTAGAGACATCACACTGGCAACGAAGGTCCGCATAGTCAAAGCAATGGTATTCCCCATACCCTGTTTCCCCGAAAATAAGACAGGGTCTTATATTAATTTTTTCTCCCAAAGATTCACTAGGTCTTATTTTAGGGGATGTCTTATCTTTCCATGAAGAAGAGCTCACATTTATTGTTGAACAACAAAATGAACATTTATTATATACTGTAAAGTAGTTGTCATCACAAACCAGCATAACCAGACAAACTATGAAGCCTATCAAGAATTTCTTGTTACTACCATTATTTACATGTACAACAATCTATGGTACCTCTTTCAGTTTAGGTTTCACAAGGTTTCCATGCTGATTTCTGTCTATTCTAGTTTCAATGTAGTCATGAATGATGAATAATATAATATACTATAATAATAATATAATATAATAATAATATAATTTTATACAATATATTAATGAGATAATATAATAATAGGATATAATAATAACATAATATGATAATAATATGGTATTAATAGGATAATATAATAATGGGATATAATAACAGAATAGCATAATAATAATATAATAATAGGATAATATAACAGAATAATAGAATGGAATAGAATGATATAAAATATATTAATAGGATAATATAAAATGGAATATAATAATAGAATATGCTAATAATAATAAAATAATATGATAATATAATAGAATAGTATAGAATATAATGATATAAAATATATTAATAGGATAATATAAAATGGAATATAATAATAACAGAATAATAATATAATAATATGAAAATATAATAGAATAATAGAATAATAATATAATGATATAATAATAATAGAAAAATATAATATGATATAAAATATATTAATAGGATAATATAATAATGTGATATAATAGTAACAGAATATGATGATAATAATATGGTAATAGAATAATAGTATAAAATAATAAGTTTCATGGCATAGGATAGGAATAAGGATGAGAGGAGAATCCCTATGCGTCCTGTACCTTTAAGAAGCAGAAAGAGCAGGACGAGTGGAAAGCCCTCTTCCTTCCCTCCCACCCTCCCTTGCCCTGGCTCCAGGAGCCAATCAGAAGCCTTGGGGGCGAAGGGAGCATGGCCAGGACAGAGACGGAAGGACAAAACGGCAGCGCAGCAGCAGCCACGGAGGCTGAGGGACAGGCAAGGCAAGGCCAGCAAGCACTTTCTCTCCCTCCCTCCCTCCGGTGTGTATGAATGAGTGCTGCTTCTGCCCTGCAGCCATGCTTCCCAATGGAACTATGCTGCAGCCTTAGTTGTTAGGTCTTACTTTCAGGGGAGGCCTTATATTTGGCAATCCCCCCAAACCCCTGCTAGGTGTTATTTTTTGGGGAGGTCTTATTTTAGGGGAAACACGGTAGTAACCTATGGATGTGAGAGCTGGACCATAAGGAAGGCTGAGCGAAGGAAGATAGACACTTTTGAACTCTGGGGTTGGAGGAAAATTCAGAGAGTGCCTTGGACTGCAAGAAATTCAAACCAATCAATCCTCCAGGAAATAATGCCCGGCTGTTCACTGGAGGGAAGGATATTAGGGGCAAAAATGAAGTATTTGGCCACATAATGAGAAGACAGGAAAGCTTGGAGAAGAGAATGATGCTGGAGAAAATGGAAGGAAAAAGAGGGGCCGACCAAGGGCTGGATGGATGGATGGCGTCTGTAACGGATCTTGCCTACCTCCCAAAGTTGATATGTGGCCCACCTAGCAGGACTGGTGTGCAGTCAATTTGTAGCCAGGACTGATGAGCGGCCATTTTGTAGGCCTCACTGACAATAGCTCAGTAGAGTCAGGGGGAAGAGCCATAGAGTATCATTAGCATAGGTGTTGCCTGCTTGGCTGAATCCAAAAGAGAAGATACTTAGCAACTGAAAGTGGATGGCGAGTGAGTTGGAGTTTGGTTTTGGAAGGAGGTTTTAGGAGTTGGTTTTGGAGAAGGGAACTGTGTCTTAAAAGTCAGCCACTTTGAGGGTTAGAGTCTTTAAAAAGGAAAAGGCTAACGACTATATGGTAATTGCCTAAGGAATTACTGCTTAAATCCTGAGAGGATTGGATCTAAAAGTAAATTGTCCTGTTTATGTTTCTTTGGCAAAGGAACAGAGCCACACAGAAACCAGTTTATAGTTAGCATCTTCTGAAGAGAAAAACCATAAGCCTTTATTGTAACCACTAAGCATCTGCACTGAAACCGTTACGCTTATTTACCTCACAAGTTACAAATAAACAAAGTTTATTCTCCTCACTCAAAGTGTCTCATCTCTTTCTCAAAGTCCCAATATACAAGGACAAGAAGCTCTTGAATACACAAATGGTTGCAGCAGAAATAGTAATCCATGCAATTCTGACCAATTGAAGAAAATCTTCCCTAATGTATATTGTTTGAAAAAACCCCCATTCCTCCATAGTGTCCTTGAAGTGACAGGCTTGACCTTAAAGGAGCTGGGGGTGGCAACGGCTGACAGAGCTCTGGCGTGGGCTGGTCCATGAGGTCACTAAGGGCCCGAAGCAACTGAATGAACAAACAACAAGATTCTGGGTGCTGATTATTGCAGGTGCAGAGTGCAGCCAGGAAATCAGAAGATGTTTATTTCTTGGGAGGAGAGCAATGGCCTATCTTGATAAAATAGTGAAGAGTAGAGACAGCACACTGCCAAGTTAAAGCAATGGTATTCCCTGTAGTAACCTATGGATGCAACAGCTGGACCATAAGGAAGGCTGAGCGAAGGAAGATAGATGCTTTTGAACTGTGGTGTTAGAGGAAAATCCTGAGAGTGCCTTGGACCACAAGAAGATCCAACCAGTCCATCCTCCAGGAAATAATTCCTAACTGCTCACTAGAGGGAACGATATTATAGACAAAGATGGAGTACTTTGGCCACATAATGAGAAGACAGGAAAGCTTGGAGAAGATAATTATGCTTGGGGAAATGAAAGGAAAAAGGAAGAGGGGGTGACCAAGGGCAAGATGGATGGATGTTATCCTTGAAGTGACTGGCTTGTCCTTAAAGGAGCTGAGGGTGGCAATGGATTGACAGGTAGCTCTGACGTGGGGTAGTCCATGAGGTCATGAAGAGTCGAGTCGGAAGGGACTGAATGAACAAACAACAACAGATCCTGGACTATATGATGGAGGTAGCTCCTTGGCTGTGGAACTCCCTCCCTAGTGACATCCGGCAGGATCAATCTCTTTTGAGTTTTAGAAAGAAAGTGAAGACCTGGCTATGCGAGCAAGCGTTCAAAGAATAAGTTTTGTTGGCTTTGACTCAATCTGGACTAAGGTTTATGTACAAGGTTTTGTGGATGAATGGCTCAAGTATTTTGTATTATTTTAAATCTGTTTTTAATTGCTTATGTTTTATTCTTTTGTATTGTTGTATATTGGCATCGAATTCTGCCAGTTTTGTAAGCCGCCCTGAGTCCCTTCGGGTGAGAAGGCCTAGATAGAAATGATTATATATATATATATATATATATATATATATATATATATATCTCAGATGCCCCCCACCCCCCTCAGCATGGCAACTGGTGAGATATTTGGGAGCTGTGGTTCAACAACATCTAACCCACATATTGGGAACTACTGCTTTTACCAACCTTCTATTACTTGACAATCTTCTCCAATGTCACAATGGAGCATACCAATATAACAAAGAGAGGCAACACTCTGCTGTTTGCTATTCGCTTAGAGTCATCTGATGTCACAGAAGGTTCGAGCAGGCTACTGCTATGATAGGAAGATTTCATACCTTGAATGTCAAGACCTTTGGTCACTTTTGATACATTAAATAATGTGTGCACCGCTGCTAAGTGCTGTTTACATGGCCTTTGGCTGATGCAGACGAGCCATGCTGCTTTCATTTCAGACCATTTTTGTGAAAAACAGCTATTTGGAACTCGCTCTCTATGTGATAGCAGTGGATATTGAATGTAATAGGACTGGATATTGTATGTGATAGGACTGGATATTGCCACTTTGAGTGCCGATGTGGGAGAAAAACGGGCTAGAAATCAATAAATAATAAAATAAATAATAATATTGTAGGTTCCAGTACAATTTTTAAATATGCCAGGAATAAATTTGGGCTTAGTGGATTGTGGTAATAAGCACTTTACACTAGGAGTCTTTTGTGTAAGCAATGAATCAACAGCAAAACAGACACAAGTTGGAGGAGGATGACTGCTTCTCAAATATTTTGTGAGATCTTGAGACAGAGCTTGCTGATCGGAAATCCTGACACCTAGTTCACAAGTGGCTTTCATATATAACTGAGACAACTAACTAGGGAGCAGTAATCCTTCTGAATACATATAAATAACTCTCTCTTCACCCCAGCTCTCCTTTATATACAGGGAGGGGTGGGTGTGTACATATACACCAGGATGCTGGATTTCCTGGACAGAGGGTATCTGGCAGGCAGGCTCTACCACCTCTTTTATAAACTAAATACCATCCATTTGTGGACTCTTTAACGGAAGAACAAACATTTGGCAGAGAATGGGTTTAAACAAATAATTGGTGATCGGAAATGTAATGTTTTCAGTTTTCTGATATATTTTTGATCCTTTTGTTTCTGTTTAACATGTGAAAAGGTATCACTCCCTTCCTTACAGCCCTTTTAAGAATAGATGGGACAGGGGATGGCTTTGAATGGGAGGCTCCCAGGTTTGTCTTTCTCCCCTCCCTCTCCGATTCAAGCAGCTTTAGTGCTCATGAAACCTTTCCAACATGTACTCAGCAGGAATGAGTGTCTGTTTTTAGATGATGCTGGAGTACTGCAAACAGTATGGAATCATGTGAGCTGTAGCCCAACAACATCTTACAGGTTAGAGTTGCCTATCTCTGCTGAAAATAAAATATTTTTCCAGGTCATCCTTAATCACCCATTTTTTGCCATGACAGGAGGACTTTGGGGCAGAAATTAGGGACCTCACTCATGAGAATGAACCATCCCTTCCTATTAAACGGGATGGTGTACCACATTTTGAAGTAGTATGGGTTATCATCTAAAGTACTGGTTCTCAACCTGTGGGTCCCCAGGTGTTTTGCCTGCAACTCCCAGAAATCCAAGTCAGTTTACCAACTGTTAGGATTTCTGGGAGTTGAAGCTCAAAATATCTGAGGACCCACAGGTTGAGAACCACTGATCTAAAGAGTGAATGGCTCATTACTTCCAGAACTTACTGTGGAGTTAGGGTCTAGAAGTAACTCCACCACAGCTTCCACTTCTGCAAGTAGCTAAATGCCAATTCTACAAGAGTCTGAAAGAAATGGGAACACTACTGATTCTCCTGCAGGAAACTAGGAAATACCTATCCAAGACCTAGCCTTATGTCCCATTGTGGCATCATTGCATGCCAGAACCATGCTCCATGCTGTGTACATTTTCTGCTCCATTTTCTGGTCCAGATAAATCTTCTCTAGTTAGTTTATAAGTGAAGGATTCTGCTGGTTCTCCTTTCATGTATCAGACTTGCTTTAGCTGCCTGAGTCCCTATTAATCAGCCGCAGGCAACTGAAAACAAGCCCAGCACAGGGAGGTTACATGATGCAGAGGTCAGCAGCACTGAGGATGAGATCTTGATCACTAGAGGTCCACATGATGTTCTGTGAGGAAACCGCACCTGAGCAGGTAAAAGAATATGAGAGGTGTGATTTAGACATTCACAACAGCCTCCTCTCCTGCAGGGAGGCAAGCATTTGGCCTGCAGAATATGCTGAGATTGGTCTGGATATCAGGGAGACCTCTCCTTACCCTAATGACTCCAGTTCCAAGTCAGATATTCTGGAGGAAAATGTCACTGGGCAAAGGACCAGATCTGGAAAACTTTACTGTTTAGGATTATTTTTTCTAGAATCCTCTAGCAAGAATTCTGCAATTCTAGTGTATTTGTCATCCACAAAGTAACATCTAGCTATGGCACCTATGTGCTAGCCATTACAAGAGAGCAATTGTTTGCACCAAGATGTGCAGGTTGGATAAGGAACTTAGGAAGGAGGAGGAGGAGGAATATATATTATCAAATCTAGAAGTGCAGGGTTTATTCCTTTCAGTCTTCCCTATCTGTACAAAAGTAACTTACCTAGGAAAGTTGAACAGTATACCATGTATTATCAAAAGTGCATATTCCTGTTTATTCTTTAATAACCAGTTTACTATTGGAAATCTCACTCATTGTTCCCTTCGATTTCTAAGATTTTAGCCAGATATTTTCCATACAATTTACTGCCATAAGGGTTAGAAACATGGCTTTACAAATTGTTTAAAGGCTGGTGTTGTCTGCATGGTATAGCAGTGATTTGAATGTTGGCCTATGACTCTAGAAGCCAAGGTTCAAATCCCTCTCACCCATGAAACCTACAGAGCAGCCACATTCTCTCAGTTTCAGAGGGAGGCAATGGGAAACCTCTTCTGAACAAATCTGGCCAAGAAAACCCTGCAATAGATTCACTTCAGGATCACCATAAGTTGGAAATGACTTGAAGGGACACAAAAACAACAATAACTTGAAACCAAATTCCAAACTTATGAATACCCTCAGCATAGGGCTGGGCAAAGTGCAGCCCCCAATCCCTCCCCAACAAAGTGCAGGACTCTCAGAGTATTGCTTGCTGCAACTTGCTAAATAGGAGTAGGAGCAGGCCAGTACAAGAGACATTTTACTGTTTTCTCTTTCTCCCCCCGCCCCCGCCCCCGCCCCTTAGATAATATAGTAACAGCTTGCTTCAATGTGAGTGGTACTCAGGGGGCATCTACACTGTAGCATTAATTCACTCAACACCATTTGAACTGCCATAGCTCAATGCTATGGAATCCTGGGAATTGTAGGTTTACAAGATCCTGAGCTGGTGCCTCACCAAGCTACAGCTCCCAAGATTCCATAGCATTGGATCATTGCAGTCAAAGTGGCATCAAACTGCATTAATTCTACTGTGTAGGTAAACTCTCATCCTGCCCCAACTTTTGAGCGATCAAGAAACATAACTTCTCACTTAGATGAGAGAGTTTGCTGACAAACATGCATTCTGGCACATGCAACCAAATATAGACACAGAAAGCAAATGAAATAATACTGCAGTTTGCAGTATGTCATAGGTTATACAGCATTTTCCTCTTTTTATCCTCACCAAAATCTGAATAAAGAGACTTGTCCAATGCAATAGCTACATAGCTGTTCCAGACTTGGAACGAAGCTTTTTTCATACTGGCTCCCTCAGCACCAGCGTGTGAGTGCTAACTTTTTTTAACAGTTTGTGGACTTTACTTCCAAAAGATACCAAATAAAAAAGAAAAAGAAAAATGAGTTGTGGATGGTAGTACATTGCTGTCTAGGAGTAGAATATGATGTATAGATCAAAACAATCAAAATGTATCAAATCACTTTGGTACAGGGCTTGGAAAACTGAATTTTATAGCAAAAGAATGCATATCCACAGCACATTTTTTATTCCTGTAAAACTGTTCAGATGGATTTGGTACTTTTAGGAAACAAACTCCATATATAGATATGTGAATAATACCTAGCCAAGCCACCCACATACCATTTCACCTGCTGTTTCGCCTGGCCTGAGAGACCAGCTGGATTATATATTAGGACTAAAGGACAGCTAGAGTTGGCAAGAAGGATTGGCTGGGGAGAGAGACAAGACTGACAGATTCCAAGTATAGCAGAAGGTGAGGTTGGAGAATAAATTGTCCTTGTGAGTAGGAGAGGGAAATTGCAAAGAATGCACACATCCATGAATTTTGTATGGATCAATTGAACCAAAATCCTAATACTTAACCACTTCTTAAACCACCTGATTTAACCACTAAAACATGAGTTAGAATCTATAATTCATCTCTCTATACACAGAGTCCATCCAGGTCATTTTGCTGTCTGAGGTAGAGTAGCAAATGGCACCCCACCCATTCAATGCAAGGTGCATAGGATCCCAAAACAGGTAAGGCAGAACATTACACAAGCACTTCTCCTCCTCTTTTCTACTATAAGGATGTTAAATATATTTGCTTCCTTTTCATGATATCTCAAATCTGTTTCTGAGGCAGTTGCCCACTTTGCATAAAATTAAGTCAGTATCACTGACTATAGGTGGGAGCTGCGGTGGCGCAATGGGTTAAACCCTTGTGCCAGCTGAACTGCTAACCTGAAGGTTGGGTTGCTGATCTGAAGGTTGACGGTTCAAATCAGCGAGACGGAGTGAGCTCCTATCTGTCAGCTCTAGCTTGTGGAGACATGAGAGAAGCCTCCCAGCTAACACATCCGGGAATCCCCTGGGCACTATCTGTGTAGATGGCCAACCCTCTCACACCAGAAGTGACTTGCAGTATGTTCCAAAGTCACTTCTGACATGATAGAAAAATGACTACAGGTATTGAAAAGAAAAGGAAAAAAAGAAAAGGAGAAAAGCTGGCCTTTAACCACTTTGATTCTGAATGAAGGATAGTAAAAATGTCCTCTTTCCCCATTGCCTGCCCCTTCTGACCACCATTAAAACACCAATCTTGCACTGGAGTGGTGGAAATTCTGTCTCCCATGAAATGAGAATATTTAGCTTCACAAGACCTCTCCTTCCCCTCTTTCCTGCAATAGGTTCTGAAGACCTTAGGTGCCCACTGCACAATCTACCTGCAGTGTTGCTCCCACTTACCTGTGGGCCCGCTAAGGGCAGAAGCTGACGTGGCCCTGGGCAGGGAAAGCCTCAGGTATGCTACCTGTTTGCAGGAGGGAGGGAGGGAGGGAAGGAGGATGGACAACTGAGCTCCAGCCGGGCGCTGTGTATGTGTGGAGGAATGTTTGTGCAAGGGGAGAGGCCTGCAGCAAGCACTTCCTTATTGGCGGAAAGGCCCAAGTAAAGTGCAAAGGAGCAACCCATATCATTAAGGGTGAATGTCAAATAATATGAAGGTACAAGGCTGCTACTTGTTTCTTGAAGCAGGACTTCTGTGTCTGGTTTTTTAAAAAAAAATGTTTTGTTAAAGTTAACAATTAATTAAATGTGAACTCTAAAAACAACTGAAACCAAACCTGGGCTAGATTTTTAACTAGCAGGAGAAACCAGGTGAATCATATCAATGCACCTACAGTTCCTGCACAAATCTGTTGAACTTCTGCCTATAAATGGCACAGAGACCTTCTCAAAAAATATGAGGCCCCTTCCACACAGCTCTATAACATCCACGTTGAACTGGATTATATGGCAGTGTGGACTCTGATAATCCAGTTCAAAGCAGATATTGTGGATAATCTGCCTTGATATTGTGGGTTATATGGCTGTGTTGAAGGGTCCCATGTCTACCTAAATAGTGGACCTTTGGTATCAATTGGGATTTGGTTCCAAGACCCCTGATGAATACCAAAATCTGTGAATGCTCAAGTTCCTTTATATAGAATAGTGTAGTAAAATGATGTCCCTTATCTAAAATGGCAAAATCAAGATTTGCTTTTTGGTTATTGTTCAACCCATGTATGGTTGAATCTGTGGATATAGCATTAGTGGATGGATACGGAGGGCCGACTGTAATCCTTGTCTTTCACAAGTCACGGGAGTTGTATCTGTTGTTACACAGATGGATATGATTTATGCAAGACACAACCCAGCTAGAGTCTAGTAAGCACTGGAAAAATCGAGCGTATTTTAATCTCTCCTATCCTATTAAAATCAAGGTGCCTTCAAAGTGTTTGAAACATACTGAACTGGAATGACCATGACATTAACCATATATACTCAAGTATATGCCGAGTTTTTCAGGAGTCCTTTTTTAGGACTGAAAAAGCTGCCCATGGCTTATACTTGAGTGAGGGTCCTGGATGGCTTATATTTAGGATGGCTTATACTCAAGTATGGGGCACAGTGTGTTAAAGTGCTGAGCTGCTGAACTTGCAGACCAAAAGGTGCCAGGTTCAAATCCCGAGAGCGGAATGAGCGCCCCCTGTTAGCCCCAGCCAACCTAGCAGTTCGAAAACGTGCAAATGTGAGTAGATCAATAGGTACCGCTCAGGCGGGAAGGTAACAGCGCTCCATGCAGTCAGCCGGCCACATGACCTGGAGATGTCTATGGACAACGCCGGCTCTTCGGCTTAGAAATGGAGATGAGCACCAACCCACAGAGTCAGTCACGACTGGACTTAACGTCAGGGGAAAACCTTTACCTTTAACCTATATTCAAGTATATAGGTAATCAGAGTTGGACAGTCTTATCTTATTAAGGTCTTATTATTATCTTTCATTACAGTTTTATGTGAATATTCAAAAACATTTAACCTACTGATGCCTAAGTTAATGTAATTTTAATTGTATCTATTTTTATTTTTGAAATTTACCAGTAGCTGCTTCATTTCCCACCCTTGTCTTATACTCAAGTCAATAAGTTTCCCCTGTTTTTGTGGTAAAATTAGGTGTCTCGGCTTATATTTGGGTTGGTTTATACTCGAGTATATACGGTATTCGCTTTTTGGTGCTCACTCTCTTTCTAATCCTAAACTTTTCTAAGCCAAAGTTGTGAATGTAAAGCAACAAGGATGAAAATTCTGCATGTTTCCTTCAATTTATTGAAGGATAGGTGGGATACCTGTGCCTTCCAGAATTTGCTATCTTGTCACAGGATTGCAGAATTGAGGATTTAGAGACCTAGGATCGCCAGAGTGAAAACTGGAGAAGGGATTTTGGTGGGTGTTATTTATTACTTGTTTGTGTGCCAAGCAACACCTGCTGAAATTCTCTCTTCTATATAACCATCAAAGGTACAGAAGACCTTGTTCTGCTTCTGGAATATGCACAACAACCCAGTGATTCCGGCCATGAAAGCCTTCAATAATACATAGACCTTGTTCAGTTTTCACTCTGGCAGCCCTAAAGCGAATCCAGTGGTCATCTAGTTTAACCCTCTCACCATGTAGAAATCTAAACAATTGGCCATCCCAGCCTCCATTGAAAAACTTCCAAGGAAGGACAATTCACCACCTTGTTTCTTTAAATGAGAAATGTTTCTTCTTTGGCCAGAGTGGAGGAGGGACTGTACCGAACTATTTCCTCAAGGAAAGATATTTATTTCCATCCCCGCCCCATTTCATTATAACAAAGATTGCTTGGAAAATAAATGAGACTGTCTTATATGTAAGAAATTCTGTATACAAATACTGGTATGTGTTTCTGTGTTGGTAAGCATTGTATTAATTAGGGTTCAGAGTTCTGTAATCTAAAGATTACAGAAATTATTAGTAGCCTAAACAAATGGCATGCTTACATAGAAGCTATTGGAAAATGTACTGAAGTGAGCCTTTCCTTGATCTAATCATCACAGCCAACAGGTGCTTTGGTAGGTGGGGACTGATGAAATTTGTAGTCAGTTTACCAGCTGTTAGGATTTCTGGGAGTTGAAGACCAAAACATCTGGGGACTCACAGGTTGAGAACCACTGTCCTAAATAATGGTAAAAGTTGCTCTGCTTAGGATGGACTATTTTCATGATACAATAGTATGCCTAAAAATATTGACAGATAAAACTGCGTACCTTGCTTGAATAAGACAATATACTGCATTAGAAGAATTCTGTAAGCCATCCCATTACTGAGGACTTTTTCCCAACTGGGGCAGATTTTAGAAGCTAAAAAAAGTATTACTTTCCTTTATTGACTCAAGCCCTTCCACTTGCCCCATATACTATTATAGCTACAATATGCAAAAATCATTTTTTTCCCTCAAAGACAATGCAATATTCACAGTTAATTGCTCCTTGTCCTCCCTGCTTTTTTTATTCAGCATAAGGTACAGCGTGAGCAAACCTGTGAACCATGGGAAATTCCCCCTTCCTTTTTAGTAAGCTACATTCACCAATGTGGAGCACCTGGTGGCGCAGTGGGTTAAACCACTGAGCTGCTGAACTTGCTCACTGAAAGGTAGGTGATTCGAATCTGGGGAGCAGGGTGAGCTCCCGCTGTTAGCCCCAGCTTCTGCCAACCTAGCAGTTCGAAAACATGCAAATGTGAGTAGATCGATAGGTACTGCTCCACTGGGAAGGTAACGGCGCTCCATGTAGTCATGCTGACCACATGACCTTGGAGGTGTCTATGGACAACGCCGGCTCTTCGGCTTAGAAATGGAGATGAGTACCAACCCCCAGAGTCAGACATGACTAGACTTAATGTCAGAGGACAACCTTTACCTTTACCTTACATTCACCAAACGATAAAAATAGTCAAGAAACCATAACTTGATTCCAGAAGAAGTGGTGTTATTCTTCTTAAGACGCAATAGTACTATGATGTAATAATTATTATCTCTCTTATAAAAAGATGGAATTAATTAAAAATAACTAGTTGTTATGTCTGCATTCTGAATTGTAAGAGCTTCTAGTTCCCTCATCAACATCAACACAGATTAGGTCCTTTGCAGAAATTAATCTTTCTCGCTTTGACTGCTTATCCAGCACAATGGAATCATGCAGAGAAAAGGGATTTCTATTGCAAACTAGATCTATCCATTGCTGAGAAAGCTGTCCCAATAGATTCGGGAGAGGGCAGCTACATAGAGGGAACTGTCTGTTCCTTGGCTCAGTGCCTGGCTGTCTCTATTGTGGCCCCTCTCCGCCACATACACTCACATTCCCGGGTGGGTGGCTCATTGCAAATTAATGCTACCCTATGCTGGATTTCTGGGCGGATATGAATTGAGTTGCTGAACCTGAGTGAAGCCTACCAGTGTTTCGCTGAAGTCGGGGAACTGCTACAAGTCAAGTCAGATCAGTTCAAAGTTGTTCTTTTTGCAAGCCTATAAGTTATGTTTTTTAAAAAAAACACACCACTTGACAAGCTTCACCGTAAAAGCATGCTAAGGAAGTGGAAAGGATCCATCCATTCATTTCCAGTGAAGGACAGATCTTCTATCCAGGATCTTGGAGAATGTACAACTCCATGGATATGCCTTGTTTTACATGCAGAAATGTCCCAGGTACAGCCAACAACATTTCCAGGGAGAGCTAGGAACGATTCCCAGTCTGAGTCAGTGTTGATACTGCTGGACTAGATGGACCAAAGGTGTAACTCAGTACAAAGCCTTTCTATCAAATACCTGTTCTTTCTCCCTTTTGCAAAAATGACACAGGCTCCTGTGGTACCTTGTAGCTTAAAATATCCACAGGGGAATAAAATTCCATCTCTGGTTTCACTCTACTGGGGCAAAAGAGATCACTACTAACTCCAGAGCTGCTAGTTCAAGAAAACCGGCAAATTCTTTTGCAAGTATAAATCGGCATAATCATGGAATAAACGTCAATGAGAGTACCTTGATTATCATCAGAGTATCTTTTCCATACTGTCATGCAAGGACCTCTTAGATTTGACATAGGAGAGGAGGTTTCCAGGTTGGAAAGAAACCATTACCCATAGGTACCTAACTTGTGTATTTTCCCTCTTCCAGTGAGTATGCCCCTATTTTGATTATAGTGTCCAAATGGCCCATCACCAGTGGTTCTCATATTTTGACATTTTATCTTGGCCAAATGAGCGTGAGCCTATTTTTTAAAAAATTTTCTTAAATTTTCCAGTTACGATTTCCAGCTTTACAACCAGCCCTTGTTGAGGTGCCTTTAATGCAACTTGCTAAAAAGAGTCTTGGCAAGTCTGAGGTTTTGTCTGCTGCCTCCTGCACACAAAGTTGGTACAAAAGCAGGCTTAGCCAGATCTAGTAAGTTTATTTTCAGGTTTATGAGCCTCTACTTTAGCTTAGACCACAGTTAGTAGATAAGCTAGTGATTAAACAGGCCCATTTGAAATGCATTTGCCAATCTCAGTTGTTGCTAATAGACTTATCCAAGTGATTCCATTGAGCTCTTTATATCATCATCTGAAATAATCTGTTGACTTCTCCTTCTTTGTAATGGAGAGAGCATTTGAAACAATTGTCTTGAACCAAAATCTGACACTACATTTCTTGTATTCTGTGTAGCTGGGGAAATCCTTGGGCGTCTGCTCTATTTTTATTGGTAAGGTCCAGTGAACTTTGTCCTCCCATTTATAACCCATGCAAGGAAGACGGAAGCAATCCTCCCTGTTTGTAGTGTTTGCCAGATAGGGCTGCTACCTATTCAACTGGATAAAGTAGTTGAGCTTGATAGGCGAATATTGTCAGCTGAAAACAGAGCTAATCCCTAACATTTTGCTGCTAATGTAAAAAAAACCAAAAAAAAAAACCAAGCAGTCCTATTCCATGTTCTAAAAGATGTTTGGACTGGCACCTGAATCTTTCTTTAACCCTAGCAATGGGGGCCTATTATTCCCAAGGGAGGAAAACTAGCTTGGAGAATGAAGATGGGCAGGTCGGCACAGTTCTTGCAACTCTTTCAACTCAGTGGGCTGCTTCATCTTACCTAATGTTAAGGCTGGTCCTGGCACAACAGTGGCTCTTAAAAACACAAAAAACAAGCCAGGCCACTTTTCTTTTCCTGGGGAGTTGACAACCCTATTACGATATTTGTGCCAGCCTCAAGCAAATCCTCTCTCCTGATGGAAACGGTTTTTAAAAAAGAAAATTGCCTGTGCCCTATTGAGGCTTTCAGCTTAGATTTTGAGTGCTTTGTTCAGCATTAGACATGAGCAGTGAACATCAGAGACAGCGAACTCTGTCTGATGTCTTTAGATCAGTGGTTCTCAACCTGTGGGTCCCCAAATGTTTTGGCCTTCGACTCCCAGAAATCCTAACAGCTGGTAAACTGGCTGGGATTTCTGTGAGCTGTAGGTCAAAACACCTAGGGACCCATAGGTTGAGAACCACTGCTTTAGATTTTACACTGCCAGATGAGTCTGTAGCCCAGCAATTCCCCAGAATGAAAGTGGCATGCAGCACAATGTTTTTTGTTGACATATGGCCAATGAGAAAGATGGGTTTGGTAAATGCCTTTATTGGCTACCGGGTGCAGGTCTACTGCTTGGTTGGCCCTTGGGCACAGAGGCAGGTCAGGTGTTGAGGGATGATTTGCAGGAGACCCAATGTTGTTGCTGCTAAAAGTGCGGCTAAGATGTGGCTCAGTGCTGGACACGGCGGATGGATTGGATCTGGTTGGTATGGGCCTGGGTGCTGTAGTCACTGTACTTCTTGTATTCACCATTCTGTCTGTCCCGCTCCAGGACATACTGGTAGCCTCGGTAGCCTGGATACTGATAGGCAACCCACCTATGGGATAAAACAGAATGTTTGTAAGGTAAATGTGGAAAGGGACTTTGTAGCACCTTAGAGACTAACTAAGAAAACAAAGTTGGTAGCATATGTTTTCATGGACTAAGTCTATTGCCAAGATAAGTAGTTCTGCCAACCCCCAACCATGGTCCTCCACTGGAAATGTGATAGGGCAACCCCTTCTTCCAATTTTCAATCCAAGAGTGAAAAATCCTTAGCCTTCCTAGGGTCCATTCACACTGCACAATGATAACATGTTGATTCCACTTTAACCAGAATCTTGGGATTTGTAGTTTAAGGAGGGTCATTTAGAATCCTCATCCAGTGAGCTTCTCTAGTGCCTCTGACAAAACTACAAGTCCCAGGATTCCACAGGATGCAGCTATAAGAATTAAATCATAAAACTATAATAAGGCAGTGCAAAAGGTTTCCAGAAGTTGATGAACACTTTCATGATACTTCAACACAGACTAGGGATGGTGGGAACAGGAGTTCACATTACATCTGCTGGAGGAGCAAATGTTTTCTGATTCAGTCAATCCTTCTTCAGTACTTGCCTTAGTCGGTCCCTCAAGAAGTGGCCACAATGGAGGAAGGGATCAGTTTTAAAATATGGGACACTTGAACAAGGAGAATGGAAATCAAATGGGAGATCTCTACTCAATCAGCTCTATTTGCTGAGGTACGTACTGCACACACATACTGCAACCACATGAAACACCATTGTAGACTTGTGTCACTTTTTAGAAATAACACAAATAAAGCTTGTTTGGTCATTGGCATACTAGGACAAAATAAATACCTGTGAGCACTCTGGGGGCCTTCCACACAGCCCTATATCCCACAATATCAAGGCAGGAACCCCACAATATCAGCTTTGAACTGGGTTATTTGAGTCCGCACTCAGATAATGTGGGATTTTCTGCCTTGATATTCTGGGATATAGAGCTGTGTGGAAGGGCCCTGAGAAGTAAGCACTCCCTTCTCTCGTGGTATTTTTCAATCTCTTTAAAATGTCTCTGCTTCTAGCAAGCAACTTGGCCAAAAAAAAAAAAAACATGCAGGAAGCTCAGTGATAGAGCACCGAGCAGCTTTCCCAGCAACCCTGACTCAAACTGTTGGTCTATACATCCCATTTCAATGCTTACAGAAGATGATGGGAGTTACAGTTCAACATGTTTGGGGACACCAAATGGGGTCTCATTTCTGTCAATATCCTGGGGTTATTGCTCCCTGAGTATTTCCCCACTCATACCCTCTTAAGCAGAAGGTGCGCTGAAAAGTCCCAGGAAGAAATTTTGCAACATTAAAGAAAGTTGGCTAAAAAGATGACGACCCATCTTTTTAGCATTTCTCAAAATCTGCCTGACCTTATTCTTCTGATCTTTATTGTTGTGTGCCTTCAAGTCATTTCCAAAGGCAAACCAGGATTTTCACCCAGTCAGTTTTCAAGAGTAAATGAAGAACTGAACCTTGTTTTCCTGAATCATAGTTGAATGCTCAAACAACTACACCAAAAAACCAAATCTTTATCCATGGCCTTCAATACTTCTTCAATCCTATTGCATTTAAGCATCTGCAGATTGTTCATTTTATACCTTTTCTTCCTTGCTGTTCCTTATGCATAGACTATTTACTTGGATACCTTTGGGGTGACATCATTTATGTCCTTTCAAATCTCAAAATATACTTTTCCCATGCATTTATCACTTGTCTGCCCTTTCTTCTCCCATATTCTCTGCCTCTTGCTACTCTTTCCTCTCCCTTCTTCATTTCTAACAACCTGCATAATGTATTGTAAGCTGTCTGCGGCAGGGCCTTGACTTTTTCTGGGCTCTCTCATGTTACATCAAGAAGCACACTAAGGGCACTTTCAAAAAAAATTCACAATCCCTGTAGGAGCCCCCGGTGGCACAGTAGGTTAAACCCTTGTGCCAGTAGGACTGATGACTTGAAGGCTACCAATTCAAATCCAACGTGGGGAGAGCGAGGATGAGCTCCCTCTATCAGCTCCAGCTCCATGCGGGGACCTGAGAGAAGTCTCCCACAAGAATGGTGAAAACATCAAAACCTCTGGTTGTCTGCTGGACAACATCCTTGCAAACTGCCAATTCTCTCACACCAGAAGCGACTTGCAGTTTCTCAAGTTGATCCTGACATGAAAAAAAAAATCTCTGTATTGCCTATGGTCCCTCTATTCTGCATATCAATACATAGTCACCTCTCCACCCTTGTTGGGGTTAGGGGCACAGGATTCGCACAAAAGAGAAAAACCAAAAATAAATAAATTGATTTTTTTTAACTGAGAGATTTTTAGGGTTTTCAGCACAACTCTGTGGTCAACGTTCACTGGAAGCTGAGCACAGACTTGCATTAGGGGACTTAGTTTCCTAGAGAGGGGTTCTCTCCAGAAATCTCTTGGTCATCCAGAATGACTGGAGAGGTTGACCATAGAGTCACACCAGAGGACCTAGAAATTCTAGAGAGAACATTTAAATCAAATAAGTGAAAACTCAAATCTGCAAAAGTCAAATTTATAAATGTAGAGGGGTGGTTGTGCTTAGAAGGAAACACATGGGAGAGGTCTTCCACGGAAATGGCAGTGGGACCTTACAGGCAGGGATGAGGGACATCCAGTTTACTCCTAGCCCCGAGGGGCATCACTTACGCTCCAGAGTTGACTTTGACAGAGCCCACTTCCTTGTTGCCCCAGCCCATGGCCTGCAAGGATGGGTAGTCATCGCTGAGCTCAAACTTGCGTCCTTGGAAATTCTCTGCCTCATAGAGGGTCACTTTGCTGTCACTGTGGTTCTGCAGGATAAAGAAGAGGGTGGCTCAGACTGGGATTATCATAAGTGAAGTTCATTTTCTTCTTTCCTTCTATGCAGGGGTGCAGTTACCCCCATGCTCCACCCCCATGAGAGACCCCCATGCTCCACCGGTAAAGGCAATCCAAAAATGCAGACAATTATTTTGATCCATATCAACAAAAGTGTCATGGCAGTTTTCACTGTGGACCTTCATTGCCCATTCAGCTGCCTCTTTTGCATTAAAACTGGGATGGATTGTAACATGTGTAGAGGCACATGGAAAAACATTCTCTCCAATTTAGCTACTGTACAAACTGAAGAAAAGTTTGGAGGGCACTAGGGATTTTGAGGTAGCTGGAAGAAAGAGATCACTGTTCATTTTAATCTACAAGTCCTGTGCTCCAACTCTGCAAACCTTGACTCCACTATACTTTTTACTTCATCGTAAACCTGAATAGTCACAATCTCTCACCTTAATATATTCTTGTAGACAATCTCTAGCCCACATCCAATTATGTAAAAAAACAAAAAAGAAAACAAAAAAATAAACCCTAGCTTTTTATGTAAACAAGAAGGATTTTTAACGGCAAATTCTTCTCCTTGGAGACTTCTAAGAGCTGCAATTCTTATTTTCTCACCATTTTTTCCAAGTTGGTGGAATAGCTGAACTGGGAGCCTGGGAAGAATCCAGGGGCTAAAGAAACAATCCTGGTGGCTACCTAATTTCTACCCCATCCCATCGGGGGAAAGCCAAGTAATGTACCAAAACAGACTGCATCTTTTCCACTCTTAACTTTTACCACTATCTTCTTCCCTTCCCACTATTGATTCTGTATGTTAGACTGCACATTGCTTGAGATAGGAACAAATCTTTGTTTAAACACTCTCTAAAACCACCATCCACATCAACGAGACTAATAAATTACTAGCAGCAGTAATAGTATAATAGTCTTATTTTCCTTATTCTATGTGCCACATTCGGTTTGGCCTAAATTCCCCATCACACAGCCTATCTTTGCATTTCACTTAAGTGTTGTTTTGTATGTTGCTGCTAAGCAGCGAGAGAGAATGGCTATTTTTATGGGGTGATGGTTGTCAGTATCTGACAACGTGACCCACAGCAAACAGAGAAGATGTCAATATGTTTGGTTAAAAAAATAAAATAAAAATCTTGCATCTTTTGAGGCAGTCAGGATTTATAGGTTCCCAATCTTCCATGGACTCAAGGGGTTAAATAGAAAATGGGCACAGCTGCATGTCCCCCGCCCCACCGGTTCCATCACCCATCCCTGCAGCCTGCACTCTGCCAAGTGATCCTGCCAGGCAGGAGCGAGATGGTATCTCACACCCCTTTATTAAAAGTGCGGTCGTAATCTGACTGGCTGTTATTAAAGCCCAGAGATGGGGACGTGCAGAGATTTTTAAAACCCTGGTTAGGAACGGAAGCGGCTGCTCTTGAGATGGAACGATAGGCTGTACCGGCTATAGTCTGTTTGCAATGAGCCCTGTGCATTCTGTCCAGAAAGTATGGTTGATGCTTGCAAAACTCCCTTCCTCCTGCCTCCCTTTGCATTCCCCTTGACTGGCCCTTTGGCCCTAAACCAGAAAGGCACCCCTCCCAATACTGTCTACTTCTTTGTATATGGTAGATTTTGACAATAGATGCTGGTTGTACATTTTGTTGCTGTTGGTTGCAATGGGTTTTCCCCACTGCTTATGCCCACCCAAAGGCAAAAGGTCAGACTTACTCTTTCCTTCCCAAAACTAGGCCCTTCCCTCCCATCCCCCAAAGGATTGCTTTTCCCAATATGATAGTGTGGGTGATGGGAGTCGCAGGTCAAAACATATATTGGGAAAGACTATTCTAGAGAGTGTAAAGGTACCAATGATGCAGAAGTAGTCACAGCCTCTCTACTTCCGTCTTTCTCGTGGTCCTTCTACCTCCAGCCTTCTCCACTATAAAATACTAAGCAGAAATGTACATTTGCCCTCTTGCATGCTAGTTTTGTCTTAAAATATGAATAAAGCCATTTGTCTTAGAAAGTAATCAAAGGGAGAATTTAGGAAGAATGACATCTTTTTATCAGAGGGGAAGGAATACTCAGGGTATTTAGCTATGCAGAATTTTTGAGTGACTTAAGAGCTCTGTATAACTCATAAGTTTGCTTTTCCTATACTGCCAGCAGTTCATGTGATAAAAGATGTCTCCTTGTCCTATTATACATCTCTAGGATGCGAGCTTGTCAGAAACCCTGTTAATTTTATTTTAGCTTAGCTTCTGTCACTCCTTCTGGCAATTTCACTATAGTCATTTTTGTCCTTGCCAAAATAATATATAGCCACAGCATTTATTGCAGACAGCAAAAGAAATGACTGTAGTACATTCTGTGAGTGCCTTTAGTAGTTTTTAAGGTGCTAGTGATTGATCATAAAAATAAGGCATTTCCTTTCTCTGTCTACCACTGAGGTTCTCGTAGATTGTTTTGTGTCTCCCTGTTACTTTGTGCTCTATGGAAGATCCAGAGGGGAGCCTGTCTGCATTTGGGGGGGCTTTTTAAATATTTTGAAGAGTCAGAATAACCAGACTAAACTCACAGCACACTTGATGGTACGGAAGGAGAGCAGGTATTCAGTTCTGTAGCCGCTGTTCCCGCTCCAGGCCTCCCAGCGAGGGTAGTCGCCTTTCTCCAGGATGAACTGTTGTCCTTGGTATTCAGGGTACTCATACCCCACCCAACTGTGGGCCAAGAAGGATATGGGGAGGGAGGGAGAAAGAAGGTGGGAGGGGAGCTGGGAAATATGACTTTAAAAAAGCAACTCATTCCCATTACTTGTATTTAAAAAAGTAATTTGCCGTTGTTACTTCTTGCAGTGCTAAACAAATAAACACCTAACTACATTCCATGCTGTATTGCTTGTTACAATTATTTTAAATTGTTTCTACTATCTTGGGCAAAGTCCTGATGCTGAGAATAAAATGGCATAACTTGAGGGGAGGATCCCCTCACGTGTCTCTACAAAAATAAGACAATGTTTGGAGGGTTTTTTTGTGTGTTTCAGGAGCGACTTGAGAAATTGCAAGTCTCTTCTGGTGTGAGAGAATTGATCGTCTGCAAGGATGTTGCCCAGGGGACACCCAGATGTTTGATGTTTTACCATCCTTGTGGGAGGCTTCTCTCATGTCCCTGCATGGGAGCTGGAGCTGACAGATGTGAGCTCACCCCACTCCCCAAATTCGAACCCCTGGTCAGCAGTTCTGCCAGCACCAGGGTTTAACCCATTGCGCCACCGGGGGCTCAATAATGTTTAAAAGGATCTAAATGTATATTTGTTGTCACACAGTAAAGTAACTTCATTTGCACGTTAACTTTACTTTTGAAATATAACATCACAACACTCTTGTTAACAAAAAAAAGGAGTAACATGTTATAGGTAACTGATATTTATAGCTTATTATAATTGTAACCCATTCTTCCCTAATTGTAGATGTGAGTATCTACAATTCCTTAAACCAACATGGCATTTTGCCCAGACCTGTGAAAAGCAATGGGGCAAAAGACTGGCTAGATTCCACCTGGAGTGCTTGCACCTCGTCACCACTCCTGTGCTCCCTTCCAACCCTTAAATAGTACTTTTTGGTAGATCCTCCACCCTGCTGCTCTTTCTTTGCAAACTAGTTTTGAACATATTAATGAAATGGGCATTTAGAATACCTTCCCTTTATGGACACCAATAGGGACTCACTGGCCAAAACCTACAATGCCCATCAAGATTTTCATGGGCAGGACTCTACTATGGCCCACCACTCACCATTGTCAAGATTTTGGTGAGAAATTCTCTCTGAACAGCTATCCTATGATAGGTAGAGGGTGGAGACTATGCCCCATAGCCAAACACAGACTGATGCCATCTTTCACCCATATCCATAAGAGCCCTTTAGAAAACTCAATAGATGGACAGAGCTAAATGCATCTCTGATCCCACACCTTCTCCACCAGTCACAGAATTGCTATTCAGGGGGTGTTATTTTGCCAAAGCTGACTCCGGTCATTGTGGAGAGAAAAAGAGAATACCAGCCTCTATAATGATCAAAAAGGCATAAAGTGGATTTACCTTGCATTTGTCACTAACAGAATGCTGGCCACTGAGTGCTGCCACATCCAGAGCCTGACAAAGTGTTCTGTATCTTTTCAAAGTCAGACAGAAGAGAAAATCTGCAATGGCACAGTGATGGAAATAGCCACACAGAATGAAAATCTCTCCCCCACCCCACCTTTTGTTAGAAGTCACCTTGTATAAAATCAGAATGTTTGTCCTTTAAGACCAAAATCTTGACTATTTTTTGCAGGCCTTTCAGATCATTGCCTCTTAGGGCCTCATCAGACAGAGGCTTTCTTCCTTTTAGCATGCTGCCATCACAAAGCGGGGATGGAGTCTGCTGGAGCCCATCATACGACGCAAGGCTACTTCTGGCAGGGCTCCATTGGGCTCCTTCCTGGCTCCATCTCGGTAGCATAATAAAAGGAAGAAAAGAGGATATGGGTGATTGATTGCACATATCCTCATTGAAGAAGCCAGGGACAGCATGCGAGGAAGCTGGGATGTGCTGGGAAACATCAAGGAATTGCAGCCCACGATCAACTATGGTACGGTGACGAAGTTGGGCACTGGCCCACAGTTTCATCTGCTGTCCCCCATCCTCTGGACCCCCATCTGATGAGATCCTTAGACTGTTTCATTGGAGATGTGAAGGATTGAACCTGTCACACTCTGAATGCAAAATAAGTGCTCCATTACTCTTCCCCCTGCTACAGCTGTTGTAAAGACATTTAGGCAACTCTCTTTTGAGTACATAATAATAGAGGGTGCAAAACAGACAGTGTATAATTTGTGATATTGCAAATTTGGAATATATGGGAGTACAACTCCCGTATCAATAGGTAATACATTCCCAGATTTTGTGGAAGCAGTTTTCCCCATCAAGGAATAAAAATAATGTTACGTGGTCTCTCTGACATTAAAAATTGCTCTTTTTCTACAGTTTATTTACTTATAAAGCTATTATTTGATATGGGTAAATCCAGGACACAGAACAGCAGCAGTTACTGTGGCCTACCAGAAGCACTTACGGGCCATTTTCCACTTTAATTGAACGGATCTTGCGGAAGCCACGTTCCATGATGCTGGGACACTCCATCAGGAATTCACATCGCTTCCCCTGGAAGTTTTCTTCCTCCCAAACGGTGATCTTGTATTGACCCAGGGTCTCCATGTGCTGGCTGGTCATAGACACCTTTCCTGCTGTAGAAATGTGAAATCATTTTATTGCTGATTTTCTTGGGCATCTACCATAGGATCAGATTCCATCCTTTCTGTGCTAGGAATGGGGAATCAAGGATTTGCTGCCATCTTCTAATAGCATCAAATGCTCACTAAATTACACTGAGAAACACGGAACAGAGAAGTGGCCATGGAGAAAAGATTATGGTCCACCTGTAAACCCAACTATTTGTGAAGGTGCTCAAATAACCATTTTATTGGTTTACACAATATAGAAAAGACTTTACTCATTTCTCCCCAATTTTATAATTTACTTTAACTGCCACATCTTCAGAACTGGTCTGAACAACAGAACATAACTATTTCTTTGCCAGTCTTGCTAAACAGGGGTTGGATTCACATGAATGGGGTCTAAGAATGAACTGTCATCAGGAAACTGGTGCTGGGTGGATAGATAAATTGTTTCCCACATCGTCCTTAACCAATGGCTACACTGGTTGAGGTGATGGGACTTGACATTTAAAGCAATTGAAGGACATCACATTGGAGGAAACATGATTAATATGATGTCAGGGATGCCATAGTCAAAGGCAGGTTTATGAACACACACATATAACAACTATTAGGAGAGCCTACCCTTTAAGAAAGCAGGTTTAGCAGCATTATTAGAGAGCAGCAAAGAGTAAACTGTATAAAATGTAGCTACAAGAAGGGTATCATTTTGGATTTTTCTGATTCAGACACCAAAATGTCTTGTGCAATGACATTTTTCTTCAGTTCCAGTCCTTCTTTTAAATGTAGTTTTTGTCAGCACTGTAAACCATAGGATTAGCATCCCAAGAGCAGCCATTTGTTATTATATCTCAGATATATATTATATCTCATTATATCTCAGGATGGGAACTCTCCCACTTGCAGAAAAAGCATTTACAAGTAGAAAACCTCCTTATCTATTTTTTGTACACATATTTGTGCCAGAAGAATTGTATTGTGGCCTCAAACCAATGCATGTGTATATGTACATACATGCACGCACATACTGTGCTTTGATTCTTACATGTCTGTCAACGTATTTTCTAATTGACCCTTGACCAAAAAATGGGCGTGGGGGTGGGTGAAAAATGGGTAACGTATAGAAGAGGTAGATAGGATTGAGGTCCCATTTCACCTAACATTCTATCAAAATCTTGTCCCTTATCAACAACCATCAACGAATATAGTCCAGACCAGAGCATGCCAGAAGCAAAAAGAAGATGGTGCAGAAAACATGGTTCTAGAGCTAGCCTCTTCAAATGGCTCATGAACATAATCCAAACTAATACAGGGTCACCCCTGGGGATGTCCTATTGCCGCTCTTTTGGCCAGCCGACCCAGCAACCGTGGGCTTAAAGTCCTCACAGAGTAATCCCACCCCAGTCTGTTAGACAAAACCGAGGGAAGCTAGGTCCTCCTCAGAATACCAGGGCACCACAGGCCCAGCTGGGCGCCCAAGGGATGTAGTGATGGAGTTGTTGAGGGCAAGGGATGGGAGGCTGGTACTTACTTGGTTGGCAGGGCACAGAGGCAAGAGTGGTGCTGCTGGGCTGGGGGTCCTGGCATCATTATATAGCCTGGCTTGGCCAAGTGTCCAGCGGGTGTGTGCAAAGAGGTTGCGCTGAGTCAGCAGTGCCAAGCTGCGGGAGGAGAAGCAGTCCGGTCCCTGTCTGCGCTGTCCATTCCTCTTAGCCATCCCAGTGAGATGCCGCTCCTCTCCCCAGACCAACAATAGGGAACGGGGCATGTTTGCTTAGTAGCCGAGGAACACAAAAGATAAAGGCCCTGACATGCCATTTTCTTTTCACCCTCAGAACAATGCCCCAGCTCAGCCAGAGGATTAAGAACATAGTCCATTCCCAGGGCATTGCACGGGAGAGCCTGGCAGCTGTACCATGGGGCAAAGGCAAAGCTGCCCCTGGCGCCACTGAGGATGGGAATCTAGAGTCATGCCTCCCAGCCCCATAGCATCTAATGCTTTCCTGCCTATGGCACCATGCCCACAGAACATGGGGATATTTGAGGACTCTTCAGATCAGCCATTTCTCCCTGGCATAAGGTAGCCGGAGGGCGGAGGAAACATTTCTGTGTTGACATTTGCTTTCAGATCTAATTCATACCAGCTTCAGGTCTTATGAAAACTTTTTTTGCATGGTGTCTCATCAAGGGCAGCCTTTCCCGATCAGGGGGCCTTCCTGCTAAATGTGTTGGGTTACAACTCTCAACAACCCTAGTCGACTTTTTTGCGTGGTGTATTGGCACCTCAAACATCTGGATGAGGGCACCAGGTTTGGGGGAGCCGGTCTGAAGGGAACCTAGTGGCTTCCTTGACTCCTACATGTCTGTTTCAAAGCAGTAGTTGCAGATAATCTGCTCAGTGAGAAGATAGCAAGAACCCACCTCTGATGTCACCTGGAAACGGGCAACAACAGCTGGTGGGTAAATGTTAGCAAGACATTGTGTGCGTACATGGTCTGTATGGTTTGCAACAACCATCCTTACCTTATAGAAGCATGGCTGGGCTACGCTTTGGATACTATAATAGCTTGTCTCAATTCCACTCCTGCTTCTGTGTTTCAGCCCACCTGGCCCCTTTAAAAAAATACTAACTCTTTCAATTAATATTCAACAAACTCTTTCTAGTTCTTGAGCATCCCTTCATATCCCACCAGGGGGTGCAGGAGGGCAGGAATTGTGCAGTCTTTGTAAAAAAAAACCAAAAAAAAAAACAGGTGGCCAACACATGAACATGTAGGCATTATTGGAAATATTACTTTTCCCCCCTCTTGCATTTCTATTTTGGTTTTATTCTAGTCTTTTATTCTTTAACCTTTATTTTACTCAGTTTCTCAGTTTGTCTGTTTTCCCCCTTTCCTTGGTCTTCTGTTCTTTTTTGAAAAATGTTGCGCTGGAGGGCAGGGATTTGTACTTTTTGTGTGTGTTTGTATAGCATTTCATGCATATTAGGCACTTTTATAAATGATTAATCATGATGTGATTAAAATCTGTTGAAAGAAGCCATGATGTCAGTGGGCGCAAGAAGGTGTCAATCAAAACAAGATGTGGCTCTTGTTGATTACATTTCTTTTCTTTTTTTAACCAAAACGAATTACGACATTAATTTTCTATTTAGATTACATTTACCTTCTAATTCAGGCACTCTGTATTTATAAAGATAAAGTGGGGTACGCATTTTTACAAAACACAAATATATCAGAAGACGTAAATGAGATGCTTTTTTAGGGAGTCTGAAGGACAAGATCAGAGCCTTTTAAATTTGAAATAACCTTTTCTGTGCAAATACAGAATTTACAAGATCATAACACTCAAGTGAAGGAAATACAGTAGAATTGGGCATGGCAGTACTAACTTCTGCACTTGCCGCTTTAGGAATGACAGGAACCAAACTGGATTTACTAATACGACCAGCTATTAAAAAGTCCATCACTCATGGACAATATTTGTATGTTAAACAACAGCAAAATACCCCCAAAACCTGAGGTCTGAGGCACAAGCAGAGTAATATAGATTCTTAAAACTCCTTACACATTATTTTTATTTTGTGTGTATGTGTGTTATTTTTTTCAAGGACCTGTTCCCTAGTTAAAGTGTTTAAGATTCCAGTCATGTAATTTGATGTCATATGCTTTTGCCCCAGAAATCTTGAGCACTTGCTGCCGATCTATAATTTCCTTTGATCACTCTTTCTCAGGAGACTGAAGATGACAACTGAGATGACAGTTGATATCCTCCTCAAGCAATGAGAAGCCCATAACGGACTCCAGATGTAAATTACGGCCAAGTCAACATACATTTTAGACTGATGGACAAAAAGTAAGTGATGAAAGGAGAAGGCAGCAATATACCTCCCAATACACTCAGACGATTCAACATCTTTAGTGTGTTATTGTATGTCTTCAAGCCATTTCCAATTTATACCAACTCTAAAGTGAACTTATCATCGGATTTTTGTTTTGCAAGAGTTGTTCAGAAGATTTGCCTTTTCTTCCTCTGAACCTGCAAGAGTTTGACTTGCCCAATGGGTTTAAGTAATTTGACTTGCCCAATGGGTTTAAGAAATTCACAATCTCATGTTGTTCTAACATAGCCAATAAATGTTGCCTCCAGGGTTCTTGGTAAATCTACCAGCCACATACTTCTGGAAATAATTTTATTTTCTGCCTTGAAAGTATTGCTTCTCCTTGTTAGTGCAGGGCCTCTTGCTGCTATTACTGCGTAAGTTGATTTCATTCTTCAGTCTGCTCCATGCAGCACTGGAATAGGTCTTATTTGAGTATATTTAACAGTCATTGGTAGGTATCTTCTCTTCTAACCCAGGTTATTGGGATAATTTGGACTCTGGTATTAAAGGTATGGTCTACTTGCATGTGGCTTCCATGCTTCTTTCTGGGCCTCAACAGACATTACCACAGAGGTGAAAAATCCATTGGTTGCTGTTGTTGTTGTTGTTGTTGTTGTTGTTGTTGTTGTTGTTGTTGTTGTTGTGTGCCTTCAAATAATTTCCTCAGGGCTTAGTCCTGGGTCCACTACTGTAATGTTTAATGTTTATAAATGACTTTATTCATTCAGAGGCTTCTTCAGGGGTGACATGTTCCATCTAACAACAGCAGACACGTCTGAGGTTATTGAAAATCTCTCTCAGAAATATTTTAAACAATACTGGCCCTAGTACTATGCCCTGAGGTACACCCACCCCTACATCATTTCTCTCCAGGATGAGGAGCAACATTTGGTGAGTACTCTCTGAGTTTAGTATACCAGCCCATTACAAATTGGTGACTGTTTAGTCCACAGTTCACCAGCTTTTCTGAAGGAATATTGTGAGGGATCTTCTCAAATGACTTACTGAAATCAAGATAGACCGCATCCACACTTGCTGATCTGCCAAACTTGTAACTTTGTCAAAAAGAGAGAAAGAAAAAATTGAATTGTTTTTGAGAAACCCATGTTGGCTCTTAGTAATCACAGCATTCCCTTCTAAGTGCACACAGACTGACTGTTCAATGGCCCGTTTTAGATCCTTCCCTGATATCAACGTCAAGCTGAATGGTAGCTAGTTCTTGGGGCCCCTTTCCTCCATTTGAAGATGGGGACAAGATTTGCCCTTCCTCCGTCTCTTCAGAACTGTCCTATTCTTTAAGAATTCTCAAAGAGTACTGAGAGTGGCTTTTACATCTGCAAGTTCCTTTAGTATAGTATCCACTGGAGTTTATTCCAGGACTCCCATGGATACAAAAATCCATGTCCTATTATATACAATAGAGTAATGAAGTGTTTTTTTTTTTCATGTCAGGAGTGAGTTGAGAAACTGCAAGCCATTTCTGATATGAGAGAATTGGCCGTCTGCAAAGATGTTGCCCAGGGGACACCCACATGTTTTGATGTGTTTACCATCCTTGTGGGGGGCTTCTCCCATGTCCCCACATGGGGCTGGAGCTGATAGAGGGAGCTCATTTGCACTTCCCTGGGTTGGATTCGAACTGGCAACCTCCAGGTCAGTAACCCAACCTTCAAGTCATCAATCCTGCCTATACAAGGGTTTAACCCACTGTGCCTTCCTAGTGAAGTGGTGTCCCTTTTATATATCCCCCGGAAAGTGGTGCTGGGGACTCCTGTTCGAACCCCTGGTCATTGTCTTGTGGGGTCCCTCAGGATTCTATTTTGTCCGCCATGCTGCTTAACATGTACATGAAACCACTGGGAACAGTCATCCAGAGTTTTGGAGTACGGTGTCAGTGCCACCTATATGCAGATGACACCCAGCTCTACTGCTCCTTCCCACCTAAAGCCAAAGAAGCTGTCCTGACCCTAAACCTGTTGTTGTTGTTGTTGTTGTTACCTCCCAATGCTATACATACAGAACAAATCTCATGCATACAAATAAAAATAAATGTAATTGTTGGAGGTTATGTTGTAGAGCAATCAATGGCATCACTTGATTATGATTTTTATAATAACTTGAGGTATTATCCCAGATTTGTTAACCAAAAGTTGGAGCTTGTTTTCAAGAATCCATGTTTTATTCATAGGATAGATGAAATTAAACCAAGTTTTCATATAATTTTCCATGTCTGTTGCATTTCTTAATCAGCATTTGAAATCAGCATTCTTGAAATCCAAAGTGAGAGGCTAGCCATATTTGGCTTTCCCTTTTCCTCTCTATAACAAAACCCAAGAAGTTGTGGCAGCAATTCAAGAGGCTGTGGGCAAAATACCAAGCTACTGAAGATCCCACACCCCCAAAAGTACTTGATCCATATACGTAAAGGATACCCACTCCTAGAAAGGTAATTTTGCTCAGATCGCACCTTCCTCCTCTTTCCCTGCCTGCCTGGAGCAGATGGAAGCAGCGCCAACCTCTGTTTATCTTGCCACCTGTTGCCTGGTGCTGTGTTTGCTCCGAGGACCATTTCCTGCTGCAGGCACAGACACAGCTGGGTTTATTTGCCAGGCCTAGTTGATTAGATCAGGAATGGCTCCCCCTGCCTCCAACCCCTTTTTCTCTCTCTCTTCCCCACTCCTTCCTCAACCAACACTCTCTCTTCCCAATCTAATTTCACTAACAAATAATCCTGCACCCCTAGGAAAGGAAACAAAACAAGGGAGCATGCCCTTTCCCTTTCCATGCCAGTTCCGGAACAATAAGGACAAAAGCATATCTTCTGGTAAGAGTCAGGTGGCAAGCAGGCTACAATAGCTAAGCCTGGTCCATTTTAAAAATGAGGGACATTTTCTTGGGCATTGCTGCTCACTTCGGAGAATCAGATCCAAGCCCCTTAATTTCTAATTTCAAGTGGCATAGAAAGAAAAATCATTCAGTCAGCTATTAAAAGTAAAGTATCCATGGATATGCAAAACCCCAGATAATAGGGAACACTATTGAAATGAAGGACTTCCACCCCCAATATAACTTAGTATCCCAACCAAGAACCTAGAACATGCCTAAAGGAGACATATTTTATGAGGTGTGGATAAATAAAACTGCAGATACTGCAACTGTGGAAGCAAGGATCATGCTGTACATAAACCACAACATTAAAATAGAGATGAGGAAGATGAGATCTTCCAGGTGTTGCTGGACTACAGCTCCCATCATTCTCCACTGGCAATGTTGCCTAGGGCTGATGAGAGCTGTGGTCCAAGGAAGGTAACACCTCCTCCTGTACTGTACTCCATTAAAAGGCAGAAACCTGCTTCTATTTTCCAGAATTCCCCTTCCTAATCACTTTTTGAAATCATCTCAGATATCTTCCTCTCCCTAGGGCCTACAAATAACTTTTCCTGCCAACCTCTTCCCTTCTTTCCTCCCTTAACCATCATTTCCCCAGGCTTTGCTTCAGAATGACCAAATGGAAAAGAGGGTAACCCTTTGCACCTTTAACAGATGTGTAGAAGTACAAAGTCTAGAGGATAATTTTTCCTGGCAACCCGCTCCAGCTGAAATTTCCTTTCTTACTCAATAGTAATAGTGCAGAAGGCTTGACATCTTCTGCACGTGGCCAACCATTTCTAATATCCTGCTTAGTACAACCACCCTGACTAAGAACTTATCACATGGAGGCTGTAAAGCCAGGGGACAGCGGGAAAAAACATGGAGCAACATACCACTCCATCCCTCTACTGTCGTTGGTTATGGGATCCCTTCCCACGACATTTCTCCACTGACCCCAGCTTCCTCCCACATCCTCCTTGACTCCCATGGGCTCCATGTCTCTCCACTGCTGGCCCACTGCTGGCACAGACTCCTGTCAGAAGTAGCCCTGCATCATCTGATGGGCTCCTGTAGACTCTGTGCCAGCAGGAGTCTGCGGGGAGAAACTTCTTGGCCTCCCTGTGATGAGGTCGTTTAATTGCTAATCTCTGGACATGGACTTGACCGCTCATCCACAAGTATAATTATAGCAGTTAGACACCACTTTAATTACCTTAGTTTCATTCTATGGAATCTTGAAGTTTGCAATATGTTGAGACACCAGAGTTCTCTGGCAGAGAGGGGTGAATAGTTCATAAAACTACAAATTCCAAAAATCCATCGCTTTGGGCCATGGCAGCAATGGGGTGTCTAACTGCTATAATTATGCAGTGTGAATACAGTCTGAATTTCTGGCTTTCATGGCCATGCCCAGGTAATAATAATAATCATCATCATCATCATCTTTATTTCTACCCCACCACCATCTCCCAAAAGGGACTTGGCGTAGCTTATAAAGCACTCGTAATGTAACAATTAATACGGTGCAATAAATACAGATACATCAAATTGAAAGGAAAACATAATTCACATCATCAATACATAAAACAATACCACATTAAAATCAGTCAGCCCTAAAATAAACATCAATCAAACAGTATGGTAATTATAGCCATAAAATGAATGGCAACCAACCAGTCATATAAAATGCTTTCAATGAAAAAAAACCACTGGGTCTACAAATTGACCTTTTGGGTTCTATACCTATTGAAAAGCTTGGTTAAAGAGCCAAGTTTTTAGGTTGGACCAAAAACATTGGAGGGTGAGGGCTAGCCTAGGTAGGAAACAGTGGTGCAGATTCTCCAGTTTTGGTCTTGATAACAGATCAAGGCTGTGTGCAAATCTCCAGCTCAGTTATTAAAGCAGAAGCTTGCTACTACAGTAGAGTCTCACTTATCCAACATTCGCTTATCCAACATTCTGGATTATCCAACGCATTTTTGTAGTCAATGTTTTCAATATATTGTGATATTTTGGTGCTAAATTCGTAAACACAGTAATTACTACATAGTATTACTGCATATTGAACTACCTTTTCTGTCAAATTTGTTGTATAACATGATATTTTGGTGCTTAATTTGTAAAATCATAACTTAATTTGGTGTTCAATAGGCTTCTCCTTAATCTCTCCTTATTATCCAACGTATTTGCTTATCCAACGTTCTGCCGGCCCGTTTATGTTGGATAAGTGAGACTCTACTGTATTTCCAAGAATTGACTGATCTGTTGTGTTGTCAAAGGCTTTCATGGCCAGAATCACTGGGTTGCTGTGAGTTTTCCAGGTGATATGGCCATGTTCCAGAAGCATTCTCTCCTGATGTCTCACCCACATGTGACTGATTTGTTGTTGTGATTCGCAAAGACTCTCCAAGTGGTTTATGTATTTATATATAACTTCCTGCTTCCGTCCTTCATTTTTTGTGACACCAGGGTTCACCCTCTACCCTGCTCTGTCTTCAACTTCTGGCTACAAGTTAGTAAACTAGATTAACCCCGATCTTGATGTGTGGGTAGTTGTCCACAGTTTTCCCAATCTTTCACTTCCTTCATCCTTCCACCTACAATTTACTTAGATTCCCGGTTCTCGGGCTTCTGCCTACTCTTTCCCCTTCCATTTAGTACTCACTATACCTTAGTTCTTCCAGCTTCTTGCAGTACCAACTTTGTCACAAGGTAGAGTGAACTGGCTGTGTTAAACCTCCATTAAGGCAATGGTTCTCAACCTGGAGGCCCCAGATGTTTTTGGCCTACAACTCCCAGAAATCCCAGCCAGTTTACCAGCTGTTAGGATCTCTGGGAGTTGAAGGTCAAAAACATTTGAGAATCACTGCACTAAGGAGTAGCCAGGCTTACTATGGTTTACTACAGCTTTAAACGCACACAGGCAAATCCATTTAAGACCTTTCCTTATGTGTACATTGAACTGTCTCAGCTACCCATGTGAACAATTTCAGAGTTTGGATTATTTGGATTTCAGATTTCCAGATAAAACACGCTCAACCTGTCAAACTTATATAGTGCTGTTCTCAAGAATACAAAGCTTTGTATCAGTACCAATAATCTAAAAATATCTTGCAAGGAGGCCAATATTATATTTCACATATTACTGATCAGGGAAGAAGCTGATATAACAGTTCACTCTAGGACACCACCTGGTGACTTCATGGCTAAAAATGAGTTCTTAGAAGAAATATTATCTGAAGAAAAGAAACTCTAACAGGATGAGTGTTAGTGTACTGATGCATCTCTGTATTTGGATGTAGGAGATGTATACCCTCTGGTCCCAGATCTGTATAAGAAAACAGGGCTGCTGCCGTCATGAGCATAGCATTTGCTTCCCCCACTCAGAACATCAGGTTACCTGTCTGGCCGCTCCGATTGCTATGGGGACTAATCCACCTGGAAGGCCACAAAGGACCAGCCAGCTGTTCCCACACAGATGACGATGTCTCATTGCCTGGCTACTGGAGACTGAAATAAGGGTCTCTGGTGCCACTTCATTGCAGTAGCATCAGATCATACAAAGTATAGACTGCAAATGGACAAGTTGTTAGCATGCTCACGGTGCAAATATTGTTATAGATAGATAGATAGATAGATAGATAGATAGATAGATAGATAGATAGATAGATAGATAGATAGATAGTGTTTTGGTTTTAGCTTTGAATACTTTCTTAACCAGTTTGAAGGATTTTTACTTAATTAATTTTTAAATAATGCCATTGATGTTTAATTTTAGTTTGTATAAGTAAAGGTAAAGCTTTCCCTTGACATTAAACCTAGTAGCATCTGACTCTGGGGAGTGGTGCTCATCTCCATTTCTAAGCCGAAGAGCTGACGTGGTCCATAGGTCATGTGACCGGCATGATTGCATGGAGCACCGTTACCTTCCTGCTTGGGCAGTACCTATTGATCTACTCACATTTGCATGTTTTCAAACTGCTAGGTTGGCAGAAGCTGGGACTAACAGCGGAAGCTCACCCTGTCCGATGGATCTGAACCGCCAACCTTTCGGTCAGCAAATTTGGCAGCTCAGCGGTTTAACCCACTGTGCTACCATGGCCCCTAATGTTTGTATATTTTTGGATTTTTAATTGTATTTAAATGCTTTAATGTAAGCCACTTTGAGTCTCCTTTGTATAGAGAAAATAAACATCATCATGATAATAATAGATAGATAAATATTTTTTTGAAATCTGTACGCCATCTTTCTTGTAACTGACATGGCTAAGGAATAATAAACACTATTTAAGCTTCCTGAACATAATTTGATAGTAGACTGAACTCAGCAATTTATTAAATGATCACCCATCACTGTGCCCTTAAATAAACTGTTGGGTTCAATCCACTAACAAATTCTGTTCAACCACCATAAGGTAAAGGTAAGTAAAAGGTTTTCCCCTTACATTAAGTCCAGTCGTGACCAACTCTGGAGGTTGGTGCTCATCTCCATTTCTAAGCCGAAGAGCCGGCGTTGTCCGTAGACACCTCCAAGGTCATGTGGCCGGCATGACTGCATGGAGCACCGTTACCTTCCCGCCGGAGCAGTACCTATTGATCTACTCACATTTGCATGTTTTCGAACTGCTAGGTTAGCAGGAGCTGGGGCTAATAGCGGGCGCTCATTTCGCTCCCGGGATTTGAACCTGGGACTACCATAATGTGTTTTAAAAATCTCAGATAAATAAGAAAAAGTCAATTTCAACATCTCAGTTAATTAAAGGGGGGAAAAACACTAGGATACCTGACACTGGAGAAACTACTCCAAAAGATGAACTTTGAATTTCTTTCTACATGTTACAAGAAAGGACACAACTCAGCTTCTCAGGAAGTGCTTCAACATGATCAAAAGACCTACCGTGTTTCCCCGAAAATAAGACAGTGTCTTATATTATTTTTTACTCCCAAAGATGCGCTAGGTCTTATTTTCAGGGGATGTCTTATTTTTCCATGAAGAAGAATTCACATTTATTGTTGAACAAAAAATGAACATTTATTCTATACTGTCATCACAAACCAACATAACCAAACCAGACAAACTGTGACTTCTGTCAAGAATTTCTTGTTACTACCATTATTTCCATATACTGTACAACTGGTATGTACATTTACCAATCCTCCATGCTATGGTGTTTTGTTTGGTGGACGCCGGGCATGCTTCCAAACAAAAACTTGCTAGGTCTTACTTTCGGGGGAGGCCTTATATTTAGCAATTCAGCAAAACCTTTACTAGGTCTTATTTTTTGGGGATGTCTTATTTTAGGGGAAACAGGGTAGTACAAACCATTTCAATTTTCCCTCCTTGATTGTTTTTGTGTGTAAGAAAAATAGCAGAGTGAAGGGAAAATATGAGACAGTTGTAAAGAGAATCTGAAATCCCATCCAGCAAATCTGGGAATGACTGAATGCACAAGAAAAAAGAAAGAAACTCTTTATTTGTGTCCAGAATGAAGAATTCTAAGAGGTTGTTATATGAGTTAAAATTTAAATAAAAGAACAGGATTCAGATCCCTACTCAGCCATGGAAACTCACTGCATAACATGGGCAAATCACACTTTCACAGTCTCAAAGAAAGGTGTCCGAATAAATATTGCTTTGAAACCCCCCAAAATCAAATAGTCTAATGGCACACAAATGGCATAGACCAGTGGTTCTCAACTTGTGGGTCCCCAGATGTTTTGGCCTTCAACTCCCAGAAATCCTAACAGCTGGTAATCTGGCTGGGATTTCTGGGAGTTGTGGGCCAAAACACCTGGGGACCCACAGGTTGAAAACCACTGGTATAGACTCTTTCCCTTCCTTTCCTTTTTTAACCAAAATCTGAATTCCATCTACACAGAATACCGTTGTTTCCATTTTCTTAACTAGAGGTTGACTTTGGGACCTTCTATGTTGAGGCAGTTTTTCCTTTTGCCCATTTTTCTCCTTTATCCACTGTGATATAGGGATAGTTTGTTATTTCGTTCATTTTTCAGTGTTGTAATTTTCAGAGGATTAAACTGAAGGAGAGGATGTTATTTTCCAAAACCTCATATACTAGAACCCTCAGAAAGCATCTACTCTTGTGTCACAGTAAATGCAAATATAAACTCCCATTGGCTGCTTGGTTGCATTTTTAAATCTACTACTGCAGAGTTTTCTTTGGATGGTGTGTACAGTCTATTAATAAATGGTGGTAAAATGGTAGTTATTAGTAAATACAGGGGTCCCCAAACTTTTTAATCCGAGGGCCGGTCCACAATCCTTCAGACTGTTGAGGGGCCGGATTATCATTTGAAAAAAAAATACAAACAAATTCCAATGCACACTGCACATGTCTTATTTGTAGTGCAAAAACAAGAACAATGAAAGAACAATACAACATTTAAAAATAAAAACAATTTTAACCCAACTTACATTTATCAGGATTTCAATGGGAAGTGTGCTCCTGCTTCTGGCCAATGAGATAGTCAAGTTAATTAGGGTTGTTGTTGTTGTTGTTGTTGTTGTTGTTGTTGTTGCTGTTGTGTGGGCGAGCCTAAGTCTAAAATGTATTTATTTATGATTTATTTATTTACTGCATTTGTATCACACCCTTCTCACTCCAAAGGGGACTCAGAGTGGCTTACAAATTATATGTACATCTATATATATAAAAGAGTGATGGCATCACGGCGACTCACAAAACAACAAAACTACAGGCCCCCCAACCTCGAAATTTGACGACACAACCCATCATCCACGGCTCTAGGTTGATACAACAAAAAGAAAAGAAAAATAAAGTCCTAATTAGAGAGAGAGGAATAATTGCTTTTATCCAATTGCTGCCAGTTAGAAGGCTAAGCTCCTCCAACTTGGTCTCCTAGCAACCCAATAAAAAATAATAAAAAACACTAAAAATTAATACAATAAAATACTATAATAACAGAAAATAACTAAAAATAATACAAGAAAATAATAAAATATAATAAATAAAAAGATAACTTACAATAAAATTAATAAAAAATTGCAAATAACGTCAAATAAAAATTACACAACAATTTTTAACCAATACCACCACCACTTTGCCACAGCAACGCGTGGCCGGGCACAGTACAATATATTATATTATTAGCATAGCACAATATTAGCATTATATATTACTATCTTGAACTATACCACTATACTTTAATATTATTAGTAATATTATATGTAATATAGAATATATAATTAATATTATTATATGGTATTATTATTAGTGTTATATTGTATTACATTATAATATTATTATCAATATTATATGTATATACAATATATTATATTATAAAACTGAGAGCGGGGGCCAGGTAAATGACCTCGGAGGGCCACATCCGGCCCCCGGGCCTTAGTTTGGGGACCCCTGAGTAAATACAATAAAGCAATGACTAAAAACTGTCAGGATTTGCAAAGATACTATATGTGTGTTAAATCAAATGCATGAAGCTGATTGACTGAGTTTGCAAGGACCTGGGATTTGGTTCGGTTGATCTCTTGGATTTAGTAAAAGTTCCTGTGTTACAGTAGAGTCTCACTTATCCAACATAAACGGGCCAGCAGAACATTGGATAAGCGAATATGTTGGATAATAAGGAGGGATTAAGGAAATGACTAATAAACATCAAATTAGGTTATGATTTTACAAATTAAGCACCAAAACATCATGTTAAACAACAAATTTGAAAGAAAAAGTAGTTCAATACGCAATAATGTTATGTAGTAATGGCTGTATTAACGAATTCAGCCCCAAAATATCACGATGTTTTGAAAACATTGACTACAAAAATGCGTTGGATAATCCAGAACGTTGGATAAGCGAGTGTTGGATGAGACTCTACTGTACTTCGATCTGCAAAGCTGAGTAGTGCAACATTCTGTAGGGTATCTCTTGGTCTGGGTCACGGGAACACGTAAGAGCTTCCATCTATCATCATCAATCCCCAACAAAACCAGCCGAAGATAACATGTGCTGCTATAAAACATTCACAAACATGTTATCTTTGTAATATTGGATCCATAGGACTGGCAGGATTGAATTTGCATGGTATTTGGATGTGGAAGTGATACTGAGCTAAGGATCTGCTCAAAATATGTGCATCTCTTTATTCAAAAAGTATAAACAGATAGAAAACTATATAAATAGTTTTATAGTAGAAGAGATGTTGATATTTATATATTGTCGTGCATGAAGGCTAAAACCTACACATACAGAATCTCCTTGTACTGTTAGTAAATGCGTGGCCATTGACTTCCTGTTTTATCGTTAACTGCCCAATAATAATAATAATACATCACACAGTCCTAGACACTTGGGAAGTGTTCGACTTGTGATTTTGTGATATGAAATCCAGCATATCTATCTTGTTTGCTGTGTCATAATAAAATAATAATAATATCTTTATTCTTATATTCTGCCTCCATCTCCCCGAAGGGACTCGGGGCGGCATACAAGGGGACCAAGGCTATTATAAACAAGTTACAAAATAAACATATAACAATAAAAATATTAAAACACTAAGACCAATAAAATATAAAACCCCATAAAGCATGAGCAAACATCAAACAACCAATAGTGGGCACATGCAGATTTAAGACTAGTAGGGTGGGAAAAGGGCTTGTGCAGACACAACTATAGAGCCGGGGCTGGAAAATAAAGGGAGAGAAAAAAGAAGAAAAGTAGATGAGGGTAGCAAGTGGCTCCTCCATGTAATGCAGTAACAAGAAGATTGGCAGCCTTTCATGACCTGCTGTTGTCTAGATGTGATGGATGCCATTCTTTCCTAGCCAGCGCTGGAATGCTAAGCAAGCACTTCTAGTTAAACACCGAGTTACCAAAGACTTAATGCAGCACTTTGGTGGTTTTCAAAGCAGGAGTGCCTGGTGCACTGGACAGTATTTCTGTGGTTTTCCATGCAAGTTAGGGGAAACACCAATACTGGACTGAAGAGTCTGAGGCCTGTGTGACCACATCAAAGACACATTTAGTCAAGCATTCTATTTCCATAGATGGTTCCTGGAAACTCACAAGTGGGGCATGAAGATGATTGCATCTTTTTATCAATTTCCCCTTTTGTAACAGTCATTGAAAGGAAGGATATCTCTAATACAAGCATCAAAGAATATTCATGACTAGTAGCCATTGACAGCATCACCTATGAATGGTCACCCAAAAGGGGGAAAGTGCACAGAGTAACGACAGCATGGACACCTCTTCTGCCCCCAGTAATAGATTCAGATGAGTGTATCAAAAGGTGAAAATTTTCACAGCTTAGGGGTAACTATGATCATTTATAGCTCATACCGCTGCTAAAGACAGCTGGCAATTTTGCCAGGAATGGGTTTGCCACCTTTTAATATATTGTCAGTGTTGTTATCGCCATCTGCCTTCAGAGGCTTTGTGTTTTTAATAAAATTATGGAATCAATAGTTAAAGTGGTGGGAAATGTTTAGAATTGTGACTTCTGCCTGTGCCTAAAAGCAATAAATGTGAGCAAAATAGATGGAGTTTGAGTGGGGTGGGGGGTATGAAAGAGATGGCATTATCAAGTGCTGAGCAAACATCTTTGATACCATCAGCAATAAAGCTTGCCTGTGATATTTCATGAGTGAAATCCTGCCAGGTAGCTCTGTCCCTCCCTTACACAGAGACACAAAGTGAGGGTTGTAGCACAATGAGAACAGAACATCCTTCTGCCTGAGGGCTCTCAGACTGACAGCTGGACTGGAATCAACAACCTTGATACAGCCAGAGATTATGCTTATCCTCCTCTGGCCAACTTGTGAGTTCATGGCTGAGAAGGAAAATCTCAGCCAGTGTCACTTCATCTTATAACCTTAACTCCACATTCCACTCTTGCCTAGTTGGCCAAGAGGGCAAGTTTGACTCAAGAGGAATGAAAGGTCTCAGGGGAGTTTTATGACCTTCTGGACTCGGCACTGAACTTGGAGGCCCAGGTAGATGCAGTGGCCAGGAGAACCTTTTTTTTTTTTTTTTTTTTTGCACAGTTAAAACTTGTACACCATCTGCTGCACCCGTTCCTTGAGAAGCTGGATCTGGCCATGGTGATCCGTGCCTTAATTACATGCCACCTGGATAACTGTAACACGCCTCTGAAGAGTGCTCAGAAACTAGCTGGTCAAAAGAGCTGCAGCCAGGTTGCTAACTAGGGCTGACTGCAGGGAGCAGACAACCCAGCCGTGTCAGTTTATTTCCGGGTACAATTCAAGGTGCTAACTATGACCTTTAAAGCCCTAGACAGTTCAGGTCTGGACTATTTAGCTGATTGCATCTCCTCATATCAGCCTGCCCAGACCCGGAGGTCTTCAGGAGAGGCCCTTCCCCTCAGTCCCACCTCCATCGCAAGCTTGGTTGGTGGGAACAAGAGAGAGGGTCTTCTTTCTTGGTGGCTGCCCCTCGACTCTGGAACTCCCTTCTTCCCAGAGAAGCCAGAATGGCCCCCTCCCTGCTATCCTTCCAGCGACAGGCAAAAACCTTTTTATTCAAGCAGGCTTTTCCAGGAGGAGGTTTTTAAGATCAAGTCAGGGGGTGCTATGGTTTTAGCTTTGAATATGTTTAATCTGTTTTATGGATTTGAACTGTGATTTTTTAAAAAATACCTTTGATATTTAATTCTGTTTTAATGTTTATATATTGATAGGTTTGAAATTGTATTGAACTGCTTTTAATGTGAGCCACTTTGAGTCTCCTTTGTGGAGAGAAAAAGTGGGGTATAAATAAATATAATAATAGTTATAGTAATAACATGTTGCCACAAAAGACATGGGGATAATACATGTGGTACTAACAAGGTAAACAAACACTGAGCTTCAGTAGTAAAAGGTAAAGGTTTTCCCCTGACATTAAGCCCAGTCGTGACTGACTCTGGGGCTTGGTGTTCATCTCCATTTCTAAGCCGAAGAGCCGGCATTGTCCTTAGACACCTCCAAGGTCATGTGGCCGGCATGACTGCATGGAGCGCCGTTACCTTCCCGCTGGGGCAGTACTCACATTTGATCACATGTTATCTACTAACATTTGCATGTTTTCGAACTGCTAGGTTGGCAGGAGCTGGGGCTAACAGCGGACGCTCATTCTGCTCCCGGGATTTTTGAACCTGGCACCTTTTGATCCGCAAGTTCAGCAGCTCAGCGCTTTAACACACTGTGCCACCAGGGCCCCTTGAGTTTTAGTACATTGGGAATATATGGTGCAAATAAGATTTTATTTTTATTTTTGCTATGTGTAGACAGGCCCCGAGAGAATCCAATGTAACAATTTAGTGGCGTTAGAATGATCCCGTTTCTGACTTTCATTAAGCCACTGTTAATTTTATTCTGTCTTAAATTCTGGTAATTTGTCATAAGATTTTGAGTAGAAGGAAACTGTTTCATAATTTCGTTTTGCCATTTCTTTTGCTTCTTCTTTAGCCCATTAAAAACCTGTTAATAAGAGACCACTTCTATTGTCACTGAACAATTTTTAGCTTAACTGACCTAACATGATTCATGAGTGAAGCCACATCCTGTCTCCATGTACACTTGCTTGAGAAGTTTTCTTGGTCCCTCCTTTGTATGTTCTACCATTGGTAATTCTTGAATCAAGGACACTGTGGACTCAAGTCTAGGAATAGTGGTGCCATTCCCTGGCAAATAGGGTTAAGGTGACCTGCTATAAATAGAAATGATATAAATCACTTATGGAAAGCATTTCATCAAAGCTTCCTGTGAGCACAAATTTTACGCTCCCTGGAACAAGAGAAGGCTATGGCAACTAGAAATTTTAAAATTATTATTATTATTAACTTTATTTATATCCCACCTTTCTCCCCATGGTGACATCCACACTAAACAGTTTACAAAGAGAAATACAGAAGTTTAAAAACAAATAATAACAATGTGGTAAAAACAGAATTAAACTACAGCAAATACATTAACATTGCCTTTAAAACCCATATCCCACCCCAATCCTACACACCATCCCTCCCCAAAGCCTCCCCTTACCCTTCTCCAAAAGCCTGTTCATTTCTACAAGTTTCCACATCATAGCCCTTAACTATAAACTATAAACCCTAAACAGTTCAACAGCCTCAGGCTGCTTCCATAGCAATTCATGCCAGTAGACACAGATATTTTGCTTTTTTTATTGTGTCCAAAGTGACTTGAAAACATACTGCAAGTTGCTTCTAGTGTGGGAGAATCAGCTGTCTTCAAAGATGTTGCCCAGCGGATGCCCAGATATGTTACCATCCTGCTGAGAGGCTTCTTTCATGTCCCCGCATGGGAAGCTAGGGCTGATAGATGGGAGCTCGCCCTGTCTCACAGATGTGAACCGCCAACCTTTAGGTCAGTAGTTCATCCAGCACAAGGGTTTAACCCATTGTGCCACTGCAATGGTTATTTCATTATAGTATTTATCTTCATTCCCAACTGAGTTTTCCCTGCAATCAATGAGATAGAAGAATAAACAGTAAAGAAGTAATTTCTACTTTTGTATATCATAGGGACCTCATCACACTAGAGCTTGGATCCACTTTAAATCCACTTTAGGGAGGGGCCTTTAAACAGCTCAGCCAGACAGGTCCTGGGCCTCAACAAACTACAAGCCCCAGAATTCTGCAGGAAGAAGAAACCGAATTTAAAGTGGATTCATGCTCTAGTGTGATGAGGCAGATAAAGGTGCCAGATCCCATTTTATCTTGAAATCTAAGCAGTGCCACTCCTGGTTAGTACTTGGGTGGGAAACTACCAACAAATACCAGGTGTTGTGGAGGGAGGAAAAAAACCCTTGGAAATTCATGGGGTATTCATATGTTGAAAAGTGACTTGAGGGTACATGCATATACATATTTTCAGATGTGGGAAATAGATATCTTGGAGAACTTGTTTTTGCTTTGGCTCCTTACCCATTTTGGTTACTAACATAGTTTACTGACAAAATGCAGATGCCTGATTTTTTTCACCTAAAGAAATCTGGAGTTCAGAGAGGGAGAAGATTCTCCAACCTCTGGTTAACTGTTCTCCATGTCCTTTACTACAGACTGAGACTTTATTCCCTTGCTAGATTTCTGGTACAGAAAACTATATACAGAGAAAGTGAAGATATTGATTTACCCATCAGTGTGTATATTTATGTCTACCTAATAGCAGCTGAGTTCCCTACTTGCTTGCCATTCTTACCTAGGTTTGTGATGAACAACCAGAAGGCACTCATCTTCTGGACCTTAAAAGTTTGTCATGCGTTGCAGACTTTATAACATCACCTATTTAAAGTGATTGGGAAAGCAATGCCTATTCTACGTTTCTCTTGAACTTCAGAAGTTTTGACCACTACAGAGTTGTTAAAGGTGCATGAAGCCTATCTAAGGAAAAATGTGGCAGGACTCAATATGCTATCAGACGCTGTAGATGTGGCATTTGATTTGGTTGCTTAATATAAAACACACATTTGCACATTTGTATTTGCCAATGGCATGTTTTGGTATTTATATAGGTCCCCTCTAGATCTGTGTCACCAGGACTTCCAGGTTGAAATCATTCTCATTCCAAGAGAAGCCAAAGGAATAACAACTCAAAGATGATGGTAGTGTGTGGGCAGAAGGGGAGGGGTCATTGTAACCTCCCAGCATGTCAAATTGTTTTTCCCATTACATTTTGTGCTGTTAAGAAGACCTCTTAAAGACAGAAGAGCCTCATTTTCTTTGTATCTGGTGACCAAATCAAGCAGACATGTAAGCTATATTTGTGTGCCTGCTTTCTATTTGCTCAGGTAACCGACGCCAAACAGATTAGAAGTAACTGTAGAGTTACCACATCCTGAAGCCCCACCCTGCCAACCAGGAATTTATCCCTACTCTCCCCATTCCCTGGATAGGTAGGATTTTACCTTGTCCCAGGCTGAAAATCTCAGTACACTTCTGGAAATACAGTACAGCTAAAAGGTTTATGCCAGTGGTGGTTAACATGAGACACTCCAGGGGTTGTTGGGCTGCAATTCTACTCACATTAGCCAGCAAGACATGCTAGGAGTTGTAGTCCAACAAGATCTGAAAGGTTATATTTGCCAACCTTTGTTCTATAGACCAAAAAAACCCCTTTGAGATTGAAATTTTAATTAACAATTTACTTCCACTTGTTATTTCTGAGGTTAGGTCTCCAATTCTAAACACATTTTCTTAATATTAAGCAAATAATCTAAAATATGTTTCTTATGCCTATAATAAGAAACTGGTGAGGATTCTGGAACAACTTGCAGTATTTACTTTTATGAGCTGAATGGGTTGTGAATCGAAGCTTCTCTACCACACAGTCTTGACATTTGGATAGTGCCAAAAGTTGATTTGCCTTTTTTTTAAAGGGAAGTGAATATAGAGTTCCAAATGCATCCATACACATCATTGCTCTAGTAAGTTTTATTATTTGTTCACCACCAGAAAATTCATGAATATGAAAAATCCATAAAACTCTACCAAATGTAAAAAAAAAAAAGTGCACCTGGCCCAAGACTGCTAATCTCTCTCCCTCTCCCCCCCACCCCACACACACATATAATCTACTAGCTGTGCCCGGCCACGCGTTGCTGTGGTGAAGTATGGTGGTATGGGAAATAAAGTATTGAGGAACTGTCAAATTTTTTGTATAACATGATGTTTTGGTGCTTAATTTGTATAATGATTACCTAATTTGATGTTTAATTGGCTTTTCCTGAATCCCTTATTATCCAACATATTCACTTATCCAACGTTCTGCCGGCCTGTTTATGTTGGATAAGAGAGACTCTACTGTATATTCATAATCTTATATTATCTGCTTAGAACTGGATTATATGAGGCGCCTTCTGCACAGCTGGATAAAATGCACACTGAAGTGGATTATATGGCAGTGTGGAGTCAAGATAATCCAGTTCAAAGGAGATAATATAAGATTATAAATGGGTTATATAGCTGTGTGGAAGGGCCTTGAGTCTACACTGCCATATAATCCAGTTCAAATCTGATAATCTGTATTTTATAGCCAGTGTGGAAGAGGCCTAAGTGAGGCCTAACTCTGCCTGTGCCCTGGGCTGACTGGGTTGCTAGGAGACCAAGGGGGCAGAGCTTAGCCTTCTAACTGGCAGCAATTGGATAAAAACAATTATTCCTCTCCCTCTAATTAGGACTTTATTTTTCTTTTCTTTTTGTTGTATCAACCTGGAGGCGTGGATGATGGATTGTGTTGTCAAATTTTGAGGTTGGGGGACCTTTAGTTTTGTTGTTTTGTTGGTTGCCAGGATTCCATCACTCTTTTATATAGATAGATTATATTGTAGGGATTGTTTTTCATTTTGGTTTGCAGTAACTTAAAGGTATTAAAATAGGATGGGCTTCCAGATATTGTTGGCCTGCTACTGCTAGCCAATGGTGAGGAACACTGAGATTTCAGTGGAAGCGCTCATTATTCCCACTCCTGTTGATGCATCTGCACTGTAGAATTAATGCAATTCAACACAGCAGTAACTGCCATGGCTCAATACTATGGAGTCGTGATTGCTGCAGTTTGATGAAGTCTTTAGCCTTCTTTGCCAAAAAGTGCTGGTTCCTCACCACACAACAGGTTCCAGGATTTCCACAGCATTGAGCCATGGCAGTTCAAGTGGAGTTGAACTGCATTCATTCTGCAATGGAAATCCACCCCTTGGGTGATATTTTGGGAGAAGAGCAGGATATAAATAAAGTAAAATAAGGATTTCCTCCCATAGTTTTTCTTTCATGTCTTCCAGGAGCACAACCTGAGTCCCTGTTTATCCTTTGCTCCTCCTCTTCCTCTGGAAATCATTTTACAGAAAGCCCCAGGTTCCAGAAAGAGGCAGCATATCAGGTTGCTGTGTAATTTCAGATCTGCTAAAATGGTGGATTGGGAAGCCCAGCATGTCTAGCCACTCCAGAAGGTCAAATCAGGATGGACTAGTTACAAGGCAAATGCAGAGGTATTTAGTCTTCCTAGCCAGAAAGGATGTCAGCAGAGTCTGCACTCTCAAAAACTGACATATTGCAATGGAAAATGAAGAGCATTTTTATTTCATTTCAACAGCTTTTCAGAATATTCATGCATGCCTTAGATTGGTAGAAGAACAGTCCTTCTAGGGTTCGTGCTCCACTTGGCAGAGGGATTCATGGAGCAACTCCATTGATTGACTCCTGGCAGTGATGGAAAACTTAATAAACTGTCATTTGTGGATTTGAAGTCCATTTAATGCTCCGTCTCTGGGAGAAGCGCTTGAGAAAGGAATGCAGTGTGGTAATACGCAAAAAAAGTCCATGATAGGTTTAATGGTTTAGGTTTGGGGAACACAACAGTATCCAGTGTACACAGCTGATACTTTTGAGTGAGAGCCATGTCAATTGGACAAACTGGCCCGAAGTGTGGGTGCCAGGTCTCGTGCACAGATAGTCCCAATTTATCAATGAATGCAGGAAATGTATCAGTGGAGATCAGAAACTTATCAATGGAGACAGCTGATTTATCAATGGGAACAGGAAACACTCTGGTGCACGTTCATTGAGCAATCTCCCTTCCTTCTCCCAGTTCATTATAAAGACATTATGGAGATTGAGGCAGGGGTCCCGGGTGCAACAAGACAATATTCCAAAGGTGATTTCATAGCAAGAGTTAAGGAAAAACAAAAAGGTGCAGCCCACAGGGTCTCGCAAAACCATGGTTACCATTTCATATAACTTTATATATTTCCTTATTTGGGGGGTCTAATTTCTCAATAACAAGGTGAGGTCTTCGTTGTGTTCCAGAAAACGTGCAGTGCTTTATTTCTTGTTCTAATTGTCTCATTTATGCCTCCCACCAGCATTTTTTTTATTTAGGCTATGTTAAAATGACCATACAGCTTGCCCCCTGTATACCACCCATGGATTAAAAATATACCACACACTCACCCAAAAGCAAACATTGAGTTTGTCATTTTATATAAGGGATACCAATTTCACCAAGCCGTTGTGTATAATGGGGCTTAAACATACATGGGTCCTTCATCCAAAGCCCAGTGGATATCAAGGACCCACTGTACACAAATAAAAGCCTATATTAATACTGGTTAAATCAGAGGGATAGCAAGAGTGCAACACAGTAGGCTTGATCGATCCACGAAAAATTTGATTCTAAACTCGTTTCAAAACTAGAGGGGGGCAGCGTTTCGTTTCTGAAGATATTTCCGAATTTTGCCCCCCAAAAAATTCAAAATTAATGAAAATTCGTTATTTTCAAAATTAATTCGTTAATGGCGGATGCGCATGCGCAATTCCCAAAAACAGCACAGAGGGAGAGGACTTTACAGGACTCTCCCACCCTCATTTTTTGAGTGATCTTCTTCAAACTTGGTACAGTGGTAGAACACATTTAACACTGATAGCTCACCAAAATTTGGAACGTTTCCCTTATCCTCTGATTTTTGGAGAATTTTCATAGCTTTTATAATAAACCATTTTTTAATAATTGCAGAAATCTGTTCCTGGTTTGAAAGTCTTATTTCCTGTTAAATTGGGTTGTCTTTACTGTGAAAGTCATTGTTCTACTTCAGAAACTTTGTTTTTGTGGCTGAAACTTTGTTAAATTGGTGTGTGTGTGATATATACTGTGTATATATATATATAGTCCCTGCATATGTGTGTGTGTGTGTGTGTGTGTGTGTATAGGTAAAGGTAAAGGTTTCCCTTGACGTTAAGTTCAGTCATGTCTGACTCTGGGGGTTGGTGCTCATCTCCATTTCTAAGCCCAAGAGCCAGTGTTGTCCATAGACACCTCCAAGGTCATGTGGCCGGCATGACTACATGGAGTGCCATTACCTTCCCAGAAACACCCAGAAAATGGGAATTCCAGACAGGAAACAATCAGGGCCAGCTAATACCTCCCAACAAAGGATTCCCCCAGGTAGGAAGCAGCCAGGCTTTGAAGCTGCAAGGCTATTCAATGCTAATCAAGGTGACCAATTGCAACATTCACACTTGCCTCCCACAGACAAGAGTTCTTTCTCCCACCCTGGACCTTCCACAGATATATAAACCCCACTTGCCTAGCTTCGCACAGACGTCAAAACCTCCATGTCTGCCACAGATGTGGGTAAAACGTCAGGAGAGAATGCTTCTGGCACATGGCCATAGAGCCCGGAATACATACCACAACAGTGTGATCCCGGCCATGAAAGCTTTCGACAACACAACCACAGTATCCATTCAAGTTCATGTAGCGTGGTATGGAGAGACCTGTATTGGGGGGAGGGAGGGTGCGAATCTGGGCCCCTGGGAGTCGTAGTCCTCCCTCCCTCCCTCCCCGGGAGCAGCCGAGGACGGGCCTGGCCCACACCCCCTCGCATCCCGGGCCTCTTCCTCCTCACCGCCGGGCCCCTCTCTGTCTCTCTCGGTCTCTCCAGGCCTGAGCTGAGGCGAGGCGGCGGCGGCGGCGGCCATTTCCCCTCTCCGTCTTCCTCCTCCTCCTCGGCCTCCTTCCCCCTCGCCCCCTCCCATTGGCTGAGCCCGTGACGCCCCTTTTGCTGAGGGGCAAAAGGAAAGGGCCTGAATGGTGGGAGATTTGCAAAAGCTTTTTTTTCCTAACGAAAAAAATGAAGAAATAAGAAAAAACGGCCTCTCGCGATTCGAAACCGCGATATCCAGACGTGTGGACAATCAAGGCCGTATATTGCTTCAAAACAAACGAAAATAACGAATTAATAACGGGTAACGGGGAAATCGAATTATTTGAGCAAGCCTACAACACAGTAATCTAATACACACAGACTCCCATTGAACTCAGTGAGAGTGATGTCTGACTAACATGGATGGAACTGCTTTTGAATAAAGGAGGCCTGGCTCTTGAATATCCCTGTAAGTAGCCTAGACCATCTCCTTATTAAAGGAAGATTAACTCAAGAGGAGGTGGTTTTGGAACTGGTCTCATGAGATAGGTAGTGCCCCTTGATTTCTCCCTCAGCCTTGGTTCTTTATGGCTTCAGTTTGGTCTCTGTTGAGAACGTTTGTTGTTGTTTTTGTTGTGTGCCTTAAAATCAATTCCGACTATCATGGGATTTTCTTGGGCTGACAGTGTGTAACTCACCGAAGGTCACCCAACTGGTCTTCATTGCCAAGCTGGGAATCGAACCCTAGTTTTATTTATTTATTTATTTCCCATACTTATACCCTGCCCTTCTCACTCCGAAAGGGACTCAGGGCGGCCTCACAACTGCAACAATTCGGTGCCAAACATACAATTACAAAAATAACAATTACAGTTAAAACCAAGTATTAAAACAGCAATTATTAAAACATCAATTAAAATCACACAAGTTCAAAATATAGTCCAGGTTCAGTCCATTAGTCAATCACTTTAAATTATTCTCATTTTTGCACTGCTACAATTACTGCTCAAATGCTTGGTCCTATAACCATGTTTTAAGCTTTTTTCTGAATGACAAGGTGGAGGGGGCTGTTCTGATTTCATTCTGATTTCATAGTCTCCAGAGATGTAGTCCAACACTCAAACCATTAGACCACTCTGGTTCTCATTGAGGAACTTTCCAATTTGTACATACGTGTGATGTTTCCTTTGCAGAGCTATTTGGCTAACAGCAACAAAATGCTGGGTTAGCAAATGCATAAATGAGCAGAGATCATTTTATTTGCTTACTGTATTTCTTAAATTCTAAGGCACTTTTTTCCTTTTCCCCCTCAAAATGGGATGCATTTTAGAATCGCAGGCGTATCTTATGTATATTTGTTGGTGATGGTGGTACTGAAATTAGGGTGCTCCTTATAATTGATGGCAGCTTACAATTGAAATATGACATTCCCTGCTGATTTTTCAAATAATAGCAATGGTGCTCTACTGTTCTCCTAGACTAAAAGGTAGGAGATGTTAGGCACCAACATGGAAGGCCTTCTTAATTCCATGACTTATTAAATGTTTGTGAGGTAATCTTGTAGCATCTTTGCGACTGAGAAAAATACGTTTCTAGCATACATTTTTGTGGATACATGTTAAACTGTGTTTTGATGGTCACCAATTTTATTAGCTTTAGAAAGAGATTTGATAGATTTCAAGGAGAAGACAATCAGTGGTTGTTTCTCATAATGGCTATATAACATCCTCAGCCCCCGGTGGCGCAGACTCCTGGGAGCGGGGTGAGCCCTCGGTGGCGTAGCGTGCTAAAGTGCTGAGCTGCTGAACTTGTGGACCAAAAGGTCCAAGGTTCAAATCTCGGGAGCAGAGTGAGCGCCCGCTTTTAGCTCCAGCTTCTGCTAACCTAGCAGTTCAAAAACATGCAAATATGAATAGATCAATAGGCACCGCTCCGGCGGAAAGGTAACGGCGCTCCATGCAGTCATGCCGGCCACATGACCTTGGAGGTGTCTAAGGACAACGCTGGCTCTTCGGCTTAGAAATGGAGATGAGCACCAACCCCTGGAGTCGGACACGACTAGACTTAATGTCAGGGGAAAATCTTTACCTTTACCTATCATCCTCAGCAGCAGAGGTAACATATCTCTCAATACCATGTCAAAGGGAGCAACAGTAAGGAAATGATTATTCTGCTTTTTGGTTTCCCTTGGCCTCTGGTTGTTCAGTGAGGGAACAAGATGCTAAATTACTTAATATAGGGCTTCATACTTTCCAACTGTTCCAGCCTAGTGAGGCAGGTCAGGTTAATTCTCAGCCATTATGCTTTCTTGGTTAATTTTTAGATGATCCAATTTCCCTCTTTTCCTTCCTCATTTCCTCCTTCATTCTCAGCTTACTTCAGTTGCTGCGAATTGAGTTTAAAATTAAAAAATAATTTTCACTAAGCTCAAGAGTGGAGGTAGGCAGTCTTATACTTCCTAGTAGGCTTATTTTAGCCCCGTCCCTTTTTTCAGTTTTTCTTAAATTCAGTACTTAAATTCTAGAGTTGCCCTGCTTAAAATAGTAGTTTTGTACGTTCTTCCTCTTGTTGCTTGACCACACACCAAAGTTGCTCAACTGTATCTTTCCCAGCTTTTATTGAAAAAATATTGAAAAGCATGAGGTCTTCTTATTTTCTTAACATGGTGATTTGCTAGCCCAGGAATTCAAAACAGAAATCATACACTCATATTGATGCATAGGTGTAAATAGTAGTTTGGCTACCCTATTTAAAATGTGGCCATGGTGCTCAAGCTGTAATTTGTGGTAATTTTCCTCATGTCACGTGTCACTTGAATATGTAGATTCTTTCAGCTTATGTCTGTCTTTCTGGAAAGGTTCATAAGTCTTTGCCTGTGCATATCATCTACATCAGTGCTACTTTTAGTGCTACTACGTTTAGTGTCCTGTGGATTGGTGCCAATTTGGGAGCTCTTGGTTGCCAGTTTACAGCAAGATTCCAAGAAAGAAAGCTAATGGTGGAACCAATGGCATAAATTACCAATGGTCGTGGCACATTGGGATCAAAAATCTCCTAGTCCTCAATATCAAATAATTGAGATGAGTGCTTCTAAGGCTGTTGATGTGGGGAATTGTCAATTCTTTCCCACCCCCAGTGAGCCTATACATATATTTTGTAATCTGTCTATTGCAGTGGTTCTCAACCTGTGGGTCCCCAGATGTTTGGGCCTTCAACTCCCAGAAATCCTAACAGCTGGTAAAGTGGCTGGGGTTTCTGGGAGTTGTAGGCCAAAAATCTGGGGACTCACAGGTTGAGAACCACTGCTCTATTGGCTGTAACTTTTTTTTTTCTTTCCCGGGAACTTTTGACAAACTGGCAAGCAATGGCTCACAGCCTTTGAGACCAACATTTTGAGAAGCACATACCTAGACTGTTAAGTGTGTATGCAGCATCTCTGGTATCTTCCAACCTTTTGTTCCAAAGCTGTGGTTCCTGCCATCCAATACACAGCCAGCAAGGGAAAGCAGATTGTTATGTGCCTTTAAGGCAATTCTGACTTAGAGTTACCCTGTGATGCAGTTTTCTAGGCAAGATTTATTCAGAAAATGTTTGCCACCATCTTACTGACAGGGTGAGCAAGTGTGACTTCACCATCACCCAGTGAATTTCTGTGGCTGAGGGGAAATTTGGCTTCCCAGAGTCCTACTTCAACACTCATACACTGGTTGTCAGGAAGGCAAAATAGGCAAAGGGATGTGTGAAAGAAGAAAGTGGGAGATGCAACAGCTGTATCATCTCTTTGTGTCTTCAGTAATAAAAGCACTCTCTCTAGACAAGAACCTGGCAACCCTACATATTCAAATGTTAATGGATACCATATAGGGTGAATAAATACCCTGTGGGCTTAAGTGGATGCACATTAAAGTTGATTTTGTAATACATTATTGGCTTCAATACATGTTGAATCCACAAATGGAAGTTTGGTGAGGGGCAACGTGAGGTTTAGGTTGGGGTTGTCCAGTTACAAAGGGGTGGGGATCGCATGACTTTCTGTGCATTTAACTGCAGCTTAATGCAGAAAACAGCAAGAGACTTTCACAGCTTACAAATCATAGAAGAGACCTTGTTGGCCATCCAGTCCAACCCCCTGCCAAGAAGCAGGAAAATCGCATTCAGAGCACACCCCCCCCCCCCCCCGATAGATGGCCATCCATCTGGTGCAGTGAAGCGATTTTTGGAGGAGCAGACACATTCACCTATTACCCGTCTCAGGCCTCTATGTTATATGAGAGGTTAGCTCTAGCTGGAAAAGTAGTTGGAGACGTATGTTCACATGAAAATATATTGGTTGTGAACTGTATATTTTATGCAGTTTCCTGTTGTTTGAATGTAAATGCTTGCCTCTGGTGGAGCTAAAAATAGCCAGAAGCAGTTGTTTAGTATGGAATTTAAAAAATAAACTAACAGCTACCTGCATTTTGAACTTTTGCCCTGCTGGCACTGCTGTGGAGACTGTTATGATAAGCATCTGCAAGTGAAGACTTCCCAATACACTACATAAGATAAGCATTATCACTTGCTCGTATCTGCAGACAGTGCAAACTTAAATGCACAGGTACAGCTGAAAGGACAAACACCTTAGGTGACATTCTAGGGCAAAGCACATTCTGGTGTAATGTTGTTTAGAGCTTTCTGTTGTTCATGTGAATAGATTTAAACAATTCAGAAGTATGCTTCTCAGTAAGGTCTGTACAAGAGTCCCCCCCTCCCCCCCCCCAAAAAACATACTGGAAAACACTGAATTTCTATAAGAGTTTTAACATCAGAGGGGTCTTGCTAGAAAAGGTTTGGGGACTTCATTGAGAAGTTCCAATATGTGCAGTCACTCTATATGTATATGTTATCGGTTCAACTGTATCTGTGTGTATATGTGTTTATTGGAGTAAATGAAACTTTTTAAAACAATTGTGCACTTTGGGAGCAGAAACAAGTCTTTTGTCAATTTAAACATGTCAGTACACTAACATAAACCATCTGGTTGATTTCTAAACTATTATTTGTCCTGCGGGCACTTTATTTGATGGGAGATGACTTTCACTGTAAATTAATTAACTTGACATTAACTATAATGTCTGATGTGACATTTAATTGTCATTTGCCGACCAGTTGAAATGTGCATGAAACTTTACAAAACAGAAATACTTCATTTATTCACAGCAATTAGAGTTAAAGGAGAGCATCTAGAAAACACACAATTCATGGACAACTTGACCTGCACATTTTATGTCAGGCAAAACAGCATCTGGCTACTTAGAAATAATTTGGCACTAGAAATAATTTTCATTGGCCCAAATGAAATTTCCAATCCAGATAGCAATGAAACCATTGAATGACTGAAATTTCCAGAAGCCTTTATGCTATTAATGCATTGGTTCTACTGTAGTTGGGACTCATAATATGATTTTGATGTTATTGCTAAGACCCTATCCCTTCTGGTCTTCAGAAAAAAGCTAAAACCTGGCTCTGTACCCAGGTGGATTTTGGATGGATTTTGACTTCAACAGTCTGAATAAGGACTAGATAAAGGGAAATGTTTCCCCTGACATTAAGTCTAGCCATGTCGACTCTAGGGATTGTTGCTCATCTCCATTTCTAAGCTGAAGAGCTGGTGTTATCCATAGACACCTCCTAGGTCATGTGGACAGCATGACTGCATGAAACGCTGTTACCTTCCCACTGGAGTGGTACCTATTGATCTACTCACATTTGTATGTTTTTGAACTGCTAGGTTGGCAGAAGCTGGGACTAATAGTGGGAGCTCACTCCAGATTGAAACCACCAACCTTTCGGTCAGCAAGTTCAGCAGCTCAGCAGTTGAACCTGCTGCACTGGGGGCTCCGAATAAGGACTATGGATTAATAAGTAAGTATGGAATGAATACTCTGCACTTTGTATGTTTTTAATCTGTTTTTATTGTGCTATGTATTTTATTTGCTCATGTGTTTAATTGTTTTATACTTGATGGGGTATGTTTTTATTGTTATGTTTATATGTGGCATTGAATTTTTGCCTGAGTTTGTAAGCTGCCTTGAGTCCCCTGCGGGATGAGAAAGGCGGGGTGTATAAATGAATGAAGTAAATAAATAAATATGAAACTTGAAGTTGTTTCTGATTTATAGTAAGTGGCAAGACAAACTTATGACTGAGACTTTTTTTGACACCATTTGTACAGAGTGGTTGATTTCGGACCTTAAAACCAAATTGATACTCTTCTACCAGCTTGAAGGTTAGGGACCCAGGAACCCACATGTTGATTATGATCCATCCAAAGTGCTAAATTTACTTGGATGTGCAGTTGTATCTGATAGAAATCACTCTATCATTTTTACAGTTTTCCTCTTTTTTCTTTTTATATAGCCACAGCAGCACTTTTCCTATGCAGAACACACCATAGAGTGAAATTCACATGCTTTTTCATTGTACTTTGTTGCCTGTGGAGATAGGCAAATTAATTCTGTTGCTGTGCCCTGACTAGAACAGATAGCTTGGAGCCAGGGAATTAACATAGTCAAAACTGGACCTGGCTCTGCTGGTCATCCCCTTCCAGATGCAAATCTCTTGCCTAGGTTCTACCTGAGATGCGGCAGCTGGGAACCAATGGATAAAAATAATATCACTGGAGACTTAGGGCCCCATCTACACTGCCGTATAACCCAGTTTCTGAATCCAGATTATTTGCTTTAAACTGGATTATATGGCAGTATAGACTCATATAATCCAGTTCTAAACAGATAATTTGGATTCAGAAACTGAATTGTATGGCAGTGTAGATTGAGCCTAACATTAGTCCTGATCTTTCCAGAACTGTGTTACCCTGGTTATTAGATTGTCTGATACCTTCATAGGATCATCGGTACATGGGGATGGGAAGCAGGACATTTTATTTTCTTTTATCCAGATTTTTCACAAGACACACCCTTTATGCTAGAAACGAAGCTGAATAAATGTTCATCTGATCTTGTATCCATATAGAAAGCACTGATGGTGCTCATGAACTCCACAAATGCTCTTTCTCTCATTTGAATCTTGCAGCAGGGAATCCATCTGAGGAGAGTAGATGGAAAATGTGTCTTTATTCTGTGCTCATCCCATATTACCATATGGATATGCCCTTTCTGGTTTTTTTTACCAAATGTCCGAAAAACACAGAGTATAGGTGGTATTAAAGATTTCTTTGTCATACATCCAGCATTTGAAGTAGGCAACCAGAAACCCAAAAGGTGTAGAACCAGAGACAAGAGTGACTAAGGGAACCAAAAGGGAAGAAAGGATGAATGAAAGCATTCTTCAAAACCAGACTAAAATCCTATCTCTGCCATGGAATGGCAGAGATCTTTGCCATGGTTTCATTTTGGTGTCAGTAAACCCAGTAGCAATTTGTGAGTATTCAAAGACATAATCACAAAATTAAGTTGTTTGACAAGATTGCCAGCAGTATCACAGATATTTTTGTAAGCTGTGATTCCTGAAAGCCTTTTTAAAAAAGATCTTTCTCCTAAGCATGACTGCTATGTTGCCCAAGCCAAGGGTTCCTGAAAACTAGCCTGAAAATCCCATTGTGCCACACTTGAGTATAAAGCCTTTTTCCTGAGTGTGGAGCCTTCATCTTACATAAATAAAGGTAGCATTGATGTGCAGTGCTGTGGTCATGCACATAAGCATGTGCACAGTGCAGACAGGTGTGAATGTCACATGCGTGTCCCCGTTTGTCATGACATGTGAGTGCCACACACATGTTGCCCAATCCAGGCACACCATGCCTTCGCAGATAGGCTGGACCTGCCTAACGCGAGCCGAACGAACAAAACATTCACGTCAGGTCTTGTGCGTGGGGCTCGACGCGAGGCAAGCACAGCAGTAGCCCAGGGGCAGGCCCTCCACCAGGGCTGTGTGTGAGGGAGCCCACTCCCACCAGGTCCTTCTCCCACTTGAGTGTGCCCATGGGGCCATATGGGGCTTCAGAGCATCACTTGGAGCATGATTCCTGGACACCTGTGAAGGAAAAACAGCATAAAGAGAAAGGAAGCAGTAGAAAGGAATCATAAAATGCAAAGTGTGGGAAGAGAGAAAGAGGGACAACATTTTTGAAATATATAGTCAATAAAAGAATGGAAAGGCTTGGCTCAGATTTGGTATAGGAAGCAGATTCCTTATAGTTGATTCTTGGGAAAGAGATGAGAGAACACTCTTAGGAAAGTGCAAAGTAGGGTAGAGTGCTATTTGGAACCTCTGGTCCAGTTTCCCCCAGAATCATTAATCTCACTGGATAATTTTCGCATGCTGCCACATTTCTAAACATTAGGGCAATTTCAGAGGGGATAATTTTTGCCAATCTTATGCTGATGGAGAAGTTGCAGCTGCTTAGATTCCTTCTTGTAGACAAAACCCATTAGAGGCCCCAAGCTGCAGAGTTGGTCTGTCAAACCAAAGAGGTCCCCATTTCCGTCTCCTCCTCTCCCCCAGCCACTTTTAATTTATGCCCTAGGTCACACCAGAAGCTTTACATCTTTAGGGTGTTGAGCCTTCCATAAGCCCCTCCATCTGGGCAGCTTTCTCTGAACTCCTGCTGATAGTCTTTTCCCACTCCAGCGCCACACAGCCCATACCTGGGAATGCCTCACCTGGCTCCTGTGACACGTTGGCAGCTCCAGGTGAGCGGCTCACCTTCCCAGCCGAGCGAGTGGAAAATGAGGGTGATGCTGGCCCTGCGGTGGCTTTTATAGGCCTGATAAAAATAGCTCTGGCTTGGCAGGCGGCGAGGGGGGCCAGGGCGTTGGGGGCTGCAGGGACGATCGACGACGAGCCGGAGGGCTGGGTTGTCACCAAGAGTGCTGTCTCCCCTGCACACCTGTCATGGGCTCTGCATTTACTCAGGGCAAATATTGACACAGCAGGGTAGGAAGGCAAGCCGGGCACGCGGAAAGGGGAGGAAGGGGGGACATTGGGAGCCCCCCAGATTAGCACCAGAGCCTTTGCTAATGGGGTTGATTAGAGCCAGCAGCCTGGGCAACTCACTCCACAGAGCCGAAGGGGGAGGGAAGGAAGGAGATGCTCATTAAACCTTCCCTGGAACAACACCAGCTGTCGCTTTCCACCCACCTGCCTCTCTCACTTGGCTGCCCCAGGGCTGGCAGAGTGGAGAGGGAAGGAAAGACAGGGCAGGTGTGGGGTGCTGTGCTGGGCATGGGGGAGAGGCCAGGAGGAGGGCATGGGCATGGCCGAGGGAGGAGAGAGGCATAAAACAGCCACATCCTGTTTCAAGAAGGTGCCAAGGAGAAACAGGTTTGCCTGTTTAGGTTTGGGAGAGGAGAAGGCCGGAAGGGAGAGTGTGCCAATCCCTTTGCCATGCCGATAGCTACGGGCACTGCAAAACTACCTCACTGGTTGTCTGCTTGTGCCAGGGAAAAGTTGACAAGCTGAAGGAGAGAATGGCAACTTGGGATATTTCCCTCTTCTCCACACCAGTAGGAAGGGCACTGGGAGAGAAAGTCACAAACTGAATGTGACTCAGCCAGGTAACACCATAGTACAAACACAGGCTTGCCATTTGGAGAGACATTAGCAAGAGAACTGTGCATGACGTACTACAGGAGCTTGGGGGAAGTGACTCTATCTATCTTCTTGGGACTGATCCAGCACTCACATTAATCATTCACCAAATCTGTTTAATGTGTTACAGTGTTCATCTCCTTCCACCTTTGAAGAACATGGCGGCATTCTCTTCCCATTTTACAGATGGGACACTGAGGCTATGAAAAAGAGGTGTTTCCTTAAGGTCCATTGGGTTGGATCCAGAGTTCTTTCTCTGGATGAAAGAACTCTGCTCGTGGGAAGCTCGACCATCCAATTTGGGCAAAGCCCATGCTTACCTTTTTATGTGCGTGTGTGTCAGGAGCGACTTGAGAAACTGCAAGTCATTTCTGGTGTGAGAGAATTGGCCGTCTGCAAGGATGTTGCCCAGGGGATGCCCAGATGTTTTGATGTTTTTACCATCTTTGTGGGAGGCTTCTCTCATGTCCCCGCATGGGGAGCTGGAGCTGATAGAGGGAGCTCATCTGCGCTCTCCCCGGGTTAGATTCGAACCGACAACTTTCAGGTCAGCAACCCAACCTTCAGGTCATCAGTCCTACCATCTCACCTCATTCAGCATCTTTCTCTTTTTGTGTAGAAATTTACAAAAATGGGTGAAAGAAAGTGTGAAGAAATTCACTTCTACCAATCTGCATGTCTGCCCTAACAATTAAATTCAATACAATGAACCCAAATTGCAGGTAATACATAAACTCTTAGCGCAGTGGTGCTCAGCCTGTGAGTCCCCAGATGTTTTGGCCTTCAACTCCCAGAAATCCTAACAGCTGGTAAACTGGCTGGGATTTCTGGGAGTTGTAGGCCAAAACACCTGGGGGACCTACAGGTTGAGAACCACTGCCGTGTATCCACTGTCAGTCATATTTTACATAATAGCCTTCTCTCAGAATCTGTCTGGCTTTGGTTCTGGTAATGTGGCAATAGATGGCATATATACGCTGCTGCTTTGTTGCCTGTCATTTGCTTCTTGCTTCATGAATCAGCAAGGCCACTAACACATCTATCATCAAAGTTAGCAGTATAAAAAGAGAGTTGATTGTGTAACTGCCTGACTGTTTTGGACTGCAGTTCCCAATAATGAGCATAGTTAGTCTTTAGGGATGCTAGGAGTTATGACTGTACCTCCGACTGACCCTATATAGTGACAGCAAAAATGAAATTTCTATTGTGTTCACCAATTACTAGGCACAGGTTTTTGTGCTCGTAAGTTAAACCTGCAATTCTTTACACACTTTCCTAAGTGAATGCAATGGTTCCTAAGTGGTTCCAGGATCTCCTGTGGATACCAAAATCTGTGGATGTGATGGCGTGCCCGAGCCTTTGAAAAAACTATAGTGTCTGGCTTTACTCGGGAGCTATCTGCATACCTTCTGTTAAGATCAAGACTCTTAACATACAGAGGCTCTTTAGGCAAGAAGAAAGTTAACTAAAACGAGTTTACTGAAAACAGGAAGAACAAAGGGCTAACTCCACCCGGAACTATTGTAAAATAGCTTAAAACAATCTATATATATAAAAGAGTGATGGCATCACGGCAGCGGACAAAACAACAAAAGTAAACACCCCACAACCTCGAAAATTGACAGCACAACCCCGCATCCATGCCTCTAGGTTGATACAACAAAAAGAAAAGAAAAATAAAGTCCTAATTAGAGGAAGAGCAATAATTGTTTTTATCCAATTGCTGCCAGTTAGAAGGCTAAGCTTCACTCACTTGGTCTCCTAGCAACCCACTCAGCCCAGGGGACCCTTTACCTTAACTACCACCAATTCCTCAATACTTTATTTCCCATACCACCATACTTCGCCACAGCAACGCGTGGCTGGGCACAGCTAGTACACTACAAAAGGAGATTTTGCTGGTTGCAGTCATCTCTCTAGAATCCTTGAAAGTCTTTTGCTTCTGATGTAAAGTGATGGATTATAAACTGGTGCTTATAAACTGTCTTAGTCTTCTACTTTGTGAAACTTGGACTGACCACAAGCTTCTGTTGCCTCTGGGACTGATGGTATATGAATACTGCTAAATGCAGAGTTTAGTGCTAAGGATGCCTGTTTTGGATTGCTAGGATTTCCAGACAATGTCCAGGCTTCTAAACACTGTAGCTCTGCTGCAGAAAAAAGATGAGTCTAACAAGAGAGCTCTGTGCAGGCAAATGGAATAGATCAATTAAGGCTGGCCTTTAGCGGGATTTTATGCTCCACCCAAAAACTAATACAAATGGAGGCATCTACACTACTGGGGAAACCTACACAGGCGGAACTAAAGCAAAGGAGAGGAAAAGGCAGAGCCAAGACTTCACAGTGGATGTTCAAGTCTATACACAATGACATACTAAAACAGTGTCCTGTACATAAAATGGTCAAAACAAGATTTGCTTTTGGATTATTATTATTATTTTGGAGAGGGGGGAGATAATTTCAAGCCACAAATGGTTGAATCTATGGATACAGAATCTGTGGATAAAGAGGTTTGGTAGTACAATGATACCACTCTATCAACATTGTTGTACTATAACAGTATTGTACAGTATTAAAACGCTCATTTGTATGGCAAACTGAAACAGTTAAATCTCATGTCTCTGTACATACGTGTTTTGAATATTTTGTACTCCGGCAAGCTGGGATTTTGCTGAAAAAGAAAACGGAGGGTTCCAAGGAATGAGTGTGAATGAGTTTTGAGCTTGTCACTGAAAACCTATATTATCTGAGGCCTCTCTTAAGATAAGTAGATATTAACCAAAAACTGTTGCTGCCAAAAATGATTGCCACAACATTTCCTCCTACAATATATATTGATGATGTTGTCCTGTTCAGCTGCCACCTCCCGGTTGGTCCACATTATAGCCACATGGATGTGGAGCTAGTGGCTTTAAAGCAAGGTGTGGGTAGCGTTAATTCCCAGCAAGCCTGGTCATTGCAATCATTGTGAGTAGTCTTGGGTGTTGCAGTCCAACAATATCGGAAGGGCAGCAGCTGACCATCCCTGCTCTAGAGATAGCTATATTTGGGCAGTTTCTACTTCTATCTTTCTACTATGCAAACAAGGCCTTTTGAAAAACCATGGCATGGTTGCATTGGATTGGATTGATGCACTGTGACATGTCAGAAATGAAACAGAAATTTCTATGTCTGCATTTAGCATTCCTAACTGATTATCTATTTTGCAGTTTTGTGATAATCGTAACTTGTGACAGCTGAAGAATATAAAGGATGAAAGTGCTATCTAAGGTGCCAGTAGGTTTAGCTAGAGGGAAAGTACAGTAGTTGTGGGTGGCTGTGGCTGCGCACACATGCGTGTGTACATTTGCGTGTGCAAGGTCACAAAAACTTAAGCAAAATTACGGGCAGTTACCTTGTGGCTGGATGTTGTTCTTTGTTTCAGGTTGACCTGACACAGCAGTCATAGAAAAACAATGGGAATCTTGCACTGTGTTTTGTTATTTTTGTAGCACTTAGAATGTGTATCATACTTTACAATCTTAGTTGATGCCATGATTATATGACAAAGCCATCGCTTTGTTCTCTTTTGACAGATGAGAAGCTGAGGGTAAAGAAACTGCAATATGCCAATGTCGCTATCTTTCACTTTCTGATTGTATCTTGGGATCACATCCGTTTCACTCCTCCTGCTTTGGTTTATGCGTGCAATTTTTTGTGTAGTAGGATGAGGAACCTTTGTAAGATTTGCATTTAAACTGAGGAGTTTTTTTTTAATCTTTAAAAATGGTGTGAAAAAGTATGAAATTATTCATGTATCTAGTATATGACAGTGATATAAACATTTCAGAACATTTTCACGCAACAAAATGGAGCCGCGGTGGCGCAGTGGGTTAAACCTTTGTGCCAGCTGGACTGCTGACCTGAAGGTTGGGTTGCTGACCTGAAGGCTGCCGGTTCAAATCCGCATGACAGGGTGAGTTCCCGTCTGTCAGCTCTAGCTTTCGGAGACACGAGAGAAGCTTCCCAGCAGGATGATAACACATCTAGGCATCCTCTGGGCAACATCTCTGTAGACTGCCAATTATCTCACATCAGAAGTGACTTGCAGTATGTTCTCAAGTCGCCTCTGACATAAAAAAAAAAACACAACGAAAGAAAAGTAAAAAATACATTGTATTGTGTTCTTGTTGGGAAAACTGTGAATAAGATTGAGTCTTCCTGTCTATAGTTGGCATCAATTCGTCTTTGTTCACCTTCGAATTCATCTTTTCTTAGTTATAATACAGCACTTTATTATCGATATCCTCAGATTCCTAACCATGCACTCCATGCACTTTGCCCAGTCTTTTATTATTTTAATTTGCTTTTGTTCCTTATGGCGGTTCACTATTGTTTTAGTACTTTTTGACTGTTTAAATTTTTACTGCTGACAATGTTTGTTTGTTCGCACTGTAGATAATTTGTTTTATTGTGATTTTTTGGGCTTGGCCCCATGTTAGCTGTCCCAAGTACCTACAGGAATATAGAGGCAGGATATTAAAAAAAAGTTGTTGTTGTTATTGTTGTTGTTGTTATTATTTTATTATGACACAGCAAACAAGATAGATATGCTGGATTTCGTTTCACAAAATCACAAGTCGAACACTTCCCAAGTGTCTAGGACTGTGTGATGTATTTTCGGATGATGCGCACAGATCTCAGCAGGGTGGCCTTTTGCAGTTGGCAGATCGTAATTTTGTCAATGTCTATTGTTTCCAAATGCCGGCTGAGATCTTTTGGCACGGCACCCAGTGTGCCCATCACCACCGGGACCACCTGCACTGGTTTCTGCCAGAGTCTTTGAAGTTCAATCTTGAGGTCCTGAGTTTTTCCTGTTGTTTTTCGTCAATACGACTATCACCTGGGATGGCAACATCAATGATCCAAACCTTTTTCTTTTCCACAACTGTGATGTCTGGTGTGGTGTGTTGCAGAACTTCGTCAGTCTGGATTTGGAAGTCCCACAGTATCTTTGCGTGCTCATTTTCCAATACTTTTGCAGGTTTGTGATCCCACCAGTTCTTTCCTGCTGGGAGGTGGTACTTGAGGCATAAGTTCCTCTTATCTGTAAAGATGATGATGATGATGATGATTGTTATTATTATTATTATTATTATTATTATTATTATTATTATTATTATCTTTACAGCCTTGAGAGTGTTTCTCCTTTCCATGCCTATTTAGAAAAAAGTCAGTGTGTCTCTTATGCAGCATGAAATAATGGAATGATTCTCAAAAAGAGACTTCATAAAGTAGCTCAAACAGTGTGCTATTCCACCATAGTTTTCCAATTACAGTAGAGTCTCACTAATCCAAGCCTCGCTTATCCAAGCCTCTGGATAATCCAAGCCATTTTTGTAGTCAATGTTTTCAATATATCGTGATATTTTGGTGCTAAATTTGTAAATACAGTAATTACTACATAGCATTACTGCGTATTGAACTACTTTTTCTGTCAAATTTGTTGTATAACATGATGTTTTGGTGCTTTATTTGTAAAATCATAACCTAATTTGATGTTTAATAGGCTTTTCCTTAATTCCTCCTTATTATTCAAGTTATTCGCTTATCCAAGCTTCTGCCGGCCCGTTTAGCTTGGATAAGTGAGACTCTACTGTATCTTCTTTATTCAACTGCTTATGGCAAGGCAACTCTGGAATGGCACCCAGTTCTAGAATTGGACCTTGCTGTGACAATTGCCGAAGGGGAAGCATCTTGCTAAGCCTGCATGAAGCGACCTCCTGCCAGCTGATCCTTTTTGCTGCCTTTGTTGTTTCTCACATTTCTTCCATCCTCACAATGGAGAGATTCAGCAGGTGTTAAATGTTTAACCAGCCTCAAGATCACACCTGGTCCAAAAAAAACCCCTCTCCCTTTCACAGTTGTCGGTTGTCACGTAACTAGAGAGCAGCAGTAGCTTATGGGGGAAGCTACTACCGCTGGAGGGGGGAATGAGCATCATTTAATGGATTTGCAAGGGAAACTCAGCACACAAATGCTGTAGTAGTCAGTTCATTCATTTTAAAAGAAATTGGTTGGTAATATTGTTACTAAATTGGACCTCCAGAAAGAGAGTCGGGATGTGAGATGACGCTATAGTTTGCCAAGGTGTTTTCCCACCAACATCCTGCATTACCTGCTATCCAAGTATGGGATGATTAGCAAAGGTGTTTCCCTGTTTTACTGGCTGATTTTGTTTGATACTTGGTTAGTTTGGAAGGAGGAGTAATTCGGTTGTTGAAGTAAAGACTGCCGTGATGACTTGATTGTCCATAATAAACACACACTAGGGTTGCCAAGTGAAATAGGAGGCAGGGCATGTGCCCTTTAAATAGTTGTGTAGAAAATAGAATTTCAAGAAATGTTTGTGGTGCAAGAAAAAAAAATCTGTATTTGTCACTTATTTCATCTGACAACTTTAACACACAATCTCATAAACTTCAATAGAGTTTACTTTGGCAGAACTAGCATTATGGCCTGTTTTCTTTCACTCAAGTAGTACATTCATTGCTCTTTTTTATCGTGTCAGAAGCAAATTGAGGCAAGTCGCTTCTAGTGTGAGAGAATCGGACGTCTTTCAAAGACGTTGCCCAGGGAATGCCCAGATGTATTACCATCCTGCAGGGGGCTCCTCTCATGTCCCCGCATGGGAAGCTAGGGCTGACAGATGGGAGCTCACCCCATCTCACAGATTTGAACAGCCAACCTGCAAGTCAGCAATTCAGCTGGCACAAGGGTTTAACCCATTGCGCCACCGCAGCTCTGCTATGCTGCAATGCTACATTTGGCAAATGGGAACATGTGAGGATGCTGTTTAAGAGGAGAGGGATTCATGGCCTTTCCATGATGTCCAGCCCTACTTTTATTTCGCTGTCCTCGCATCTAATCATCTCGATACTTTTGCTTATATACATCAGGTCAAACACATTGCAAACTACACACCTTGTCTGCTCAACCATTCCTTCAGTAAATATATTAAAACTTTAATTATATACACATACACATTATTATTATTATTATTTAAATATGTTTTTTATTGTAGATACCAGCGAAACAACAACAAAATCCATCAACATACACATCCAATCACATATTCTCGGTAACATTACACTTGTTAGTTCCACTTTTATCTCCCATTTATGTCCAGTAGTGTGATGACTCATGGGCCATGTAGTCCCGTTCCTAGTACTGTTGTGAATGATGAAGAGGAAAACTTGGGTTTTCCACCATTTCAGCCAGAAAAGGAACTATCCCAGCCAGAAATTGAGCCTTTGCACCTGCAAGAGATTTGTCTTCCAGAAGTCTGTCAAACAAGCCCCGAGCCAAAATCTCCCCCGTTTTCTCGCCATGATTTTTGTAAACAACAGAGGGGAGTTCAACAGGCGTCTCGCAGGAGTGCTAGGATAGCTGCTAAGCATTCAGCTGATTAAGCCTGCTTTCCATGGGAAACTTTAAGGAGTCATGCATCTGGACTCAGAGAATAGCTTTCGTTTCTGGTTCTCCGGAGAACTGCTCTTTGGCGGGAAAACTAGACCCTATTTAGGTGTTTTGCCCACGAAGGGATCTTGCGGAGTCAATTCGTCAGCTACCGGAGCAGCGTGTGTGGACAGCTACTCCTGCTTTCAAGCCTTTGTTCCTGTTCCAAGCCTTCGTTCTCAGCCTTGTTTTCTCCCCGGATCTTGCCTTGTTTCCCGGACCTCGCCAAGTAATTACCACGGATCTTGTTCTTGCTCCTCGTTTCCTTGTTGCCTTGAATCAAGCTTTGTGTGCCAAGAATCAAGTTATTTCCTAGCCTTGCTCAAGTTCATGGACTAAAGGACCTTGTCATCTCCCCTCACTTGCTTGGCAAGTGAGTGTTTCGGTTATTGGATTACAACTTTGGACCTTAATATTTCATATTGGACATTGCTTTTTTGGACTAATTTTGACCTTTCCTGAAAGGTCTACTTCTGGACTATTTCCTATACTTGTTTTTATTAACTTTATATATTTCCTTAATAAAGATATTAGATAGAATCTGGCCTCTGTGTATGGTTATTGGTGCTCTGCAGCCTGGGTCGTGACAGTTTGACTCCGCCACCCTAAGCACCAATTAACCTAGGCCAGAATGTCTACCGGAGCCGGACCGGGGGCCCAACCACTCAGTTACACCATCGACAAGGATGAAGTGGACCGCATCCGTGATAAGCTCAATGCGCAGGAGGGAGAAATAAGGGGATTGAAGGAACGCGGAATCCGTCTCCCGGCCCTGGCGCTGCCAACCAAGTTTACTGGAGAAGCTTCTAAGGTTCATGTTTTCCGTCGCCAATGCCAGGCTTATCTAGAGGCCCGTAATGCCGAGTTTCCCCAAGAAGACATCAAGGTGGCGTGGATCTACAGTCTCCTAGACGGGCCAGCAGCCAACTGGGCGACGGCACTGTTCGACCAAGACTCCCCACATCTAAGATCAGCGCAACAATTCTTGGATCACATTAAGGCGACTTGGGGGATTGAGGACAATTTGGAGGCAGCCGGCCACAAACTCCGGCGCCTCTCCCAAGGGGACAGACCCATGTCCCAGTACATAGCCGAGTTCCGAGTGTTGGCCCATAACACCGGATGGAACGATATAGCCCTCAGAGGACAATTTCGGGAGGGTCTCAACATCGAGATGCTGGAGGAAATCTCCAAGGTGGATCCTCCACACTCTCTTGAAGCACTCATTGATCAATGTTTACGAGCTGAAGTCATGATTGCCAACAGAAGACAATGGATCCGAGGCCAGAGCGGTAGGACCGGAGCGAGACCTCCCGCTCCCACCGGCGTCCAGCCGCGCCCAGTGTGGAGACCCCCGCCACTGCCCCATACCCCAGAGGAAGCGAGGAGGTGCCGATGCAGTTGGGCAATGTGCGTCCCAGATTAGATGCCGCCGAGAAGGCCCGTCGCCAACGCCTAAATCTCTGCTGGTACTGCGGAAACGGGGGCCACTTTGCCAGAGAGTGTCCAGCCAAAGGGAAGCCCGCCGCTCGTCTGGCGGCGGCGTCCTCCACGGAGACGAAGACGTCTGAGGCGGCTGGCGCACAGCCGGCGGGGGAAGCCAGCGACCGGGCGTAGAGAGGCTCGCCAACCCGGTCAAAAAACCCACTCAAGAGCCGCCAACCGGGGTCCTATTTCTTCTAGTGGTCACCTTGTGGTCAGTAAAAAAAGGACCCGTCATGGTCCATGCCATGATAGACTCAGGAGCCACAAACAACTTCATTGACAGAGAGTATGCCGACTCTCTGGGATTACAATATCACGACTTCAAGAACGCCCGTGTGGTGCAAGCCATCAATGGCCGCCCCCTCAAGACAGGTCCAGTAAGCCAGTGGTCGGAACCCACCAGAATGTGGATAAGGGAACACATGGAAGAGATTTCCTTCTTTGTTACCGAGGTTCCCCATTTTGGGAATTCCATGGCTGACACTCCACGACCCAAGCATCTCCTGGTCCAACAGAGAACTGCAGTTTGCTTCAAAATATTGCCAAAACCATTGCCTTGTAGCCAAGGTATGCCATGCCACAGACGCTGAACCCATCATCACCTTGCCCAAGAAGTACTCGGAATATTGGGATGTATTCAATGAAAAAGAAGCCGAGAGACTACCCCCACATAGACCTTATGACTGTGCCATTGACTTGGTGGAGGGGGCCCCGATTCCGCGAGGACACCTCTACTCCCTGACTGAACCAGAGCAAGAAGCTCTCAGGGAGTTCTTAGAGACAAACCTCCGCAAGGGGTTTATCAGACCCTCTCAATCCCCAGCCGCTTCCCCAGTGATGTTTGTGAAAAAGAAGTCAGGGGACCTACGCTTGGTGGTGGACTATAGAGCATTGAACAATATCACTAAACGAAACCGGTATCCCCTGCCTTTGATCTCAGACCTCTTAGACCGGCTTCGAGGGGCTAAAGTTTACACCAAACTGGATCTTCGAGGAGCTTATAATCTAGTTCGCATCAGGGAAGGGGACGAGTGGAAGACTGCCTTCCAGACAAAATTCGGTTTATTCGAAACCCTGGTTATGAATTTCGGTTTATGTGGAGCTCCCGCAACGTTCCAGCATTTTGTCAACGATATCTTTCAGGATTATCTAGATCGGTTCCTGATTATCTACCTGGACGATTTTTTGGTGTTTTCTAGATCACAATCAGAACATGAGAATCACGTCAGAATGGTGTTACAACGATTGCGGGACCACGGACTTTATGCCAAGTTGGAAAAATGCGCTTTTGATCTGCAAGAGGTAGATTTCCTGGGATATCGTGTCTCGCCACTAGGGCTCACCATGGACCCGGCAAAGGTCACAGCAGTATTGGAATGGCAGGCGCCAACCAACAAGAAAGAGGTGCAACGATTCTTGGGGTTCGTGAACTACTACCGCAAGTTCATTCCAGACTTTGCCCGCTGGTCTGACCCAATCACCAGCTGCATCCGTGGGAAACAGCCTTTCCGCTGGACAGATCAAGCAGAGAAAGGGTTCCGGCAACTAAAGAAATTATTCACGTCCCAGCCAATCCTTCAGCATCCAGACCCTGAAACCCCTTTCGTCGTGCAGGCGGACGCCTCCGATGTGGCAATTGTGGTACTCCTACAACCAGTGGGAGATCATCTCCATCCTTGTGCCTTTTATTTCCGTCAATTGACCGCACCCGAGAGAAATTACACTATTTGGGAAAAGGAACTATTGGCCATAAAGGCAGCCTTTGAAACTTGGAGACATTGGTTAGAAGGGGCCAAATTTCCCATTGAAGTACATACTGATCATCGGAATCTAGAGCATCTAAGAACTGCCCGCAAGCTAAATCAGAGGCAACAACGCTGGGCTTTATTCTTTGAACGTTTTAACTTCCAAATTCATTATGTAACCCCAGCCCAGACCAAGCAAGCAGATGCCCTGTCACGGAAACCGGAATACGCTGCAGGGCGCAAGGAGACCTCTGAGTCCCAGCTGCTACAACCCGAGAACTTTGCCACGCTCACAGTGGGAAACACCAAATCCACTCCCATTGAATCAACTCCCTCTACTCCAGGGCCCCTTTGTGCTCAGGAAATCAGGGCTAGTCAGCAAACAGATGCTTGGGCACAAGACCAACTTCGCCAAGGGCTACGTTTTCCCTTTTCGCTCAAGGATGGGCTACTTTGCTATAGAAATCATGTTTACATCCCCCCAGGACCGGGCAGGGAAAAAGCACTCCATCTGTGTCATGACTGCAAGCCAGCAGGGCATTTCGGACTATTCAAAACCATGCATTTGATCCTAAGAGACTTCTGGTGGCCCAAGATCCGCAAGGATGTGGAGAAATATGTCAACACCTGCCCAGTATGCCAGCGCTCCAAGACAAGAAGGGAAATACCCTCAGGGCTTCTACATCCCCTCCCTACCCCATCCCACCCATGGGAAATAATCTCTGCGGATTTTATCACTGATCTACCACCTTCCTGTGGATTCACCACGATCCTAGTGGTGGTGGACCTTTTTACCAAGTTAGCCCATTTCATTCCCTGTGATGGCCTTCCCACGGCCAAAGAAACTGCAGATCTATTCCTTCAACATGTTTTCAGATTACATGGATTGCCCAAGAGTTTGGTCACAGACCGTGGGTCCCAATTCACCTCTCGTTTCTGGAAAGCACTACAAAAACTATTGGGCATAGACTCTCGTTTATCTTCGGCTCACCATCCCCAAACGGATGGGCAAACTGAGCGCACCAATGCCACTTTGGAACAATACCTTCGCTGTTATGTGAACTACCAGCAGGACAATTGGGTTTCCCTGTTACCGCTGTCAGAGTTTGCCTACAACAATGGGGTCCAGGCTTCTACTAAAGAAACCCCGTTCTTTGCAAACTACGGCTTCCATCCACGTTTCTTTCCTCCTGTCATTGAAACCTCAGAAGTTCCCGCAGCAGAGGACTGGCTGCAGGAACTCACAGCGGTGCAACAACTTTTGCTCCAGCAACTGGACCAAGCCAAGGAGGACTATAAACGCCACGCTGACAAACATCGCCAGCCGGGCCCCGAAATCAAGGTAGGAGACCGGGTTCTTCTGTCCACTCGCTTTTTGCCCTCCCATCGCCCTTGCCGGAAATTAGATGCCCATTTCATTGGGCCCTACCCAGTGGTGGCGCAACTTAACCCCGTGACTTTCAAACTCCAACTTCCGCGCTCTATGCGCATTCATCCAGTGTTTCATCGTTCTCTGCTCCTTCCGGCGGAAGGTGTGCGCCCTGATGCAGACCGGCCGGCCCCCCCTCCTGTTTTGGTGGATGGGGAGGAGGAATTCGAGGTTCAGGACATTTTGGATTCTCGCTTTCACCGCCGCCGTCTACAATATCTCATTGACTGGGTGGGTTTTGGCCCCGAGGAACGTTCTTGGGAAGACGCTTCCACAGTCCATGCCCCCGATTTAACCCGCCGCTTCCATCTGACCTATCCCGCCAAGCCGCGGCCTCGCGCCTCGGGGAGAGAGCCCTATTTTGAGAGGGGGCTTGAGGAGGGGGATAGTGTGATGACTCATGGGCCATGTAGTCCCGTTCCTAGTACTGTTGTGAATGATGAAGAGGAAAACTTGGGTTTTCCACCATTTCAGCCAGAAAAGGAACTATCCCAGCCAGAAATTGAGCCTTTGCACCTGCAAGAGATTTGTCTTCCAGAAGTCTGTCAAACAAGCCCCGAGCCAAAATCTCCCCCGTTTTCTCGCCATGATTTTTGTAAACAACAGAGGGGAGTTCAACAGGCGTCTCGCAGGAGTGCTAGGATAGCTGCTAAGCATTCAGCTGATTAAGCCTGCTTTCCATGGGAAACTTTAAGGAGTCATGCATCTGGACTCAGAGAATAGCTTTCGTTTCTGGTTCTCCAGAGAACTGCTCTTTGGCGGGAAAACTAGACCCTATTTAGGTGTTTTGCCCACGAAGGGATCTTGCGGAGTCAATTCGTCAGCTACCGGAGCAGCGTGTGTGGACAGCTACTCCTGCTTTCAAGCCTTTGTTCCTGTTCCAAGCCTTCGTTCTCAGCCTTGTTTTCTCCCCGGATCTTGCCTTGTTTCCCGGACCTCGCCAAGTAATTACCACGGATCTTGTTCTTGCTCCTCGTTTCCTTGTTGCCTTGAATCAAGCTTTGTGTGCCAAGAATCAAGTTATTTCCTAGCCTTGCTCAAGTTCATGGACTAAAGGACCTTGTCATCTCCCCTCACTTGCTTGGCAAGTGAGTGTTTCGGTTATTGGATTACAACTTTGGACCTTAATATTTCATATTGGACATTGCTTTTTTGGACTAATTTTGACCTTTCCTGAAAGGTCTACTTCTGGACTATTTCCTATACTTGTTTTTATTAACTTTATATATTTCCTTAATAAAGATATTAGATAGAATCTGGCCTCTGTGTATGGTTATTGGTGCTCTGCAGCCTGGGTCGTGACAAGTAGTTTTTCACCCCTCCCCCTCCCCCTCCCTCTGGGAACAGTACTTTCTTCCATTCAGATATTATTTTAATTGATCAATCGTAAGTAGAGAATGATTCAATTCTTTATATTTTCTTTGTCCTTTGACTTTATCTATCAATCTTCCCCATTTCAGCTCCCAATTCTTTTTGATTCGGCCTGATATATATTTAGTTCTCCTTTCAAGGATGTAATCCTGAAGCATAAAATCAGCTAGGTATTCATACCATTTTTTAACTTCCCACTTTGTTTGCTCTTTCCAACCCAAGGCAACTGTTGCTTGAGCGGCAACTAACATGTATTTTATAATTTCCCCCCAGTCCTTAGTAATTTTGTTCTTATCTAATTTCTGGATGAAATTACACATTATTGAATTCAGTAAGACTGGCTTCTGGTTAGACAGGATTGCAGTGTTAGAGATTGATTATGCGTAGCAGTATAAATAGTGCTAACATTTTTGTTGGAAACAACAGCATCCCAAATCTTTCACTATTTATTTGTTAATGTATGTATTTGCTAACTTGTATTCTATGCGTACGATGATTTGCCAGTTTGACTGTACCACTTTGGTGTGGGAGGGGTTATAGACATGTGATTGTACTGAACATGTTCAGACTCAGGACTCCATTTTGTATTCAGTCTGCTTTTTACTTCAGTGGAGGTGGATGCCTGTTTGCATCACACCTCAGTGGAAGTGGATGCATGTTGCTGTTTGGATTTCAGTACAGAAGTACAGAAATTTCAGTACTCATGGACTTCAGTGAGTATAACTATACCTAAAGACTATGGACAATTAAGAATGATACCCTGCGTACTCAACACAAAGAGAAATACATCCTATCTATAACTGAACTTAAATAAGAAACATGTCTGTATGGTGAATTAATACAAAATGTTTGTGAGTAAACAAAATGCAGTAGAGTCTCACTTATCCAACATAAACGGGCAGGCAGAACATTGGATAAGCAAAAATGTTGGATATAAGGAGGGATTAAGGAAAAGCCTATTAAATGTCAAATTACGTTATGATTTTACAAATTAAGTACCAAAACATCATGTTTTACATCAAATTGACAGAAAAGGCAGTTCAATACATGGTAACGTTATGTAGTAATTACTGTATTTACAAATTTAGCACCAAAACATCGCAATGTGTTGAAAACATTGACTACAAAAACATTGGCTATTAACAAATTGATTACAAATAAAGATAGAATTGCATAAAATGAACTTACAGTAACAACATTGTCAGAAGTTAAATGCGCAAAATGTTCAGTCCTTGCTGCCTAGAGAAATAGCTGTGGATCCGGGCAAGAGTCATACTGCGTTGGATAATCCAGAATGTTGGATAAGTGAATGTTGGATACGTGAGACTCAATGTTATTTTTCAAAGAAGACTTTGTTTTTTTTTAATCTCTGAGTGAATGTTTTAAACTAAAAGATTTCAAGTGAGTGTATATCTTTTGGGCAACTGCAATTTCAACTTCAAAGAAACAACCATCCATTGCTAACCAAATATATTTTTGTAGTGGCTTGTCTTTGTTCTTGGTAGTCTGAAAACAGTGTTCTTCAGTTTAACAGTTGAGTTACCTGTGTGCCATTATCACTTGTTCAAAGGATTGACTTCTAACAAGGTCATGCATTTTCTTGACTAGTGGTTTTCAAAAGGTTGTCTCCACATGTTTATGGAGATTCACATTTGCCAAATGGATATGACATCATTTCCCCTGTTTAATAAGGTTATGAATGCCATTTATTTTCAAAGGAATATGTACCCAGATACTGAGTACAGTTATTTCCAATAGTCTTTGTTATAGAGACCAAAGGTAATTTATCACAACTCAGATTAAGCTAATTACAATTCATGAAAATGAGCAGGTAAAGCAAATTAAATGGAGGTAATTAATAATGAGAGGCAGGATTCTCATAAGAAACTACTCTAGTTTCACTTTGTGGTTCTGATTTCTCTATAATTTCAACACTTGATGGGACTTTAATTTGTTTTTAATGAATTACTTCTTGAGCAGCATCCCAGAACGCTGTCGGGTGCTTGTGAATCTGACACAGATAGGGCCATTTGGAAAACCGAGGTGTCAATCTGGATATCAATGTACAGTTGCTGTACTACTCTTATTCATAATATCCAAAATGGCTCTATTGTCCCAAGTCAGGGATACTGTATTGTCCCTGAGTCTATTTAAAAGCACAATAACAAAATGAAATAATTAGTACCGTTCTCTGTGGGTTCTAAGACTATTATCAAAGTTCATCACTTGGATTTTTCTGTTCTTTGTTAAAAAAAACCTTGAATAGAAATAAATATTATTATATATTGGTACAGGTGGCAGTTAACAAAGATGACACTTCTGATTAAATAACACAAATGTATAGTTTTTAAGTGGTAAGAAAATCATCGTAGAACATTTTACTTCCATCAAGAATGACAGTGGTATTGCTCCAATAGTAATTCAGATAAAATATCTGCATACTTCATCAGTAATTAATAAAGCAGGATATTAATCAGTGACCCTAATTGGAGAGATAATGTTGTCAGTTTTCAGAATATGAATTATTACAAGCCTAGCAGCAACTTGGCCAAAAATCTGGGTTTTTTCTATGGTCCATTTTTGTATTCACACAATCCCATTGAAAGCAGGCAGAGTGGGTATCATCACTCTGCTGTGACTCCCATCATCCTTACCACGCATAGTCAAAAGGTTGGGTGTGATGACAACGTTTGAACAATGTCCCTGCTATCAGAGGTATTCTTGGAGTTGTGGTCACAGTGATGTCACACATACCGTCCAGCAATAACACAAGGACACACTCTGATAAGAATAATGCTAAAAGGAGAAGCAGTTTGCCAGCATCAACAGTTGCGTCTCTGTGCTGGTAAAACTGGTTTCCCCAGTTGTAGAGACTCAAGCTGGGGGAAGGACAAGTGTATGTCCCACAATCAAAGGTCAGCAGTGAGATGATTCCCTAGCAAAAGCTATGTCTTCGTAATAAGAGGCAGAAAAGGTTATTTATGTCTAAGTGTATTTTATTATTTTAAATATACATATTCATAAAAAACAATGAAACGAATCTATATACATGTATCTGGGTTGTTGTGAGTTTTCTGGGCTGTATGATCATGTTCCAGAAGTATTCTCTCCTGACATTTCTCCCACATCTATGGCAGGCATCCTCAGAGATTGTGAGGTATATATACATAGACCAGTGAAATACTACCTAACATCTATACTTGTATTTGACTATGCCCTTCCCTCCTCCCTCCCCTCCCATTGTGGTGACTTCCTATCCTTTGGATTGGAGACATTCATATATGGTTCCATTCTTCCTTCTTATAATGTTGTTTTTCTATTCTTCCTTCTGGCCTAATAGTTATGATTTATATTGATTCCCTACAAAGATTGTAACAGATTAAAATATGAAGCCTTCTGTAAAAAAAAACTTTTCCCTCTTTCTTTCTTTTTACAAAGTTGAGAAATGGCTCCCAGTCCTTGATATTTTTTGTGTTTTTTCTTTGTTCATCATTGCTAATTTGTCCATTTCTTTTTTTTTTAATTTTTATAATCTATTCTTCTATTTTCGAGAGGTCTGCCTTCTTCCAAAACTTGTATATGCTGCTATGATCATGTAGTGCAGTGGTTCTCAACCTGTGGGTCCCCAGATGTTTTGGCCTTCAACTCCCAGAAATCCTAACAGCTGGTAAACTGGCTGGGATTTCTGAGAGTTGTAGGCCAAAACACATGGGGAACCACAGGTTGAGAACCACTGATGTGTAATACTTTATAGTTTAATTATTTGGTTTGGTCATTTGACATTCCCAATAAAAATAATTCAGGCTCCAATTGTATCTTTGATTGCACATTTTCTTGCTGTGTTTTTGGTACCTTGCCCTAGAATTCTCTTGGTTTTTTTTTTTACAGAAGAACCACATGTGGAAGAAAGTTCCTTCTTTTCTTTATATTTCATCACTTGTTGTTCCTTCCCTTATACATTTTAGCTAGTTTTGTTGATGTCAGGTTCATCATTTTATAATTTTTTTTCTCAAAGGTCATAATACCACAGAATTTCCTCTAAGTCAATAGTCCACATTTTCCCCATTTATCCAATTCTGTGTTATGTCGAAAAACTCATGCTTTGTTTTATCAGTTCTAGTTTCAATTCCATCTTCAGTAATACTTTATATATATTTTCCAATAAGGTGTTCTTTATTAGTACATAATTCCTTTTCAAATTCTGATTGTTCTCTTTCAGATCCAATATTTTTACTGGCTAGTGCTAAGCTTTCTCTTAGTTGCCTATATCTGCACCACTGTAAGTGAAATCCTGTCTCCATCAATTCCTCTTGAGTTTTAAATCTATATTTATCATCTTCATGTATTAGTAAATCTCTGTATGTAACCCATTGTTCTCCTTTCTTCTTATCTAATTTTTTAAAAGCTTCTTCCGTTGAAATTGACAATGGGGTTTTTGGACATAGTTTAATTTTGTACTTGCTTCATATCTTTAGTATGGCTCGTCTTATAAAATGGTGATTGATGTCTGCATGTACTTTTGCTTTTTGATATCATTTGGAGCCCCCAGTGGCAGTGGGTTAAGCCGCTGAGCTACTGAACTTGCTGACCGAAAGGTCGCCGGTTTGAATCCGGGGAGCAGGGTGAGCTCCCACTGTTAGCCCCAGCTTCTGCTAACCTAGCAGTTTGAAAACATGCAAATGTGAGTAGATCAATAGGCACCACTCTGGCGGGAAGATAACAGCGCTCCAATCAGTCATGCCGGCCACATGACCTCTTCGGCTTAGAAATGGAGATGAGCACCAACCCCCAGAGTTGGAAACAACTAGACTTAATGTCAGGGGGAAACCTTTACCTTTACCTTTAGGCTTTAATGAGATGTTCGAGATGCCATCCATGACCTTCTAATTTTAACAGTCTCTCATTTCTTAAGATTATCCCATCTTTCATCCAAACTAGTATGCATGCTTTGAAGTACAATTTCAGGTCTGGTAACCACAATTCTCCTCTTTGCTTAGTTTTAATTCTTAGTTTTAATTCTAGGCCTCATGCCTTGCCATATGTATTTGGCTAAATCTTTATCCATTGTTTAAAAGGTGCATTGTTTATTATAATTGGGATCTTCTGGGGAAAAATAGCATTTTTGGTATTATATTCATTAGAAAAGATTATTTTTAAAAAGGCATGCATGAAGGATAATGCTTTTCAGCTATATGGAGAAGATGGTAAAAGTATCTCCTGATGCTGCTGGTCTCAGCCACTAGTGAAAGATTGAGGAAGTTGGCAATGTATTCAAAATATTTAAGATGTAATGCTAGGCCAATTCTCAAAAGAGAGTATTGCTGCCATTATGTAATCCTGCCCTTAGTCTATACAGCGGAACCTCTACTTATGAATCAATGTCCCATTGTTTTTTGAACTCCCTTTTGGCCTGCAAACAGTGTTAGATGGAGAGCACACAAGAGCACCAAAGAGTGTGCTTGTGCAAGATGGAGTGCTCGAACAGTTGCACTAAACTGAGAGTGTGCACAAGCTCGCGAGAGTACAAGGCTTCCAGGGAGCAGCCTCTGTACCTTGTATCTCAGTGCCGCTGTCTACGTGCCTTTGACAGCTTGCCACATGCTCTTCTCTGCTTTGGAAAACTGCTGTCTACTAAGGAGGTTTGGATTAGTTTTGGGTGCTTTTTTGTATGCCTTTTTTTCCTGGTATGTTTCGCTTTAAGAAGAGAGGGAGGGAGGGAGGCTGGAATTAGTATTATATGTACAATCCGAAGAAAAATGGTGTTCTTGTTTTGCCTTCCTGTTTTACTGGCCAACACATATTTTGTTGCCTCAAATGTGGTTCCCTGCCACAACTTTGTGCTTCTACCATGTTAAAGTTGATCTTTCTTTTTTTTTTCCTTGTTCCATGTGAATGTGCAATTATACACTATTTGTTACTAATAAAGTACATTTTCTCATTTAAAACCCAGTTTTGTGGGATTTTCTGCCTTGATATCCTGAGATATAAGGCAGTGTAGAAGGGCTCTAAATAATGTCATGAACTGAGTTATTCGTTTTCATAAAATCCCATGATTACCCAGTAACTACTTAAGTATATATGTGTAGATATACTGTACATACATTTAAAACTGCCCTTTGTTCATGCATATGAGATTGTTTCCTTTTTTCTATGCATTTGAACGGAAGTGTTTAGTTTTTTATACAGTAAAGTCTCACTTGCCCAACATAAACAGGCCGGCAGAACGTTGGATAAGCAAATGTGTTGGATAATAAGGAGGGATTAAGAAAAAGCCTATTAAACATCAAATTAGGTTATGATTTTACAAGTTAAGCACCAAAATATCATGTTATATAACAAATTTGACAGAAAAAGTAGTTCAATACACAGTAATGCTATGTAGTAATTACTGTATTTACGAATTTAGCACCAAAATATCACAATGTATTGAAAGCACTAAGTACAAAAACATTGACTACTAAAAGGCAGGCTGAGTTGGATAATCCAGAATGTTGGATAAGTGAATGCTGGATAAGTGAGACTCTACTGTATTAATGGATAATACAGTTACTTAACACTAAAGAACCACTAGTACACTTTAGTCTTTACATTTTTAGTCAATACTTTTTAGTCAATACATTTTTTAGTCAATACATTTTTGTATTGCTCTTTAGTCAGTAGATTTTTTAAAAGGAAGCTACTCCTGTAGATGGTTACAGTAGAAAATACATCACATTCACCATATTTTTGGAAGCAGATCTGTCTCATTTTTGTCAGATTACAGTTCTGCTGCCTTTAGTCTGAGAATGTTCCTGTGCTTTCAATAGGTAGAAATTCAACCATTAACATATAGTATGTATAATGCAAAAATGTTAACCTGCTACGTTTGCTAAAATTATGCAATCCATATCAGAGAAAAGGTGTCAACAATAGTACTGACAGGGCCCCTTCTGTATAAATTTAAAAATGTAGCAGCCTGTGGATGTAAGAAATACTGAATTACTAATGAGAAATTGCAAATAAGAGCTACTGTAAGTGGCAAGAACATCAGAAGCACCTGAGCCACATGCTTTTAAGCAGAAGTGTGGATATCCTATTGCAATTATAACACAAAATAGTTACCAGTTGACCAGATAATGAACCACCCTTGTGCCTTTAACAGCTTTTCGATCTGTAGGAATCAGCAGGATTTTTTTTCCAGTTATAGAGGTAATACTTTTCACCTCAATTTACAGATGAAGTTCCTGTTAAAGGCACAAGAACTAAGAATGGTTTAATGGCACCAGAACAAGAAAATCTCATTTCTTCCTAGATAACTGCCTGACAAACAACTATTCCAGGGTTTTTCATAGTGGGAAATTGGCTTTGTGTATTGTGCATTGCCTTTCTCGAAAATCACTTGGAATGGATCTACACTGCCATATAATCCAGTATCTGATCCCAGATTATCTGTTTTGAAATGGATTGAATGAGTCTATAATCCACTTCAAAGCAAATTATCTGGGATCAGATACTGGATTATATGGTAGTGTAAAAGGGGCCTCAGTTGATCTCACAAACCATGTAAAGAAGAGTAACTAAGGCAGTCCTAAGGCTAACTAGGGGTGATGTTAATTCAGTGAAGCCAAAGCAACTTCTGGTGTTTGAAAGGTCCTGGGGAGGTAGTAAGAACACGATGGGGATCCTTTTCAGGAACCAGGATGAGTTTAATCCTCTTTGACCATAGTCTAGTGACAGCAAGTTCCCATTTCTTTAGCTACTATTCCAGCATCCTTGTATTCTTTGGCATTGGTTAGCACAACACTAACAGAGAGGCCACATGAGGAAGAGCGGAGAGCTCCTGTACCTTTAACAGTTGCCTAGAGAAGAATCAGTAGGTGCAGCTGAGCATGAAAGCAATTTCTTGAAACCGTGATTAAAAATACAGGAGCTCCTTTTCATGTGACTACCTAAAATGCTATCAGCTAGTTAACAGAGGCCCCATCTACACTGCCATATAATGCTGTTTATATGGCCATGGTAGACTCCTATAATGCAGTTGAATGAACTGCATTATATGAGTCTACACTGACCATATAATGCAGTTTGAAACTGCATTATATGGCAAGGTAGATGAAGCCAGAGTGTTATTGTGATCCAAGTACTTGCTAGAAAAGCCAAGTACTTAGATTGTAGCCCTGCTTCAATAAATGAGCACACAAATACTTCTGTTTTAAGAGGATTGTGGACTTGAGTTGTTAAGTCACCCTTCTGAGATGGTACAGGGAACTTGTGATGTGTACTTCCCTACTGAAATTATTTCTGAAGTAAACTAGATCAAGGAGCAAGGGAAGTGGAGAGAATATAGTCATGCTTATTGCTGTTTAAGTGTTTGAATGCAGCCATTGTTTCAAGGGCCTGTGCAGTTACGTTCCAAATAGCCTCTGCTCCAGAAACACATAAGGAAGTTGTGGCTTCAAGACATAACTTTTTGTCAGCCATGAAGTACTGTAAAAGCCTTTCCACTCCATGTACCAGACATGTTGTAAATGCACTCCTTTTTCTGCAAAGCCCAAAGGTTTTCCCTCTGTAATTTATTGTAGAGAGGAGAAATAATAACAATTACTAAACTTTATTTATTTATATCCTGCCCCCTCTCCAAACAGAGGACAGCTTACAGGAGATAAAACACAGTACAAAAACACAGAAATAAAACATGATACATAAACTACAATCTCAAAAACCTAACCGAAAATAAAACACAATACAAAAACCAGGCAAAAATAAAAACGTAATACATAAACAGCAGTATCAAAACCTAACAGACTAATCATAACAAAAACACACTAAAAGTTGTTGAGTTTATGCTTTTGTGATTTTTATCTGTTTTTATATATTAATTCATTGTAACTGAATGTATCTTATGTTATTGTATTTTATTGTTGCATTACTGGGCAAGTAATGTAAGCCGCCCGAGTACCTTCAGGGAGATGGGGCAGGATATAAGAATAAAGTTATTATATTATTAAAAAGTAATGCAAATTAAAAGTTGTTGCTGGATTTGCATAAGACTCCAAACATTCAATGACCGGATCCTCAACTGCTCTTAAAAGTGATCTATGTAGGAGACAATTTGAGAATGAAGTGTATGTGTGTCTTTTCAAACTCTACATCAGGAACTGGTGACAGCTTCAGAAACTCTTAGCTTAGTACTTGAGATCAAATGCCTGGCCTTATGTAGTGAATTATATGTGAGTTATATGCATCCAGCCTTCTTCTTTGACCATTTTATTCACTATCTTAAAAACTCTGGCTGCTGGAAAAGTATGAGTGAAAAATATCCTTCCACTAATACCGTTTCTAAAGTGGTCACATGGCAGCCATTCCAGTCAGCTTAGCTGCAAGCATGTATTGTCTGGATCTCCATTATTGGTGTTCACTTCAGTATGGTCCTTGTTGCTGGCTGCCTTATTTCATTATTCATGTACTCTCAAAGAAAGCATACAATCCCCCTGCTGAACCATGCAGAAAGCAAAATAGAAGCCAAGATTGCCCCCTGCCGATGGGAAATAGGAGTGTGTAAAATAACACAAAAGTTTGCAGGGATGATAGCACAGTCATCTTATTTGGAAAGCCTTATACTCTCTCACATATGGTACAACTGAAAAACAATTATATTCTGAAGATGAAGGGATCAGACCCCTGCCACTATCACCCTGCCCCTTATATGAGGAAAAACATGTAATATTTTGCTGAAAGTCATCTTTCTTTTGAGCCACCTCTGTGGATGCAGCTTCCCAGTGTGGTTGTGAATCACATGGGGATTAAAGTTGCTGCTGGCAAAGAAGCCCAAAAAGAAATCAATTTTGCCACCCAGTCCTTCTGCTGCTGTTGCTTGCCTGCTGGACCCTACCAGTCAAACAGTAGATAAACACTTATTCTCTTTTAATCGTGCTGTGTGTCATGTACTGTCATGTAGCTGAAACCCTATCAGTTCATTTGGGTGGATGCTGGCTGCTTTGGGACTGATGCAGTAGCTTGCGGTGCTAGCTGAACAGCTTCGTAGTGGGGAGAGGGCCACCCAGACCTATCTAGTTGGCTACAAAGCAGCACCCTAGTGGGAGTAGGGCTCTGACGGACCAGCCAATGAATCGGCCTGTTTATGTCATGGGAAGCACGCACATGGACTGGTAGGGGGTATTGTGTTATTATTACTGTCTTATTGTTTGCATTTTCCTGGCTTTTGTCTTAGTTGTTTACTGTTTTAATAGAACGTATAACAAAACTGAGGTGAAAATACAAATTGTATGGGGCAAAGGGAGATATGGTGATGGCAGGGTCACCTGTCCTTATAGAGGAAGGAGAGAAAGGTGTTTAGTATCTATCTCATCTTATAGTCACCCTGCCAGCCTTGGTACCTTGGACCATGAGCCAGGCCACCCACAAAACCACACCTTGTTCTTCAGGTCAGTTAAAAATAAAGCACACTTCGCCTATGATCTCTTCAAAGATGAAGGAGCTGACTTGCTATGCTTCACAGAAACTTGGCTGAGAAGTGATAGTGGGTTCAGGCCCTCCCAACCAGGTACTGTGTTAGTGAGAATGTAAGGGAAAGTGGGTGGGGAATGGGGTAGCTGTAGTCTATAAAGACCAACATAACCTGACCAAATTATCTACTAGGGAGCTCAATCCCATTGAGTGTGTGTATCTGAGTCTGAAAACCAGGGATAGACTGGGGATTCTGTTAGTGTACCGTCCACTCACTGTCTAACATACTCCTTGGCTGAGCTCACGGCACCGGACTTGGAGATGGTGTTAGAGTCATCCAGACTTTGGCTTCTGGGCAACTTCAACATAATACTGGAAGCCAGTTTGTCAGGTGCAGTTCAGGAGTTAATGGTATCCATCACAAACACAGGCCTATTCCAATTGGTTTTTGAACCTATGCACTCAGCAGGTCAAACTCTTGATGGGATTTTCAGTTCAGAATATACGGATCTGTGGGTGGAGGTGACCAATACCTCAAAGTTTTCATGGACAGATCAATTTCTGGTCAGGGCTAGTATCACAGTTACAGGCACTAAAATGATTCGCCCTTGAAGGCTAATAGATCTTTTGAGATTCCAGGAGGCCTTAGGGGGCTATACAGTTGGTATCACCAACAATCCTGTTGAATCCTTGGTCAGTAAGTGGGATCCAAATATAACCAGGGCTATTGACATGGTCACTCCAAAATGTTCTCTCCGACCCATCATTAATCAGGCTCCCTGTTATATGCAGACTCTTTGGGAAATGAAACAGGAAAGATTATGACTAGAGTACAGATGGTGGAAAACTCATCTTCTATGCAACATCTTCTATACGGTGGCAGTACATGCAGCAAACAAAGCTTTCTTCTCTGCACGTATTGCATCTGCAGACTCATGTCCAGCTGAGCTGTTCAGAGTAGTGAGAGGTTTGACACTATTCGAACCTTCAGTAGCTCACTGTGATAGCTTTAATTATTATTTTACAGATTAAATCTTTCACATAAGAGCAGACTTAGACGCCAACATTGGAGCAGAAGTCAAAAATTGTGTGTCCAGAAATTCTTGTGAGTGGGACTACACTGTATCAATTTCAGTTAGTGAATACTGCTGATGATGTGGACATGATTCTGGAGCAAGTAAGGAGGGCAACCTGTTTTCATGATTCCCTTCTTGGCCCTTCATCCAGGGAAAAGGTGCAATTTGATCCCAACTGCAAAAAATTATCAATACATCCCTCCAGGAAGGACATTTTTCATCCTATTTAAAAGCTGCTGAAAAAGTTCTCCCTGGATCCCCCGGACATTAAAAATTGCAAACTAGTGTCTAATCTTCATTTTTTTTGGGGGGGGGGGAGGTGATTCAGAAGGCAGTTGCCCTCCAACAGGCAGTCTTGGATGATACACACTCTCTTGACCCATTTCAAATCACCTTCAGAGTAGGATACAGAATTGAAACTGTTATGGTTGCCTCACTAGATGATCTCCATCTTAGCCCTGACAAGGGGTAAGTGTCCCTTTTGGTGCTTCTAGATTTCTCAGCAGCCTTCGATACCATCGACCATGGTATCCTTCGGGAATGCCTGGGGAATTTGGGAATCGGAAGCACTGTGTTGCAGTGGTTCTGGTCATACTGTTCTGGGAGGTTCCAGATGTTGGTGCTTAAGGATAGCTGCTCCTCAAAAAAGCAGCTGTTATGTGGCATCCAACAAGGTACCATTTTATCCCCAATGTTTTTTTAACATTTGCATGAAATTGCTGAGAGAGATCATCAGTATGCCAATAATACCCAAATATTTTTCTATGTAACTTCAAAAACAGCCTTAGCTAAGGATAGTGTGCTCCTCTGAATGAATGACTGGAGGAAATAATGGACTGGATGAAGAAAAATAAATTGAAACTGAATCCAGATAAGACAGATGTGCTTACCATTAAGTGTCTTAATCTAGCATTGGAGGTATGTCAAACAGCTCTGGATGGGGTTATGCTCCCCCCCAAAAGACTGTGTTTACAGTTTGGGAGCGCTCCTGGATCCGTCTCTCCAATAGTCAGCCTAGGTATATGTAACACTCAGGAGTGCTTACTACCAGCTTCAGCTGATACACCAATTGAACCCCTTCCTAGATTTGCAATATGGTAGTGCATGCACTGGTAACCTGAAGGTTGGACTTCTGCAATGCGTTTTACATTGGGCTAACTGAACCAACTTGAGAAATTCTAATTGATTCAAAACATAGCAGCCAGACTAGTTACAGGAGTGAGCACATCACACCCATACTAAAGTAACTCCACTAGTTGACCATTAGTTTCCAGGTCAAGTACAAAGTGTTGGGTTTAACCTTTAAAGCCCTACATGGTTTGGGTCCATGTTACCAACAGGATCTCCTTCTCCTGTACAATCCACCCCAAACATCGAGGTCCTCTGAGGGGCAGCTACTCCAATCATCCAGAACCCCACTGGGACTGTCATGCAGAAGATCTTTTCATCAGCTGCCCCAAAATATGTAACAACCTTCCAGAAGAGCTTGGATAGCTAAATGAGCTGTCCGAATGTAAAACACAACTAAAGACCCCACTCTTCTGGCAAGCCTACCGAGTCAATTTTAAGCCATGAATTTTAAATGTACATTATATTTGAATTGTATTTTAATCTTTGTATCATATACTGTATTTTAATATATATATTTCAAAGTATATGCATTTAATTGTTTTGACTGTGTGGCACCCCACCTCGAGCTGTGAGGAGAGGCCGGGAACAAATTAAATTTATTATTTAATATTATTTTCATTACTCAGCCACAGATCACCTGTGAAGGTGGCATCAATGTTCCTTCAAGTCCTAAGGAGGCAGAATAATGTGCCGCTGCTCTCCGGAGTCCTTGATTTCACTCAAGGCACTGATTGATGGTGCCACAGAAAGCTGGACCATAGATGGTTTGTTCGTCAAAATGATGGGATTGATACCTCTGAAAGGAAGAAAAAAGGTACCTTTGAATGTTTACAACACCAACTACACAGTATTAAAAAAATATTTTCCGCAGTTAATGCCAAGATCCACTTTGGGGTTTTTAAGAAGCAGGAGTGGACAAAGTTGTTTTGTTTGCTCAGACTTTCAGAGGGGTGGGAGGAATGACTTTAAGGACCTTTCGTGAACTCTGTTTTTCTTGAGAAGCAGCTGCCATGAAAACCTTCTGGTCTGGGAGAAGCCCTCCTTTGCATCTCTGCAGTGCTATTGCTGAGTTCACAGCTTTTCCTAGACTTAGCATTTTGGCAGATTCCTTGATGTTTTTATTTTCTATGATAGAATCATAGATTCATAGAGTTGGAAGAGACCACATGGGCCATCTATTCCTCCCCCTGCCATGCAGGAAAATCACAATCTAATATCCCTGACAGATGGCCATCCAGCTTCTGTTTAAAAGTTTCCAAGGAAGGAGCTTCCACCACACTCTGAGTGCCACTACTGAACAGCCCATACTATCAGGAATTTCTTCCTAATGTTCAGGTGGAATCTCCTTTCTGGTAATTTGAACCCATTGTTCTTAGTCCTAGTTTCAAGGGCAGCAGAAAACAAATCTGCTCCCTCTTCCTAATGATACCCTTTCACACATTTATACATGGCTACCATGTCTCCTCTCAACCTTCTCTTCTGCAGTTCTTTAAGATGCTCCTCATAGGGCATGGTCTCTTGGCCTTTGATCATTTTAGTCACCTTCCTCTGGACACCTTCCAGCTTGTCAATGTCTTTTGAACTGTGGTACCCAGAACTGAACATAGTATTCCAGGTGAGGTCTAACCAAAGCAGAATACAAAGGCATCATGACTTTCCTTGATCTAAACACTATGCTCCTTTTGATGCAGTGCAAAATCCCATTGGCTTTTTAAGCTGCTACATCACACTGTTGGATCATGTTCAACTTGTTGTCCATGAAGACTCCAAGATCTTTCTCACATAAATCTGGCTATGCTCCTTGGCCCTCCCTACCCCAGCTACTCCAAACTCTTTCCCCAAGATTCCTCAATGCCCCCCTCCAAAAAAGGTAGACCAAAAATTAGTGGAACAGAGAAAGAGAAAGCACGGGAAAGAGCAAGAAAAAAAGGGCTTGGTTGAAAGAGAGAGCATGGGAAAAACAATCCACCAATATCCTAACAAGCTTTTAAAAGTTAAAGTAAAAGTAAAAGTTAAAGTAGACACCAACCAAGTTCACCTATCCTTGCCCAAGCCTCATTCTAAAAATCACATCCCAACTGGGGTACAGTTCATGTATTTCAAAAGCCCCTACCCCATCTACTCACTTCTGAGAGTAAGGAGGAGGAAGTGCAATAACCCTGGGCCGTGCCGTTAGCACCACTTCACCACGACTGGCTTCCACCAAAATGTTCTGGATGGTGTTGTCCAGCACCATCTCAGTCAGATTTGCAAAAGCTGGCATCCTAAAGAGAAAGAACATTCCAATTCTGTTTTGAAATACTATAACAGGACAGCACCTACTAACTTCCTTCTTTTCCAATCCAGCAGTCACCATATTGGCAAATAACAAAGCTCAGAGCTAAGAAGCAAAGACACAGTGGTCTAATAGTATCTCCAGTTACAGCTGTTTCCCTCTGTTTCCCCCTTTATATTTTTGTCAGGGAACATAGCTGCAGCCCTTAATAGCATTAGAATATGAGCTTTTTGCCGACAAGTAAAAACTCCTGTTTAGAGATGCCCTTGCAACTAAATCACTGGCTCACCTGATCATGCATTCCTTCTGCTCACGGAACTGTTCCTTGCGAATAATTACACTTAGACTTTCCTGAAGATCCAAAGTCCCTGCAGGTGAGGCCTCTCCTCTGAAGTCTTCACTTTCTAGTCTGCCCTTTGGGCTACATACAAGGGGAGGAGATGTTATGGAGGTGTCCCCAGGACTGTGCCTCTGTTTGGCTGATTCTTCACTCCAGAACTGACAGAAGTAGGGAATGGGCTCCACAAGGCTTCTGGTCACTGCTTCTTGAAACTGGGTCTCCTCCAACAAACCTCTGGAATATCAAGAGGGAATTTGCATCAGATTTAAAGTATAAGGATGGTTCACCAAATGTTGCCCTCATCATTCAAAGCATGGCAGTAGAGATATCACTATGCTAGGACCATGGCTCTGAATGTTTTTCCAAGGCATTAGTAAAACGTTGTGCAGATTAGTGTCCTAAAGTTCTGTGCTCAAAATCTTTTAAAGTGCAATGCCTGGCAGCAAGAGGGGGAAAAAATACTAAGTGTGTATGCCAGTGGAGGGAGAAAGGTATGGAAGATGAATTGGGAGCCAAAGACTCATTCTCAAAATCACACAGCCCACATTCATTAGGGGAATGTGCGAAAATCTTGTGTCCAGTGCTCATAAGGGCCAAAAAGGCCAAGCAAGAGATGCTTATTTTCCATCTACCCATAATGGATTGACTCCTTTCCTGGAGGAGTCTGAACTAAGTGATGTTGATTGCAGTAAACCAGAGTAATGCAATGTACTTGGGCTATGGACCCTTGGTTTTTAAACCTTCCCCCTTGGGACTCACATCCTTGCCTTGAATGTTGCTGTCTTTCAGCCTGACCTCCCTCATAGGATTTTTTTAAACACAATGGGACAATCACGCCTTGACTACTTTGGAAGCAGAGCAGGATACAAATGTGATATGTGTCCCATAACAACAGTATATGAACCTCTTGCAAGTTCATATATTTCTTTAGTATGACAAGATGTCTAAAGAAGAAGTCACTTACTTGATCACAATAGACAGCATGTCTGTTACCAGCTGGGCCTCCTCTTCTGTGTAGCTTCCTAGTTCTGACCAGCTTCTAACTTTTGTGGGACATCTTTTGATTTTGCTTCTCCCTAAAGATGCTGTATCTGTTGCATTGGTTCTTGCTGCCTTACTCTTAATCTGACTGGAAAGAGAACAACAAGGAAAAGATAACTGTCTTCTCAAAATACCTACAAATATTGCTTGAATCTGGGGATAACATTTTGTCCTTTAACTCAATTTCTTCAGTGTTCTCTCATCTCAAAAATGGATTGGAAGTAATGAAATTGCTTTCTGTCAGTAGCGCTTCACATGTTGCCAGGCTAATCAGACTTTCAGCGGGTAATGCACAGATGCCTATAACAACATTGAACAGCAATGTATGTGCATATACACTCTTGTATTACTCACAAGAAATGTAACACGGATCTACTTTCTACAACTCTGCCTGAGAGTAAGTTACTTCAGACTATATTATATATGAAGAAATTACTTCCAGAGTATCAAAAGTAAAAGTACAAATTTCATATCATAATCCAACAAAGGGTATAATGTTCAAGAAGTATGTAACAGATATAAAGTAAAGCATATGGAAACAACCAAGTCCATATTATTCCTGGAGCTGTGTGAAATCTTGAGTCAATGTCAATCGTAGTAAAGAAATTCAGCCTCCAAGATAACAACTTCTATATTCAAAGGAATTCTTTGTTTGATTCGCAGCGCCAAGAACTGGCACACAACAAAGTCTCCCGGGTTGTTCCCCTTGTTTCGTTATCACTTCTTCGGGTGTTATGCCTGTCTTTTTCTTATTATGTTTGAGTACACTAGATAGATAAAGGAGTGAAACAACATACAAACAATAGATATATGAAAATCCCCAAAACATGCAAACAATAGATATATGAAAATTTTCATATATCTATTGTTTGTATGTTGTTAGTCTTGGGCTTTTATTTTCCAAATAGTAAGAATATACACGTATACAAGCCAACCCCATATATAAGCTGAGGGAAGGTTTTTGGGGGCAAAATTATGGATTTTTATATGACCCACAGAAAAGCTGTGGATGAGGAGAAAGTGCGAGCACAAGTTAGTGATTTCCACTTACATTACATTTGGAAGGAACTGCTGTTGGACACTAGTAACACAGGGGCCTAAATACCCCCAAAGGCCCCAATCCCAACTGATTTTGGAAGCTAAGAAGGATCAACTTGGATCAGGTATCCCCAATAAATATCAGGTGTTATAGGCTATATTCCAGAGAAATAAATTGGCAAACCCATCTATAAATATTATTTGCTGAAGGAAAACCCATTTAATGCATGATGTTATCGTAAGATATCAAGCAACCTGAAAGATGTGCATAGATATGTCTGGTGTTGAGCAAGAACAGAAATGATATCTTCAAAGAACTGACTACAGAAAAAGGCTTACCGGAAGAGGAAATACTGGGGAAAGTCATCAGAGTAGGTGGCCAAGAAATCATCAATTGGATGAGACCTTGCTGTAACCCCTAAATGCATGAGGTAGGGCTTTGGGGGGTCTGGCTTGGCCCACAACCTGCTGGCCTTTTTGTCCTTTAAGAGCCTCCTTTCACTTCGGCTGACAGGGGGGTGAGGTACCTGAGGGTTCTTAATGGGGGGAAGAGTCTGTTCAGAAGAAATTAAAAGACGTTCTTCAGTGAGTGGTTCGGATCCCTCAGGAAGCTAACTTAACTGAACAAAATTGTCACACAGGAGTCCTATGCACAAGCTAAATGTGAAGAAAACAAGTGAGGTTATGCAAAAGAGAACTGAGAGGGATGTTTGCTTCATATACAAATGTACCTCAGTTAACAAAGCCTCTGAGAAAGAAGCTTCTTTTTATAAAGCCTTTTTTCTGTCCACTCTTTTCTTATGTTTAACTAGAAGGGTGATGTCGGCAGTAAACAAAGAAATAAGCCCAAAACGGAGAAAGAGTAGAATTCTATTGTAGCTGATACTATTTCTGTATGTGTCACTCTACAACAGGCAAGGCAAACATCAGCTGCCTTCAGAATCTCTTATGGAGGATGTGCAAACAGTAAAACACGAAAAAGGGGAGAGTAGGCCTACCTCATCATCTACTTCTGACACATTTTTTAAAAGGTAGGTCTGCAAGTCTAGCCATCAAATGCTAATAATAAAAAATGGATGTTGTGTAAAAAAGGAAATATACCTGGGTGAACTTTGAAAGAAACCTTGCATTTCTAAAGGTTCAAAGTATTTTGTTTTACTCATGCAAGGCTTACCTGACCCGGTTATTTCATTTCACATATGCATCTCATTAGATCCAAATAAAAAGTCTGCTAAAGTCATTTCCTCTTTTTTTGTGATGTAGGAACCTAATCCTATGTTTTTCATGTTATGTTGCCTCTGCAAGCAAAGTTTCTATTAAAGTAAAACCAAAAAAATCTACTTTGTTAACTGGGGTATGCCTGCATATATAGCATACCCATATAGTTACTATATTTGGAATTCCCCTCGTTTCATCTGAGAATTAGGTTATGTGTCTTTCTCTTTTTCTAGATCAGATAATTAAAAATGTATTCAGATGTAAAACAGAAGAGTTGTGGCATTCAGGAAGTGTGTTTATCATATTGTGCTTTGATATAATGTCTTAGAAAACCATAATGTTGACTCCTGCTCCTAGTTATATCTGCATGAAACTAACACATACAATTAATGCTCTCTCAGTGAAGACCATACTCTCCCAATCCAGAACTCAGAATTGTTACTTTTTAAGACCACAATTCTAAGAATCCCAACTCCAAGGCTGTTAACTATTACTACTACTACTACTAATACTACAACATACTAGTTTCTGTACAATATTTTTCCCACAGTAAGCTCCCTCTGATGCTGCAGGGAAGCAGTAACAAATACTATGGAACACATTGGCCCCTTTTTGTTGTGTTCACATTCTATCACAAAAACGATACGTTCTCTATTAAAATACTAACTGTGAAATTACCATCCCTGTAACTCTCATCCTGAGAGAGATCTTAGTTTCTTTCATTTGAGAGATTTGAGAGAAATTATTACCTTGTATTTCCTGATCTCTGAAAGCACCTTAGAAACCTTTTCTGATTCCTGGCAGTTTGAAGCCCTCTAAGCAAAGAGAAAGAAATGGTAACAACAGTTACAGAAGGATGAATGTTATGGCTACACTGTTAGAATCACAGAATCATAGAATAGTAGAGTTGGAAGAGACCTCATTGGCCATCCAGTCCAACCCCCTGCCAAGAAGCAGGAAATCACATTCAAAGCACCCCCGACAGATGGCCATCCAGCCTCTGCTTAAAAGCCTCCAAAGAAGGAGCCTCCACCACACTCCGGGTCAGAGAGTTCCACTGCCGAACAGCCCTCACAGTGAGGAAGCTCATCCTGATGTTCAGGTGGAATCTCCTTTCCTGTTGTTTGAAGCCATTGTTCCGTGTCCTCGTCTGCAGGGCAGCAGAAAACAAGCTTGCTCCCTCCGCCCTATGACTTCCCCTCACATATTTGTACATAGCTATCATGTCTCCTCTCAGCCTTCTCTTTTGCAGGCTAAACATGCCCAGTTCTTTAAGCCTCTCCTCATAGGGCTTGTTCTCCAGACCTTTGATCATTTTAGTTGCCCTCCTCTGGACACATTCCAGCTTGTCAACATCTTCCTTCAACTGCGGTGCCCAGAATTGGACACAGTATTCCAGGTGTGGTCTGACCAAGGCAGAATAGAGGGGGAGCATGACTTCCCTGGATATAGACGCTATACCCCTATTGATGCAGGCCAAAATCCCATTGGCTTTCTTAGTAACCGCATCACATTGCTGGCTCATGTTTAACTTGTTGTCCACGAGGACTCCAAGATCTTTTTCACACGTACTGCTGTCGAGCCAGGCATCCCCCATTCTGTATTTTTGCATTCCATTTTTTCTGCCGAAGTAAAGTATCTTGCATTTGTCCCTGTTGAACTTCATTTTGTTAGTTTCGGCCCATCTCTCTAGTCTGTCAAGATCGTTTTGAATTCTACTCTTGTCTTCTGGAGTGTTAGCTATCCCTCCCAGTTTGGTGTCATCTGCAAACTTGATGATCGTGCCTTCTAACCCTTCGTCTAAGTCATTAATAAAGATGTTAAACAGAACCAGGCCCAGGACGGAACCCTGCGGCACTCTACTTGTCACTTCTGTCCAAGATGAAGAAGACGCATTGGTGAGCACCCTTTGGGTTTGTTTGCTTAGCCAATTACAGATCCACCTAACCGTAGTTTTGTCTGGCCCCCATTTTACTAGTTTGTTTGCCAGAAGGTTGTGAGGGACTTTGTCGAAGGCCTTACTGAAATCTAGGTACGCTATATCCACGGCATTCCCTGTATCGACCCAACTTGTAAGTCTATCAAAAAAAGAGATCAGATTAGTCTGGCATGACTTGTTTTTGGTAAATCCATGTTGGCTATTAGCAATGACTGCATTTGTTTCTAAGTGTTTGTAGACCATTTCCTTAATGATCTTTTCCAGAATCTTGCCTGGTATCGACATGAGACTGACCGGACGGTAATTGTTTGGGTTGTTCTTTTTTCCCTTCTTGAAGATAGGGACTACATTCGCCCTCCTCCAGTCTTCTGGGACTTCTCCTGTTCTCTAAGAACTCTCAAAGATGATTGCCAGTGGTTCTGAAATAACCTCAGCTAGTTCCTTCAATACTCTTGGATGTAGCTGATCTGGCCCTGAGGACTTGAATTCGTTTAGAGCGGCCAGGTGTTCCTGGACAACTTGTTTCCCTATTTGGGGTTGGATTTCCCCGAATCCTTCATCCATTTCATGTTATCCGGGGCTCCAAACACTACTAAAGAATGTTAAATTGCATTCTGAAACTGCATTATATGGCAGTGTAGATGGGGCCTCTGTCTTTAGATTTCCCTATGCACATTCAGAGAATATATGGAGGAAAGCAACTCAGATGACTGGAAATACAATTTGTATGATTTTATTATGTGTCTATTTAGAAATTTTAATGTAAATGATTCATGATAAAGAGTCAGTTACTGGAAATACAGATAATATCCTGTGAACATCCAAAAAGGACAATTTCAAGTCACACATCTGAACATGACTGTGACCATTGTGTCAGTATGAAATAGAAAATCATTTATTGGAGATTTCTTATACTTACTTACAAAAGATGACTAGCTTCATATGATGCAACAGTTTTGAAAACAGATGAGTAAAAAGGTCTAGTGCTCATGCCTCACTACTAAATTATATGGCAAGATAACCTCTCTTACCTTTGAGGGTTCTTTTCTATTCTTCTTTGTGTTTAAGTCTTTTTCTGTAATGGTGAACTCCACAGCCTGCCGTGCCTTCTCATTTTCCCATTCCTTCAGCTCCTTCTCATACTGATCTATTGGGTGCTGAGTAAAAATCTACAGGGGAAAAATCCTACCGTTACTGCAACACTCTAAGAATTTGAACTCTTGCTCCTTTTCTTCTTCAATGCTATAAGAGCACAGGCAGAATTTTCCCTCTTTCCTGACAAATTAGATGCTTCCCAATTGAATCTGGTAAGCCAACTTAATGGAATTTTAGCTTTTATGATTGATGCCAAGGTTTCTGATAGGTAATATATTCAAGAAGTACATCTGTGGCCGAGTGGTGAAGAAAATATTGTCTCAAATTATCATCTGCAATACAGATCCTCACCTCACAGATCAAATCCACATTGTAGAAGCATGGCCTCTCACTGGCATGTAGTGTGAGAACACACTGGATGCTCTCTCCTGCTTGCACAACTCCACTTTCTGGAGTAATGTTCAATACCTAGGAGGGGAAAAGCAATAGATCATTGTATATTCAGCATTCCATTGTGCTTCTCCATCAAATGCCCCAGTCATTTAAATTGTTAGGAAAGGAGGCCATGTGCATTGTGGAACTTGAACATTTCAGTGGGAGAAGCCACAACAGTAGAAGACGGGCCTAAATCCAAGTGTCACACTGAATCAGCAGAACTTAGAAACTTACCAAGCTCCGATTGATGCAGTAGTTTATTCTCATTGGGACTAACAACTAGATTTAGATCTGTGTATGTGTATACACAGATCTACCTGTGGTCCTCCAGATGTTTTGTGTCTCCAGTTCCCAGAGGTCCTAGCCAGCTTGTTCAATGGTCAGGAACTCTGGGAGCTGAAGTTTAAAACACTTGGAGGGCTGCAGGTTGAAGAGGCTTGCACTAGATCATTGCAGCTGGTATGTATTCAGAAACTGTTAATGTGAATCCAGAAACCGTTGTGTTCTTATTCCTTTTGTGCAGAAGATGAGTTTGCAGATTGGTGGTTTCTGAGTCAAAAACTCAGTAAGCTACCAGCCCGATATGGTGTTGCACTCTTACAACCATGTCTGTCACTGGAGATCCTGGGGTACTTAATGGCTTGGGGGCCTGAGGCTCAGACTAGTCTGCCAGCTACAGCCTTTCGTGGAAAGAGATAACTTGGCCATAGAATCCATGCACTGGTAATTTCCCAATTAGATTACTGCATTTTACATGGGGCACCCTTGAAGATTAATCGGAAACTACAAGTGATACAAAATGCAACAGTGGGATCGCTGACAGGAACATTATAAAGAAGCCATATTACATCAGTTTTAATATATTTCCAATTTGAATTCAAGGTGCTTGAAATGACATTTAAGCTCAAGATCCAAGGTCTGTTAGAGGGACCCTCCTCTGTGTCCCATCAGACAGAGCAAATATACTGTGTGACGACATGGGGAAAGTCCTTCTTGACTGCAGCACTATACTTATGGAACACTCTCCCACTAGATGCTGTTTAGGTACTTAATAAAAACATAGTTGTTCATGAAAGCTTTTGAAGCCTTCCTTTGTTCTTTAAGAGTACATTCTGCCCTTCATCCAAAATGATTCCTGGAGAAGTTGCAAATTAATTAATTGGTTTTATAAAATAAAACCCTCTTACATATTATTTCAATTCATTCAAAACTATTTTAAGCCGCCTTTTAATTTGCTGGTTGTTTACTATGCTTTTAGACTTTAAAAACTAGATTTTAATTTTAGACTTGCGAGATTTATTGTACAACACTCTGAGCTCTTTGGATAAAGCACAAGATATAAATATTTAAATAAAGTGTCTAATAAGAACTAAGCCAGTTGGCCAGCTATCCAATTATTGTCAGACTAGAGAGTCTAGAAAGCTTTGAAGGAGACAGAAGAACTTGAAGATCACCAAGGAAAACTAAAAGCAGAGAAGCAGATGGAGCTTACCACCATTGCATTTGAAGTGCCAGTACGCCAGGCAAAAATTATAGCCTCATTTTCAGAGGCATTGTTGAGAAAGAAAAGGCGGCTGCATTTGCCATAGACTGGGATGTTGCCAAGACAAATCCGAGGCTGTGATAAGTACACTGTCTGCAAAGAAAACAAATGGTTGATGATCGCCTAGAATAACTGGTTGGGAACCTTTCTTTCTGATCCTCTGAATCTAACAAACGGAGCTAACCCTCAGTTATACCTAGTGTCAGCAGTGAATGGCAATTCATGTAACTTATGTAACTTAATATGCATGAAACTTAATTTTCAAAAAACAGTCATACTGTCATACAAACAATCACTGTCCAGTTCAAGACCTAGCTCAAACATTATGAGCATCCTGTCTGATAAACAGTATCTTAAATACAGATGCTATCTCATGTCAGCAACTCTTTCCCACTGGGAGACAGTAACATAGAAAGATAAAGTAGAAAGAGAACACTTTCAACTTACCAGACCAGGCACTGTTAATTTGGCAGAGACTGGTGGTATTGTAGAGGACACCACTTTGTCAAACTGTGCTGTCTCTCCCATAACAGAGGGATCAAAACCTATTCCTTGGAAGGTAATCAGAGCAGAGTCCCCTTCAAGGATGTGAATGGGCACCTCCACCTAGACAGAGAAAGAAACAGAAAGCAGGATGTGGAAGAATTTTGCTTTGTGGGTTAAATTTTGGTATTTACCAAGAACTGCTCTTTTTGGAATACAACAACTATCATTATCATAAATCTAGTTTCTATCTTGGTAATAGAGCCCTCTTTTGATTTTTTTTTAAAGTGTCAAGGAGCGAGGGCGTTTCAGGGCAGCACATGAGCAGTTTTTGATGTTATCTTCTTATTCCAAATGGAAGTGCTTTTTCCCAAAGACAACAGCCTTACCGAGTACATTTTTGCTTCCAATGGAGAAAATATCCATTCAGTGTGAGCTGTTAAGCCTGGACCAATCTCTCCTCTTGGATTCAGACAGCTAAACACTGCATGCTGGTAATTCTCCTCTTGTACTTTCGTCAGAGCATCCACCTGGATTTCATACACAGCAGTTGTGGAACCTCCATTGTACAGTTCATAGATCTGAAAGAAGAGATAAGCCAGAAGAATTTACTGTACTGGATAAAAACTGGGCAGCTAACACATACCACAAACATCTCCATGTGGCTTCTTCTTGATCATATGCTAAGTGGTCCCTTCTAAAGTAACACAGGCTTTACAACTACATTCTGCTGGAAGGGTTATTTAGATAATCTTAATGTTATTCTCCATCATAATTCTGTTTATCAAAGCAGGATGATTGAGTGGGTGATTTAGGTATTCCAAGCATTTCCCTAGCCTGGGCAGATGGGTACTGCCTAATCCTGCAAGGCAATGCCTCAAGCCAAACCTAAAATTTTGGATATAAAGTCAAATGCAGGGGTAGTTATTAAAAAAAGAACCAATAGAAAGGAAGTACACCTTTTAACCATTCCAGGGCCTGCCATTTGTTTAATGCAAATGCTACTCCAGCAGTGTGTGTGTATGAGCGCACACCAACACAAACATTATTTCTGATCTCTGAAAAAAAATGAGTTACAAACAACCTTAAAGTGTGGTACCTTAAGGTGTGGTACCTTAAGGGCTGATTAGTAAGTGATAAATTGTTACGTCCACCGAACCTAAGGACCTACCCTTCCCTACAAATTCCTCCATGCCTGAGTTAGCTTTGTAAAGGAATTGTGCTAGAAAGCCTGTTCACCTGATAATCTGATGTTACCACTCTCACATAACCTGTTCCCTGTCCCCATCACAGCATGATGCTTCTCCAGCAGGAAGTCACCCTAGATTTCAATAGCTTCTGGCCATTTGGTTCCTCTTTCTCATTCTAACACAGTTAGCCTTTGATTTTTAATTTCTCACCTGTTTGGGAGGGTCATAGGTGCCAATAGCAATGGGTGTGAATATATGTTTGGTTGAAGTGAAGTGAATGTAGCGGCACTCCGGTTTCAGTGTCACACCAATGAAATTCAGCTGCAGGAGCAAAAGAAGAAAAGATGGAAAGAGAAAGGAAAGAACAGGCTACAACATATCAGAACTACCCAGTTAACCGACATACAAGTGTTTACATCAGCCCCACAGGTAAATCAGAGAGAAGTGTATCAGCGTGAAATGAAGAGTTGTGCTTTATTTTTTAAAAATGTAATATAATACATTACACCTTTAGTAAACACTGTTAGCCATCTTCAAGAACTCTCCTCAGTAAACCCCTTGCAGAAAAGATTCCTAGGACATTCCCTTAAGGGCTTCCTGTTACCTGGCTAACTAGAATGCATGCCTTCTACCAGCCAGGATCCTTGCACATATCCCCTCCCAAACTGGGCAGCCATCAAGACCTGTGCCAACTGAGCTGAGCCAAGAGAATCCATCCAAAGGCTTTGTATAAAAGCACAGCTAAGTCAGTGTTTTTACAGCCTGTTTAATAAACTGGATTTTTAGCTGACAACGGTCCCTAAAGGAGGGGGAAAGAATAAAAATAAAAGGGTGCTGGGAACACTGTAGTTTCACAGGAAATCTTGGGAGGGCATTGGGAACCTAGCAAAGGTTCAGTGGAGCATGAGAGAGGTGCCTACTGAAGCAGAAGGAGAAGTTGAATAACTGACAAGTTAGAAGAGGGGGGGGCTAGGAAAAGCCACTGAGATGTATAGTTGAGACCAACCAAATGGTGACAATCCTAAAGGTGTAAACAGCGGTCTAGAGTAAGTGATACTATGAACAAGCTATGTCCACAAAAGGGCTCAGAATTATCAGTAATTTGCTGCTCTTTTGCTGCCATGGTCTCTTGCTTTCAGGATCCTACTGTATCTTACCCTCAAAGTTTAAGATCCACAGCTTACGGTGCTTCCAAAAACAGAGTTCCTTGAATGATTAATCCAAAGACACTGTGCAGCTATTCTGTATTTTTCCCTTAGAATATTTCTAGTATTTTTAATGGAAGAAACTATGTAAATCATGGAAGATTACAAATGGACAATACTGTCTGGATGCCTTGTGAAATTCATGATTGAGGCAACAGAACTGCAAAGTAAAAGCTTCATTTGGAAGAAGCTCTTATGGTCCTACAGTTTCCTACCTCTTTTAACACATGTACTTCAGTTGTGAAGCATGCATTAAGTATTTCTCACAATCACCACCACCATTTCATGCTTCACAACTGTGTTTCAAATGTGTTATAGTAAAAACAACATTTAGCATCCTTGATAATATGGTTTTAAAATACAAAGCAATTTTAAAATGAGATCAGTAATTATGAACATAAATCTCTCCATAGCTAACTGTGGTGAAGTCAGCTGCAGTCCAGAAAGATGAATACAAAATAAAGCAGCTTATTTCTGCAGGACTATCATCTAGTCCTCCTTCATTCCTTCTTTCCATCTCCCCTTATTTCTTAGATCCCAATTCTATTCATATTTGTCTGTAAATCTCACACAACTCACACAGAGTACCTCCACAATGTAAATAACCTCCAGGCATGTGTGTGGCATTTTTTAATACTGCATTTGGAGAATAGAACCAAAGGTTCACCAATTTATCAGTAACATGGTGATCAATGCTTAGTACCAGCATATAGGTAATTAACTATACCTGTCAGGCTACTAGGAAAGAAGATGTATAGTCAGAAAAAAGAGGGGTGAGGGCAACTTAAAATTCAGAGCTTGGATGTAACAAATCATAAATGTTATAGTCATCTGTTGTGCTTCTTTGATAGGTAATGACATTGTAAGAATTACATTACAAAAGAAATTGAACCGGTGGAAATGAAGTTACTTTATTAATCAAAGAAAGATTTCAAATTATTTTTAGGTGCATTGTTGAGACATTTTGACAGGAATGTTTCAGGCTTTGTGTTATTCTTTTATCAATTACAATGATTTAAAGAGAAATCAGCCAGCAATGCCTTAAGTTATGTTATAAAGAGTAAATTATGGTAAAAGGTAAGGTAAAGATTTTCCCCTGACGTTAAGTCCAGTCATGTCTGACTCTGGGGGTTCAATGCTCATCTCCATTTCTAAGACGAAGAGCCGGCATTGTCCGTAGACACCTCCAAGGTCATGTGGCCGGCATGACTGCATGGAGCGCCATTACCTTCCCGCCGGAGCAGTACCTATTGATCTACTCACATTTGCATGTTTTCGAACTGCTAGGTTGGCAGGATGATGAACAAATGATGGTAATTTGTTCTTATTTGATCACTACTTAACTTGTTATGAATAAGGGCATAAGTGGACATGGAGCTGTAGATCTTGGGTATATTATGGAGAGGGACACACCCAAGACTTCTGTCCACAAGAAGACCATTTCAACAGTACAACACCTCCTCCAACTACACCTGCATTATGGTTAGGTGCTTGCTTTAGAGTCGTGTTTCTAAAACTCTACTCCTCCAGGTGTTTTGAACTTCACATCCCAGAAATCCCTGCCAGCTTACCAGTTAGGAATTGTGGGAGCTAAAGTCCAAAACATCTGGAGGAGCAGAGTCTGAGGGCCCATCCAGACAAGGCACATATCCCAGGCCCTCTCACATTTTTACTGGAGGCATTCAAAAATGCCTCCAGTAAAGGAGGATTAATTGAGACAAAGCAGTAAAACCCTACTTTATCCTGAATAAATTTGATAGCCCTTTAGACTTGCACCTTTGTGAAAGGCCCAGGTCTAATGGGCTATGGGTCCTGTGTGGATAGGACCACAGGGAGTCCTGGGATTACCCAGGGGCCTGTCCATATACCCATCTCATACCTTTTGGGTTCCTGGAGCCTAGAGATGCGAGATGGCCCCCACCCCTTCCCCAAAACTTATCACAACCCTAAAAAATAAAAAGGAAACTCACTGGGAGCCATTTGGCTTCTCCTCCTGTCTGAAGGAACATACCAATGATGCCCAATTTTTGGACGGGGGTGGGGTGGGGGTGGATGGCCGCATGTCATCCTGAAAATATTCAGGATGGCATGTGGGCAGCCAATGGGCAAAGCCTGTTATTTCCTGGTGTGTGTAGATTTAAACCCCCTTTGGAGTAGGTTTTTAAACCTGGCTAGAGAAACACTGCTTTAGGGAATACATTCTATAAAATGTGAAGGGGCTGGATTCCATGTTGTGGATTACTTATACGCCTGGCTCTCAGTAGTAACAATTCCTGAACATCTCTAACAAAATCATACCAGAATTTCTCGACCATGAGAAACCTTCAGCAAGACTGGAAGCCGGTCGGTGCCAATGAAATCATGTCTGGCAAGGGGAAAATAAATGTGCATATCAGAAACACACACAGATGAAATCATTCCAAATTTTGAGCTGGAGAATCCTATCTGAAACAGCAGATTAGGGACAACTGATTTCCCCATTAAAGAGCTGCAGTGTTGCATAAAGAGCCTCCCAGGCACAAGGACAGCCAAGTCTGGATGGGAAAGAACATTGCAAAACCCACTTAGAATTTGTATCAGTGCCATGCTCCAAACATAGGACATTCGAAATGAGCTTAGAAGCGAGTAATTTTCAGTTTTATGAAGCCCAGAATATGTCAGACTTGGGTCAAAGAGCCCTTGCTCTGCCCGAGTCTCATACGTACAGACTGCCTATAACAGTGGCCCAGCACAGAAAATACTGATGCTGTGTTGATGGACCCTAGTTAGCACAGAAACAGCCTGACATTTCAATTAAAGATCACTTTTCACTAAGGAAAAAAGGAGTGTTTGTGGCTACCTGTGGGATAAGTGTATGGTTTGCTCTTCACCGGGAAGAAGCTTTCTTGATTTGGGAGAGACAGTAAAAAGCTGGTTATCCTGAATCCGCATCTGGTGCAGCTCACTGGGGTCAAACTCTGCACTTTCTGCCCAGTATTCTATATCAATCTTCTGGTCAGAAGGAAACAGAAAGGCCCTAGAAAGCAGGCAATGGCAAGAGAAAAAGGAGTTACAATTAGACAAAGAGTTAGAATTAGTTACAACACCTTACAATTAGAAAGCAAAGTGAATAAAGCGCTGATGACCATTAGAGCTGCATGCCAGACAATCATGAGCAGTGCTTCATATACAGGCAGTTACAAACGAGATAGGTTCTGTAGGTTTATTTTTAAGCTGAATTTGTACGTAAATTGGAACAAGTACATTTTTGGTGATTGGTGATAAAGCTTCAGTGGAGACACCTTTTTCCCATGATAACACTAACAGGAGTTAATTTTCCTCCCAAGGGGTACATTTCCTCTCACTTCCTGATGTCCCACCCCTATTTGTAACTAGGAGTTGTATGTAAGCCAGATGTTTGGAACTTAGGGACTGTCTGTACTTGGTGCCTTTTAAAAACACAGTTTTGCAGCCTATATACATTATGAAAATTTTGTATAATTTGTCTTGTTTGGAAAAATTCTGCAGAGTTTGCTGCTTTCTCTAAATTGTTGTGGTTCTGCTAGTTGAGGAGTGAAACAAGGAGCTTTTTAGTTAGTGAAGAACCACCCCAGAGCAGAATAGTTCAGCTTTATTTTTGGCTTCTGTGCTGGTACAGCTGTACCAGAAGCTCCAACTTTATTTTCTTTCTGCTAATGTTTGCAGTCATAGGGCAGGCCGCCTGTCCATCATCATTAAGTTTGGTTCCGCCCCTTGTTCAGGGCTCTGGGAGGGAAGGAGCCACTTTTAAGTCAGTCTCACTTAAGGAAGCTAAGCTATATGACGTAGACCAGCTCGTCCTGTAGAAAAGCTTCATATCTCAAGAACATCCGGGGATATAGAACCTCCGAGAAAACAGAAACAGACATTCCAGGGGGAAAGTCCCAAAATGATTAAGGGTCTGGAGAACAAGCCCTATGAGGAGCGGCTTAAAGAGCTGGGCATGTTTAGCCTGCAGAAGAGAAGGCTGAGAGGAGACATGATAGCCATGTACAAATATGTGAAGTCATAGGGAGGAGGGAGCAAGCTTGTTTTCTGCTGCCCTGCAGACTAGGACACGGAACAATGGCTTCAAACTACAGGAAAGGAGATTCCACCTGAACATCAGGAAGAACTTCCTCACTGTGAGGGCTGTTCGACAGTGGAACTCTCTCCCCCGGGCTGTGGTGGAGGCTCCTTCCTTGGAGGCTTTTAAGCAGAGGCTGGATGGCCATCTGTCGGGGGTGCTTTGAATGCGATTTCCTGCTTCTTGGCAGGGGGTTGGACTGGATGGCCCATGAGGTCTCTTCCAACTCTACTATTCTATGATTCTATGAAAAGCTCTGGCTGAGAGCTCACAGCCTCTCAGCCTCACAGCTCCTGAGGGAAACAGCCCTAAAGTTTCCAAAAAAACCTCGGAGGGAGAACAGCATCACAGATCCATGGAACCCCAGCTGAAACATCTGCAAGCCTTGGTTGGTAGGGTTACTCAATGCCCAGACGCATTTGAAATCGGTAGTAGGTCCCACATCAGCTAGGCCCGTATAATAGACAGCCTGGGAGAGGTTATAAGGGGGTTTTCTTCTTACAGAGAAAGTACAGTTATCCAAAGCCGATTGCCCGTCCCTGGACAAGATTGAAAAACCAACAGTTTATTAAGGAAACCTTGAAGTGTTATTTGACTCCTTGAAGATTTATTATTTGTTCAACAATAGACTTTGTTATTTCATTAAAGACTCAAAAGACCATCCCTTTCAGGAAAATCCTCAAGAACCTCTCTTTGAGGCGCCCTGGCTTCCCGCTGGGCATAAAGTATACGTCCTATACAAAAGACAATAGTTACAGGCCCAGCATGTGACAGAACAGCTTCTGAAAATTCAGTAGACATTGGGTATATTTGCAAGTATCTTTGCAGCTGCATTGGCCACAAATGTGCTTTCCATAAAATGACATAACAAGCTCAGTCTACATTTCATACAACTCCTGAGTGCAATATACAATTTTAGTTTTCAGTAGAGTAAGCTGAAGGGATCACAAAAAATACAAGAATCCTACTGTTTAACCACTAGTAATGCAAACAGATTCAGGTTATCTGCATAACTTTTATCAGAACGTAGAGGAAATAGAATTTCACTTTCACTGCAAATTCTCCAGACACCATGTTTTCACTATGTGGATACTTATCTTGCATGTGCTCTAATGTCCAAGGCACAGTATGAGCATTAATCCACTTCCTGATATAACACTCTTGATAGTGTTAAGATTCTCACTACCTGCTCTTAGAAGAACTACATGAAATCTACAGGACTATTAGAGCTATTCCCTTGCTAGAAGGAATGAGGCGCTAACTCACCAGTTCACAGGTATCGTCCCATTATTCTGCAGCATCAGCACAACCACAGAAGGGGCACTGCCAACAGGAGCTGCCCCAAAGTTGAAATCCAGCATGACAGGAGTGTAGACTGGGGGGATCCGCTCAACACTGCATGTTGGAAAGAAATGAAAGGTGAATAAAATGACTGAGGAGATATTCCCTGGTGATGCTTTAAATTCTAGAAACTACTTTTCCCAATGCACTGTTTGCCAGAGAAGGAAAGGGAAGGAACGTGTCATTTTAGAAGACCAAAGATTTGTACCTGTGCCTTGTAGGGACTCTAAAAGTGAGCTCCTGGGGTGTTGGATCTCGCTCCAGGTACTGGTTCAGAGTATCCAAAGAAAAAAGTCTCCAGAGGTGCAGCTTGCTGATACCACAAGCACTGCCTGTGCTACAAGCATCAGTGATACAGATAGACGGATAGATGCCTGATGCTGTTACACAGCAAACTGATCGCTTTTCCCCAAGTGTTGTGGCTTGGGTGGAGATAATAACAAGAAAATGAGATAACAAGCTCAGTCTACATTCCATACAACTCCTGATAAAGGCAACAGACTTAGTAGTTATAACTTTGCAGATAAAAATTAAGACATCTCCAGACAGTAATTGGGTAGTGCAATAAACATCTTTCCCCAATTGCTTGCAGTCCATGGTTCGGGTCCTGCCTATTTACACAACTGCATCTCTTCTTATAATCCTGTATGGGCTCTAAGATCAGTCAGGGAGGCCCTCATCTCGATCCTACCTCCTTCACAAGCAAGGCTGGTGGGAACGAGGGAGAGAGCCTTCTCGGTAGTAGCCTCCCTTACTTTGAAATGCCCTCCCCAGGGAAATTAGACAAGCACCCATCCATATAACATTCAGGAAGGAATTGAAAACTTGGCTCTTTAAGCAGGCTTTTAATAATGGCTAAAAGTATCAAACACTCTATTGGACAGGATTTTAATGGTTATTAGAACTATAATTTATCACCTGGATACTCTGATCATAGGAATGGCTGGTTTTAAATGGCATTATTTACTGGTTTTAGGAAACCTCATCGTCTTTTAAATTATTTATTTTTACAGTATTGTTATACATTGTTTTATTAAATGATATGTGATTATTGTCTGTGTTATATTATTCATTTGTTTTGCTGTAAGCCGCCCCGAGTCCCTCCGGGGAGAAGGGGCAGGATATAAATTATTATTATTACTATTATTATTATTATTATTTCCTCAAAGCAGTATTTCAGATGGAAGAACAATGCATTTCCCCAGCGTTTAAATAATAGTTGCATATTCCTGGGAAAGATGTTTCTGAGAGAACTCAGTGGCACAACACATGCTTGACAAGTGCAGCTTTCAAATGGAGATGCTTAAGATTTGTTAGGCAAAGACATAGGACAGGCCATACAAGATGGCAAACTGACAGAAGCATTTTTACCACTGAAGGAAACCATTCACTTTGCCTGTGATCTCCATAACAGCAGCTCATTCTGCCGGCAAATTCCCCTGCGCCAGCCACTTTCCGTTATGAGTGAATAGCACGTAAGTGTGCCATTCCCTCTCAAACTGTTTGTAGATCATTTATCACAATATTATCAGTGAACCAGATACTGCTACAAATGTTTCATTACTGCCAAAAATAAAATGAAGCTGAAAAAACTTCATGACATAGACCCTAGAGAAATGACCCAGCCTACAAAAGCTTATGCTACAAACTTCATTTTCTCTTAATGTCTCAAAGGTGTTACAAGATCCCTTTGCATTTTGTTCACTTGTGAGGGAAAGGAAAACTATGGACTCAAGCACCACACATACACTTGAGATGGCTAGAATAGAAGAGGGTAAGATGTTGTTAGCAGGAAAGTGTTGGCAAAAAGTAAATTCCCTTTCTAATTCAGATTCCCACAAACACTCTTAAATTCTACTGGTTGTGTACTACTTTTCCTGGTGTAGTATCTCCCCTTTCTCTACTCTATATATTAAGTTTTTTGTGAAGGCTGCCTTCTTACCGATGGGAGTAGGAATAACATAACTGATTGTCCAGGAGTAGTGCAGTTGCCGGGCTGGTTTAAGAGTTGCTCGCAAAAAGATCTTACCCCGAGCAGCAACTATCCCTTTGTAGTGGTCCAAAGTGATTGCTTAGGAGAGAGGCAAAAGAGATCATTATAAGCATGAAAGGAAGTCTTCATGTAGTTATGAAGCACAAAAAATCTGCACTTCCATAAAATACCTAAGGGGTCACTGGCAACTTCTTCAGGGTCACATGGTCCTGTGATCATCTGCTCCACGTTGAGAACATACTGTAAGGAGCAGGCCCCACTATTAAATAATGTCACTTCACAGGACTGTGTGCTGCCAACCAGGATGTTGCCAACATCCACCTGTTCTTCTTGTGCCTGCAGCCAAAGTGTAACAGAAATGAGGTCCATTAAGCGATACAGATTATAGGTATGCCATTCAAAGAAACTCTGTTATTCAGAGAAAAGTGTAGATGATAAAAACAATCTCTGTCAGGCTAATATTCAACCCTGGCTATCAGTTGGAGGCTTTGAAGCACTATTAGTTGGGATGACACATACTGACTCCAGTCCAGAATCTCACAGATGCCAAGGTGTCATCAGGTGCATAAAAACCAGTTTTGCAGTTGAGGTTCTGCCCTCTTCTAACATGGACAAACCAGCTAGTGTCCTGAATGGTATAACTTACCGTTAAAGTGCCAAATGATCCCTCCCCAATCATCCGCAGCATGTAGCGAGTGCTCTCGAAGGTCTTGTTATTTGGTAGATCTTGTTCTCTCCACACTGTAACCCAACTTCGCAGAAGATATTTGGTCTGCTCACTAGGAGTGAAAGTCCAGGTTTGGGCCTGAAATCACACATAAAAGAGCCTAAGAAAGAGCCAAAGCTCTCTGCCTTTCTGGGATGCAAAATCTGAATTAATGTGTTATTAAATAAAGATACAGAGGGCCATCTCCAAAGGAACTAGTTTTTTCTCACACTGCCTCTGCCTTCCTCATTCTCACATCCAGAACTATGTTCTCAATCATTTGACAGCATGTATTTAGAAAGGCTCTTGTCAGTGGAAGGAGCAGAGCCACCTGCTATATTACACAGAATGAAGCAATCACGTCAGGCAACAGATTTGGAAGATTGGGGGAGGAAGGACAGGCATCAATTGCTGAGACAGAAAAAAAGACAGTTGTAGAAATTGGAATCATTTATTATTAACCTTGGTTTAAAGAAGATACTATTACATTTCCTTGTAATTGTCCTACTCACCAAAGCTTCATTGGGCAATATTGTCCCCTCAGCAGGCTGGACAGACAGGAACCTTTTGTCCAACTGCTGAATTTTCCACCTGAAGAGCATGGGCAAGCGGGTGCAGTTTTTGATGGTGAAGGTTCGTGAGGAAAAGGTGCCCACACAGGTAGGTTTGAAGTACAGGTTGCCATCACTTTCTAAGAGGAGGACTAGGGGCTCGGCCCTACTCTTAAGGTGGATCTCCTGAGGAAGAAACATCAGCAGGGTTCTTCAGCCAAAACTGACAGTAACAGTGATTTCACAGGAAAGTTGAGCTGGCTCCTAAGCTGGCATGGACATGCCTGGAAAGAACTGGGATAATATGAGAAGAAGGCACAAGGGCAACATTTCAAAAACAAATGATTGATTTGTGTAGTTCCAGAAATATCATTTAAGAAACACTAGCTTGGGGATCCAGCGGTGACTGGGTCATTTGAGGAAGGCATTATATGTCTTTGAATGTTATGTATTCTCAGTTTGGAGTGGGTGAACTACAATTCCCAGAATCGTAGGTGAATCCTCGCCAAACCCTGCGAGTATTCAAAGTTGGCCATTTGGGTCTGTGTACCAAGTGTGGTCCAGATCTGTCGTTGGATGGTCATTGCCTGGCTGCAGTGCTCTCTGGATGGGGGTGAACTACTACAATTCCCAGATTCCCGGAGCAATTGTCCCGAAATATCTGTCAGTATCCACAGTAGGCTATGTGTGCCAAGCTTGGTCCAGATCCATTGTTGGCTGGGTTCAGTGGTCTTTGGATACAGGTGAACTAAAACTCCCAAAATCAAGACCCATTCCCACAAACCCCTGCAGTATGTTCAGTTGGTCAGGAGGCTTCTCTGTGCGAAGCTTGGTCCAGGTCCATTGTCGGTGGGGGTCACTGTTTTTCTGGATGCAGATGAACTATAACTCCCTTTCCCCCAAAGTAGTCCAATATGTTGTGCCAAGTTTGTTCCTGGTCCATCATTGGTGGGGTTTTGATTGCAGGTGAACTATAAATCCCAGTACCTACTACTCCCAAATGTCAAGGCCAATTCCCCTCAAAACCCACAGTATTCAAATCTGGGCATATCGGGTATGCATGGCAAGTTTGGTCCAGACCCATCATTGCGTTCTAGGTGTAGGTGAACTACAACTCTAAATTCCTCAGTAGGAGTCACAGTGCTCTGACTTGATGCAAGGTGAACTACAACTTCCACCATGTGGAGTCAATCCCCCAAACTCCTCCAGTAAGTGTAGTTGCAGCTCGGTTCAGCTGGGTTTGTTATGCAGACAGATTTGAAAGGGAAGGGCAGTAGGCAGGGTCATGCAAATTCCACACCAATGGAGAACCCTGGGATGCCTGCCTGTGGTGGAGGAAAATGCAAAATCCAGGATGAAATAGTCCCCAAACGAAAGCATTCCTTGGGTGGTGGGCCGTAGTGTTTGGGAAAGACATTGGCAGGGGGTGAGGCTACATGTTCATGGCACTCACTGTAACCTCAATGTCAGTGAAAAGGAGTGACTTGGTGGCGTCTTAGCACTGGGAACTATAGCCTGTTTGTGGAGGCCGGAAGCTGTCAGTGTGAGCAGACACCTGTGCCACATACGGGTTTTCGCTTTTATTATGGATATAGATATAGATAGATATAGATATGGTAACTTTCAACTGCAAAGCAAATTGTAAGTACCACATCACATCATCTAGCCTACAGAGGCATCCTGCTACATTTCACTTCCCTGTCCCTGTTTAGAATATTAAATAACATTAAAAACATTATTTAAAAATCCTAAATTGGTGTAAACATGATGGGGAAGTATGCTTGTGTGATGAAATAAGAGAAGGGAGAATCTATCTCCTTGTTCCTACCTTAGTGAATGAGGAGCAGTAATTGGGAACCAAAGACAAGATGTGGTGCTGCGTGACAGTGTCCACTGGACAGGTTGAGAGAAGAAAGATCTGATGGCTTCCAGGTGCAACAGATGCACAGTTGGGCTTGACCAAGACAGCAGGGCACTTTTCCCTGTCCATGTGGAAATGTACCGCAGTACAGCCCACATTGCAGAGCAGTATGCTGCGGTATGTAGTAGTGTTCCGGCATACTGGAGGGAAGACCTGGGAGACAACAACATGTTTTGGTTGGAGAAATAGCCTATTTACATTTATTTACATTTACACTTTTCTTAGTTTCTGTTCCTTAAAGGTATACCTCGTGGGGACAGTAGAATTTTCTGAGGATAGCAAGGAAGAGCAAATAAAATGCCCAACACCTAGTTCACTTTCCCTGGGAGAGTCCCACTAAGTGTAAGTCCCAAGTAGTGGATACTGTCATTGATGGCTTGTAACACTGAAGTGTTTTCTAGGCTACACCCACACATCAATTAAAAGTGGACTAAGAGAGAAATTTGATTACTAAGTAAGGTTATGCACAAATGCACTAGCGAAGAGAAGTGTGTGAAGGTTATTATGTGATGGAATAAATTCATCTTCTCAACAATTTGTGAAAAAGTTACCCTTGTAGCCTACAGATGAAACTCCTCCTTTTCCCCATGCTACAGGTATCCTGCCTACTTTGTGTTTTTCATGTTCCACCTCCAAACAACTGGTATGTTTGTCAAATCAAAACTTTGTCTACCACTTCCTTTTCTTTTTATAAAGGAGGGATAATGGTTAATGGCTTTTGAAAAGTTGTTTCAAATATTGCTAGAGGATATCTGTAGGAGTGAAACAAAAACCCTGTATCCATCAGGGCAGTGGAAAATTCCTTTGGCTACATAATGTAAAAAAAGATTGATCTGAGATTAAAGGCAAATATAGTCAGGTTGCAACAGATGCATATATTTTCACTTCTCAGGAGAATAAAAGAAGAAACAGATTTGTTCAAATATGCATGCTTAGACAAGTATAATTGAACAATTAAAGGAGAGAGTGATTTCCCCCTCATTACAATGAGGTAAATGGCTTCTAGTCCCTCATTTGTATAATGTGAATAATTATAAAATGGCATGCTATACTCCCAAAATATCAGAATAAAAGAGATTTTTACAGCACTAAATTAATATTTAATTCCATAGAAATGACACATCTATTGGAGATGAGCCTCTACTGACCTCTGCTGTCACTAAGCTGGTTAAGACAGCACTCAAGAAATACCGCGTATTCAGAAATTCTGATTGGCAACTGCCAACGAGAAAAAAAAATGTCCCTCAAGTGACAGAAGAGGAAAGAGAGCAAGAAACAAATTGTAATCCTTTATCATGGAGAGATACGCAATGCAAGGCTCTGGGCAGATTTGTAAGTGTGCAGAAGGGGGAAAGACACTGTATGGCCCAGTGGGTAAAGTGTTGACCTTCCATTCTGCATATACAAGATTTTTAACTGTACCCAGTCATGCCACTCACTGGATGTAACTGGCAAAGCATGAATTCTCAAAATTGGTTGCCTGTAGATAAAATGGGGTGGAGGTGTTTACCTCCCAAGTTTGTGAGCAAACTAAGTGAAGATGGTATCATTTTTAACAAACAGAACAAAGTGTAACTTTAAAGGTAACCCCTTCTAATCTCCAGTCAGTTTGCTGTAAAGGACCAAGACCCTTTTCTGGAGGATGAATCTGTCCATCTTACCTCATGGTAGTCCATGGTGTACCGTGGGATTAAGTGCTGCAGACCAGGTTCAAAAGTGTGTCCACACAAGCGGATGGTCAAGCTCCACGATGGGCACATAGTGACTGACTCCTCAATATTGTTGTAGTTGCGCAGTACCTGCCAATGAAAAGAACAAGAAGTGGGACCGTTCTGACTAGAAGCATACCAACAGTACATCTCTATCCATGCCTTCAACAACATATATCTATGCACTGTTTACACACCAAATCACAGGACTGCCAGCTAGCAAGGGATCAATCTGGCCTTAAACAGAAATCTGAACATTATCTCTGTTTTTAAGTAAGTACCACTTCTTAGTGGGGATGGAAGCATTTAGCTTCCATGCCCATCAAACCAAGTAGGTCAAAGGATGATGAGCAAACATTTTGTGATCATCTCCGTGACCAGGAAAAATTATTACCAATGCAGGTTTACTGACTAGAATGCCCAAGCCATAAACATGGTTGGCATTGATTGGTACCCACCTTGTAGAAGGCAAAGCCTTCTAGTTCAGCTGTATACAGGGAATTGAGCTGAGTAGGCTGGAAGGTGATGCGGAATGCCATCGTCTTCAGAGGTGGGATGTCAGAACTCTCTGGGATTGCCTGGAAAGGACTGCTTGGCTTCTTTGTCCATATCACAGTGACCTTTCCTTTTGTGTGGTTAGTCACGCTCAGAGGAAGTGGCTCAATCTCTTCAAGTTTTGCACAACAGCCAAAATCAAACTCCTTAACACTAAGGCTGACATGGGGAGGAAACATGGCAAAATCACTGCTTACACCATCATGGAAATATTCAACCATGGGCTCAATGTTAGGGTATTCCTCTGGGGGTTTGTCTTCCAGAATCTATAAAGACAAAAAAGGGAGTAGTGTAGTTTCAAGAGAAGATAAATAACAAGATGAGAGCTGTTCAGAACTAATAGAAGCTCATGTTATACTCAAAGGTGTTTGTTTCAGTATCACTAGATATGAGGAACAAATGTCAGAATGCCACTAACCACAGGGAAAGCAAGAGCTCAGAAATATTTCAGTTCTAAATAAAGTTCATTAGGATGGGGACCAGAAAGGTAGGCTTAAAATAACATAAAATACAGTAGCTTTGAATTTGCACAGACATCTTCTATTCATGATACCTCCCACACCTGACAACTGTGATTATACATAAGCATCACACAATTGCAGGACAGAATATGTTTGGTCCTTGTCAATAACATGTATTATTTACCTCTGGTGGGAGTGTGAGAGCTCCATTTTCATCCATCAAAAGCTTGCCTTCCTTCAGCATAGTGCAGAGGATGTCTGGTGGGAAAAAAGTCAGTCCTCTGGCCATGTGCGTCCTGAATTTGGTAAGGTGCTTCAGTGTCAGAATAAGTGGGTTCATTGTCTCTGTATGACAGGTCCCAATCAAATCTAGGAATAAAGGATCCTGAAAAAATGGAAGCATAAGGAGAGAAGGGTCATCTTCACATGTAGTCTTTTCATTCTGGACAGCTCTGCAAATCATCCACATTATTTGGGAGTCTTTCGGGGGCCAGAGAGAATGAGGCATCCATGTCAGGAGAAAATGCTGCTGGTGATGGTGGTGAAGGTACTGCTAGCCACTCCTGTTGTACCTTAACCACCACCTTTCCATTCTGTTAGAGCACATGTGTCAAACTCAAGGCCCACAGGCCAAATCTGGCCCACCATGTCATTTTGTGTGGTTTTCCAGATCCCAGACTACAACTCCTGTATTCCTTCTCATTAGGCATCATGACCACAGCTGATGGTATTTGTGATACAGTAACATCTGGGAGACTGCACTTTGTTCTGTTTAGTCAGGATAGTGGAGTTAGAATTTAGATACACGGCTTAGGGATATGATGTCTGGCTTTAAAATGTCCTTTAACCTTTACCCAACCTCAGACCTACATGTGCTGTTGGCTTACAATTCCCATTATCCTTTGCCTGTAAAGTGGATAATCAAAAGTGGTAGGAGGTGTTCTTCAATAACATCTGGGACCCCAAACTGGGTAAAAACTGAAGAGCTGCGACCACTATGTTAAAAGGTTATAGTTGTCCCTCTGTATCCATGGATAATCCGTCCATGGATTCAATGGCCATTTGAAGGCAACCATAAGGTTGATGTGGCCCTCGATAAAAATGAGTTTAACAATCCTATATTAGAGGATAGGCAAACAGCCTCGCTTGGTCTGATCCTTACATACTATAGTGATAACAGCAAGTTTACCAGTTCTGTGTATTCTGGACAGTTTCCTTCGACTCTGGACACTGAGTTTCCTAGGGAAATTATACAAAACCTTTCCAAGAATCCTTCTTGTGCTATAAGAGTTCAAAACTCTTATGACTTGTATCTATGGTAATTCTCAGAAGAGGAATATCAGCCTTTTAAAATGAGGGGTTAGGGGATGAACAAAAGCTAGAAAACTACTAAATAATGGCATCATGTGGAAGGAGGAAGGAACATGGGGGCCAGATTTGGCCTCAGGACTTACGGTTTCCCATACCTGAGCTACAACAAGAGAGCAAATGAAACCAGTAAGTTATGAAGCTTAAAGCTGAAGCTGCATAAAACAAAATCAGTGCTTCTGTCAAGTTTAAGAAATATTCTTCAGAATGTGAATAGAAAGGTACTGAACTGAGAACAATACTACAAAAGCAGAGTTGTACTACTCAAAGGATTTTGCTCCTTCCGTGGAATGTGCAAGCAAAAGAGCTATTTCAAAAGAATATGCAGTCCTATGCCTCTTACCTGGTGATGAATAAGGCAAGCCACTCGCCGATGGCAAATTATTGGGTGGGTGGGCTGGAATGTCACCTTCAGTGTGATAGTGGACAATCCATCCAAGATCCCACAAGGACAGTCAATGGAAAAGACACTTTGCTTGCAGTCAATGTCAAACTGATAGTAGGCAGGGACATCAGAGGTGTTGGTCATCTCTAAAGGCTGTATTAAGTATTCCCCAAGATTAATGCAGCTGAAGTAGACAAGGGGATGCTGAAAAGAAACCTGAGGACCTAGAATGACAAATAAAACCAATGTGCTGTGGCTGCTGCTTGACCTTCTTTCAATGGTCCACAGTCTTTTGCCCTCCAAGAGTTGGCTGCTCAGTTTTTTTGCAATCAAAACAATTGGTACTAATCACCTTTCCCTGTAGGTATTTGTCCCGGGGCTTCCAAACAAATATTGTACAAGGAAACTCTTGTTCATACAAAGTAATGGAGAAGTAGAGACATTCCCAGACAGATGGGATCAGCCTCTTTCTATTTGAAAGACAGGATGCTGTTTGCTAATGGAAGGAGGCAGTACTACACATTAGAAATCCATGGTGAAGGTGACAATTGCATTAAAGAACACAGAAAGTCTATTGGACAGGAATGAAAAGAGGCCCAAAATAATAGTCTCTAGTTATTAACTACAGTCTGCAAAGGTCAACTTCAAAGAGATCATCCACATACAATGCTGTAGTGTGAATGTAAGATAAGTACATCAGATAGCAATCTCTTATACATGGCAAAGTCTAATATCCAGAAATATTCTGTATCCTAAAACTATTGTGATCAGGAGTTAAATACCAACATTTATGATTTCACTGTCAAGTACCTTTGCATGATCCGGTCACTTTTAGAACAGACCGTGTGTTGTTCCCAGATGGCATAACAGTGAAGTAGTCCACGCTCTTCAGACCCACAGTATGTGGGGTGAACTGAAAAGGGATAACTGAGGCCCCACGAGCTGGAGCAGTGGCTTGGATAACATCACAGGAAAATACATTATCACGATATGCCCCTTCTTTTGGTCTGTTAACGGTAAATGGGGCCCTGACCTGTCAAGAGACAAGACAAAGTTACATCTCTCTCATTGGGAGACAAAAAAGCTTCCTTAACATTTTGCAGCAGAGTTTAACATAAATGCCACACTCTCCCCTTATAATGCAACCATTACTAAATTCCCATGCAAGTCACGCACAATCTCCTTGGAATAAGCAACAGAGATGCATCAGCAGATGTCACCAGATATAAACATTACATGTATATGGGGAATAAAAGATTGTGAGGGAGATTCAGTAGACTTCTCTGTGGCCCTGCACCTATAATACAGGGCATACTACAAAACATACCAAAGACTATGAGTCTTTTCATGAGCTTTTTAGTAGCCTAGTCTGAGGATTTTTCAGGGGACAGCTCAAGATTTAATGGTCAGGATTCCAGGAGCTAAAATCTAAAAAGATCTAGAGGACAAACATTGAGAACCACTGGTGTAAAAATACAGGTACTGACAAAGAAACTGGAATATATATACTTGACTATCTACTTCAAATTCAAGGATCAGTTTTCTATACCACAGACACATTGAAGATCTGCACACATTTTTCCACAGTTTTTCCAACAGCAACAGACCCAAAAGAGAGCACATCCTGGAAACTTTTTAACCGAGCATCTTCAAAAGAGTCTTCAGGCACATTCACCAGCAGGTGGGGATATTTAGCTGCAGGGACAAGTGAGAAAATATTTAATAGGCAACTACAGACTCTTCCTATTCTCAAAGTGTACAAATTCAGGGATTCATTTCACTTTGCCTATGTTCCAAACTCATCCTTTTGCTTTAGGCTGGATTAAGCTGCAGCAAAAACATTCTGGGATTAGTAATCTGCCTTCTGTACAAGACTCAGCCCATCACAATGAATGGACCGTCAATAAAGAAACACATGGAAATGAGAAACATCAAACATAAATGAAGTAAAGCCATGTTTCTTAATAATATGGTAGTCATTTCAGAAGAAGAAGATTTTGTCCAGAAGAATGTAATCTAGCCTGGGATTTACTTGTTCCTTCAGGCCTTTTGGAGCTAGATGCACTCACATCAGAAATGTTCAGAAAAGGAACACATTGTTTTATAATTGTGCTGTTTTGCATGGAAGGTATCTCAACATTCATCAAGCAGCACAAGGAATTTAAACAATCATTAGGCATAATTTTAGGTAGAGGCATGGGGAGTATGACTATACAGCAAATTTCAGAAACTATGATGGAATCAGGAGCCAAGCAAATCAAAAATAGGATCAAATTAGAGATGTTCCTAATAATCAGGTAAATCCAAGTCTTAAGATACTATGCAAAAAAGAAGACAGGATGACAGATCACATGCCGTCTCAGCACATGGCGTTCCAGTGTTGTAGAAGAAAACTGAATGAACAAAATCTAACATTATGACCTGGATGCCCTGTCTTCTAGAGTCCTCACCAACAGCTTTGAGCCTGATGGCCTTCTTCTCGCAAGGGTCTCCAAAATTGCAAATTGCTGATACATCATATACAAGCGCCACCACAGGTTGAAAGATCACCTTCACTGTGCACTTTTCTCCTGGATCCAATATGCCACGGGTAGGCAGAAGAGAGAAAGGGCTTGGTGCCTCCCAGCTAAAACATGTCAGCAGATCCCTACAACAAGCACATGACAAAATCCAAATCCTGGTAAGAGACCTTTTCTCAGAGGATTGGAAAGATATCTGGCACATGATCAACCCTATCTTTTGAACCAGGAGTGGAGGGAATGATACATGCCATGCCATCTTGTTTCTTAGCAAGCAAATATATTTCATGTACTTTATATGATAAAACAAATTTCCATGTTTGCAGGTAGGAGGCTGGTGGGGAGCTTTACTTAGGATTACTCAGTTACTTCACGGTAGTGACAATGTTCATAGAAGGCCCTCCATCATTGTTCAGACATTATGCTACTATACCATTTTATGGATTTAAACTTATTCTTTGAATGTTCTTCCACATGATCTTCTTGTGGGGATGGACAAAGGACACTGAAATTGCAGAGACAATTTTATACCCAAATAGATGACATAAAAGTTAACACATTGATTGAATCAGTCTATTATCTCCCAGTGTTGGTGCTGACAGCTCAAGAGCTTGCTGCTATCCCACCCAAAATGGTTTACAGTATCCTTTCAAGAAACTAATCACACTTCTAGATTTCAGAGCTGGTAGGTGGGAAGAAATAATCATCCAGGAAATAATGCCCGGCTGCTAACTGGAGGGAAGGATATTAGAGGCAAAGATGAAGTATTTTGGCCACATCATGAGAAGACAGGAAAGCTTGGAAAAGATCACGATGCTGGGGAAAATGGAAAGAAAAAGGAAGAGAAGCCCACCAAGGGAGAGATGGATGGACGGTATCCTTGAAGTGACTGGCTTGACCTTGAAGGAACTGGGGGCGGAGATGGCCGACAGGGAACTCTGGCGTGGGCTGGTCCATGAGGTCACGAAGAGTTGGAAATGACTATGCGATTGAGCAGCAGCAGCAGGTGGGAAGAAATGATGAATTCAACAGGAATGATTCAAATGCATGCATTATTTTCTATGTATTTAGTTAAATTATTTGTATCCTGGGGTATTGCATGGTTTCTGGGCTGTGTGACCATGTTCTAGCACCATTTTCTCCTGACATTTCATCTGTATCTGTGGCTGGCATATTCAAAGGATCTTCTGAAGATGCCAGCCATAGATGCAGGAAAAAAGTCAAGAGAAAGTGTTACTAGAACATGGCCCAACAGCCCGGAAAACACACAACACCCCAGTGATTCTGGCCGTGAAAGCCTTTGCCAATACATATTTAAATCCTGCTCTTCAGAAGCTGCAAACCCATAAAAAAAGAAAATCTCTCATTTGATGCTAATTTACATAAAAAGGCACAGGAGGAAAAAGGAATGAGGAAGAAAAAGGAAAAACAGAGTAATCAAACAGCAATTACTGTATAAAGATTTCGGAGTGAATAAAGAGTTACAGCACGAATATTATGGCTCTAATACAGGCAGAAGTTGTCTTCTCATAATTTACTGAAATAAACTACATCCCACCTTAAATCCAGACAGTAAGCAACCCTGAAGGCTACTCATAAGCACACTCACCCATCATTGTACACAGTAAAACAGGCTTCTGTATAGTCATGGACAGCGCAGGCAGGAAGTTGGATGCTGTCCGGAAAAAGTAGATCGAGATGTGGTAGCTTGGCACGAAGTGCAACAGAGAACTCTCCCTCTTGCTTTTCAAAGAGGATGCTGTCTTCATATTCCTTCTGCATAAGAGGACAATCAAAATGAAGACATGATCTATGTCAAATGAAAATAATAGGAAGACCACCTTTAGCAGAAGATATAGATGTATACTTCCTAAGAGAATTTTAGAGAACGGACTGAACATAAACAGTCATACCTGTATTTATTAGGTCAATTTATTAGTTTAAATTATTTCTTCCCCACTTTTCAAAGAAAACAATAAAGAAAACTCAAATCTAAAGATAAAAAACAATAAAAGCAGCTGAGTTGTAAAATGCAAAACAGAAAAAAATGTCTTCAAACACCATCTAAAAATGGGAAATAAGTGTGATGTACTGAGGGTGAGATGTTTACAACTGTGATGTCATCTCCATGATGGCCCTGTTTCTGATCAACTTTTATTTAATGGACAAAGGAGGGGTGCCGCCAATGCTGATCTTTAGGAAATCTTCAAGATAAGTTTAAAAGACCTAAACAGCCAGGAAACAACTTATTACCAACCCTTTAAATTGAGCCCAGGAATAAAGGTCATCCATAGTTAATTAACTGATATATTTTCCAAGTTTAATTTTAGTACAACATCTTTATTTACTAGCTTTGGTTATACAAGTGGCAAGTAGTGTGGGCAGTATTGTAAGCATTAAGAGCATTTTTAAAATTCATTTACTGGATTTGTATGCAACCTTTCACTCAAAGAATGACACTCAATAAAGCTAGATTGAATTGTACTATAGCCAATATATCACTATTCTTATTGCACCTAAGAGACTCTCCATTGCTTTCCCGAGATTTGGATTCCTTCCAGTTATTCCTTCCAGTGAAAAGGAAAGCTTTAACTGGAATTCATGTATCTGTGACAGCAAACCAAAAATAAATTCTGAGAAACAGCAGGGCTTACAAGTCCCAGAGTGTGCATACCAGCTCAATCCTTGCATAAGTCAGACAGTTCAATATCCATTTCTCTTGCTTTTTCTTTGCTTATCAAATTAGAAAATGAGAGCTGGGGCAGGGGTGACAGGGAGATATCAACATAATACACAATTATATTGGTGATTCTAAAAGAGAAGCAAATATCCCCACTGTACCTTTTCCAAGGGACGGAAGATGACGGGCAGAGCTATGGACATGCCAGGACTCAAAATAATTGGCTGGGGGAAAATGGTAATGAAGAAATGTGTAGTGGGAGGTCTGGAATTAAAACCAAAAGTATAACACATTTTGTTCAAGACATAATAAACATTTTGAATTAAAAAACATTAACAATATATGGTAGTTAGTGTTTGTGCTCCTATGTTGATGTAAACAAACCAAATAACATTGTGAAATCGCATGTGTTTCACTGTGGCATTCAGAAAAAAATTGAATATATTTTTTAAAAAGTACTATAAAGATACTGGCTGGCATTCTATTGGGAAGTTATATCATCATAAACCAATTGCATTAAGCTATACATTACAGTTCACAAGAACAGTTGCATATCATGTCAGCAACACACTTATGCCATTGTAAAGTTAAACATTGTAACTTCTGATACAGGAGCTTGGCCAATATTAATGAAAATGTTTATGATGATAATTAGAATAGCTGAATATCAGAAAACCTACACAATCTAATAAGGATGTTAAAAAGCACAGAAAAAATCTTTAGGTCCAAGCAATCCGACAGAAGTTTCCAGGCTTGTTTAAAAAGGTGGGGTGATAAAAAGTATTTATTAATGTCTCATTCTTACATATTCCTTTCTTTGTGACCATACTTTCTGAGTAAGCAGATCAGGTCATACAACAGAATGTCAAACAAGAGGATTTGAACTTAGCAATACATGTGCAAAACTATATATTTTGAAACTGAACCATTCAAAAGGAAATATATTTTGAATTTGTGGGTTTTATTAACATGGATTGAGAGGGGAGACTTTACTGTACACCAGTTTTGGCTACAAGTTCTGGAAGAGGAAAGTGCTTAGAAGAGACCTACATACCTGAATTTTAGTTTCTGGGGTTTCAGACACACATTTCTCAAAGTTAGGTGTTTTGTGAATTCTCTTCCTAGACACCATCCTTGCCAATTGAGAGTCTCAACAACTTCAATGCCTGCAAAAATACTCTTATTTTTTCTTAGAGCAGACTCCAGCACAGACATCACCGGCTTCTGAAGAAATAGGAACATGCAAGTTGTAACTTGGCATGACTGTATCAGGACAGCAAGTTATTGCGTACCCAAAGAATTAGTAAGAGAAAGTATTCCAATATCAATTTTTTTGGTGATGACTTCTCTATTCCCACCACTGAACAAAGATAATGTCAGTGGAAATTACATTGCTCAACATTTTAAGCATAAGAGCATCTGAGTCATAAATATTACTGACCTGCTTTCTACCACTATAGGAAAGCCTTTGAAGGGGGTCTGAGCCAGTTGTGCATCTGTTTAAATGAGTGAGCATCTTTGCACCTGAAAGAGCCAAAGGATATCTTACTTAATTATTCAGAAAACTGCAGAACGTCAAAGATTGTGATGGCAGAAGACTATCACACTCGAACAGACTGGCCATTCAGAAATTATTGAGCAGATTACTCTCCTGAAAGCAAATGGTGTTAGACTGCAGTGATTCTCAACCTGTGGGTCCCCCAGGTCTTGCAGTGGTTCTAAACTTATGGGTCTCCAAGTGTTTTGGCCTACAACTCCCAGAAATCCCAGCCAGTTTACCAGTTGTTAGGATTTCTGGGAGTTGAAGGCCAAAACATCTGGGGACACACAGGTTGAGAACCACTGATTTAGAGGAAATGATCTCACAATTTGTCATGAGTTAAGGATTTTCTTTTAGCAGTGAAAATCCTTAATTCTAGAGAACGATCTATACCAGCACAATCTTATGTTTACGCAGAGTAAATCTGTAAACAGGGATTTACTGCAAAATAAAATGTTTAATATGACAGCATTATGTTGTGTTTGTTCAGGGTGCATGAATTCAAGCTAACTTATTTCCAGAATAGCTGTTAGTGACTTCCGTCTTCATAATATTTGTTACTTCTGTAGTGTAGCTGACCATCCAAAAACAATTACTAAAATATTTCTACAAAAAAAGCACAATGCAATAAATTACCTTTTGGGATGCATCTGCATTGTCAAATTACTTTACTTACTTACTTATTTAGGTGATCCCTCGTTGTCCAAGTATGATTGCCTTCCAAGTGTAATGTCTTGGCAGGGGTATGTAGATGCCCATAGAGCCCTATTATTGACCCACATGTTCTTCTATAGTGAAGACATTGGTTTTGGTACGTTTCTCCCTTTCACCCTCCATTCGTGCCTCTTCAAATTCCACAGCACTGCTGGTCACAGCTGACCTTCATCTAGAACGCTCAAGGGTGAGGGATTTCCAGTTCTCAGTGTCTATGCCACAGTTTTTAAGGTTAGCTTTAAGCCCATCTTTAAATCTCCTTTCCTGTCCACCAACATTGTTTTCCATTCTTGAGTTTGGAGTATAGTAACGGCTTTGGGAGATGGTGATTGGGTATTCTGTCAATGTGGCCGAATGAACTGTCATGGCTCAATGCTAAGGCACCCTGTGAGTTGTAGTTTGGTGAAAAACCAGCCCACTTTGGCAGAGGAGTCTAAAGAACTTGTGAAACTACAGTTCCCAAGATCCCATAGCATTGAGCCCTGCACCAAAACTGGTATGGAACTGCACTAATTTGACAGTGTAGATGCATTCCGAGGCTCATGGGAAAGGGTCTCTTACTGTGAATCATATAATCATAGAATAAAAGAGTTGGAAGAGGCCTCATGGGCCATCCCGTCCAACCCCCTGCCAAAGCACCCCCGACAGATGGCCATCCAGCCTCTGTTTAAAAGCCTCCAAAGAAGGAGCCTCCGCCACAGTTCGGGGCAGAGAGTTCCACTGCCGAACAGCTCTCACAGGTAGGAAGTTCTTCCTGATGTTCAGGTGGAATCTCCTTTCCTGTAGTTTAAAGCTATTGTTCCGTGTCCTGGTCTCCAGGGCAGCAGAAAACAAGCTTGCTCCCTCCTCCCTATGACTTCCCCTCACATATTTATGCATGGCTATCATGTCTCCTCTCAGTCTTCTCTTCTGCAGGCTAAACATGTCCAGCTCTTTAAGCCGCTCCTCATAGGGCTTGTTCTCCAGACCTTGATCATTTTAGTTGCCTTCCTCTGGACACATTTCAGCTTGTCAACATCTCCCTTCAACTGAGGTGCCCAGAATTTGACACAGTATTCCAGGTGTTGGACACAGTATTCCAGGTGTGGTTTCAGTTTTGACTTTACTTTTTAATACCATAAATATGCAATTCTATTTTAATATTTCCATATTTTAGGTTTTAAGTTTTATTGAAATGCTTCTAATGTAAGCTGTTATGAATCACCTTTGTGGAGAGAAAAAGCAAGGAATAAATAAACATAATAATAATAAAGACTTTGAAGTTCCCCCCCCCCCCTATATTTCCATCTTTGTACACTGTGAAATGTGTAGAAGATATTATTCATATCCACACTTTATATAAATAGCCTGAAGTTGATACTATACCCAATACATTTAATAACGTTGTGCATGAAGCAAAAATTTGTGTCCACTGAGTACCCATTATTGCAAGAGAAAAAAAGAGAAAGCACGAGCCACCCAGTAAACAATTCCCAATTTTAGGGCATTTTGGGACTTCTAAAGGCGTGTTTAATGTGTTGTTGAAGGCTTTCATGACCGGAATCACTGATTGCTGTGAGTTTTCTGGGCTGTATGGCCATGATCCAGAAGCATTCTCTCATGAAGTTTCAACCACATCTATGGCAGGCATCCTCAGAGGTTATGAGGTCTGTCCGATTTTTTTTTCCAGTTCAAGATTTTATTACGGTCCATGACCAGCACAAAGGTGAGGTCTGTTGGAAACTAGGCAAGTGAGGTTTATATATCTGTAGAATGCCCAGGGTGTGAGAAAGAACTCTCGTCTGTTTGAGGCAATTGTCTATTTGAGGAAAGTGTTAGTGTTGCAATTGGCCACCTTGATTAGAATGGAATAGCCTTGCAGCTTCAAAGCCTGGCTGCAATTATGCAATTCTCCAGATCTTTTGGATTCATTCAGTCATGGCTAAATAGTATGGAAGCTAGGACTTGCAGTTTTGTAAGGTCTTTAGCCTTCTCTGCCCAAGAGAAGTGCTGATGGCACACCAAACTATAATTCCCATGATGCTACAGCAGTTAAAGTGGTATCAAACCACATTAATTCTGCAGTGTAGATGCACCCTCTGATCCAGTAAAGCACTGGCTTCTACTGAACTAAGGGCTATTGGCGAGGGCCTCTTCTACATTGCCATATAAAATCCAGATTATCTGCTTTGAACGGAATTATATGGCAGTGTAAACTCATAGAATCCAGTTCGAAGCAGATAATGCGGATTATCCGATTTGATAATCTGGATTATATGGCAGTGTAGAAGAGGCCTGACTGCATTCACAAATTTCAACAGAGCTTTTCATCAGAAAGACAGGCGCAAAAGGAAGCATGGGGCTAGCTAAATCAATGAGACCTTCCCTTGGCAGGATGCAGCCAGGCTTTGAAGCTGCAAGGCTATTCAATGGTAACCAAGGTGGCCAATTGCAACATTCACTCTTACCTCAGACAAGAGTTCCTTCGCTCACCCTGGACCTTCCATAGATATATAAACCCCACTTGCCTAGTTTCCAACAGACCTCACAGCCTCTGAGGATGCCAGCCAGAGATGTGGGCGAAACGTCAGGAGAAAATATTTCTGGAACATGACCACACAGCCCGGAAAACTCACAGCAACCTAACCTGTGTGTATTTCCTACAGAAGGTCAATAAAGAATTTTATTACTACTACTACTACTACTACTACTACTACTACTACTACTACTTTCCCCCAAATGAAACTGAACAAAGTACCTCCGCTCACCAACTCTAATGTGACAATCTATCGCGAAGATCAAAGCAACTAGAGAACGCGAGACGGCGGCGTCGCTGCTATGGAAACCGGGCTCAGAAGCCGCGACGACGGTTCCCCCAGCAACCAACCAACTACGGCACTCAAAGAGAGACATTCTTTTCACGATTGCGAAAGAAGCAGCTCATAGCCAGCAGAAGGTGAAGGGTTGTCTAAGGCTTGAAAATGAACAGAATTTGGCTACCAGTATTTTTTTAAGAAAACCTCTAAAATCAGGACAGTAAATAAAAAAACTACACTCAGAAAACAGGAGAATTCCAGACATGAAACAATCAGGGCCAGCTAACACCTCCCAATAAAGGCTTCCCTCAGGCTGGAAGCAGCCAGGCTTTGAAGCTGCAATGCTAATCAGTGCTAATCAAGGTGGCCAATTGCAACATTCACACCTGCCTCAAACAGACAAGAGTTCTTTCTCCAACACTGGACATTATTCCACAGATATATAAACCCCACTTGCCTAGTTTCCAACAGACTTCACAACATCTGAGGATGTCTGCCATAGATGTGGAGAGAATGCTTCTGGAACATGGCCATACAGCCCGGAAAACTCACAGAAACCCACTAATGCTAACTTATTGCGAACTGTAGACTTGATTCCACATTTCTTTTGATTTTTCTTTCTTGTACAGTTTTTGAGATAAAAGATATTGCAATATCAAGAGCCAAATTTACTGAAAAACTAAATGTGATATAGGAAATTATGGACTCTTCCCTGCTATCCTTCTGGTGGTAGGCTATAAGCCTTTTTATTCAGGCCAGCTTTTGAAGAAAGAAATTTTTAAGATCAAGATTGGGGTGCTGTGGTTTTAGCTCCAAATACATTTTTAAACAGTTTTAAGAATTAACTGCTCATTTTTAATAGCATTAGTATTTAATTATATTTTAATATTTGTATACTTTTAGGTTTTAAATTGTATTGCATTGATTTTATTGTAAGCCACTTTGAGTCTCTGTTGTAGAGAGAAAAGATGGGTTATAAATAAACACCACCACCATCACCATCATCCATTGGGAAAAATACTTGAATTAGCGTAAAATGATCCAGAATATATTGGAGTGTAGTGGAGTCTCCTTCTCTGGAGGTTTTTAAACAGGTGCAATGACCATATGTTGGGAGGGTTTGGATTGTGCCATCCTACATGGCAGAAGAGGGTTGGGCTGGATGACCTTTGGGTTCCAACTCTAAGTTTTTATGATTCTATGATATCTTACCTAAACAAAGCAGGGACACAGAGGCGATTTGAAAAATCATCTACTGATTAGTCTCATTGACCATAAAGCTGGAGATCTAAAAATATTATGTCTAGATCAGGGTGAGAATTGTATGGTCCTCCAAATATTGGTAGACTGTATGCCCATTTTTGTAATGATGGTCATTGGTTTTTGATGAACATTGTCTGATGGAGCCTCAATACTGCTGCTCTTATGTTTAATTGTGTTTTATATGGATTGTTGTATTTTACGATGTTTTATTTTAGTGGTGGTTTTATTTTAGTGGTGGGTTGTTTGCTTTTATGTCTGTTGCACCTTCTGTCCCATATGTAAGCTGCCCCTTTGGGGAGACAGTGGTAGGGTATAAGAATAAACTTATTATTATTATTATTATTATTATTATTATTATTATTATTATTATTATTATTACCACCTCCTAGCAGCCCTTTCCAGAAAAACTAGTGACAAGGAATGTTGAGAGCTATCATTCAACAACAAGAAATGAAGGAGAATCTCCAAATTACAAGGGGAAAAAAACTTAAAAGGACCAGAAGAAAACAAAAGAGAGAGAAACCCAAAACAAATTTATCAGCAATGTATTAAAAATGGTAAGCAAGCAATACTACAACGAATATAAGAAGGTATAAAAATAACAGAAGCCTATTGGCAATACATTGATTGTACTATGTAACAATGTATGGGACATATAACCAACTTATGTAATAAAATCAGCTTCAGTTTCTAATAAATAGCCCTTGCACTACATATGGGATCTGAAATTAAGATTAGAGTTACACGAATCCAGTTTGATTCAAATCTGTATGTGAGCTTAATATTTTCATTTATACTTTGCTGATAAATTTGTTTAGAGGTATTTTTTTCTTTCATTTTCTTTTGGCCTTTTTGGGATGTTTTGTTTAAATAAATACTTCACAGTCCATTTCATGTTGTGTTTTGCTCAAGTGAATTGTGATTTCTTTTTAATTGTTATTACAATTTTTTTACAGTTGGTATAGGTCTAGAAGGAAGAATCAACTCTACAAGGAAAGACTAACACATCTAAGAAAAAGGAAGGCTATTAGAGGAGAACAAAGGGAAGTGAAATCCTGGTCATGAACAGTGCATTTTGTTGTTAGAAAGTAAGCCTACAGGGAAAAGTGCATTGGGACAGTTTGGGGAGCAGATAGAAGGCAGGGGAAAAGTTTGAATTTAACACTGTGAAACAATCAAATTCTTGGCTATAATTTTCTAATCACAATTAAACATGTATACAATGGTTTGATTTAGGGCCCATCTACACTGACATTTAATACAGTTTCAAAATGATATTGAAGAAAGTGGATTCACTGTGCAGATGATTATACATGAAATCCGGGAGCCAATTTGAGGCTCGGATGGTGATTACATAATTCTCAATAGCATGGACGTACATTTAGGGTTTTCTTTGGTGAAGTTATGTGAGAGTTTGTTGCTTAGCCACCACAGTTTGAAGCTACAGTAGAGTCTCACTTATCCAACTTTCGCTTATCCAGCATTCTGTATTATCCAACGCAGTTTGCCATTTAGTAGTCAATGTTTTTGTAGTCAGATTTTCAATACATTGCGAAGTTTTAGTGCTAAATTTGTAAATACAGTAATTATTATATAACATTATCATGTATTGAACTGCTTTTTCTGTGGTAAAACATGATATTTTGGTGCTTAATTTGTAAAATCATAGCATAATTTGACGTTTAATAGACTTTTTCTTAACCCCTGCTTATTAACCAACATTTTCGCTTATCCAACATTCTGCTGGCCCGTTTATGTTGGATAAGTGAGACTCTACTGTACTTTGAAATGTACTGAATGGTCAGTGTAGATGGAGCCTTTGTCTTCCATTTATCAAAGCTGTGGTGCTTTTTGCTTTTTTGAGATGTTCTTGGAAAGTGGAATGCGCTAAAATTGTCATTGTTTGAGATTTTGCGATAGTTTCCTGCTATGATGGCAAATACCAAAGCCACGTTGCTCAGTCCCCTGTCTGGGAGAGAGGGAGAAGTGGATTCTAGAAATGTCCTTGAGGTGCCCTTCATGTTGTGAAATGGCACTAGTTCTGAGATATGCAAAGAAGAGAAAGAAATGTGTCCTTAATGCAGTATGTCTGTTTACATTCTGAATCATGTTGCTAAATGACTGTAAATCATCGCCATTTCCTCTCTCCCTCCTACTATCGCGCCTTCCTCAAAACTGGGCAGGTGCCCAAATGCAGTAGAAACAATCTCATAAATACAAGCCACTAAATAACATGCTTGCTCAATGGCAAGGAGCCACAAACAGATTCTGCATGCGCTGAATGCCACCATCCATCACTTTAATGGGTGTACTCTGGAAATTAAACCTGTCATGGCCTATCAATGAGAATGTTTCGACCTGTGACATCCTGATGTACTCACTTCTTGCATCTTTTTCTCTGCCACATGCCACTTTTCCCATATGCTTCTACTTAAGTTGAAACTTTTTATATCCTGGGACTTTGATGGCAGGACATTTTTTTCTAACCCAAGGATATGATAAGCCCTGGGATTTTCATCAAAGTGCGGTATGGGGTTCCTGAGAGCCCAGTTATTTGCTACCTGCCATGTATAAACACAAAGCTAGAGAATTGGTTTATGCTAAAGAGGGCAGTTGATTGTGCCAATTTTGTAAGAACAGGGCCTAGCCACATTAAGAATGCCAAGGAACTATGGCCCCGATTCTTTCTGTCTACCTAATGACGATAAATAAAGGATATAAAACACATGGCTTCAGAGAATCTCAACTGCAAGGTTGTTTACTGCTGCTCAGGAGACTAGGACATTGAGCAACGTATTCAAATTACAGGAAAAAAGATTCCACCTAAACATTAGTAAGAACTTACTGATAGTAAGAACTGTTCAACAGTGGAATATGCTGCCTCAGAGCATGGTGGAGTCTCCTCTGAAGGTTTTTAAGCAGAGGCTGGATGACCATCTGCTTTGATTGTGTTTTCCTGCATGGCAGCATGGGGTGGAACTGGATGCCTCTTCCAGTCTCTTCCAATTCTATGATTCTATCTTTGGAAGAGAACCAAAAATTGTGAATATCATATATTACTTAGGTCCGGGCAATCTAAATTACTGTGTTTTCCCATGTGAGTCAACCCGGTCCTTGGGCTCTATAAGAGAGGAATTCTCTCTATCACATCTGCAGAGATATGCCTGTTGCAGAAACCAAAGAAAGCCTTCTTGCTGGTCAGTCCCAATTTATAGAAAGGCTTTCAAAAGAAAGTTATGTAAGTTCCCTCCCTGTTATCCTTCTGCCTTTCATCACTGTTACTGTTATGTGCCTTTCTTGGTGAGATTTGTTCAGAGCTGGGTTTGCCTTGGCCTCCCTCTAAGGCCGAGAGACTTGCCTAAAGTCAGCCAATGGATTTTGATGGCCAAGCGGGAATTCAAACCCTAATCTTCAGAGTTGGATAATAAGGAGGGATTAAGGAAAAGCCTATTAAACATCAAATCTGGAGTCTCCTGTGGCCTAGGGGATAAAAGCCTTGTGACTTGAAGGTTGGGTTGCTGACCTGAAGGCTGCCAGGTTCGAATCCCACCCGGGGAGAGCGCAGATGAGCTCCCTCTATCAGCTCCAGCTCCATGCGGGGACATGAGAGAAGCCTCCCACAGGGATGGTAAAACATCAAAAACATCCGGGCGTGCCCTGGGCAACGTCCTTGCAGACGGCCAATTCTCTCACGCCAGAAGCAACTCCGGTTGCTCCTGACATGAAATATATATATATATATATATATCAAATTAGATTATGGTTTTACAAAATAAGCACCAAAACATCATGTTATACAACATACCCAATACAGAGTTTCATTAAGACAATTTACTCTCTTAGAACTTTGAAGTAATGGTTTAACAACACTGAGCTATGTTAAACCATCTAAGATTTCAGGGACACTTTATTTTAATAAATATTTTCTAAGGTTTTGAAAAAAGCCAGAAAATAAAGATGAAATTGCAGAGCTGTCATTTTAATATAAAGCCAGTGTGATGCAATGGCTTGAGTGTTGGAGAACATGGTTTGAATCCCCACTCATCCATAGAGATCCTCTGGTTAACCCTGGGTAAGTCACATTCGCTCAGCCTCAGAGGAAGAAAATTGCAAACCACCTCTGAACAAATATCGCCAATGACAGGGTCATCTTTGGATTGCCATAAAGTCAGAAATGACTTGAAGGAACACAACAACAGCCATTATTTGAGCCCATACCTCTGTCTAACACACCACTTTAATACACATTGAGCTGCAATTGCTCTCTGCAGTCTCTGTGTGTCACTCTTGTTCTTCAGAGCTTGTTTGTTGCTACTTGGAGCAAGTGGCCTAACAAGTGTGTAATAAATTCATGGCATGCGGTTTTAGGCATGAAACTGAAGACACTCATAAAGAAGGTTCACCCCCCCCTTTTTTTTTTCATGTCCTTATTCTACTACATAGTTCAACATCATTTGCTCCTTCAAATGAAAAGATAACATAATCATAATGTTGTTAGGAGGACACAAACTGGGTTATGGAAGAAGAGAACTGGAGCTGGAAGAGTTCACTGAATCAAGTTCTGTCTCAAGCTAGATCTATACTGCCCTGTAGCCCAGGATCTAATCCCAGATTATCTGGCAGTATAGACTCATATAATCTGGGATAAGAAGATAATCTGGGGTCAAATCCTGGGATATACGGCAGTATCAATCCAGCCCCATTGAAGCAGTTCCCCCTCTCCCCCACTCAATACACTCACCAGGCATTTGTACTGTGCAATATTTCAATGTTAGGTCTCCATCTTAGTTGAGGTCTTATAGCATTGAAGACCTTCTCTTTCTATATGCTGAATTTTTTGCAGCCCTTTTGAGAAATGCAGTGTTCACCTTCGGAATTCTTTGAGGCACAACTGTCTATACTCAGGACCTTAGAGTCAAACTACAGTAGAGTCTCGCTTATCCAACATTCACTTATCCAACGTTCTGGATTATCCAATGCAGTCAGCCTTTAGTAGTCAATGTTTTTGTAGTCAATGTTTTCAATACATTGTGCTAAATTCGCAAATACAGTAATTACTAGGTAGCATTACTGCATATTGAACTACTTTTTCTGTCAAATTTGTTGTTAAACATGATGTTTTGGTGCTTAATTTGTAAAATCATAACCTAATTTGATATTTAATAGGCTTTTCCTTAATCCTTCCTTATTATCCAACATATTCGCTTATCCAACATTCTACCGGCCTGTTTATGTTGGATAAGTGAGACTCCACTGTACATGTGTTTTAATTATGACAGTGTAGATCCAGCCTGATTCAAAGGTTTGTCTGCCTTCCTTTTTGATGAGAGAATGGAACTACCCAAGTTCGCCCCATGGGTATCACGGCACACCTCTTACCATATAAAATGTGAAATCAGCCTGGAATTTACTTTTTATCAAGTTGATATTGACAACCAAGTTTCTGTAAGCCACACCTGAGAAAGAAGAAGCAGTTTGTTAAACAATGCTGGCTTCTTCCTTTTGTGCAGCCTGATCTGATGTATGATTACAGCATCATGTTTAGGTTACTTCAACATGCTTTGTGTGAGGCTGCCTTTGTTTGGAAACATCAGCTGGTCCAGAGAGCTGTAGACAGATTGTCAATGGGCTAGCTACAAGGAGCACACAATTTCCTGGATGGAGCAGTTCCATTGTTGGCTGCTGATCTGTTTCTGGGCACAACTCAAAATGCTTCTTGCAATTGATAAAGCCAGGCTATCTTTAGGACCGTATTTTCCCATAAGAATCTGCCTATATTTTGAGGTCTTCTAGGAGGCTTTTTTCTCTGTGTTGGGTATCATCCTGTACTCCACAAGTCTCCAGTCCCCAATGAGTAGCTAGTCTAGAAAACAGTATTAGAATAAGGGACTCCTTTCTCTATTGCTATGCATGTCTTCCTAGAAGAGGCTTTCTGTCTCTTCTCTTCTTGCTTGACCACTATCGCCTCCCCCATTTAAAGTTGTAGCAATGTGATCTCTTTGAGGTCCAAAGTAACTTCCTCTCTATTGGTATTTTGATTGCTCCTAGGCTTTGGCCATGTGGTTAGCCTCCATTCTTTCTCTCCCTTCTTCCTTTTGTCTCCTCCTGTGGGGATGGATCTTGCTATTCACCAGGCATGATGTAGCTGCATGGATATTTTCTTTAATTTTTACCTTCCTTAGAAGATAGCTTAGTGAGCTAGTTAGCACCAAGAACCTTTTCTATCTAAAATAGATTTATTTTTACCACAATAAATATTTTGAACCTATAATTGTGACTCTACAATCCGTTGCCACCCTAAGGAACAAAAGCTTATCCCAGCTCACCACATGTAAGTTTCTGCTGGTTGTGAAATGTGCTTCTAGCACCCTGCTATATTTTAAGTGGAATCACCCCGAGAGAGGGTTATTTTTTAGTCTAACCGCTCAGGAATTCTTAACACTGTTCTATCATTGTCACTGATACAACTGTTAGGACCATGGGACAGGGCCTTCTCAGGCCCCATCTACACTGCCATATAAAATCCATACTGCCTGCTTTGAATTGGATTATATGGCAGAGTAATTTACCATGTATAATCCAGTTCAAAACAGAAAATCTGGATTATATGCAGTGTAGAGCCAGCCTCAGTGGCTGCTCCCAGGGCTAGGAATTCCCTTCCAAGGCCTCTTCTACACTGCCAAATAAAATCCAGATTATCTGTTTTGAACTAAATTATATGGCAGTGTAGATTCATACAGTTCAAATTGGATAATGTGGATTATATAGCAGTGTAGAAGGGGCCCTAGAGAGAATAGAATAATCCTTACCTCAGTAGGTGACAATCTTTTCCATTTGAAGGCTCTGTGGTAAAGGAGTTTTCATCATGTGTTGTGCTGCTTATATTTGTTGTTTTTGTTTTCAGTTGGCATCCTTTTCATTGCTTTTAATTCTATTGAGTTTTAATTTTTATATGATGTGAAACTCACTTAACCATATTTGTTTTAATTTTTGTAAGCCATGAAGAAAAAGGTGGGATTTAAAAGAAATAGTATAGTAGTAAATCCAGCTGTGGTAGCTTGCTCTCTAGGATGTGTGCACAACACTGCTGTTTGGTTCATCAGGGAAATCTTCCTAACAGCATCATCCAGACAACTGAGTCCATATAGTTTAATCCACTCCTATTACAGCTGCCCATAACCATGATTTTATAATGCCTGTCACCCAGATTACTGTTGTCACCTTGCAGTTTGGAAGTATTTATAACCCTCTTTCAGACACTGGAGGATGTATCATAGCCATTCTATAGCCAGTCTGTGAACATGCCTGGTTCTGGAATGTCTTTCCACTACCTATGATTCTATCTGGGTTATTTTCCCTGCTTTTTAAAAAGATACTACCCAGAAGAGTAGTTGGTTCATATCAACTGGCATTAACAGAGATTGGCCTTCATCAATAATGGCTGAAGAACTAGGCTGGATCTACACTGCCCTATATCCCAAGATCTGATCCCAGATTTTCTGGTTATCACAGATTATCTGGCAGTGTAGACCCATATATTCCTGTTCAAAGCACATAATCTGGTATTAGATCCTGGGATATAGGGCAGTGTAGATCCAGCCCTATAGAACTGGTATCAGGGCTGTAGCCAGAAAAAAATTTTGGGAGGGGTTTTGAAAATTTCAGGGGGGGGGGGGTTGAACCCCTAGCACCCCCCACCCCCGCTACAAACCTGTCAATATCTGCTTGAGATAGTGCCTGGAGGGACTCTTAATGTTTTGCGTCTCATAGATTTAGCATGGGGATTTGGTTAACCAGTTAAAATTCATGAGTAAACCAGGTTTTTTTTATAACCTGAAAAATTTCGGGTGGGGGGGTGAACCCCTAACCCCCCCCCCCCTCGCTACAGGCCTGACTGGTATTATATTGTAGGTCGCATGGCTTTTAATGCTGATTCCTCAATAATCAGTTAATAACTTTGACCAAAAATGCCTTGGGGCTATTGGCAGCCAAGCAGTTCACAGTCTGCTGATATTCTGAAATACATGTCTTTATACCAATGTAAGGGGAATGCCAGGATAGGTTTCCACCTCAGTACACTAACAATTACAAGATAAATATATTCCAAACACACATAAATTAATTGGCACAGTTTCAGCAGGGCATCAGCCCAGGAAGTGTCTCTTTAAAAGTCTGTTAGCAGGACAAGGAAACCAAACAGCGTTTTGATAGGTTGAGGCTGATTTCCAGATACTCTTGCTGCTCTGCTTCTGAGGTCTCCTCATAACAGCTGGCTCCTCTCCCTGTGGGTGCTGCTCTGCATTTCTTCTTCTTCCTCTTCTGACCCTGAGGGATCAGGGCTGTAGCTGAAAGTCTCGGTGTTGTGGTGCAGGAAGCGTGTGCTGGCCCTTTGCCTTCTACATTCCTCATCAATGTCCTCTTCTTCATTTTCCTGCCCTTGCACTTCTCCAGGCAGCAGTTTCTCTGAGCCCTTGCTGACTCCTCTCTGTTTCTCAGCCTCGGCTCCCATCACCTGCTCCTTGGCCTTCCGACTCCGCTTCCACTTCATTCTGCGGTTCTGAAACCAGATCTTCACCTGTGAGAGATGGACCAACAGATGGTTGACAGGAACTCTTTCTTATTATGACACTGATGCCCCTGCCATATAAACACTGCCATATAAAAACCAAGTAATCGCCGGATTATATGGCAGTGTAGCATCATATAATCCAGTTCAAAGCAGATAATGTGGGTTATCTGCTTCAATAATCTGGATTATATGGCAGTGTAGATGGGGCCTGCATCTGTCATATCCCTAGATCAGTGACTCTCGAACTTCGGTCTTCCACAGTTCTTGGATTTCAGCTCCTAGAAAGCTCAGCCAGCATAGTCAATGCTTAAAAATTCTAGGAGCTGAAGTCCTAAACATCTGAAGCATCAACTTCCTTCCAGGGCATGTTATTAACTTTGCCTTATTTGTGCAAAATGACCCATCATGTTCCATTCAAGAACAGAAGGCCGAGAACCAGAACTTTGCACATAAGTTTGTTACTGTTTATCAAACAAAAGAATCACATCTACACTTCTGCATGTGTTTGGTTCTCATCACACCACTGTTTGAATTGAAAGGTTTCAGTTACAGTAAGGAAAAAGGACCCGCCTCCTTGCCAGTCAAATCAGTGCCAGGAAAGACTGCTTTATGGGCCACATCTTCCATAATCCCTTCGCCTTCTGCTGGGGAATCCTAAACAGCCAGTGAGCTTTAGGGTTCTCCCACACTGCCATATAACCCAGAATATCAAGGCAGATAATCCACAATATCTGGGTTATCAGAGGCCTCTTCCACACAGCTGAATAAAATCCCACTATCTGCTTTGAACTGGGATATATAGCAGTGTGGACTCAGATAACCAAGTTCAAAGCAGATATTGTGGGTTATTTTGCCTTGATATTCTGGATTATATGGCTGTGTGGAAGGGCCCTGAGTCCACACTGCCATATAATCCAGTTCAATGTGAATTTTATACAGCTGTGTGGAAGAGGCCCCAGAGGATCTACCTTAGATTTTCTTACATCTTGAATGCTTTTTATAACTGCATACCTATTGTTCCCACCCGGACCAAACCTTTCCCCCATTATTAACAAAAAGCATGGCAGAGAAACTATGTTCTCACTTTAGCCCATAACAGTTCTCTGCAAGAACACTTGTCATTTTCATCAGGGAATACTGACAGGTACAGGTCTTCAGTTTATTTAAATACAGTAGAGTCTCACTTATCCAACATAAATGGGCTGGCAGAATGTTGGATAAGCGAATATGTTGGATAATAAGGAGGGATTAAGGAAAAGCCTATTAAACATCAAATTATGTTATGATTTTACAAATAAAGCACCAAAACATCATGTTATACAACAAATTGGACAGAAAAAGTAGTTCAATACGCAGTAATGCTATGTAGTAATTACTGTATTTATGAATTTTACACCAAAATATCACGATATATTGAAAACATTGATTTCAAAAATGCGTTGGATAATCCAGAATGTTGGATAAGCGAGTGTTAGATAAGTTAGACTCTACTGTAGTTACATGAATGGCTGATTAAAAGCCATAGCAGCTTAAGATCATTCTATTGAGATTTCTGAAGTTCATTCTCAATGTCTCCAATTGGACTGTACCTGTGTCTCGGTAAGCATCAGTGATGTGGCCACCTCAAAGCGTTTGGGCCGTGATAAGTACTTGTTGATCTTGAACTGGTTCTCCAGCTCCAGAAGTTGCTGGCTGGTGAAGGCAGTCCGAGGGCGACGGCATTTGCCCATCAGGCCAGACTGTGGGCCAGCTGAAAGGGAAAGCAAGAGTCACATAAATGGCTCAGAAGGATGAAACTACATTTCGCTGGCTGCATAATATGTACCTATTTGTACTGGAGCATTTGTCTAAGACAGAATGCATGTGAACAATTTTGTTAAAATCTCCATTTTCCATCAGAGACAAAGGCTATCAAACTGCACTAATTCTAACATGTAGATGTACCCAAAGTACATACATTTAGGGTGCAAATTAGCTCTGAATCAATCAAGTAAATTTAGACTGAGGCCCCTTCTACACAGTTGAATAAAATCCTACATTATCTGCTTTGAACTGAAATAATCATATAACCCAGAATATCAAGGCAGAAAATCCCACAATATCTGCTTTGAACTGGGTTAACTGAGTCCACACTGCCATGTATTCCAGTTCAAAGCAGATAATATGGGATTTTTATTCAGCTATGTGGAAGAGGCCTAAGAAATTCCCATGAAATCCAAGAGGTCACAATGTCAATAGGTTAATTTGAAGGCATACACAAACACACATACAAAATGCTTGAGAGAGTAATGCATTTTGTAGAATGAAAGTTTGAATGACAGATGTCTTCAAATCATCTGTCAATTGGTGCTGACCCCATGATTTGCACAGTGTTAATTTTAAGTAAGAATCATTCAAAGACAGTTTGCATGGCCTTCCACTGATATATAGCCTACAGTATCTGGTATTTCTTGGCAAACTCCAGTCTATTTACTATCTAGGACTGACCTTGCTTAGTTTCCAAAATGAGATGGGATCTGGCACTTTGAGAGTATTTTGGTTTGGCACAAATGGCTACTGCTCTCATTCATTTCTCAGGAAATATCCATCCAGCCAGCAAAAAGGATCAGGGCTGTGAATCTTCTGCCCACCCCCAGTTTTGCTGGACTCCCACTCCTGCCAGCCTAGCCCATGGCAAAGGAGGCTGGGCGTTAAAGTCCAATAACACTTAGGTGCTGCGTATGTACCACCCCGATCTGTGATCATATTCCCTTACTAGCATTGTGGTATTTGATTATGTACATGAAGCCAAGGAAATTGCAAAGAAACATAAGCTAGACACACTGAGCCTGTTGCCTTCCCTCCAGGTAATGATTTTATTGCCCAGTTGATATTAGCTTGCTTGATATGTTATCAGTGCTCATTTTAACCATCACAATCAATTCCGTTGGTGAAATTAAACCTCCTTTATTAGCCTAAGGTGTATTTAATTACCTCCAGCTGTCTCATGCCATGATAAAAGGCAGCCCTCCTTCAGAGGGGCTTAGGTGCTCCTATCTCTCTAATGAGCCTTTATCAGAGCAACTGCCAACTCAGGGAGAGAGGGAACAAAAGAAGCTTTGAGGGAGACGGGTGGGGCAGGGAGGGTGCTCCTTGATTCCCCAATTATCCTCAACTTTATGGGATGCCTCCAGGATTAACTTTTATTGCCCTTGACTAAATAGAGAACAGACATTTAGTGGTGAAAGTAGGCAGGGACAGGTAGATACAGAATACCACAAACAAATAAAAAATAACATTATGGGAGTTCATGACAAACATGTAATCTACATTGATCACATCACACATTCTAAACAACACATGTGGGCCTAGAGAACCGACCAATGACATGGCGTAATGAGTAAAATGTTGGATCAGGATTTGAAAGATCCAAAATCAAGTTCCCAATGAGCCATAAATGCATAGGGTAACCTTGGGCATTTCTCTCTCCCTATCTATCTATATCAGTGGTTCTCAACCTGTGAGTCCCGGGGTGTTTTGGCCTACAACTCCCAGAAATCCCAGCCAGTTTACCAGCTGTTAGGATTTCTGGGAGTTGAAGGCCAAAACATCTGGGAACCCACAGGTTGAGATCCACTGGGTTAAACAGTCTATGAGCCACCTGTGCCACTTAAGCTGAAAGATGGAAAGGCTGGAGGACATATATGTAATCTTTTTGTCAAAGGCTTTCATGGCCAGAATAATTGGGTTGCTGTGAGTTTTCTGGGTTGTATAGCCATGTTCCAGAAGCATTCTTTCCTGATGTTTCTCTGAGGATGGCTGCCATAGATGTGGGTGAAACATCAGGAGAGAATGCTTCTGGAACATAGCCATTCACCCTGGAAAACTCACAGCAACCCATATATGTAATTGATCAATCACCGTAAGTTTCATTTCAGTGTAACTGTCACACATTTCATAAAACAAGATGCCAAATATGAAGTCTTCATTTGCAGGGGCTAGTCTAAATTCATCCAGCTATTCAGCCTTGTTGTGGCAGCAAAATAATACACTCAGAAGCAATCAACAAAGGGGCTGAATTCTTGTCATCTAGTCATTGTTTTAATTCTTAGTCATCAAGTGCGTAACCTTGGACAGTTACATCACAGATATGAATTACCAAAGCATGAGGTCAACAACAGATCAGTACTAAATATTAGGTAAAGATAAAGGCTTTCCCCTGACATTAAGTCTTGTAGTGTCTGACTCTGGAGGGTGGTGCTCATCTTCATTTCTAGGCCAAGGAACCAGCGTTGTCCGTAAACACATCCAAGGTCATGTGGCCAGCATGACTACATGAAGTGTCATTACCTTCTGCTGGGCCGGTACCTATTGATCTACTCACATTTGCATGCTAGCTTGGGAGAAGCTGGGGCTAACAGCAGGAGCTCACCCACTCCCCAGATTCGAACAGCAGACCTTTCAGTCAACAAGTTCAACAGCTCAGTGGTTTAACCTGCTGCTGCTGTATGTCTAATGTAAAATATTTCAAATCCTAAATAAGATATATTGTCATTTATTAAGTACTGTGAAATACCTTGTATTTTCCTTGTACCTTGCCAGTGCAGATGCTTTCAATGTCAGTTCTAGAAGCCTCAGATAGCATAGGCAATGGTGTGGGATTGTGGGTGTTATAATCCCAAATCTCTTGAGGTTTTTCACGCACTATGGCATACTTCTACCTACTTCTTCTTGCCATGCATTAATCCAACTCTCCATTCATAGGCAAGTGATAGAGCAAGTCAGCAATGCATGAGTCCATCAGTTCCTCAGCAAGTGCTAGCTAGTCATAAGACTTTCTATGTGTAAGACATGGAAGATAAAATGTTCTATATTATAGGGACTCCACTTTGGAAGAAAATGAACTGGTACTTCTCGTCTGATCTTCATCAGCTTAATTGCAGGAGACAATAATAATTTGATTTTGAAGTTTATATGTTTGTTCATTCAGTTTTTCCCTTTCAATTAACTGAAGGTGCATCTACAGTGTAGAATTAATGCAGTTTGACACAACAAACTGCCCTAACTCCATGCTATGGAAGGCTGAGAGCTGTAGTTTGACAAGGCCTTTTGCCTTCTTTGCCAAAGGGTACTGGTGCCTCACTAAACTACAGCTCCCAGAGTTTTATAACATTGAGCCATGGCAGTTGAAATTGTGTCAAACTGCATTAATTATATACTGTAGATGCACCCTTAAACCCTTTAAATGGGTTTTAAAGCACTGTTACTATAAACCTGAGTATTTAATGGCCATACAGGCAAGAGAGTTGTTTGAGTATCTGAATAAATGGCACCCCTGCTTGTTGAATGCCTGTAGGTTTTGTCAGTCGTCATGGAGAAGTGTACACACCTTGCCATAATAATTAGAAAACATAGCCATGGGTGTGCCAACATAATGCCATATAAATCAGCTGGGTTGTGAACTTTTACAACAAAGTTCACATGTAAGGTAAATGCAAATCTATTGGCAGATTGGATTTAAACCTTTCTGGGTGATTTGCAGCAAATGAGCAATGATTTCTAGCTGGCAGTTGTTGAAAAATAGTAACAACAAATTATATTGCTGAGATAAAGAAAAATCGGTGAACACAAAACTATACAGTGATATGGAAGAGTTCTGTAGCTCTTTTCAGTTTTCAATTTCTATGATTCCATGATCAACAACAACAACAACAACAACCGCACTTTATTTGTATTCCACCCTATCTCTCCTAGGGGACTCAGTCTCTGGTATCAAGTTTCTGGTATCAAGATCACTGGGATTAAATTCAACTGTTGTTCTCTACCAGAGCAGACCCATTGAAACCATTGAGATTTCAACTATTGCTCAATATTTTTAATCCATCTGAGACTAACAATTGAACCAGAGTATTACCTATTAAAACCTCCAAATCTTTCTCTTTATCAATATAAATTGCTGTAAAAAGAAGCCATCCTTGCCTCTGTGTGCCTTCAAGTTGACTTGGACTTCTAGCTATGCTTTCATGGGATTTTCTTGATAAATGTATTCAGATGAAGTTTGTCATTGTCTTCCTGGGAGGCCAAGAGAGCATGACTTGCGCAAGGTCACCACTGGATTTCCATGGCCAGTGCTCCCATTTTGGATGTTTCGCCCACATCTATGACAGGCATCCTCAGAGGTTGTGAGGTCTGTTGGAAACTAGGCAGGTGAGGAAATGTCCAAGGTAGGAGAAAGAAAGAACTCTTGTTTGATTGAGGCAAGTGTGAATGTTGCAATTGGCTACTTTGATTAGCACGGAATGGCCTTGCCACTTCAAAGCCTGGCTGCTTCCTTCCTGGGAGAATCCTTTGTTGGAAGGTGGCCAATGGCAACATTCACACTTGCCTCAAGCAGACAAGAGTTCTTTCTCCCACCCTGGACATTCCACAGATATATAAACTCCACTTTCCTAGTTTCCAAAAGACCTCACAACCTCTGAGGATGCCTGCCATAGATGTGGGCGAAACCTCAAGAGAGAATGCTTCTGAAGCATGGCACATGGCCATACAGCCCGAAAAACTCACAGCAACCCATTGTCGTTATTGTACCCAACCCGGTTTTTTCCACTTTTGTTTTATCCCTTTTTTAAACTGTATGTTTCTTTTTTCATTCAGGTCGTGAACTACATTGGGACCCATACTACCGCTTGAACCCCATCCTGGAAGAAAGAGGGATATGAATTCAATACATAGAAATAAAATAAATGTTGGGAGAAAGGGTACATAAAAATAAAACCAACAATCAATCCATATAAATAAATAAACTGAGTGCATTTACACTTGACTAGATATTGGCGGTTGGTTTCAGTGGACCAAACCCTGATATCAAAAGCTGCATCCTGTGTTATTTGTTTTTGTGGCAATTTGTACTGTGTTTTATTAATTTTTAAACTGGACTTAACAACTGTAATGTGTTGTTTTTATCTTAACTGATGTTGCCATTGTTTAATATATGACATAAGTTTACACAATTTGTATGCGCTATGGCACTTGTATGTGCTTCTGTAAGCCCTCACGAGTCCTTCTGGGAGATAGGGGGGTGGAATCACTGGATTGCTGTGAGTTTTCCGGGCTGTATGGCCATGTTCCAGAAGCATTTTCCCCTGACATTTCACCCACATCTATACTAAGTGGTCCATCAAATGCTGGGCCACTAGCAACCACCATGTCAGACTAATCAAGGTGATTAATTGCAACATTCACACTTGACGAGAGTTCCTTCTCCCATCCTGGACCTTCCACAGATATATAAACCCCCCTTGCTTAGTTTCCAACAGACCTCACAACCTCGGAGGATGCCTGCCATAGATATGGGCGAAACCTCAGGAGAGAATACTTCTGGAACATGGCCATACTGGCGGGAAAACACACAATAACCCTGAGACCTCACAACCTCTGAAGATGCCTGCCACAGACGTGGGAGAAACGACAGGAGAGAATGTTTCTGCAACATGTCCATACAGCCCGGAAAACTCACAGCAACCCGACAGATAACATTGTGAAATAAAAATTGGTCGGATGGGGGGGGGGGACACCCTTTTCGTGATACAAATCTCAGTTTTTGATCGAGATATATTGGGGTATACAGGTTACTTCTAGGACCGATAAAGAATTTACAATGAGAGGAAAGGAGATTTGGTCTCCAAAGGGGGAGATGAATTCTTAAAGCTGGGATTTATCTTCAAATAGACAGGATCTGAAGGCCTGGTGACGGGAACTGCCCTCTATTCCCACACATCAGGAACCTGAAACAAAAGTTGCCTCATTTACTCAACGCTCACCAAACCTCGACTGAGGCAGCAACGACCATGGCATTAACTCAATGAAGCTGTCAAGGAGTTTATTACTCCGCTCAGTGCTAAGTACAGTAATTGTATAGGTTTATGGTTTGATACCTATCGGCTGGTTACACCGGCAGAAACAATGATGTTTTCGTTTCAAATAAAATGAAATCTTCATTATTTCTAGGACGCAAACTTGGTGACAAAAATGTCGTTTTACACATGGTCCCTTGCAATGTTGCAAATTAGGAGGCTTTGCTGAGTTCTCGCGTCAGACATGCTGGAACCAGAATGTTGCAAAGAAAATTCAACCGGTTTGTTCCGAATGAAACCCCGTTGTACTCAATAGGATTTTTTAAAGCTGGGTGTAATATTCCAGCTTCAATCAGAATATACTAAATCAGAATATACCAAACACAGCATCTCCGAAACACGAATCAAGGAACATGAAAAGCACTGCAGACTAACTCCACCAGAGAAGTCAGCCACAGAAGAGCACTTGAACCAACCTGGACACAGCATAGTATTTGAGAAGACAGAAATGCTGGACCACTCTCACAACCACCATGTCAGACTACACAGAGAAGCCACCGAAATCCATAAGCATATGGACAACTTCAACAGAAAGGAGGAAACCATGAAAATGAGCAAACTCTGGCTACCAGTATTTTAAAAACTCTAAAATCAGGACATTAAATAAAGAACAATACTCAGAAAACAGTGGAATTCCAGACAGGAAACAATCAGGACCAGCAAAACTTCTCCCAACAAAGGACTCCCCCAGGCAGGAAGCAGCCAGGCTTTGAAGCTACACGGCCATTCAATGCTAATTAAGCTAGCCAGTTGCAACGTTCACAATTGCCTCAATCAAACAAGAGTTCTTTCTTTCTCCCATCCTGGACTTTCCACAGATATATAAACTTCCCTTGTCTAGTTTCCACCAGACCTCACAACCTCTGAGGATGTCTGCCATAGATGTGGGAGAAACGTCAGGAAAGAATGCTTCTGGAACATGTCCATACAGCCCGGGAAAACTCATAGTAGCCTAGAATATACTCTGTTATTTCGGAAGATTTCAGCCTTCCTTGATGCAGAAATGTAAGACCTAAAACCCCAAGACCGGTGCGAAAAACACACAATCGGAATAAAAGGATTCAAAGCTCTTTTACTAAAGTCACATCTATATTAGCCATTTAACTGATTTAGAAACTACCTTCAAACTGCAGCAGCTAGGTAACTGAGGATACTGGCATATATTGCACTTTACAACTGCTTTATATGGCCAGCGTAGACCATATAATGCAGTTCAACGCAGTTCCAACTGCATTATATGGGTCTACTCTTACTATATAATGCAACTCCAAACTGCATTATTTGGCAGTGAAGATCCAGCCTGTGTGAAAGAAAGCCCTTAATTCGTAGCAGGACTCTGTGGTTTGTACAATCTGGGCCTCAGGATTTCCTGTGTAATCATATCTGCACGGCGAAACCACTTTCTTTAATACTGATTTGCAAAGGCGCTAAATAAAAATGCTCAGTGTAGATATGGAGTGAATGAAGTATCAATATTGGCAACCTCTGAGGATGCCCGCCATAGATGTGGGCGAAGCGTCAGGAGACAATACTTCGGGAACATGGCCACACAGCCCGAAAGACATACAGCAGCCCCAATATTGGCATTGCTTGTTTCACTCATAAATGCATTCCTGGGAGTTTCTTTTGTGTGGGAGTGAGTGTGGGTATCAGGAGCGACTTGAGAAACTGCAAGTCGCTTCTGGTGTGAGAGAATTGGCCGTACAGACGTGACTCCCGGATGTTTTATGTGGGAGCTCATCCGCAGTCTCCCGGGTTGGCTTCGAACCGGCAACTTTCAGGTCAGCAACCCAACCTTCAGGTCAGCAGTCCTGCCGGCACATGGGGTTTAACCCACTGCGCCAGGGAGTTCCTATTCCTGGGCTGCATCTACATAACAATTCCGACCATCCTGCCGTGGATCGGGTCGCGCTCTCACCCCACGACGCCCAAGGCACGTCTGTGGGGTTCAGCCGCTAGCTTCCCTATATAAGTAAACCGAGGCCAGCCTCCCTTCCTGCCTCGCTCCCGGCTGAATATCTTGGTGAGCCATTAACCGGGCCCTCCCTCGGCAGAAGGGCCCCGAGGCCTTGGGCAGATTAAAGTACAAACCCTTTTACAACTTCCCCGGGCCCCGCAGGGTGATTGATGTGGGAAAAGGCCGACAGGGAAACCGGAGGAGCGGGGGGGGGGGGGTGCGTGTACACTGTGAAATTAAGGCAGTTTGACACCACTTGAATAGCTGGATGCTGTGGAATCGCAGGAGTTGCAGTTTACAAGGTCTTCCTCCTCTTCACCAGATAGCAACCCTCATGGTTTTTTAGCATTGAGCCAGGGCAGCTCAAGTGGTGTCAGACTACATTCTTGCCATACATCAAGGGAACCACTGACCGCATAGGGAAGCTGATGTATAAACACCACCTACAAACTATCTACAGACCCACTAAAGAAATCCAGCCAATGCTACGCTCAGCCAAGGACAAGAGGGATCCTCTCACCTCTGCAGGAGTCTACCGTATACCATGCAGCTGTGGACAAGTCAATGTAGGGACCACCAAACACAGCATTGCCCAAACACGAGTCAAAAAACGTGAAAGCACATCAGACTAAATCTACCACAGAACTCAGGCATAGCAGAACACTTGATGAACCAACCTGGACACAGAATATTATATGAGAACACAGAAATGCTGGGCTACTCTCACAACCACCATATCAGACTGCACAGAGAAGCCACTGAAATCCACAAGCACGGGGACAATTTCAACAGAAAGAAGGAAACTATGAAAATGAACAAAATCTGGCTACCAGTATTAAAAAAACCCTCTAAAATCAGGACAGTAAATAAAAAAAACACCACTCAGAAAACAGGGAAATTCCAGACAAGAAATAATCAGGGCCAGCTGACACCTCCCAACAAAGGATTCCCCCAGGCAGTAAGCAGCCAGATCTTGAAGCTGGCAGGGTCATTAATGCTAATCAAGGTGATTAACACTTGCCTCCAACAGACAAGAGTTCCTTCTCCCACCCTGGACATTCCACAAATATCTAAACCCTACTTGCCTAGTTTCCAACAGGCTCACAACCTCTGGGGATGCCTGCCATAGCTGTGGGCGAAACGCGAGGAGAGAATGCTTCTGGAACATGGCCACACAGCCCGGAAAACTCACAGCAACCATCATGGTGTTGTAGCACTGATCCAGGACATTCAAGCGGTGTCAAACTGCATTCAAACTTCATGGAAAGTACCCTTCAAGGGAATGGATTTGCATACCGATATTACAAACTAACACGCCAGGGATCTTTAAATTCACTTCCCTGTCGTCGTGGTGAGACTCCCAATTTGGAAAGATTTGGGTCCGATTCGTCAATTACACTATGTCAAAAAAAATTTAAAAATTCCCTCTACATTGCCAGACAATGCCTTTTGGGTTATATTACATGGTCAGTGTAGACCAGGTATGGGCAGAGATAGTATAAAGAGATAATATAAAATTCCTGAGTAATTTCATCGCTGTGTTGTCGAAGGCTTTCGTGGCCAGAATGACTAGGTTGTTGTGAATTTTCCGGGCTGTATGGCCATGTTCCAGAAGCATTCGCCCTTGACGTTTCGCCCACATCTATGGCAGGCATCTTCAGAGGTTGTGAGGTATATTGGAAAGTAGGCAAATGGAGTTTATATATCTGTGGAAGGTCCAGGGTGAGAAAAGGACTCTTGTCTGTTGGAAGCAAGCGCGAATGCTGCAATTAATCACCTTGATTAGCACGGAGAAGCCTTGCAGCTTCAAAGCTTGGCTGACTCGTGCCTGGGGGAATCCTTTGTTGGTAGGTATTAGCTGGCCCTGATTGTTTCCTGTCTGGAATTTCTCTTTTTTCAGAGTGTTGTTCTTTTCTTACTGTCCTGATTTTAGAGTTTTTTAATATTTAAAATCAGGACAGTAAAAAAAGAACAACCGTTTTTTTTTAATATTGGTAGTCAGATTTTGTTCATTTTCATGGTTTCCTCCTTTCTGTTAAAATTGTCCACATGCATGTGGATTTAATTGGCTTCTCTATGAAAATAAACAAAATATGGTTACCAGTATTAAAAAAAACTTATAAAATCAGGACATTAATAAAGAACAACACTCAGAAAATAGGAGAATCCCAGACATGAATTAGTCAGGGCCAGGTAACACCTCCCAACAAAGAATTCCCCCAGCCAGACCTTGAAGCTGAAAGACTATTCAGTGCTAATCAAAGTGGTCAATTGAAACATTAATACCTGCCTCAAACAGGAGTTCTTTCTCCCATCCTGGGTTTTCCACAGATATATAAACCCCACCTGATTAGTTTCTAACATACCTCATTACTTCTGAGGATGCCTGCCATCAGGGCCGTAGCCAGAAAAAACATTCGGGAGGGGTTTTGAAAATTTGAGGGGGGGGGGTTAAACCCCTAGCACCCCCCCCCCCTACAAACCTGTCAATATCTGCTTGAGATAGTGCCTGGAGGGACTCTTAATGTTTTGCGTCTCATAGACTTAGCATGAGGATTTGGCTGACCGGTTAAAATTCATGAGTAAACCAGGTGTTTTTTTATAACCTGAAAATTTTCGGGGGGGGGGTGAACCCCTAAACCTCCCCCCCCCCTTACAGGCCTGCCTGCCATAGATACAGGCGAAAGATCAGGAGAGAATGATTCTGTAAACTCACTATAGAAGGCATGGGCAAACTTGGGCCCTACCGGCTGTTAGGAATTGTGGGAGTTGAAGTCCAAAACACCCAGAGGGCCCAAGTTTGCCCACGCCTGCACTATAGATCAATGTCTCATAAACTGTGCTCTTCCAGGTGTTCTCCGAAATCCCAGCTGTTAGGAATTGTGGGAGCTAAAATCCAAAACACCTGGAGGAGCAGAGTTTGAGAAACTCTGCTCTACACTGAGCATATCATGCAGCCAGCGGAGCGACTTTCCTGCAGTGCTGGGGCGTGACTCACCGTGGAAGTCGGGAAAGCGTGGGGCCAGGATCCCGGCTCGGACCCACTGCTCCAGCGGGAAGGAGGCGCCCAGCTTGAAGGGCTCGGCAACGGGAGGTGGAGGGAGGTGCGGGAAGGCGGCGAAGGCGAGGGCCGGGTGGGCCTGCCCCGTCAAGGCGGGCAGCGGGAAGAGCGCGGGCGCGTAGAGGCCCGGCGGGGACAGGCTCAGCAAGCCGGGCTTGGGCACGAAGGCGGCGGGAGGGCTCTGCGAGGAGGCGCGGGGCTCTTCGGCTAGCAGGGCGTCGATGCGGAAGTTCTGGGACTTCTCCATGGCCTTCGGCATCTCAGCCCCTGCCTTCCTTCTTTCTCGAAGCGGGGTTTCTCCTCCACTCCTTTGACGCCCGACACGGCTCTCATCAGTCTCCTCCCCGGCTTTGTTACTCCTTCTCCATCTCCGCCCCGTCGGGAGTGACGCGCACTCGCTCGCTGCTCAAGGCTGGAGGGAGGTTGCAGTGCGTCCACACTTGACACGGGCCAACTTCGACCCTCCCTCCAGGGATGATAGGAGATGCAGTCCAACAAAACCTGAAAAGCCACAAGTTCCCCGTCCCTGCATTAAGATGTACAACTCTTTTATTTTTAACCAACCTTTCCCCGTTTGTCCCATAATTGCATCTCAGGATTTCTCTGGATAACCCTTGGGCAGTGTCGAACTACAGTAGAATCTCACTTATCCAACATAAACGGGCCGGCAGAATGTTGGATAAGCGAATATGTTGGATAATAAGGAGAGATTAAGAAGAAGCCTATTAAACATCAAATTAGGTTATGATTTTACAAATTAAGCACCAAAACATCATGTTATACAATAAATTTGGCAGAAAAAGTAGTTCAATATGCAGTAATGTTATGTTGTAATTACTGTATTTACGAATTTAGCACCAAAATATCACAATGTATTGAAAGCATTGACTACAAAAATGCGTTGGATAATCCAGAACGTTGGATAAGCGAGTGAGACTCTACTGTAATTCAAATTATTCATGAGATGATCTGACAGAACAGCTACAGCTTCAGGAGCACTTGGTTGGCTGGTCAGATCATCTCTCAGTGGATCTACTGTAAACCTCAAACTCTGCTCTTAATGCCATTGCCTGCATTAAACAAAGCTGAGAACCCAAAAGTACTGTACTGGATCCCGCTTCATTAAAGCTAAATAGTCCTCTAAAGTTTGTGTGTTGTCATCGGTTCCTCAATGTTTTGCCCATTTGCGCAATATGCCCTTGAGATGCATTTTGGTCTTTCAACACATGGGGTCTTTAAAGGGTCCTGATTGATTGGAGAAACTATGTTTCTTTCAAAAAGCTAAGCATTTCCTTGTGCCTTTGATGTCCCCAGGTTAGCAACGGCAGCAGCAACAAAAATGGAGAAAAGGGTGGCAGGCTTCCATTAGAAAAGCAGAATGCTCATTTTTAAGGATGAAAGGAGACAGATGACTCTCTTGTGTACTGAGTCACGGGTTGTTAGGAATGGTGGGAGTTGGAAGTCCAAAACACCTGGAGGGAGGGTCGAAGTTGGCCCGTGCCTGCTATAGAGTCAACTCTAGGTGAAACTAACAATAGAATCTGAGACATAGTTTGAAAAAGTTCTGTGTGTTCTCTGTGTTAGCGAGGCAATGTTTCTACTAGTCTCTCCAAACTAGACACTACTGATCCAATTCTGTCTTAAATGCAATCATCTTCCCAGTCTGACCCATTGAAACGAATGGGATTTGTCAAGTCAAATACTAACATAGGTCTCATCGCGTTGCTGTGAGTTTTCGTATGGTCATTATTCCAGAAACATTCTCGCCCACATCTCTGTCAGGCATCCTCAGAGGTTGTGAGGTCTGTTGGAAACTAAGCAAGTGAGGTTTATTATATAGCTGTGGAAGATCCAGACTCTTGTCTGTTTGAGGCCACTGTGAATGTTGTAGCTGGCCAGCTTGATTCTCATTGAATAGCCTTGCAGCTTCAAAGCCTGGCTGCTTCCTGCCTGAGGTAGGGTCTCGTTGATTTAGCTAGGATTTTGATCCCCTTGCAGCCCCGTGCTACTTTTTGCACCTGTCTTTCCATGAAAAAGTCCGTTGAAGTTCGTGGGTGTGTTCGGGCCCCTTCTACACTGCCATCTAATCCAGGTTATAAAAGCAGACAATGCACGTTATCCTCTTTGGATTGAATTCTATGAGTCTACACTGCCATATCATCCAGTTCAAAGCAAATAATTTGGATTTTATATGGCAACATATAGAAGGGGCCTTCGCCAATAGACCTTAGTAGGAGCCAGCACTTTACTGGATCAGAGGATGCATTCTACGCTGTAGAATTAATGCGGTGTAATACCACTTTAACTGCTGTAGCATCATGGGAATTATAGACTGGCCCATTGTACACAGCTGAATAAAGTCTCTCATTATCTGCTTTGAACTGGAATATATGGCAGTGTGGATTCAGATAACCCAGTTCAAAGCAGATATTGTGGGATTTTCTGCCTTGATATTCTGGTTTATATGGCTGTGTGGAAGGGCCTTCAGATAACCAATTTCAAACCAGATATTGTGGGATTTTCTGCCTTGATATTCTGAGTTATATGACTGTGTGGAGGGGACCTACGTGATCCACCAGAACTTCTCTAAAGACCTTGCAAAACTACAACTCCTAGCTACCATGCCATTGAATCATGTCAAACTGCATTGTTAGTACCGTGTAAATGCACCCTTAACACTCAAACTATAAGCATAATGGAACAAGATTCGTCAGACCTTTGCTCAGGGTTCCTGCCCTTCCCAGCCAACCCTGTTTGGCTCAGGCGCCAAGGAAGAAAGAGGAGCTCTTTGTCATCGTACGTTTCAGGGCGCAAAAATTAAAACAATGTCAATTTCTAAACATAGATCGAGAGCCTGGCAATTTAAAATACCCTTTGCTTAATATCTTGTATTATGTCCGTGAGGATTTATCCATCCTAGAATTCACAACTTTTGAAAAATAATCACCGGAGTCTCAGCAGCACCATAGCCATAATTCAGCATTACGAATTAATTTTCCAAAAGACTTTTATTGAATTCTGTTTATATTTATTTCTATGCCGAATCCTTGTGTGTATATGCTTTGAAGTCGACAATCATAGGGTTTTCCTGGGCAAGAAACACTCAGAAATGGTTTTGCCAGTTCCTTCCTCTAAAATATAGCCTACAGCTCCCGGTATTCATTGATGGTCTCCCATCCAAGTATTAAACCAGAGCAGACCTTGCTTAATGTGTTGTCGAAGGCTTTCATGGCCGGGATCACAGGGTTGTTGTATGTTTTTCTGGGCTGTATGGCCATGTTCCAGAAGGCAGGCATCAGATGTGAGGATGCCTGCCATAGATGTGGGCGAAACGTCAGGAGAGAATACTTCTGGAACATGGCCATACAGCCCGGAAAACATACAACAACCCAGACCTTGCTTACTTTCCGCAGACAGAATCTGGTACCTTTTAAAGTATTTAGTTACATGCCTCGAAGTCAAATTCGACTTAGGATGAGCCGATCATAGCGTTTCCTTGGCAAGATTTGTTAGGAGGGAATTTTTCCTTTGTGCTGTCGAAGACCGGAATCACTTTATTTACTGTCCAGATTTTAGCGTTTTTTAATACTGGTAGCCAGGTTTTGTTCGTTTTGATGGTTTCCTCCTTTCAACAAAAAAGGAGGAAACCTTTCAACAAAAAAGGAGGAAACCATGAAAATGAACAAAATCTGGCTCCCAGTATTTAAAAACCTTTAAATTCAGGACAGTAAATAAAGAACAACACTAAAAAACAAACGAACAGGGGAATTACATGCGTGAAGCAATCAGGACCAGCTAACACCTCCCAACAAAGGATTATCCCAGGAAGGAAGCAGGCAAGCTGTGAAGCTGCAATGCTATTCAATGCTAATCTAGATGGCCATTGGCAACATCCACACTTGCCTCAGGCAGACAAGAGTTCTTTCTCCCACCCTGGACATTATTCCACAGATATATAGACCTCACAATCTCTGAGGATGCCTGCCATAGATGTGAATGAAACGTCAGGAGAGAATGCTTCTGGAACATGTCCATACAGCCCGGAACACTCACAGCAACCCAAACACAGGTCTCCTTGTGGAGAGAAAAAGCGGGGTATAAATATACAATAATAACATCGGGGTTGTTGTATGTTTTCCGGGCTGTAATAACATCAACAACATTGGACAACATACGGTCAATAGCGGACTAAAACTAATATCATTTTTTTAAGTCATGTCCTGAACGGATGGTGGTTCCTGTTGGGTTGTTCTCTTGATAATTTTTTTAAAGTCCAATACCCACACGCTTCATTTCCTAAACAAGGGTGTCTTTTAAACCTGAGGCAGACGAAAACGGGTCTGACAGCTTGAAATAAAAAGGAGCTCTACGCAAACATGTAAAATAAAATAAAATAAAGGATTGTTCAAATGGGAAAAGGTGGAGTAGGTTCCGAAATCTTCTCCGGACCTTGCAAAACGGTGGAGTGGAATAGAAGTAAGGGTGTTTGGAAAGACTCCTCCACTGAAAAATGAGGAATAAGGGTGACCCTGAGTCCAAGCTGGGCATGGAGGTCTTGCTTAATACCAAAGCTAAGCTCACAGAAATTCGGACTAAGCCTCTCCTGTGCCATCAGTTTTGATAGCTGGGTTGCTGTGAGTTTTCCGGGCTGTATGGCCATGTTCCACAAGCATTCTCTCCTGACTTTTCGCCCACATCTATGGCAGACATCCTGAGAGGTTGTGAGGTCTGTTGGAAACTAGGCAAGCGGGGTTTATATATCTGTGGAAAGTCCAGAGTGGGAGAAAGAACTATTTTCTGTTTGAAGCAGGTGTGAATGTTTCAATTGGCCACCTTGATTAGCATTGAATAGCATTGCAGCTTCAAAGTCTGACTGTTTCCTGTCTGGGGGAATCCTTTGTTAGGAGATGTTAGCTGGTCCAGATTGTTTCCTGTCTAGCATTCCCCTGTCTTCTGAGTGTTGTTCTTTATTTATTGTCCTGTTATAGTTTTTTAAAATACTGGCAGCCAGGTTTTGTTCATTTTCATGGTTTCCTCCTTTCTGTTGAGATTGTCCACTTGCTTCTTGTGGATTTCAACTTTTTGGTAGTCTGACATGGTGGTTTTTAGAGTGGCCCAGCATTTCTGTGTTCTCAAATAATATGCTGTGTCCAGGTTGGTTCATCAAGTGCTCTGCTTTCATAGCTTTTAGGACCCCTTCCACTTTAAAAACAACCACAACAGCAATAACACCTCCCTATCCCTCTGAGGAGTCAGAAGTCCTTGCTGATCTATAATAACTAATAATAACTTTATTTTTATATCCCGCTCCCATCTCCCCAGAGGGGACTCGGGGCGGCTCACATGGTTACAAGCCCAGTTCCAAAATACAATAAAATACAGCATAATTAAAGCAATGTAAAACAGGTAAAATAGTATAATCATACAAACCACCAGAAAATATCATAAAATTGAGCTACCGCCAATTACCTAGATATCTGCCAATAAATCCTGACTTAGTTTTTGTCCATCGCTATGTACATCCGCATTGTGCAATTATAGCACAATGATTTCACTTTAACTGCCATGGCTGCGTCTTGTGGACTGCTGGGGCTTGTATTCCGATGAAACACCAGAGGAGCTCATAGAGTCAGAGAACTGGAGGAAACCTCATAAGCCATTCAGTCTAATACAAGATCTGTAAACAAACCATTCCAAGCAGGGAGCTGTCCAGCCATTTTTGAAGGCTAAGAGATCCCACTTAGGCAATTGGTTCCATTGTTGAACTGATCTTATGATCAAGAATATCCTCAAAATGCAGCTTCTGACAGACATTAGCAGGTTGAGTGAATACTTGTTGAAAGAAGAAATGTTACTGTCAGGGATTGAGTACCATTTTTTTACTGCACCTCATAGACTCCCACAGCAATGTGGATTCTGGAAGCTGTAATCCAAAAAGAGAGAAACTTTCCCAAGCTCCATACTTAACTGGGATTCAATCAATATGGTTGTTTGCTATGAGCCTTCCAGTCAGTTTTGACTCATAGAGATCCTATCCTAGTATTTCTTGGCCAGTTTGCTCAGCAGGGAACTACAGTTGCCATCCTTTGAGTGTCACCCATCCAGGCTCATCCAGGAGGTTTGAACTCTGGTCTCCCCAAATCCTAGTTCAACACCCAAACCACTATACCATGCTGGTTCTCAGCCTATGTAAGACTAGCAAATCTATTTTACCAAAAAGCATGAGAGCTGTCTTTAACAACCTGCCCTCCCGATCTCTTCCTCCCTCTTGCCATCAGCAAGGTCATAAACCTTTAGTGGAAATAAGCTCTTCATTACACCAGGATTCAGACAAACAATTAATTTTATCCTTATCTTTCTATGGGATAATTTAGCATTTCGTGTACATTTTTTTTCTGAGTGAAAGAAGGGTCAGCGTCAGCCGAAAGTCAACAGGGAAGCTCTGTGTGAGGAATATCTCTCTCAACAGACCAGGGAGGGTGAACTGATAGCAATTCAGTGGGGAGAATAGAGGGAGGGGAAGGAAAGATGGAAAAGGCCAGGCAAATCAGGTAGAGTTGGGTTGTAATACAAGGACAACAACTGGCTACTAATTTAATTTTGTCATTTTCGTGCCATAATAATTTGAATGTCAACCCTGTAGCCTTTGATTGATGTTGTAGATATAAATAAATAGAAGCTTTACCACAGTTTCTGAGCCAAGATAAACTCTGCAGTATAATAAAGTGTCACTCAGATTTGTGCAACAAGTAACAGTGACTTTACTTCAGTTCAAAAGATCAAACAGGGCAACAATATATACAGCAATCTATTTGAATTCACACAGAGAACAGAGAGAATAAACAATTCTTTTAAACAGTCTTTAAATATGCCTCATTTGCCTTATAAATATTCAGGCTTCAGGGAGTTGACAACCATTTCATCCCTGATAGTTTCCAGTCAGTATTCTCTTCTCTCTCAGAGGTGAAAGTGGCACTTAAAACCGTTTATCTCAGCAGTAAGCCAGAGACAGCAGCCAATCATAATTCTGGCTCCTGGCTGGCTCAGCCAATGAGCTGCTGACACATTCCTTTCCAGTCAACCCATTACATCATGGTGCCTTTTTGCAAATCTCCACAGCCTTCACATTCCATGGGTCATTTCAGGGGGGAGCGGTCTTGTCCAATTTGTTCAGTCTGATTTCCCGAAAGCTGGAATCAATTCATTTTTTCCATGCCTAGCTAGTAGAGGGGTTGCCCAGAGAGGTTGAGTGAGTTGGATACAGAGGAAGATTAGCTGCTTCAGACAGACCAGACCAGATAGCCCTTTCAACAGGGCTGATCCTGTCAGTAGGTGAAGGCAGTTCGTCAGTTCTGGCAGCAAGGTCCTGCCCTGTTTTCCTGAAGCTAGGTCTCTGCCTTAGGTTTGGTGGAGAGTCCTGCCCCATCTCCAGTGCTGAAGAAAGATTTCAATCAATCCAGTCCATTTTTCATACATCATCTTCTTTGCTTCTGGTAGCAAAATTTCTTTGGAATGAGATACAAACCTCACGCCTATTAATAAGTTTAAGAAATTGTTGGGGAATCTGAGCTGTTAGACTCAAAATAACCCTCAGTTGGGGTGATTTCACCATAAATATAGCAGAGTACCAGAAGTAATCTTCATAACCAGCAAAAACTTATGCGTAATGAGCTGGGATAAGCTTCTATTCCTTAGGATGGCTTAGGATTGCAGAGTCAGAACTTTAGGTTCAAAAATATTTATTGAAGTAAAAGAAATACATTCTTGATAGAAAAGGTCTTGGATCTAATTAGCTTACTAGGTCTCATCTTCTAAGAAAGGGGAAAAGGGTAAACATTCAAAAAAAGGTCCATGCAGCTACATTTTGCCTAGAGAGAGGCAAAATGTATCCTTACTAGAAAGAAGAAAAGAGCAGAAGGAATGAAGGATGACCACATGGCCAGGACAATAAAGACATCTTTAAAAAGGACTTTCCCTCACAGATATTCCATTGTTACACCTTCAAAGGGGGAGGAGATAGTGGCAAGGAGGAAGAGTAAAACAAAGCCCTTTCTGGGAAATACATGCACAGGGATGTGGGGGGATGGAATCCCTCAGCCTAATCCTATCTCTAGTCTATCTACTCATTGAGGTCTGGAAGTTTGATGACACAAGAGACTTGTGCAGTCCAGGGATGAAACCCAACAGAAATAAAAGCCAAAATGCCCCTTAGGTGCCTTCAGGACAATTTTCTTGTAGCTTGAAGCTCTCTGAAAGGACAGAAGAATAATTTCCATCATCCTCAGCCAGCATAGTCAGCAGCCCCCTTCACATCTTCAGGACAGCAAGTTGTGGATGGTGCCTTGGAGCATCCAACACATCATACACTTGATTCTAGAGATAGCTTGCCACCAAGGTCAGCATTCCTCCACTTGACCTTTAGCCATAACTTTTTATGAATAATTCAGGGAAAGTGAGAGTGGCAGATGGGCAAGGCCACAATCCTAAAGCCAAACTTCAAATTGTAAGAAGGCTCAAAGTATTGATTGACTAAGCATGTTGTACTCAAATCTGAGAAAAAGACAGATCTACCCAAACTTAGCATTCAATTCCAGTTAAGATTCCTTTGATAGGTCTTGGGGTGGGTCACACACAAATGAATGATGGTGTATCTATTGGGCGTGGACAACTAAATTTACCACTGCTTTCTCATTTTCCCACCTGTTAGTAGGACCAAGTCCATGGAACCTCCATAGTTGGAACCAAGTGCCCAAGAAGAGAAATTCCCGAACTTCTTCTTGAGGTTCCTAATGATGGTTATCTAAAACGAGCTTCGCAAAGGTCGTTTTATCTTTCAGAAATCACCTTAATGACCTTTTTAGAAGCAACAGTTATCATGGCCATGTTAATAATTCTGGGAGCCATCGCTGAGTAATATCTGTGGAGACCTAAAACTGGGAACCTAGAGGTCAAAGGGAATAACCCAAAAAATCCCGAGCCCAAGACCAGGAGGAGGGAAAGGCTTTGGCCTGAATCAAGGAGCTGGCTGGAAGAGGCGGGCACCAAGGAGTGATTGATACTGGCAACCCTGATGAGTTCAGAGGCTGTGGGTCATCAATCAGGTCTGAGTCAGATTAAGGTGTCCAGGTTCTGATTAGCTTCATTTCCCATTGAAGGAAGGTGGGAGTCCATACCAATCCATCACTGCTGGACTGACAGCACACTTGACCAGCAGCATGGATGCATGGGTGATTGGAGTCAACAAGAGAGCAAATGTAATAGCCTCCTTCCCTGCACGCCCAACCAATGAAGCAAAAAGTGAATTGGAAGAGGATTCACCTAAATGTACATGGCAAGGGACCCTGGGAGATAGAATAACTGGCAATTTGGAAATGCTATTAAAAGGAGGGGCCAGAAAGTGAAAGGGAGTTCCCTGCCACATGACAGCAGTGGAAGGCAAACAGAAAGAGGATGGGGACAATACACGAGAATGTATGTATTTATCATGTCAGAAGCAAATTGAGAATACAGTTATAATGTACAGAAAAACCACAAACACTAGAAGTGACTTGCAGCATAAACGAGAATGAAAACATTATTTATTTTCCAGTCTATAGCTTTTATTTCTGAATCTTCAAGGCAATTAAAAGCAAAACATCCTTCAAAGCAACATAGAAGACAATCTGTTAAAAATCCAGTTTGAGATACATTCTGCAGATTTGGGAACTGTATCAGTTTGTGGGACCTTGAAGACTAGTCAATTTTCTCTTGGCATAGGCTGTCATGGACCGCAACCTCAAAAGCTAATTTTGCCCATCAGCTGTGCATCACAAGAAAGTAGGATGCAGTCCATGAAAATGTATGCTCAATGAAGCTTATAGTCTTTAAAATGCTATAAGATTGTTGAATCTGACAACAAATGTTCATAATTTCCCCTTCCCATTTTTTAAAAGATGTTTTTAAGATGTTTTTTTTTTTAATTGTTGATTTTAGCCGGTTCTTGTAAGCCGCTCAGAGCCCTAGGGGAGTGGCGGCATATAAGTTTGAAAAATAAATAAATAAAATCAATACAAGACAAAAAATGAGGACACAGGGGGAAATGTTTGATTTTGCTATATACAAAGCTCTAGAAAGCTACTGCATGGGTCGCAACTACCAGAATCCACCAGCTAGTATAACTACAGTGTTGTCTCATCAGGGCTTTTTGCAATATACCTGAGCAAGTTTACTTAATGGGACAGGAATCTGGCTTGGAATGAGCCCCAAACCCCTGGGAGGTAGCTGCTGATCTCCCAGTTCCTCATCTTTGCCATGAACGTGACTGCCTCCCTGCCCCTTCCCACCATCTTCTCAGGAGAAGCTTTTCATTAACACATTTTTCCACTTGGCCTAGCAGCTCATTAAAACCAGGGGGGGCTTGTTTGCAGAGTAGCTTCATTAAATAAACAGCATCTTGGAAGGGGGAGCTGGTTAGGAGGAAGTCTGCCCTGTTTGCTCTCCCCATTAAAAGGAGTGTGCGTTGCTAGAAAGTGGAGATCCTTGCTCTGCCAGTTCCATAAACAGCTTTGCCAAAATGTTCTGTACATCTGAGCCGCATGGTTCCTTTGCTTTCTGCTCCAGCCCATATGATGAGTGGGAACTGTGTGGCCTTCCAGGTGGTAAGCAGCCGTTCCCAGGTGCCGTAGTCACCACAGGCAATGGAGAAGAATGCTGGGAGCTGCACTTCCACCATATTTGGAAAGCCACATATCCCATCCCTGCCTTTGCCCCTCCTCCTTTCAGCTCCCTGCTAATCCCTTTTCTCAAGCAAACAGGAAAATACATTATGGGAAGACAATGGAGAGGGTCTTCTCTTTGGTAGTATACATCTCCCTTGGGCACCCAAATTTTTGGTGGCAAATCAAAATATGAGATTTCATTCAAGTCTTTGGACATACAGTGTTCCCTCACTTATCATGGGGGTTACATTCCAGGACCACCGGTGATAAATGAAAATCCGCGAAGTAGTAGTCTCTGTCCCCTCCTCGCCTCTCAAGCACACGCATGCGAGCTTGAGGCGAAAACAAAGCTGCTTCAGCCTCCTTTTCTCTCCATTCAGCTTCTCCTTCCTTCTTTCTCCTTAGAAAGGAAGTAGAAAGAAGGATTTATAATTATTTTATGATTTATACTATTATTTTATTGTTTATTAATAAACCGCAAAACAGCGAATCCGCAAAAAGCGAACCGTGAAGTATCAAGGGAACACTGTAACTGATTTTACCTAAGCTGTACTTATCATATGGCTGCAGTATTTTAAACTAGAGGAAGAGGTTTTTAATTGATTGACTTTTAATTGATACACTATTTAATCTATAATGCAAAGACTGGTTTTCTTTGAAAATTCTTTGGTGTACTCCATTACTCAATGATGGTTTGCAGTGTTGTTCCTTCCACTTCTGAACACAACTTGGACGTTTAGTATTTCTCACTCCATATATCTTTAAAGTATTTGGGATAAAGGGAAATATATAAAACCAGTAGGGTTTGGCCTAGAATTCTGGAAGACAAAGTTCTGAGTCCTTCCTCAGCTGTAGAAATCCATTGGGTGATATTGGGCAAGTCATAGTCTCAGCCTAAGAACAAGGCAAAGGTAAATCCTCTGAACAAATTTTGAAAAGAAGATCCCATGAAAGGATCCCCATAAGTAGGAGTTGACATGAAAGCACACAACAACAACAACAACAACAACAACAACAAGACTTCTGTTTTAAATAAGGAACAGGGGAAGTAACGATTAACTTTAGCTTTCTATGAAAATGGTAGTTACATTATCTCTCTCTCACACACACACACAAACATACAAAAATAGGCACACACACTTAGCAGAAAATAATGATTTAGGTTACAAAACAGGATTTCACTTCCTATGCAATCTCGAGTTTGCTTTCCCCCAACCTGGCACCTTCCAGATGTGTTGAATGACAGCTCCCATCATCCTGGTCTACACCCATTGTTCATTTTGACTATAGGTCATAGTCATCCTGGCCCAATACATATTATGGGTGCCAGGTTGAAAAAAGGCAGGAAGCCTTATTTCCACTCAACCTTTTGCTAAACATGTCCTCCTTTCTCATTCCTCAATGACCTTTTCATTGGGGGAGAGAAGGAGCTGGGTAAATCAGCCCCCTTTTCCCAGGACCTTGGGCTCTAATTAATGTCAGCTCATTAAGGAGATAGTGGTCATTTATTACTGTTTCTCTGGCTGCTGATTAACTACTTCTCCCGTGCTGTCCAGGAAGTAAATGAATCAAGGCTTGTCCATGCTAACCCTGACACAGGAAAGAAGGGTGACCCCCCTGGGAGCCCCTAGCAGCAAAAGGGGAGGGAGGCCATGCCAGGGGACCTGTGCCAACCTTTGTGAGATGGGGGAAGCTTGGCAGCTTGGCAGGACTCCTATCAATGACAAGAAGAAAACCCACAGGTGAGGTATGTATATCCATGGGGAATGGAGCTTTACCCAGGTGAATAATACAGCAATAATTATGCGGAGGGCACAGTGTGGTTTGAAGGTTGGACTACAGTTCTGGAGACCAGGGTTTTGAATCCCTGCTTGGCCATGAAAGCCTACTGGATCACCCTTGGTGATACACACATGCCCAGCTCCAGAAAACCCCATGATAGGTTTGTCTTAGGGTCACCATAACTTGAAGGCACACAATAGCAACAGCAAACACAAAATTCATCAATGAAGATTCCACTGGCCTCGCCATTGGACAAAATCTATTTTAAAAATCTGTAAGATGGAATAAAAATGATGATGTTAGAGTCCTAGGCCTACATCTTGGGTCAGATGTTGTTTCTATTGGGAAGAAACCCAAAAGCAGGGCTAGAAGTGAAAGGCAGCCATTCAGACCAGGTAGGCCTCCAAGACTACCTGACATACTCGTCTAGTATTTCAAGGGCCTCAATGGAATCCACAGCAGAGTAGACACAGATAGTCAATGGGGTTTACTATATTCAATGGATTTGGAAATCTAGGAGAAAGTCATGCTAGTGCCAGTTTCTTTCTCAACAACAGTTTTGCTCTTATCTGTGCCCTTGCAAGAATAGTTCCAGCCTGTGTGTATCTGTGCCTTGATAACGCCTGTCATCCTATGGCGACTCCATGAACTTCAAAGGGTATCCTTGGGTAAGGAAGACTGAGGCCCCTTCTGCACTGCCATAATATCCAGATTATCAAAGCAGATAATCCACATTATTGGCTTTGAACTGGATTATATGAATCTACACTGCCATATAGTCCAGTTCTATTTTATTAAATCAGAAAACACTTTGTACAATTGTATTATAGTCACGTAAGACCCTACGCCAGAGGTAGGTGGACTAGGATTCTACTCATTCAGGAAGAATTAAGAAAATAAACAAGGAAATGACTACATTGTCAATACAACTACCATATATCATACTGTGAATGCAACAGTTTGATTGTGATTTGTAACTGCCTATCTGGAATTAACATTCATTTATTGTTCAGAATGCAGCAGCCAGGCTACTCACAAGAACACCCATGAAATGCCACATAAGTGCTGCAGCATCTGCATTGGCTTCCAACTGATTACCGTGGTCTATATAAGATGCTAGTTCTGACCTTTAAAACTCTTTACAGCCAGGGCCAATCGTACCTTAGGGACCGTCTCTCCTTCTCCCATCATCGGAGGTCGCAACGACCATCCCAACGAGACTTACTTTATGTACTAGAGAAGTGCACTTGGAAAGGACCAGGCGCAGAGCTTTTTCTATTTCTGCCCCTGCCTTATGGAATGCCTTGCCGCCCTATATGAGAGCCATGTGTGAGTTAGGGCCTTTTACCCTAGCACTCAAGACCTAGCTCTTTACTAGAGCTTTTAATCTATGTTAATTTTATTAATATTTGTATGTATGTATTTTTATCCTTTACAATTTTATCTTGTAAATCGCCTAGAGCATCGTGGATGGAGGGCGATTAATAAGTAATTAAATGATGATGATGATGATGATGATGATGATGATGATGATGATGATGATATAATATAATATTTAATTATATTTAATACATTGTTGTTATTCCAATAGTGGACACTTGTCAGTTAAGCCCCTTCTACACTGCCATAAAATCCAGATTATCAAGGCAGATAATTCCCATTATCGTCTTCGAATTGGATTATATGAGTCTACACTGCCATATAATCCAGTTCAAAGCAAATAACTTGGATTTTAAATGGCAGTGAAGAAGGAAGGGGTCTAAGAAGTGTTTTTGCCAAGTCCTTCCTCTGGTATTGATTGGTGGTCTTCCATCCAAATATTAATCAGGATTGATATTGCCTAACTTCAGAGACCAGACAGGTTTGGATTACACACTTCCTTTGTCCTTTCATTTCTTTGATTTCTTGCTTCTTGGCAGGGGGTTGGACTGGTTGGCCCATGAGGTCTCTTCCAACTCTATTATTCTATGCTTCTAAACTCAGCTCTTCCTCAAAAGAAGAGCTTCTGCTGTAGAGTCCTGCTCAGGATGACACCAACCCTGGGGGCTTTGGAGGGGAGCAGTTGACAATGTTGTCCTTAGCCTGGGCTTTTCCTCCAGGAGGAGACCCTCAAACGACCTTCTTTCTGGCGGAATCCAGGTGCCACACCGGTATTGTGGGCGGTGGTGGAGGAAATAAATAACCTTCCCATTGCTTTCCTCTCCTCCCCACAGCCTTTAAGGCTAATGAGCCCATTAGATCAATCACTCCGCTTAGTGGGCTCCTATTAGCCGGAGCGGTGACAGATCAATCAGGCTGAGGACTTCACCTCCTCGGGTTGACACCTCCGAGGCCAAGGCTAGCCTCCCCCTTCCTCCTCCGATGGCTTATTGACTCCCTCGCTTGCCTGCCGGGGGAATAGATTAAACAAATTAAATTAAATGTCTGGGCCGGGAAGGGAAGGAAGGGGAGAAGACTCAGGCCTGCCTGAGTAGTTTCTCCTCACGCCTGGGGAAGCAGGTTGGATTTCTGCCTGCTAGAACCAGCAGAGTGAAGTGGTTTGAATATTGGACTCTCTAGAGCAGTGGCTCTCAACCTGGGGTCCCCAGATGTTTTTGGCCTTGAACTCCCAGAAATCCTAACAGGTGGTAAACTTGTTGTAGGCCAAAACCATCTGGGGACCCCAGGTTGAGAACCACTTCTCTAGAGATCTCAGTTCAGCCATAGAAACCCACTGGTTGCCCTTGGGCAAGTTACACTCTCTCAACCTCAGAGGAAGGCCTCCTTAGGTCAGAGAAGCGACTTAAAGGCACCCAAGAAGAGTCAGTGGAAAGAGGAACGGGGGAGAACCGAAGGAAACTAAGAAGAAAGGATCTCAGCCTGGGTTTCCAACATTTTGCACCTACCCATAGAGATATACCCAGAGCCAGCACTATATGCTCAACCCAATTCGGTCTCAGTGACTGGGGGCAATCGTGTAAGACAAGGAACTGATCTCTAATCTCCATTGAAAGGACAAAGGAAGGAAGGAAAATTAAGTGAAGGGGAGACATTCTGAGATAAAGTGCTATTGCTTTATTAAACGAATATCAGGGGGAGAGGGAGAAGCATGGAGCAGAAGCAGCTCAAGTGGCCTAGGTGTTGGGAATCACCCTGGACTACTCAAGTCTAAATATAGTCAGATAGATGATAGAATTAGATTGAGGGAATCCTTTCCTTGTTTCAAAGCATGCCTAGATAGACTTTACTGTGTTTCCCTCTATCCTGTTTACGTCACATCCCTTACTCTGAAATTAGTAGAAATGTGAATCTTCAGGGACACTAACTTCTCATTGGTCAGAATGTCTTTTATGGCCCCAATAAACTGGACTATGAGGTTGGAACCATTTTGATTCAGCCTTCTCCCTTTGTTCTTCAAGCTAACAACAACATCTTGCTGTCCCTCCAGGCAAGATGTGACTATCCAGATGTTTGTTATTTTTTCTTTCTTATTTACCTTAGAAACTAGTCTAGAAAGATAGACAGCTACCAAACCTTTCTATTTACAATGGAATTCTTTTTACTTGAATAAATGCTTTTTGAACTTTTACTGAGACTCTGCACTCTATCGCCATCCTAAATAGACAAAGGCTTCTCTTTGCTCACCGCGTGTAAGTAACTGCTGCATTTGAAAGTTTACTTTTGCTACTCTGCTACATTTTGGTGCAATCTCCCCCAGAGAGGATTAAATTGTGTCTAACCGCTCAAAGATTGCCACAACACTAGGAAGTCAGCAGAGGATGGACCTGGACTGCAGATTTAATGCAGTTCCACTGCCACATCATTTTAATTGCCATGAACTCCTGGGAGTGGTGATAATTTGCAGGTACCAGGACTCTTCAGCAGAGAAGACGAAAGGGCTTTTAAAACTACAGCTCCCATGTTCCCATAGCATTGAGACACGGCAGTGCAAGTGGTCTCATTCTGTGTTCATTCTACAGCAGACATCGGCAAACTTTGGCCCTCCAAGTGTTTTGGACTTCAACTTGCACAATTCCTAACAGCCCACTGCCTGCTAAGAACAGGTCTACTGCCTGTTAGGAATTGTAGGAGTTGAAATCCAAAAACCCGGAGGGCTGCAGTTTGCCCATGCCTGTTCTAGAGTGTAGATCAGTGGTTCCCAATCTTTTGGCCTCCAAGTGTTTTAAATGTCAACTCCCAGAAATTCAGCCAGATTACCAGCTATTAAGAACTGTAGGATCTGAAGTCCAAAACACCTGGAGGCCCAAGGTTGGGAACCACTGGTCTAGATGCAGCCAGAAAGTGACTCACCATCCTTTATTCCTTAATAGCCCACCCCATCTCTCTCTTTCAGGGGGAGGAAGCTTTGTCCTTCCAGATGGTTGCAATCACAAGTTCTCCCAGATAACATGGCCTGGGTTATCTGAAGACTGCAAGCCAATGCAGCTGGAGGCCGAACATGTTATGGCAGTGGTTCTCAAATTGGGGTCCCCAGATTTTTTTGGCCTTCAACTCCCAGAAATCCTAACAGCTAGTAAACTGGCTGGGATTTCTGGGACTTGGAGGCCAAAACACCTGGGGACCCACAGGTTGCAAACCACTGCTATAGGTTCTCAACCTGGGGTTCCCAGATATTTTTGGCCTACAACTTCCAGAAATCCCAGCCAGTTTACCAGCTGTTAGGATTTCTGGGAGTTGAAGGCCAAAAAAATCTGGGGACCCCAATTTGAGAACCTCTGGAGTATACTGAGAATGGGTACATTTTTAAAGGACTAATACCAATGATGTATGTGTTAAAGAAAAACTCATACTGTTGATTATTATGTACAGGAACTAATTTAGGTCAGCAATTAAGTTTGGACCACACCCAGTGGAGTATAACTGTGTGTGTTGTTGGATACATGTCTTCTGCTGCTCTCTCTCCTTTGGAAGAAGAAGAAGCCATGCTGCTCTTTGCATCTTGTAACGCTTATAAGGACTATGTAGGTTTGTTACGCTGTAAGATTTGTTTTTGATGTAACACTGCAAGTTTATATTTTGATTTTGCTGAAAAGAGTAAAATTTTCTGTTTTTCCTCTTGCAACTATGCAAAGTTACTGTGTCTTTGTTGAACTAGACTTAAAGTGCAACATGTCTTCACCACATTTTTCCATCACATACAGGTCATTTTAGCTTCTCTCTGAATCTCGCTCTCTATGGATTCTGCATGCAAGCCTGCTTAAACCTTGCTGGGGTAGAGCTCCCCTGGGACAGTGGCCTCCAAATTTGGTCCTTGGAGTGTTTTGAACTCCAGAATTCCTGGCAGTTGGTCAAACTGGCAGGGCTTCTGAGAGTTGAATTCCCAAACACTTCAGACGGCCAAAGGTTGGATGACCAAAGGTTGCCCTAGCCTAGACAGAAGAGAAAGGTTGCATGGCCCATTGAGGATTCAAATTTCCTACATGTTGGACAGCTCCTTGCCTCTCCTGAAATGTCCTGCATGCAAGAGATCCCAATGGGTAGGTCTCCCTTTTCTTCTGTTGGGGGCAATCTCTCAGGGCCACAGCCTGCAGTAGGCGGGATTGATGACTGCAAGGGAGGGTGCACCCAAAATGGGTGGTATGTGGCTCCTTTCTCTCTCCCTCTACTGCTATTCTTCCCCTGCCCAACAAGAATCTCAAAATCCTCCAGCATGACTCTATGATCAACATCTGATAGAAGTTGACTACACAGTCACACTGGAGGACCTCGAGAGAAAATTTTAATCAAATGCACAAATAATAATCAAATCTGCTAAGGTCAAATCCACAAACTTGGAGGGCCAATTGTAGATCAGTATTTCATCAACAGGAATAAAATAACTGAAACTGGATTTCAATGGGATAACACTGGCCAACACACATTTTGGTGCCTCAGCTGTTAGACTTGTTTCTGGGCATATCTGATGGGCTGATTACAAAAATGGCACCAGTTTCTCCCTATCAGCTCTAGTTTTTGAGATATAGAATATGTCATCTACCAGTTGCCATCTGCGCACTCATAGAAAATAATAATAGCCAGCCATATATAAGAAACTAGAGCTGATGCAGTCTATCCAATGCAATGTTCTGAATCAGCACCCCAAGTAACCCCAGAAACAGACCTAAAACCAAGACACCAAAAAATGGTCTATGTAATCTTCTGTGGACTATCATTTGCTAAGCCTTGCCTGCCAGTCTTGCTCTTTGTCTGCCTTTCCTCCTCTTTTTGCTGCTTACCTTTTTCTGAGCTCTTGCCAAAAGTCAAAGAATTCAAAAAGTTTTGGAAAGGCATGACCTTTTAGAAATTATAACCTTTTGGGGAAAAATGGCATTCACAATCATTTGAAAATCATAACGTTTTGTAAAAGTATGATCTTTCAAAGAAGAGCCAAACACTCGTTTGAGTTAAATCGTCTCTTTAGTGGTATATAACCACATGTATTATGCAATTTGGCTTTCAGCTGTTAGACTGAAAACCTGGTTGTCTCTGATCTGTTAGGAACAGAGATGATGCCAATGCACAAAATATAGCAGTTCTTCAGAAGTGTTCTTTTCAGTGCCCAAAAACGTCAACTCTCCCATAAAACATCTTCTTTCTATATCATGCTCTCAAGAGACAAAAATAAAGTAGACTTCGTGAAATGTAACATATCAGGTTTACTCACATCCTTCATGCATTCAGCATACAGGTACATAACTTGTCATTCCAGTTACAGATAGGTTTTGAAGTAGTTTCATTGTGTATATAACACAGGGTATCTTTCTTATAATCAACAGTAACATGAGTTTGCTCTTAACAGTCCAAAGTCCCACAACGTCTCTCTATTCTAAAATGGAGCCTGAGCTCTGAGTAGTCCTAGATCTGATCATGTGGTCTCCCACAACCTCAAGCAACATCGAGTAAAGGGAAAACTGCATTCCAAAACATACATATACAATACAGTAAGCAAAGAGAATCATATACAAATAAATTACTAGTGGACACTTGAAGAAAGTTGCTATTTCCAAGAAAAAGAAGAAATGAAGTATTGCTGCTAGAGAAGAGAAGGGGATAGAAGGGCCTGTGGCACAGGCTGGTTAGTAGCCAGCTGCAATACATCACTATGACCAAGAGGTCATGAGTTCAAGGCTAGCCCTTGTTGGAGTAAGCACCCGACCATTAAAATAAAAAATAGCCCTGCTCGTTGTTGACCTAAGCAACCCAAAAGATAGTTGCATCTATTAAGTAGGAAATTTAGGCACCACTTATGTAGGGAGGCTAATTAAACAAATTTACAACACCATAAAAGTCATCCAGCAGTGTTTGGAATGAGGAAGTCGGCGTCACAGTGGATGATGAAGCAGCTGCTCCCCCTGTGGCCGGAATCGAGCATCCTCTCAGGAAGCTGGAAGCTGGAGAAGGTTAAATTGCCTCTGTGTCTCTGTTTCTATGTTCATATGGCATTGAATGTTTGCCTTGTATATGTACATTGTGATCCACCCTGAGTCCCCTTCGGGGTGAGAAGGGTGGAATATAAATACTGTAAATAAATAAATAAATAAAGAGCCAAATTGATAAATTCAAACATCTACTTCCTGTATTCACACACATCTGGGTATTATAGCTTGCAAAAAGTGTTAGGTTCCTTTGGCGGTCTGTTCCCACCCGCACCCTCTGCCCAGCCTTTATGCTTCGGAGTTGCTCAAGTGAGGCTCAGCAGGCTTTTTAATACACTTCTGCCTGGGCAAATGCTAGTGCGTTCCCATCCAGTCCTTCGGTTGCTTGTTTATTTAAAGCAATGATCCCACCTTTCCCCAGTGGAAGAGTGACTCCTGGGAGGTTAGTGGGGAATTAGAAATAATTTAATTTCCGTCTCTTGACAGGCGCTTTGAGTCGAAAAGCCTCTTGTCATGCATCAAATCCATCTTGCTGTAGACTTACATCAAATTTCATTCGCTAATTAGAAAGGCCTGCTCCTTCCACTCACCTCTCCAAGCCCGTACAGGGCCTGCCTGCCCCTTCTCCCCACTTGCGGCAAACACAGCACCATTATGAAAATAAATTGTTCCATTAGCCACATTGTTGCTGCAGTTGGGTCCCTGATGCCATGAGTTATTATCTGGGGAGGGTGAGCATTTGATTAAGACAAATGATTTATTAAGGGAAAGGGCACTGATTAGATTTGACTGCCCCCTCCCTACTCCACCATGTCGGCTGTCAACCAATTCCAGCGGTGTACTCTCCCCTCCCCTCCCTCCACGCTCCCCAAGGAGTCATCCACTCGAAGGTCACAGGACGATGGTTATTAGCACTGCAAACCTGTAGCAGACGCATTGCACTTCATGCCCTGTAGAATGAGCCACTTGTTGATTCAGTCAGGTAGGCCCCAAATCAGAAAACTCAGGTCTCAGAAAGCCTCTTCTATTGGCACAGTGTGTTAAAGTGCTGAGCTGCTGAACTTGCGGACCAAAAGGTCCCAGGTTCAAATCCCGGGAGCGGAATGAGCGCCCGCTGTTAGCCCCAGCTCCTGCTAACCTAGCAGTTCGGAAACATGCCAATGTGAGTAGATCAATAGGTACCGCTCTGGCAGGAAGGTAACTGCACTCCATGCAGTCATGCCAGCCACATGACCTTGGAGGTGTCTATGGACAATGCCAGCTTTTCGGCTTAGAAATGGAGATGAGCACCAACCCCCCCCGAGTTGGTCACGACTGGACTTAATGTCAGGGGAAACCTTTACCTTTACCTATGTTCTGACTACCATTAGGTTACACAGGATGCACCTGTGTTCAAGCTTCAACTAGGACACTGAATTATCGATTCTGTGAGACCTTCTGTTTATTGCATCAAGAAGAAAATGTGGTGTCCATCTTTTCCAGGTAGCTGCAGACTATCTCTAACCTAAGTACGGGCAACTGGCTGTTCCTGCAGAAAATATTGGTTAGCATCCTGTTAGTGACAATTGAGACTTCAAGTTGCTTATTGATTTATAGTGACTCTATATACTTTTGCCAATTCCTATCTCTGAAATATATCTTACACTACCAGGTATTCCTTGGTGGTCTCCTATCAAAGTATTAACCAGGACAGGCCTTGCTTAACTTCCATGGTCAGATAGGATCTGATGACATACATAGGCATAAACTGTGCTATTCCCATGGAGTGATTTTTGCCTGGTGTAATGGAAAACTTTATTTTAATGGGGATTTTTTATCTATGTTATTTAATTGTTTTTAATAAAGACAGTGTCCTTGAGTGGTGAATTGCTCTACATAGAGTCAGGGAAGATTTGTCTCACATTCTTCCCCTCAGTGTCACATCACCGCATTCAAACGCATTCACACACGCACTCACGTGTTTATTGCTGGCAGTGGCTGGGATCCTGAAATAAGGATCGCCCCCTGTCCTAGTGGGAATTGAGGTCCCATGTTTAATGTTGGCAAAGGTGTGGGATATTAAGAAAAAGATTCCCTCAACCTAAATGTGAAGAGCTTTGGGCTGTGTGGGTGTTACATTTAATGGTGGCAGCGGTTGGGATCTTGAAACAGATTTTCCCACTGCCTGTTTGTGAAGAAAGAAGTGTTTTTGCATTTAATGGTGGCAGCGTCGGGATCCGAACAAGTACCTAAATCCAGTGTTATTATGCATCATGATCAGTATCATATCTTAAATCCAGTGGTTTAAAATGCCAGGGTTTGTGTAACACTTGGATCCAGTAACTTAAAAGCGAAGCCAAAGATTTACCTCAGAAGTTACCTCATAAAACATGGTCCCGCCAAAAGAAAAAAGAACATTGTTGAGGGAGAAGTAGGGGCAGAGGGTACTGCAGAATTGCAGCAAGAGAGACGAAAGCAGGTAGCCTCTGTGGAATTAGAAAAATTAAAGATACAGCAGGAGATGAGGAGAATAGAAATTGAGAGTGAAATAGAGATAAAAGGAATGCAGATAGAAATAAAAAAATAAGAGAGAAGTGGAAATGAGAATAATTGACTGGGAGAGAGAAAAAGAGATGAACATAACTGAGAGAGAAATGAAAAGGGGAAGAATTTCGTCTGAGGAGAGAATCAAATTAGTCAGGCTTGAGACAAGAAAAACAGACCCAACTGTCAGAGCAACCACTGAAGTGAGGTCCGAGGATGACAGAACCATGGTCAGCTTGAGTCCAGATGTGGAAAAGCAACGGGCTGAGCTCACACCACTTGTGAAAATGCCATTGTGTCCAGGGGATTCTTGGTGCCTGATTGACTCTCAGTGGTTCATGCAATGGAAGAAGTATGTGGGTTTTGAATATTGGAACTTGTATGATGTGGAATAACCTAATCTCGATCCAGGACCCATTGACAACACAAAGCTTTTTGCAGATTTAGAAACTCAGACTTTAAAAGAAAATCTTATTGATAAATGGAACTATGAGGTAATTCCTGTTGCAGCCTGGAATAAGTTAGTCAATTGGTATGGCTGTATAAGTGGGGGCCCCTGGTGGCACAGTGTGTTAAAGCGCTGAGCTACTGAACTTGCTGACCAAAGGTGCCAGGTTCAAATCCCGGGAGCGGAATGAGCACCCGCTGTTAGCCCCACTCTTGCCAACCTAGCAGTTTGAAAACATGCAAATGTGAGTAGATCAATAGGTACCTCTCTAGTGGGAAGGTAACGGCGCTCCATGCAGTCATGCTGGCCACATGACCTTGGAGGTGTCTACAGACAACGCCGGCTCTTTGGCTTAGAAATGGAGATGAGCACCAACCCCCTGAGTCGGTCACAACTGGACATAATGTCAGCGGAAACCTTTACCTTTACTATGGCTATATAGAGGGACAGAGACCAATTGAGAGAAAAGCTGTGGAGTATGGAGAGTATCTCAAGTACTATAAAGTAGAAGTTCATCCTTTAGAGTCGAAGCCATCGCAAAATAATGACTATTGATCTTGTGAGCTCTTATTTTAACCAAGCAGAAGGATCTGTTGGAGATGAAGGAATCATAAACTTCCAAGAGAAATTGTCTGAGTAGCAGTTTAAGATTCATTACGAGGCTGAAACAAACAATGTGGTTCCCATTGAGGAAAAGAAGGAAGCTTTAACAAAATTACCAAAGGAAGATAGTGACATGGAGTTACTTAGTGTTAGCAAAGGAAGCCATTGAAGAAAAGAGGAAGATGGCAGTTGGTCAGGACAGACCTTGCAGATAAAGTCCAGTACTATAAATGGCAAAGATCTAGATGCCTCTTCACAGACATCAACTGACTCTGTCTACCCAGTCGTCACTTCTTTTGTTGCTTCTTTTGTCAACAGTTGCAGTCAGAAAGAAGGTTATCTCAGAAAAGCAGCAGATTTGGTCCACATAAAGTATTTTTGGAGAGAAAGCCTAAAGGAGCAGTAAACTTCCGGAAGGAGTCCAGACTGGTAACCGGTAACTCAAGGAATACCTTTGTGAGAGAGGAGGAGAAAATAGACATCTTGAGCCAAGAAGCAGGCAGAAGTTGATTTTCGACGGGGAGAGTTTTAAAGACCCTTACGCGTTGGAAATTGGTAGTTTCAACCAATGGCGATTTGCTTCCAAGAATCCACGATACCACACAAACTATGTTCCCCAAGACTTTTTGAATAATTCGTGGAAGTTTCGTAAAAGACATTTTGGGACTGAGGGAGTCATTTGGGGGGGGGGGGGGTAAATATAAGTGTCCCCAACGATTTAACCATAGGAATTCGCCGCAGTGTGAAACATCGATGAACTATCCCAAGTGGTATGGAGAAGATCTCTACGAAGTGAACCGAATACCGAAAGGCTGATTGGTCCATTGTATAAATAAAGGCTCGGGGACAACCCAGAATAAAGATTAAATGTTGGAAGTATGATTTATGAAATATATATATATATCTATATATATAAAAGACAAATGGCCACTAAACAACAAAAGTACAAGCCCCAGAACCTAGAAATTTGGCAGCACAATCCACCATCCTTGCCCCTACGTTCCGACAACAAAAAGAAAAGAAAAATAAAGTCCTAATTAGAGGGAGAGGAATAATTGTCTTTAGCCAATTGCTGCCAGTTAGAAGACTAAGCTCCGCCCACTTGGTCTCCTAGCAACCTACTCAGGCCTCACTCTCTTCCACACTGCTTATAAAATACAGATTATCTAATTTGCACTGTATTATATGGCATTGTAGACTCAAGGCCCTTCCACACAGCTATATAACCCATTTATAATCTTATATAATCTGCTTTGAACTGGATTATCTTGAGTCCACACTGCCATATAATCCACTTCAGTGTGTATTTTATTCAGCTCTGCAGAAGGAGCCTCATATAATCCAGTTCTAAGCAGATAATATAAGATATACAGTAGAGTCTCACTTATCCAACATAAACACCCTGGCAGAACATTGGATAACTGAATATGTTGGATAATAAGAAGGGATTCAGGAAAAGCCGATTAAACATCCCATTCCCTCACGACCCTCTCTGCTGCCATCCATGTCTATGCCAGGCATCCTCAGAGATTATGAGATCTGTTTGAAAACAGACAAGTGGGATGTTTATTTTTATCTCACCAATGATATCCAGGATGGGACAACTCTTACCTGTCTCAGGCGACTGTGAAAGTTCCACTTCCCCACCTTGATTGCCATTGAATGCCCTTCCACCTTCGAGGCCTGCCTACTTCCTGCTTTGGAGAGGAATCCTTTGTTGGGAGATGTTAGCTGGCCCTCCGTACATCATGTCTGGAATTCCCTGATTGCTCAGTGCTGTTCTTTAGTTAACTGTCCTGATTTCACAGATTTTTTTTTAATACTGGGAGCCACATTTTGTTCACTCCAGACAGGCAGGAACCATCCAGGCTTTGAAGCTACAAGGCTATTCAGTGCCAATTCCAACATTCACACTTGCCTAAAGCAGACAACAGTTCTTTCTTCCACCCTGGTCATTCCACAGATATATAAACCCCACTTGCTTTCATTACAACACATTTCACAACCTCTGAGGATGCCTGCCATACATGCAGGCAAAACATCAGGAGGGAATACATTTGGAACATGACCAGGCAGACCACAGAACTCAGAGCAACTCATTACAAAGAGAAACAAAAATACTAAAATAAATACCAAAAAAATACAATTAAAAACATAAATAAAATAATATAATATAATAATAAAATATAATACATACAAATAATAAAATAAAATAATAAAAACACAAATAATAATAAAAGAATAAAAAATAAAATAAATACAAATAATACAATAAAAATAATAAAAACACTAAAAATAATTAAAAACACTAAAAATTAATACAATAAAATACTATAATAACAGAAAATAACTAAAAATAATACAAGAAAATAATAAAATATAATAAATAAAAAAGATAAGTTACAATAAAATTAATTAAAAATACAAATGACATCAAATAAAAATTCCACAACAATTTTTAACCAATACCACCACCACTTTGCCACAGCAACACGTGGCTGGGCACAGCTAGTATATATATATGTGTTTTAGTATATATATGTTTTATCTGTACCTTTGTAACGTAGAAGTTACATATTGCTTCCAATGAGTTTTATACTCATCATCTGCAATATTTTTAGAGGTAGGGGCGTATGTAATGAAAAACTTTATTTTAATTGGGATTTTTATCTATGTTATTTAATGTGGTTTAAATGGTGAAGGTGGACAGGAGTCAGCTACTTCTGATTGGCTGCGAGTCGCCAAGGTAACATAGCTGCTTCTGTAGAAATGTAAGAATTTGTTGAGGCTAGCAAGAAGGGGGCGGAGCTAGCTGGGGAAACAGGAGGGAATGTTTTAAAAAGAGTTAGTTATTAGAGTTCTCTGGCCGGTGAGTTAGAAAGAAGACATCTGTAGTTGAGTGGTGTGTAGGTTCTAGTGAGGAGAGCTAGAAGAAAGACTTCTGTGTGTTTAGTTTACAGCCTGTGTGTTAGAAAGAAGATATATGTGTTCAAGTGTGCAAATACAAATGCTGTGTTGAAGTATAAAAAGACTAGATTTCCCCCTGCCTATTTGTGAAGAGAGAGGTGTTTTTACACCTGGCAATATATAACATTTATAACCAGCTCAATGGAGGCATAAATTGAGTAGTATATGTGGACCATTGCATATGTGGTGCAATATTAAAGTACACCAAGTAGTATGTGACTGCCTCCATGTGCATTCTACATTGAAACTGCGTAATGGAGGTCTCATGCATGCACACATTGAGCAATGATCCATCAACATTGTACAATGGTGAGATTTAGTGCAGGGGTTGTGTAATGCAACCTTGCCAGTGGATAAATTGATGTGGGATCTCAGACAGTGTCCCCAAAACACTTTGGAAGGAGGTCACACAATGTTCCAAAAATGGTCAACAAACCAAAGCTAGAAATCGCCAGAAACTGAAACCCATTCTTTAAAAAACAAACAATTTAAAGAGGCAAAAGCTCCCTCTAACCTCTTTAAGAATTGAATGGCTATTCTGCATAGCTTCAAAAGGGGCCACTCACCTCCATTTGCCAGAAAATAAGGGGAATTGAGGATTTTGACAGGACCAAGGACCACAAAAGGGGCTCCAGTGACACGTTTTTCCCACCCCTTCTCTAAGCAGTTGAAGTCTCAATATTAGAGACTGACTCTTTTTCCCAGGTGAAGGCTTAAATATCATTCTAGTCATGTCTCACCTATCCAGAAAAAGGAGATGAAAGGTTCCTACGACCAAGAGGAATTCTCACCTCTTGAGCCACACTCATAGTAGGTGTTTTTCATGGTTAAGATGGAGAACCCACAATCCCCTTGGATATGTCAGAATATAATTTCTACCATTTCTGACCGTCAGTCATGTTGTGGGGGCTGATTAAAGTAATGTTCAATAATGCAGAATGATGCTGAAGGAATAAGGAACCAACTTCAGCAGTGTGATAAATGAGCCAATTCTGTCTATAAGGGGCTGTCCATGGTCCTGCACAAGAGTTAGGAGATAAAGTTCTAGGAAAGTGATAGATGAAGTTAAAGGGGCTTACTAATTGGCAGTTCCAAGGTTTGTATTTGAAATAAAGCTTGCATGAGCAACCTGGATAAGGAACATATCGGCCTCTGCACCACGAAGGTAAACAAGGGACCATACCATAGTAAACATCCTCATAGCAACGGGGGAAAAAACGCTGCTCCTCTGAACTCTGATAGTTATGTGCGCTTCCCCAAATATACATATTTGTATACACATTTTTATTGGACAACAACATTATGAAACTGGAAGGAAAAGAATTTTAAAAATAAATACATTGATGTGTATATTGTTTTAAAACTTTAAAACATGACTTGAATGGATTTCATTCTCACAATTCCTTTTCTAAGCCAAGACCCCCAGTTCTCCATGAATATCAATTAGGTAATTAAGCCATTTGCATATGTCATCATCATCATCAGCTGGAGAGGCAGAAGGATCCCTCTTTCAGTGTTATGCCCCAGGCATAGTATATGCATCTGCCATACTGTGTTTGATTTGTAGTTTGGCCCTCTTGGCATTCTTTACCCCTAGTTATAACTCCTCCCCCTTGTCTCTCTGGCCTATACTTTCTGGGGTCTTCTGCTTCTTCTCTTCCTTGGGTGTTGTTTTGCTGTAAGTCTCAAGGTTCACCAGTTTCCTCCTCTTTCTCCTCCTCCTCTTGCTCAGGCACCTCTGTAACAGTCGGCTCCTGTGGGACTCATCTGGGGCCCCACCGGATACATTTCAGCCACCATGGAGAGGAAGGGCTGGGAGTTCTCCAAATAGCCCTCCAGAAGCGCAAGGACTTCCTGCTCGAATGGCTGGCAAGAGAAGTGCTGGACGGTCCGGGGGGGGGGGGGGGGGCTGCTTCTCCCAGATAAGGCTGTGATAGAATTCCCTCTTTTCCCCCCGAGTCCTGATGTCTCTGGGTCTGAATTTCCTGAGGACTTTCTTGGCCCGATCCCACTCTTCGTTTTTGATGGAAGCAACGACGGCAGCTTCTGCCAATAGTTGATGGATTTCTTCCAAATTGATGTCCTCTGCCGGGAATTCCTCCATCATCTGGTCCAAAAGCCAGAGGGTACTTTCCAAAGGTGTCTGGATCGTCCTGACATCAATGTCCCAATCTTCTTCAGTGTTGGACAGAAGTTGAACGATCTGAAATTGGAGCACAAGACCTGGCTCACTGTCTACAGGCCTTTCCATAACATTGAAAATGATGTCACAAAACCAGCTCCCTGCACTCCTGTGGCACCCCACCGGATACATTTCAGCCACCATGGAGAAGAAGGGCTGGGAGTTCTCCAAATAGCCCTCCAGAAGCGCAAGGACTTCCTGCTCGAATGGCTAGCAGAAGTGCTGGATGGTCGGGGGGGGGGGGGCTGCTTCTTCCAGATAAGGCTGTGAAAGAATTCCATCTTTTCCTGAGTCCTGGTGTCTCTGGACCTGAATTTCCTGAGGACTTTCTTGGCCCGGTCCCACTCTTCGTTTTTGACAGCTTCTGCCAATAGTTGATGGATGTCTTCCAATTTGATGGCTTCTGCCGGGAACTCCTCCATCATCTGGTCCAAAAGTCAGAGGGTACTTTCCAAGGGTGTCCGGAGCGTCCTGACATCAATGTCCCAATCTTCTTCAATCCTGGAAGTCGTGTCGGCTCCCTGCACAGAAGGCCTGCATGACCCGCTGGCTGTAGAATTGCAAGGCCCAGCGGTTGACCGTCTTTTCAAGTGACAATGCCGCTTCCTCGACCGCTGCCATTGCTGTCGAACAACAGTTACTCACTTTTGGGCGAATAAGTGAAGGCCGTCTTCCTTCATTTCGCACCAAAATCCGGGAAGCACCGACGCCTTTGACTCTCCAGAAGCTTCCTGGACTCCTCCCTGGACTCCTAGCGCTGCTGCTTTCCTGAATCCCAGCTGGATGTCCACACATTTTTCTTTCTTTCTTTCTTGGATTTCACTTCCCAGGTGAGGCCTCGATTCCAGAAGGAAGAGCCTTCTTCCGCGCTGAAGAGCGTCCCGCCAACGGAGGCCTCAAAGGCTGCTGCAACCCCAGCCGCTGCTCCGGCCGAAACAGAGTCCCCTTCATTCCGGGATGTGGACCAAACCAGGTGACACAGATCTAGGCTGCAAAAGCAATGGGCAAGGAGTAAGAACCAAGAGAGAGAGATAGCAACTGCCTTCCTTCCTGCCATAAACAGGAAAGTGAGCTTCCCAAGGAAACAGCCTTCAGTGGGATAACATTCCGCATTCTCTGATCCATCTGTTAGCATTTTGAGTGAGCCCATCTGAGTATGTGCAAAACTGGCCAACCAAGCCCCTTTCCCCCTTCTGCCCCCCCCCCTTTCTCTTCCCTCTCCCAAAGCATATTAAAACAAAGACATTTTGGGGAAATCTGAGCTGTTAGACTCAAAATAACCCTCAGTTGGGTTGATTCCACCATAAATATAGCAGAATGCCAGAAGTAAACTTCATAACCAGCAGAAACTTGTGTGTGGTGAGCTATGATAAGCTTCCATTCATCAGGGTGGCTTAAGACTTCAGAGTCAGAACTTTAGGTTCAAAAGTATTTACTGAAGTAAAAGAAATAAATTCTCAATGGAAAAGATCTTGGAGCTATCTAGCTTACTAAATCTCATCTTCTAAGAAAGGTAAATAGTAAAAAAAATTTAAAAAATGTCTATGCAGCTACATTTGGCTTAGAGAGAGGCAAAATGTGTCCTTACTGGAAGGAAGAAAAGGCAGGTGAGAGCAAAGAAAATGGTGGGGGCCACATGGCCAACCCAGGGCAATAAAAATACCTTTAAAAAAGAAGTTCCGTCACAGAGATTCCATTGCTACATCTTGAAAGGGGAGGAGATAGTAGCAAGGAGGAAGAATAAACACAAAGCCCTTTTTGGGAAAAACATGCATAGGAATGTGTGTGTGTGTGTGGGGGGGGGGGGGAATCCTGTTGGGCATAAGCAGATATCAGTCAGGTCCAATGTAAAGACACACAAACAAGAGGAAAAGCAACAAAAATCTTGTCAGCAGAGATACAAAATCAAATAGCTCAACAAACTTACACAGTCCTAGTAAGTAGCACAGAGTAGGTTTTCTTCATCCAAAAGAGTAAACATAAAACAAATAACTATTCCATCATAGCAAAGGGCATTGCTGTTAAGTCCTTGTCAATTCAGCATCTCCAAACTGTATTCTAACATCCATACAGTTATACCCCACCGGGTGTGGTCCAAACTTGCAGCTGACCTACATCAGCAGCTGCTCATAATAATTAACATTATAAGGTTTTCTTTAACACACACATATACTTGATCCTGTTACGACTTACTGTAACAAATCCCTCAGCCTAATTCTATCTCTGGTCTATCTACTCATTGAGGTCTGGAAGCTTGATGTCACAAGAGACTTGTGCAGTTTAGGGATGAAACCCAACAGAAATAGCCAAGCTCAATCAGAGCTTAAGAAAAGATCTGTCATAACGTGGCCAATAGAACTTGTTTCATCACAGAGAGAGTATGGCTGAGCCAGTCCCTTTAGCCAGAACAAGGGAAGGGTAATCTAGAAAGTCACACATCAATGCTGGCTCTTCTATTGGTAAAAACAAGACAACTGAATTAAATTTTGTTTTATTTTTTTACTAAAAGAGAGAAGGTGAGGGAAGTTTCTATTCAAAGTGACAAATCACTTATCTGGCCTTGGATCTAACTTGTATAAAATATGTACTTGAAACCCTATTTCATGCTCTAGTTTGCACAGCAACATTTCTTTGAATGGCCCCAGCAGTCATATGAGTTCAAATCAAAGTTCCCATATTTCAGGTCATTTTGAAGCAGGCAAGAAGTGATGCTTCAAAACCCCTGTTATTATTATGGATGATCACTCATGACTGAGTTTGATTATCTTCCAGAGATAAGAGTCTTGGTGGGGAGCCTGTAAATGACTGTAAAGACCTATTCTGATTCTGTATGGTGACTGAGTGACTCACACTGAAGACATAGGTTTCCAGGTAGAAGATGGTCAGGACAAGAATTTGCTTGATGGGACTTCCTCTAGGCAGGTTTCTCCTTTTTTCCCTATTCGTGCCTCTTCATAATCCACAGCACTATTGGTGACAGCTGACCTCCAGTTACAATGCCCAACTATCAGGGCATATCAGTTCTTGATGTTTATACCATATGTTTATAGGTTAACTTTAAGGTCTGTTCTTAAGTTGAGAACAAAGTAACTGCTTTGAGAGATGGCAAGAGGTGGTGCTTCAAAATCCGCATTAAGCCAATGCTGATATTGGTCACTGGGAACAGAGTACATAAGCTAGATGACAGATGGGAATGTGGTTATCAACGATTCAGCCCCTAATGCATAATGGAGGAAGTTGAAGTCCAAGTTCCCAAATGAAGTCTCTGTGGTCATTTTTTATTTTTATTACTTCAGGAGGGCATCAGTTTCAACAGATAATGCCAGAAAGGTCTGAAATGCCAGCTCTAAATGTGAATATAAAAGGGCCAAAGAGTGAGCCCTATCTGTATTAGCATATTCCCGATAGGAAAGATAAACAGCCTGCTGAGTCGGCACACACCCAAAAGTTTCCTGTCAGAATTCATTGCAAACATTTTGGCATATTGTTTTCTCTGTAGATTTCAGGGCTCCTGCATCCCATGAATCAAACCAACAGAGAACAGAAATAAGACATAAACAGAAAGTGACTGTTCAGCATCTGATGTGCCTAAAATATATGGTCGGCTAAACTGCAAAACTAAACTACACTGTTGTGTAGTAGCTTGATAGGTTGAGCAATTTGATCTGGGAATCCAGGATTCAAATCTTCCCCACAGCCTTGGAAATTCATTCAGTGATCATGAGCAAGTCAACAGCAAATCCCATCCAAACAAATCTTGCAAAACACAAAGGAAAGCAAAACAAAACAACTGTGATAGCATCACCTTAGGGTTGTCATAAGTCAACAACATGTCAACAACATAATTGCAAATAATCCACAGGCTTCCCTGCTTATCTACAACATAGTCAAGGAAATAACAGTATCTTTATTCCAAAGGCTCCAGCTTCTGAGTAATGAGAAAGGCACATGACACACTTTTGAGGATTTGTAAAAAGGACACCATGGTGTAATGGGTTGACTGGAAAAGCATGTGCCGACAGCTAATTGGCTGAGCCATCCAGGAGCCAGAATTCTGATTGGCTACTGTCTCTAGCTTGCTGCTGAGACAAATGGTTTTAACTGCCACTTTCACTTAGGAGAGTGAAGAGAACGTTGACTGGAAATGGTCAGGAAGGAAATGGCTGCAAACTCTCTGAAGCCTGATTATTTATAAGGCAGATGAGGCATATTTAAAGACTGTTTAAAGGGACAGTTTATTCCCTCTGTTCTCTGTGTGAATTCAGAGAGACTGCTGTATATGTTGTTGCCCTGTTTGATCTTTTGAACTGAAATAAAGTTACTGTTACTTATGCCGTCACACCCAGGCACCTTTTTAAGCTTTAGGATGTGCTTCTTCCTTTGCCCAGGTGAACTGTGGGGGGCCTTACTTAGAAGCTCTGGAAATCCCAGTAACCAAAGGAACTTCAAGTAGAACATTCAAACAAAATTTTATTTTCACAAAGTTGTTGGCAGACTTGGCATATGTAATTAAAGTTGCAAATAAAAACAGTCCACTTATAAAACCTTGCAGATGTTCCTTGCTTGCTTTTCCCCTTTAGGTTGCTGGGTTAACTTCCACCAAAGGCAAAGAGGTCCAGAGATCCCCTTCACCCTAGCTCTGAACTGCTATCAAAAGATCTATAACTATCTGAGCTCAATGCTAGTTTTTGAGGCGAAGTTGGTAGGGCTTCCTCCAGTGGCAAAGAAATCCGAAGATGTTCTCTGCCCCAGTGCCAAAGCTATTAGAAAGAACAGGTCTTTCCCCTATTTATGCTTGGCACTGGTTTTAAAGACAGGTCATTGTTTGTACTTACCTTTTCAGAGTTGGCCTGGCTTGGCCACACAAGCACATCTATGTTGTTTCTCCTTCAGTCTAGAAGGCAGAATAGGCTTCTCAAAATGGAGCCTTCTATCCCCAGGAAAAGGGGCGGTCTCCAGAACAAAATGATACATTTGCAGGCTGTAAGCAGCAAAGACTTGCAAACAGGCTAAACCAGGGGTCCCCAAACTTTTAAAACAGGGGGCCAGTTCACGGTCCGTCAGTCCATTGGAGGGCCGGACTATAGTTGAAAAAATATATCTATAAACGAATTCCTATGCACACTGCACATCTCTTATTTTGAAGTAAAAAAACAAAACAAATGGGAACAAATACAGCCTCAATGTTAATAATAATCATAATCATAATAAAAATAATAAAGAGGGTGGGAAGAGACCCCTTGGGCCATTTAGTCCAAACCCCTTCTACTTTTGTGCACCAAAAGCACAAGCAAAGCACCCCTGACAGATGGCCACCCAGCCTCAATGTTGTTAATAATAATAATAATAATCATCATCATCATCATCATCATCGTCATCATCATCACCACACAGCCCTAAACGCTTGGGAAGTGTTCAACTTTACATATATATCTTGTTTGCTGTATTATACTGTGTCTTTGTGTAAATAATAATAATAATAATAATAATAATAATAATAATAATAATAAAGAGGGTTGGAAGAGACCCCTTGGGCCATTTAGTCCAACCCCCTTCTGCCTTTGTGCATCAAAAGCACTAGCAAAGCACCCCTTAATAATTAATTATTAATAAAATAATAATTAAAATACTATTATGAACAAACAAAGCTTTGGAAGGCGCGCACCAGGCGAGGGAGGAGGAGGGAGCCACCGCTGCCGCGGGGGCCGGATAAATGGCTTCAGTGGGCCGCATGTGGCCCCCAGGCCTTAGTTTGGGGACCCCTGGGCTAAACTATCAGACTGCTGCAGAATCTGCAGCAACCCTGGAGCAAATGCAAACAGATGCTATTCCTACAACTATAAAAAATGCAAACCAAACCTCTGTGGGACGGAACAGTTACTTGTTACACAAGCCTGAGTAACACTTTATTATACTGTATGGTATATCTTGGTTCAGAAACTGTGGTAAAGCTTCTATTTATTTATATCTATAACCTATAACAACATTACCTGCCCTATTAATTGGCCTTCTTAATCAATTGCAAGATCCTTTCCCTAACAGGCCAACTGCCCAGTTCCAATCTTCTTCATCTTAAGATCGTCAGATGAGGCCCTGCTCGCGGTCCCGTCAGCCTCACAGGTGCGGCTGGCGGGGACGAGAGACAGGGCCTTTTCAGTGGTGGCTCCCCGCCTATGGAACGCCCTCCTCATTGAAGTCAGGCAGGCTCCCTCCCTCCTGTCTTTCCGAAAGAGGACAAAAACATGGTTATGGGACCAGGCATTTGAGCATGAGTGGCAGCAAAAATGAGATAAGAATATATGACCTACTGACAGACCCCACATGAACATGGAAAGCGCCTTAAATGTATATTTAAATGTATAATTATGTATATTTTAATGGATATTCTTAATTTTATTGTAATTTTTAATCTTGATGGATTTTTAAATTTGATGACAACTGTTTTTAATGTGTATGGTTATACTGTAAGCCGCCCTGAGTCCCCTGATGGGTGAGAAGGGCGGGGTAGAAGTGATGTAATAAAATAAAATAAATAAATCTTCATTTAATGTAGACTATGCTGTTCCATGCAGTCATGCTGGCCACATGACCTTGGAGGTGTCTAAGGACAATGCCAACTTTTCAGCTTAGAAATGGAAAAGCGCACCAACCCCCAGAGTCAGACACAACTAGACTTAATGTCAGGGGAAAACCTTTACCTTTATCTTGTGGCCGAAATGAGTTACAGGTCTCCACTCACCATCTGCTGGGCACACGATTTGCTGTGCTAGCTCTCCCAAACAGCCATTCTGTGGCTGGTGGAGTGTGTGAAAAGGATTGGAGAAGTATAGCATAGTGGATAGAGCATTGGATTAACACTCTGGAGACCAGGGTTCAAATCCCTACTTGTCCATGAATACATACTAGATGACCCTAGACTGTGGCCAACTTTCTTTGAAAAAAGCCCATGATAGGTCTGCCTTAGTGTCACCACAAATCAGAAATGACTTGAAAACACAACAACAAACAACAATGTCACTATCAGGATTCTGGCTTATAGGGGCAAGATAACTGACCAGGTTTCACTATAATTGAGGTATTTTGAGAGTTGAAAAAACCACATGGGCCTAGTGTACTTCTGGTATCATTTCAAAGAGCTTGTATTATCTAGTAAAGTCCTAAAATGATTTGGTTCCATGGGATGAAAAGGAGGAACAGAGAGTCAGGTGGCCCTTCCAAAGTGCCCGGTGCCTTGCTCTTCATGTTTAGGAACCAAATCAAAACGAATGTGTTTTCCTGGTCTTTCCTGATTGAAGTCTGTTCCTGGGTTTTACGCTTGTGCTCCTTTGACCTAAGTTGTGCTTCTTTATTGGATACTTTATTGGATGTTGTTTTGATGGTTTTATGGGTGGTTTTATGGATGTTTTCATATAAGCTGTCTTGCACAGCTGATTGGAAAGGCAAGCAATGAATATATTAAATAAATCCATTTCCTGCTCATTAATATGTCTGCTCTTTCTTGATCCCATGCATTTGCTTTTAGTGTGCCTCAAACACAAGACGGGCAGAAGACAGTTCTGGATCACCTCATTGATCTGGAGTGATCTGCCAAAAACAATTTCTGATATTCTATTTTGTGTGTGTGTGTGTGTTTTAATGCTGTGACAACAATGATACACACATGTCCACATTACACTAGTGAAAAAAAGAAATTGCACTGCTGGAAAAAAAAAGGAAGCGGATAAGCAGGAGTAGATTCTTGTTTAGAAGAGGCATCTTCAGCTCAGTCCAATTCTGCCATTCAAAACAGATCCTGAGTTCATAATTTTTAAACTTACCATAGATGGATGGATTTTGTGCCAGGCTTCATAGCTTGTGTCTCAGGGCCAGCATTATCAGTGGGAGTTGCAGCTCAAAAACAGCAGGAGAGTTTCATAGTTCACACCCCTATTTAAGAAAAAATATGAAAATATGTTATGGATTAAATGACATTGGCTGTCCTGACAGCTCAATGACTCAAGTTGGGAAATCTGTCTATGTTTAAGCCACTACCAGTCACAAAACAGTGGCAGCTGATGGTCTCTATATCGGTGCCCTAGGCTGTGTCACCGTATTAATCACCATGACTCAATGCTATGGAATTTATAGTTTTGTGAGCACTTTGGTGCCTAGACAAACTAAAATTCCCAGGATTCCATAGGTGGCACCATGGCAGTTAAAGTGGCATCAAACTGCTATAGGTAAAGGTAAAGGTTTTCCCCTGACTGAAGTCTAGTTGTGTCCGACTCTAGGGATTGGTGCTCATCTCCATTTCTAAGCCGAAGACCCGGGATTGTCTGTAGACACCAAGGTCATGTGGCCGGCATGACTGCATGGAGCGCTGTTACCTTTCCACTGGAGCGGTACCTATTGATCTACTCACATTTGCATGTTTTCAAACTGCTAGGTTGGCAGAAGCTGGGGATAACAGTGGGAGCTCACCCTGCTCCCTGGTTTGAACCGCTGACCTTTCAGTCAGCAAATTCAGCAGCTCAGCGGTTTAACCCGCTGTGCCACCGGGGGCTCCGAAACTGCTGTAATTGTATATAAATCAGAACTTTAAAAGAGGTGGTGCACAGGAATCACCATCACCTTGTTTAAAGTTCAAGCTAAAATAAACATACATTCTTCCCTGTCCATTAAATGTTCATCTCTAGCCAGAATAATTAATGGAAGCTGGAATCCAATATCGAGAACGGACAATTTCCTCATCCCTGGAATACTGAGCTAGACAGCTACATTGGCTCTAACACAGCCTTGTAGGGCCATAAAGTACAGTAGAGTCTCACTTATCCAACATAAACGGGCCAGCAGAATGTTGGATAAGCGAATATGTTGGATAATAAGGAGGCATTAAGGAAAAGACTATTAAACATCAAATTAGTTTATGATTTTACAAATTAAGCACCAAAACATCATTGTATACAACAAATCTGACAGAAAAAGTAGTTCAATACGCAGTAATGCTATGTGGTAATTACTGTATTTACGAATTTAGCACCAAAATATCATGATATATTGAAAACATTGACTACAAAAATGCGTTGGATAATCCAGAACGTTGGATAAGCGAGTGTTGGATAAGTGAGACTCTACTGTAATATGAATTTGAGTTTTCAAATTTGCTTTCCAGTTATTCCCACTGCTGCCATGCCTGAGTTCCCAGAAGAAAGTTGCCTGCTTCTCTCCATGTCTGTGTAAAAAACTGGCTTCTCAAAGGAGCCCATCCTCTCTTCTTTCCTCTTGACTTTGCTTGACTAACTCAGCGTACAGTGATTACTTTGGGGTTACAATGAAAGGTCAGGGAATGCTTAATCAAACAGAGGGGATGACATGACAGCAGGACAGAAGGGAAGGGAAGACTCCCCCGCCTGAACAACTCTGAGCTAATGAACCTTTTCTCCTTGCCTAAATGGTCGTAAATACATGCATTCTCTGAAGGATTAGAGGAGGAGGGGAGTCAAGAACTAGTTAAAAGAAACAGTGCCAACGCACAGGATGAGGAAAGGAGCAACAGGCCCCTTTGAAAGGAAAGAGGCGCAGCCACAATCCCAGATGGGACTAGAAGGTCCTGCCCCCACAGCTGCCCCTCCTTAGCTACTCCATTGAGATGGAAATGGGCACAAATTGGTGGTGACAATTTCATTGTAGTGGCTGCTTTACAAGCAGGTCAGCCCACCCATCCTGCCACCCATTGCCAGCCTCATCCATCCTCCTCCTGGACTGTGGCTGCCTGGGTGTGAGCATGGCTCGCCATGGATTGCAGCACCAAGCTCTGGCTAATGGAAGGAAATGGGCCATCAACAGCCCTTAATAGAGTGCAGCAGTCCCTCAGCACAGGATAGTAGTTTGAGCTTTGGACTATGACTCTGGAGACCAGGGGTTGGATCCTTGCTTGGCCATGGAAATGCACTGGGTAAGTCTGGGCAAGTCACTGCCTCTCAGTTGTAGAGGAAGGCCAGCCCCTCTGAACAAATATTCTCAAGAAAACCTTGAGACAGCAAAACACACACACTTGTTGAGAGATGGCAACTGTAGGAAATAGGATAGGCTTCTAGAGAAGAGCCAGCAGTCTCATTCAAGAAGGCTTGTCTTCACTTCTGACATATCATTAGCCAGCAGTGGGTTAAACCCTTGTGCCGGCAGGACTGATAACTTGAAGGTTGGGTTGCTGACCTGAAAGTTGTTGGTTCGAATCCAACCTTGGGAGAGCAGGGATGAGCTCTATCAGTTCCAGCTCCATGTAGGGTCATGAGAGAAGCCTCCCACAAGGATGGTAAAAACATCCAGGCATCCCCTGGGCAATGTCCTTGCAGAGAGCCAATTCTCTCACACCGGAAGAGACTTGCAGTTTCTCAAGTCACAGCTGACACAAAAAAAAAAACCCTTCTGACATAATCTCTCACCTTACCATTTGCTCATTTGCACCTTTTCAGAATTTCATGCCTTCTGATACCATGAGGAATATTATCTGATATTCCAACCAATTTTCGTGTACAGTAGAGTCTCACTTATCCAACACTCGCTTATCCAACGTTCTGGATTATCCAACACATTTTTGTAGTCAATGTTTTCAATATAACGTGGTATTTTGGTGCTAATTTTGTAAATACAGTAATTAGTACATAGCATTACTGCATATTGAACTACTTTTTCTGTCAAATTTGTTGTATAACATGATGTTTTGGTGCTTAATTTGTAAAATCATAACCTATTTTGATGTTTAATAGGCTTTTCCTTAATCTCTCCTTATTATCCAACATATTCGCTTATCCAACGTTCTGCCGGCCCGTTTATGTTGGATAAGTGAGACTCTACTGTATATGTTTCTGACTCCCTACTTTTGAGGTCCCTAAAAAGTCTTGTCTTGATACGTCCCAGCTCACCCTGCCCCAGAATCATAGCAGCTGCCTTTCCTATTTCCAGTCTGGCTCCATAGGGCTTCCCAGGCATGATTCCCCTTGCTAGCCCTCTAGAGCCCAATTCTAGACTGTCTGTAATGGGAAGCTAATTAAATTAAGGAAACACCTCCTGCATCCCTCTCAGCCACTAGAAGTGAGCATTCTGCCTTGTATAGTGGTTACTGGAATATATAAAGCTATCACAATGGCAGGGAAGGTCCTGGTAGTATCCAGCTCCAGCACATATAATTGGGCTATTTGCATATATATATATATATATATATATATATATATATATACCTCAAAAAATCAGAAGACACCACAGAGAAGTTGATACCTATAGACACAATACAAGTTTGAAAAATTGACTACTGTAATTGAAACTAAGGCCAAGACATAATGTAAGATTACACTCACTGAGTTAGGCTATGCTACCTCATTGCACAATTCCAATGTTACAAAACCAAATGTGCATTGTGTATTATTGCACAATGCACAATGTGACACTATACACTTAATACTCGCCAAGCAACAATGTGCAATGTGCAATTCACAATAATGTGAAATGGCATCACATGCATAATTGTTTTTCCAATATTTAACTGAGTATGAAGGCTTTTGTAATATGGATACTTTTGTAATATTTAGCCAAATATGGGCACAAAGCATTAAACTTAAAAGTGCTATCACACAGATAAATGCATGCCTAAAACATGGGTATAATTCAAAAATGGAAGACTTCATCATAGAAGGGAATTAGAATTCCTGTAAGGTAAAGCTCCAAGGTCATGTGGCCAGCATAACTGCATGGAGCACCGTTACCCCAGAGAGGTACCTATTGATCTAATCACATTTGCATGTTTTCAAACTGCTAGGTTGGCAGAGGCTGGAGTTGACAGCGGGAGCTTACTCCACTCCCCGCAACCTTTTGGTCACTTGCGCCACTGGGGCTCTCATTGAATTCCTGACTATTGGACAAGCTGGCTAGGGCTTCTGGGAACTGGAGTCCCAAACACCTGGAGGCCCCAAGTTTGGGTGTCACTGGTGTATATGCACCTTAGCTGTTCTTCAGCAGAGTTGCACTGCATCTTGCTTTAGCCATAGCAAGTAGGGGGAGAACTTGTCCCTTTTCCTTGGAAGCATCTGCTGATAGGCAGCACCCTCTGCTGGACATTGGAGGAAGTCCACCGACTGGCTGGAAATAAAAATGTGGATCACCTACTTGTGCAAGGCTTTTGGTCTTGCATCTAGATGGAAGGCTTCTATTCCTTTACTGCATTCTCCCAACTTCAGTTAATGATCCTTCATCTTTGCCTAAATATCCTAAAACTACTGGATCTTGTCAGATCTTGGAAGCTTAACAAGGTGAGCTCTGGTTAATACTTGAATGAGAGACCACCAATCAGGGCCGGTCCAAGGTGGAGGCCGTTGAAGCGGCCGCTTCGGGCGCACGTCAAGGGGGGCGCTGTTGAGGCTCCCCTCGCACTCGGCCCACTCGCGCCCCTCTCGCACTCAGCCCACTCGCGCCTCTCTCGCACTCGGCCCACTCGCACCTCTCTCGCACTCGGCCCACTCGCGGCCTTCTCACACTCGGCTCAATCGCGCCCCTCTCGCACTGGGCCCACTCACGCCTCTCTCGCACTGGGCCCACTCGCGCCTCTTTCGCACTCTGCCCACTCGCTCCTCTCTCGCACTCGGCCCACTCACACCCCTCTTGCACTCGGCCCACTCACACCCCTCTCGCACTCGGCCCACTCACACCCCTCTCGCACTCGGCCCACTCGCGCCCCTCTCGCACTCGGCCCACTCACGCCCCTCCCGCACTCGGCCCACTTGCGCCTCTGTCGCACTCGGCCCACTCGCGCCCCTCTCGCACTCGGCCCACTCGCGCCTCTGTCGCACTCGGCCCACTCACGCCCCTCTCGCACTCGGCCCACTCGCGCCTCTCTCGCACTCAGCCCACTCGCACCCCTCTCGCACTCGGCCCACTCGCGCCTCTCTCGCACTCGGCCCACTCACACCCCTCTCGCACTCGGCCCACTCGCGCCCCTCTCGCACTCGGCCCACTCACGCCCCTCCCGCACTCGGCCCACTTGCGCCTCTGTCGCACTCGGCCCACTCGCGCCCCTCTCGCACTCGGCCCACTCGCGCCTCTGTCGCACTCGGCCCACTCACGCCCCTCTCGCACTCGGCCCACTCGCGCCTCTCTCGCACTCGGCCCACTCGCACCCCTCTCGCACTCGGCCCACTCGCGCCTCTCTCGCACTCGGCCCACTCACGCCCCTCTCGCACTCGGCCCACTCACGCCTCTCTCACACTCGGCCCTCTCGCCCTTGCAGCCCTCTTGCCCCTGAACAAGACCTGAGGCCAGGCCTCTAGGCCCGCTGCTCCACCTGCACCCTTCCTGGATTCCTCCCGCGACGCCCGGCAGCCCTCCGTGGCTGGAAGGAGCTCCTCAGACGCAGGGAGCTCTGGCAGGTCGAGCAGGCCTGTGCCCCTGCCATGCACCTCCTTGGGGACCCTCTCAGCCGTGAAGACGGGGCAGGTAGGAGCCCGTCCCTGTCCCCAGCATTTCACCAGTTATGTCTCCAGGGCAGGCCTGGGCCAACTTGGCAACTGAGGGGAGAAATGGAGGGGCCTGAGGCTGGGTTGCTGCAGGTTTTTCAGCTGCCTGGCCATGTTCCAGAAGCTGGACCATGTGGGCCTACTCCTAGGATTTATAGTTTCCTAAGGCCCCTTCTTCACAGCCAGAGAAGACAGATTATCAAGGCAGATAATCCACATTTTCTGCTTTGAACCGGATTATATGCATCCACACAGCCATATAATCCAGTTCAGAGCAGATAGTCTGGATTTTATATGGCAGGGTATGGGTTCTTCTACATAACCATATGTAAAGAAGTGTGATGACAGGGATGGAATCTTTTTGGATCCCACCGCTGCCACCAAATGTAAAGAAGTGTGATGACAGGGATGGAATCTTTTTGGATCCCACCGCTGCCACCAAATTGCGAAGGATTCACCTTCTACCTCTATGTATTCCACTTTTCTATGTTGTCGCTGCCACCACCTTTGAAAGATGCTTTGCTCAAATAATAAGCAACATTTGAAGAAACAGTAACTTGTTTATTTATAGCACAAAGCTTGATGGTTGCAAGAATGTTATATCTTGAGGTGAACGATGTTACTTCTGTACAGTAAGTGATGCAAGATTTCTCAATAGTTTCACTGAGCTTAGTATGGTATCAGCTTTATATTACTTGTTTCTTTCAGTTAGGAATATTGTCCTTCTTGAACTTAGTTGATCTGTACCCGATCAAACTTGGACTGGGGAGTTTAACTGGTTAACCCTAGCCCTCCTTGACTTAGGGATATAGCCTCAGCTCTTTAGTTATTCCTACTAAAGGCTCAGCAACTTTAATTTTAGCCCTTCTCCGCTAAAACTCTCTAGCTGCTCAACTTCCTCCCACAATCTCTTTTTTCCGATCACACTCCTTTCTCACTGAACAGAACCAACTGCTCTGCTCAACCGACAAACTCCAACTGCCAAATTCCAACTGCTAAATTTTGAATTCTAAGGCTTCCACCAGCAAGGTGAAGCCACGCCCCTTTTCCTGGCCATGCCTTAGAGGCTCCCAGCTTCTGTATAAGAATAGCTGAAATATATAACCTTAAACAGTCAACCTAAACATAGCAATCATGAATAAAACACAATGATCATGACATCTTTACACCATATAATTGAGATTATGAAGGCAGATAATCCAGGTCATATGCGTTGAACCGGATTATATGCATCCACACAGCCATATAATCCTGTTCAGAGCAGATAATCTGGATTTTATATGGCAGGGTATGGGTTCTTCTACATAACCATATAATTCAGATTATCAAGGCAGATAATCCACATTATCTGCCTTGAACTGGGTTATCTGAGTCTACACTGTCATATAATCCAGTTCAAAGCAGATAACCTGCATTTTATATGGCAGTAAAGAAAGGGCCTAAGATATTTAAAATTGTATATTGTAGTGGTGTACTTCAGAGGGATGCATATATCTCACCAAAGGGCAGTTTGACTCCAGTTTCATTGCCATGGCTCAATGATATGGGAATCATTGGGAATTGTAGTTTTATAAGTTTTATAATTGTACCCTGGGAATTGTAGTTTTATAAGGTCTTTAAACCTTCTCTGCCAAATAGTTTAGATGTCTCACCGAACTATAACTCCCAGGATTCCATAGCATTGAGCCGTGGCAGTGAAAGTGGAGTCAAACTATGTTAATTCCACAGTGCAGACACACCACAATGCCTCACTTCTTCCAATGGAGAAATAAAGATACAAGTGCCAGTTAAGTCCAGTAGATTTCTTTATTCATACTAGGGGTCCCCAAACTTTTTAAACAGGGGGCCAGTTCACGATCCTTCGGACCGTTGGAGGGCCGGACTATAGTTGGCCACTGAGCAATAATAAATAAATATATAAATAAACAATAATAACAGTAACAATAAAAAAGAGGGTTGGAAGACACCCTTTGGGCCATTGAGTCCAATCCCCTTCTGCTTTGTGCATCGAAAGCACAAGCAAAGCACCCCTGACAGATGACCACCCAGCGTCAATAAGAAGAGGAGGAGGAGGAAGAAGAAGAAGAAGAAGAAGAAGAAGAAGAAGAAGAAGAAGAAGAAGAAGAAGAAGAAAAAGGGTTGGAAGAGACCCCTTGGGCCATTTAGTCCAACCCCCTTCTGCCTCTGTGCACCAAAAGCACAAGCAAAGCATCCCTGATAGATGGCCACCCAGCCTCAATAATAATAATAATAATAATAATAATAATAATAATAATAATAATAATAGGATTGGAAGAGACCCCTTGGGCCATTTAGTCCAACCCCCTTCTGCCTCTGTGCACCAAAAGCACAAGCAAAGCATCCCTCATAGATGGCCACCCAGCCTCAATAATAATAATAATAATAATAATAATAATAATAATAATAATAATAATAATAGGATCATTGATGTCGCCATCCCAGGTGACAGTCGCATTGACGAAAAACAACAGGAAAAACTCAGCCGCTATCAGGACCTCAAGATTGAACTTCAACGACTCTGGCAGAAACCGGTGCAGGTGGTCCCGGTGGTGATGGGCACATTAGGTGCCGTGCCAAAAGATCTCAGCCGGCATTTGGAAACAATAGACATTGACAAAATTACCATCTGCCAACTGCAAAAGGCCACCCTGCTGGGATCTGCGCGCATCATCCGAAAATACATCACACAGTCCTAGACACTTGGGAAGTGTTCGACTTGTGATTTTGTGATATGAAATTCAGCATATCTATCTTGTTTGCTGTGTCATAATAATAATAATAATAATAATAATAATAATAATAATAATAATAATAATAATAATAATAAGGGTTGTAAGAGAAGAAGAGACCCCTTGGGTTACTTAGCCCAACCCTCTTCTGCCCTTGTGCCGTGGGGCCGGATAAATGGCTTCAATGGGCCGCATCCGGCCCCTGGGCCTTAGTTTGGGGACCCCTGATTCATACCATATGGAGAGGGGCAGATTTCTCGCCCTTTTCATGATATTGTTTAAACTTCCATTCTATGTCTAATTTTTGTTTTGTGTAAAGTAAATGTAAAGGTTTCCCCTGATGTTAAGTCCAGTCATGTCTGACTCTGGGGGTTGGTGCTCATCTCCATTTCTAAGCCGAAGAGCCGACGTTGTCCATAGACTCCTTCAAGGTCATGTGGGATGACTGCATGGAGCGCCGTTACCTTCCCGCCAAAGCAGTACCTATTGATGCACTCACATTTGCATGTTTTCAAACTTCTGGGTTGGCAGAAGCTGGGGCTAACAGTGAGGGCTCACTCTGGTCCCCCAATTCAAACCTGCGGCCTTTCGGTCCAGAAGTTCAGCAGCTCAGCGCTTTAACACGCTGCACCATCAGGGGATATTATTTCCAAAAGGTGAATATACAATATTTCTGATTGTTTTTTTTTTTTGTCTGTTGGAGGCAAGTATGAATGCTGCAATTAGGGAAAATGATTAGGATGTAATGGCCTTGCAGCTTTAAAGCCTGGCTGATTCCTCCCTGAGTGAATTTTTTGTTGGGAGGTGTTAGCTGACCCTGATTTTTTCCTGTCTGGAATTCCCTTGTTTTCGGAGTGGTGTTCTTTGCGATATTTTATGTGCTTCTACTGTCTGTGGTCCAGAGAAAACAGAGGATTTGCCAGACTTTGATGATGGGAATACTTTGTTGGGAGGTGTTAGCTGGCCCTGATTGTTTCCTGTCTGGAATTCCCGTTTTCAGAGTGTTGTTCTTTTTTTAGAGATTGTATTGTTCTGTTTTATTATACCATGTTAATTTTTATATATTCTGATTTTAGTGTTTTTCAATACTTGGAGCCAGATTCATTTTCATGGTTGACCACAACACAATAATAATAATAATAATAATAATAATAATAATAATAATAATAATAATAATAATGATAGTAATTATAGTAATAATAATGACTTTGGTAATACACAGTGCTTCACTCCCTTCTCAGCTTCCTTTTCGGAAGAATCCTTTCTTGGGAGGTGTTAGCTGGCCCTGATTGTTTCCTTTGTGGAATTTCCAATTTCCCTGCTTTCAAGAGTGTTGCTCTTTATTTACTGTCCTGGTTTTAGAGATTATATTGTTCTGCATTATTCTATCCCAGTAATTATTTCATATTAAAGTAGAATCTCACTTATCCAACATTCGCTTATACAATGTTCTGGATTATCCAACGCAGTCTGCCTTTTCGTAATCAATGATTTTGTAGTCAGTGTTTTAAATTCCTTGTGATATTTTAGTGGTAAATTTGTAAATACAGTACAGTAGAGTCTCACTTATCCAACATAAACGGGCCAGCAGAATGTTGGATAAGCGAATATGTTGGATAATAAGGAGGCATTAAGGAAAAGCCTATTAAACATCAAATTAGGTTATGATTTTACAAATGAAGCACCAAAACATCATGTTAGACAACAAATTTGGCAGAAAAAGTAGTTCAATACGCAGTAATGCTATGTAGTAATTACTGTATTTATGAATTTAGCCCCAAAATATCTCGATATATTGAAAACATTGACTACAAAAATGCGTTGGATAATCCAGAATGTTGGATAAGTGAGTGTTGGATAAGTGATACTCTACTGTAATTACTACATAGCATTACTGTGCATGGAACTACTTTTTCTGTCATTTGTTGTATACTATGATGTTTTGGTGCTTAATTTGTATAACGATTACCTAATTTGATGTTTAATCGGCTTTTCCTGAATCCCTTCTTATTATCCAACATATTCACTTATCCTGCCGGTCTGTTTATGTTGGATAAGTGAGGCTCTACTGTATATTGATAATCTTATATTATCTGCTTAGAACTGGATTATATGAGGCCCCTTCTTCACAGCTGTATAAAATGCACACTGAAGTGGATTATATGGTAGTGTGGAGTCAAGATAATCCAGTGCAAAGCAGATAATATGTGGAAGGGCCTTGAGTCTACACTGCCATATAATCCAGTGCAAATTAGATAATCTGTGGAAGAAGCCTAAGTGAGGCCTAACTCTGCCTGTTTCCTGGGCTGAGTAGGTTGCTAGGAAACCAAGTGGGCAGAGATTAGTCCTCTAACTGGCAGCAATTGGATAAAAACAATTATTCCTTTCCCTCTAATTAGGACTTTATTTTTCTTTTCTTTTTGTTGTATCAACCTAAAGGCGTGGATGATGGGTTGTGTTGTCAAATTTCGAGGTTGGGAGGCCTGTAGTTTTGTTGTTTTGTTGGTCGCCGTGATGCCATCACTCATTTATATAGATAGATGAATACGAGGTGCTTTAGGCTCTATTCCAGAAAAATGACCTGGCAAAACCACCTCTGAGTAATACTTGTCCCTAGGCATTCCTCTATGAATTCAATAGAGGTACGCCCCACTGAGTTCCATTGATCTTATGCTCAAATAAGTATGAATAGGGGTTAAGCTTTCATTTTATATTTTAAGACGGGAGTCTATAGCCCTTTCAGCAGTCAGTCTGACCAGCATCCTATGTAGTATTGAAAGATGTGCAGTCCTCCTATCTAGTCTACAATTCCCTGCTGTCAGTTGGCATACACTGAGAGTTTATGTGATCAGGTCACCCTCTATCTAAAAGCAATCAAATTCTCCATATATCCAAGGAATGCATTCTGTTTTTGTTTTACTTGAGGACAGTTGTGCTGAGATATGATGCCTGACTTTTAAATTTTCTTTAACCTTTCTCCAACCTCAGAGCCACAAGTGCTGTTTGGTTGCAATTCCCATCATCCCCAGTCCGCATGGCGGATAATTAAAAGTGATGGGAGATGTCCTACAATAGTATCTAGGGACCCAAACCGGGGGGAAATGAAAGAGTGCCAACTACAGTAGAGTGTCACTTATCCAACATAAGCAGACCGGTAAAACATTGAATAAGCGAAAATGTTGGATAATAGTGAGGAATTAAGAAAAAGCCTATTAAATGTCAAATTACATTATGATTTTAAAAATTAAGCACCAAAACATCATGTTTAACAACAAGTCTGCCACTTGTTTGGGAGCGTGGCTGCTGAGAGAAAAAGCTATGAATCCGGGTGGGAGGATTATACAGAACGTTAAATGAGCAAAAGTTGGATAGGCAAGACTCTGCTGTACTATGTAAACAAATTATAGTTGTCTTTCTATATTCAATCTATTCTCTCTCCATGGATTCAATGGCCCTTTGAAAGCAACCATAAGGCTGATGTGGCCCTCGATGAAAATATGTTTGACATGTCTATTGCATTTGTCCTAACCATTGCATTTATTAGCCACCAGGTGGTATGCTGGTCCTTCCAACAGTTGGTCACCTGATGGGAAACCACCAAGAATGCTTCCAGGTGAAGCTTTTAAGGTACAATTGTCCTGCCTCCTTCATGAGTGGATGTCCAGATATTGTTATCTTTTAATTATAACCTACCTATAGTGTAGGATGGGGCCCCTGGTGGCACAGTGCGTTAAAGCGCTGAGCTGCTGAACTTGCAGTCAAAAAGGTGCCAGGTTCAAATCCCGGGAGCGGAATGAGCGCCCACTGTTAGCCCCAGCTCCTGCCAACCTAGCAGTTCGAAAACATGCAAATGTGAGTAGATCATTAGGTACCGCTCTGGCAGGAAGGTAACGGCGCTCCATGCAGTCATGCCGGCCACATGACCTTGGAGGTGTCTATGGACAACGCCGGCTCTTTGGCTTAGAAATGGAGATGAGCACCAACCCCCAGAGTCAGTCACGACTGGACTTAATGTCAGGGGAAAACCTTTACCTACCTTTACTATAGTGTGGGAGCCCCCAGTGGTGCAGCAGTTTAAACCGCTGAGCTGCTGAACTTGCTGAGTGAAAGGTAGGTGGTTCGAATTTGGGGGTGGGTGGGATGAGCTCCCGTTGTTAGCCCCAGCTTCTGCCAACCTAGCAGTTCAAAAACATGCAAATGTGAGTAGATCAATAGATACTGCTCCAGTGAGAAGATAACGGCACTCCATGCAGTCATGCCAGCCACATGACCTTGGAGGTGTCTACGGACAATGCTGTCTTTTCAACTTAGAAATGGAGATGAGCACCAACCCCCAGAGTCGGACACGACTAGACTTAATGTCAGGGGAAAACCTTTAACCTATAGTGTGCCATCTCATCTTCCATCCACTTTGCCATTTTTTGAGATACTTGGAATGCTCTGTCAGCTGTAATGTTGTAGTTCAGGGGAATGCAAAACAGTTGAAATGGGCCATTTTTTTGGTCAGACACATCTCCATGGGGCACTCTGCCATTTTTTGGATGCACTCAAAGTTATTTTCAACTGAAATTTTAAATCACTTCATTTCTGGCCATTGCTTTGGCTGATTTGGGGCCATTTTTTCAGGTTGAGAAAGTTGAGAAAAGTCATGGGGTTGGAATAATAAACTGCAGTCATTTGGAGGGGGTTTTTGGAGTTGTTTTCAAGCAAAAAGAAATGCATGTAAACATTGTCAGGAAAATATTGTTAATTAATTGGGAGGACCTTGGGGCTGCCAGGGAAGCCTCGAGACCATAAAAGCAGGAGTTGAAGCCACATAGATCCTATGGGTCATATGTTCCCAATGTCTGTGCAAATCCCAGGACTCTGTTGGATGGAGCCATAGCAGGTTAAACTGCTATAAGTGTGCAGTGTGAAGAAATCCCAGGGTAGATATTATATTTATTTATAAAAAGTATTGACAAAATGGTGATGGAAATTGATAAGAAAGCTAAACATTTTTCTTTAAAAGCCTTTCCTTCAATTTGTAACAGTTTTAAGATGACAGGTATAATGCTGACTTAATTCAATTGCCAACTTTCCCAACTTAGTACTCTCCAGACATGTTAAATCACAACCCAATCACTTCTGGAAATACACTATTTCTGCTGTATCCGTGGGACCAGTATTAGCAGTTTAATTCGTCCATGTCCAACAAAATAGTCTTCTCTGGGCATTTTGTAGGTCCTACAGTATAACTCTATAGTAATCTTGACACAGAAATCTTTCATTTCAGTGGGGCTCACTGTTATTCATGGTTTCATGTATCCACAAAATACCTGGAGGTGCAATATCCTGGGGATATTAAGGTTGTACTGTAATGCGTGCTAGATTCAATACATTTGGAAGCTGCCAAATTGGAGAAAGCTAGACTAAATGTGAAGCAGATGTTTGATGTATATGTAGTTTCAAATCACCTGTCAACTTATGGCCACCCCATGAACTTCATAGAATTTTCTTAGAAAAGAAATATTTGGTGGTGGTTTTGCCAATTCCTTCCTCTTGAAAGTTAAAGTCAGGCTGCTGCATAACAGCCAGCACCATGACAGCTCCTACCCAACGAAGGAGGCAACGAGGACAAGATTTGTTAACTTTATAAGATACCTCAGGGTTCCTTGTTTTTGTTTCAAGACATTGCCATGAAGCCTCAACTGGAATTTGTCCAAATTATATTGTCGGTGATTATGTCTGAAGGAAGACGAATGAGTTGGCATGTCCTGTCTTATAGGAAAGCCATGGAAGGCACACCCATCCTCTCATGCCTTCATCCCATGCTGGGTGAATGAGAGAGGGAGGTTGTCATTTAGGTCAGTTCATTCTCTCACATATGCATGTGTTTATGTGTGTGGAACATCTGGAGTACTACGATAGAAGTCCCAGATTCAGTAGAGTAGGTACAAGAGCTAGTCCCCTCTCACCAGTACAATGTGAAGACATGATTTTAAAGATATTCCTAGGGCTATAACTGCAGGGAAGCCAAAAGTCCCCCAAATTAAGAATTTACCTTTCAAATGAAATTTTGCTTCTTGCGCCAAATTTCTACCATTACGGTAACTTAAACATTGAGTTACAGTTTTAGAATTACAGTTTAAACACCCAAAGAAAAGGGGCAAATAAAGTTACCAAGAAAACACGGTACATACTAGATGGGTATGATCTTCAGTGTATTACTCACTGCAACACTAGAAATTTGGAGAATGAAGGAAAATTACATTGGGACGGCAGAATTCTTATTTATACTACCCCAACGCCATAGCTAACCTTTGAATATTTTGTTATTCCGAATATTCCTACTGTGTATCACAGTTCCATAATGGATGTTTATGCTGGAATTATTACGAACTAGCTCAGGGCTGCTGAACTTGCTGACCAAAAGGTTGGCGGTTCAAATCCGGGGAGCAGGGTAAGCTCCTGCTGTTAGCCCCAGCTTCTGCCAACCTAGCAGTTTGAAAACATGCAAATGTGAGTAGATAAATAGATACTGCTGTGGCAGGAAGGTAACGGAGCTCCATGAAGTCATGCTGGCCACATGACCTTGGAGGTGTCTACAGTCAACACCAGCTCTTTGGCTTAGAAATGGAGATGAGCACCAACCCCAAGAGTCAGACACGACTAGACTTAATGTCAGGGGAAAACCATTACCTTTAATGTGGGATTTTATTCAGCTGTCTGGAAAGTCCCTCAGTTGTGTGTGTAGGGAGGAGTATTTTTTTAAGTGGAAAAGAACAGAGCCACAAGCTGACGGTGGATCAAGAGATTTATTGGACTTCTCACCTGTTTGGGAAATATACATCCAGTGAAGAGACAAATGTTTGTAATACCCTCTTGCCCCCCCCCTTCCCCATGGTCCCACAACAGCTGTGCTTTTCTGAAACAATTCTTAAATACTTTTATTAAAAAAGAAAAAAAATACCACCCCACTCACATTTGGTCTCATGTTGCTGATGTCTACCCACCAGGACAATGTTTCTGAGAGCCCTGCCAAGGGCAGGTAAATAAATAAATGCAATCTGATGCAGGAGGGAGATACACTGCAAACACTTCCCCCATCCTGCACCCATCTTCCATAACTAAGCATTAGGTTTGTGCAGGAGGCCTCATGAGCAATGCAAATAGCAATGGCTAGCTGTGGTTACCAGTCGTTTTGTCCTGGTGACTGAGCTGAGGAACAAATGCTGGTGTTGGATTGAGAGGAAATGAAGGTCCTGGTTCTTCCTGGTAGAAAGTGCTCTAGATACACACATTATAGCTTTAAGGAAAGGCCTTGAGTAGTTCTAAATTTGGAGTCCCCAGATGCTTTTGACCTTCAACTCCCAGAAATCCTAACAGCTGGTAAACTGGCTGGGATTTCTGGGAGTTGTAGGCCAAAATCATCTGGGGACCCCAGGTTGAAAACCACTGGCCTAACACAAGGACATCTTTGGCTCCATTATGGGTTGCTTTGCATGTGAATATTTTCAACTTGGACATTGCTTGCATGTATTAAAACACTGCATGTACCTCAAAAACTATTCACCCTGGATAAAGACATATTGGACGGTCCACTCACCAAAAATGTCTCATAGTCACTTTTGGCGCACTGAAACTCCGAGAGAGAATAACAGCAAACTCTTTTCTGCCTGGACATCTAGAAGAAATTCTTGTTCACCACAGGCAATCAACTGCAGGGCTATTTATAAACCTGATGTACACTAATGGGTGGGGTGAAAACACAGGTAGATTTTGCACAAAGGCACCATTTTCCAATGCAGCAAAGAGATTTGGCAGTGCTCCAGAAATATAAGTGAGGACATAGTGACATAATTGCCTTCTTTTTCTATACAGAAGTCGTATCCTTGAAGGAATCTTTTGAACGTATAAAATTCCCTGTTATTTTGGCAACAGCATCTTCCCAATCTCATATTTACCCAGTAATGCTAATGCTGGAGATGGGATGAAAGAATGTGTGAGAGTGAAGTGTGGATAGTTCCACTCTGGGACTGTAGTTGAACTGTAGGAACAGTATTTCCACCTAAAATACCACTTTATTTACTAGAATATTCATGATAGCTCTAGTGATGCTATCATGGTTCTGTGGGCAGTGCTGGAAAAAGGATTCTTTTTAAATTTCACAACTCTCAAAATTCACCAGCCAGCATAGCAATTGGATACTTGAGTTACAATCCAAAAAAGTAGCATTCCCAAACTCTAGCTATGAGTATTGAAAATGAGAACTCAGTAGGACATCCATGGGCCCTTCCACACAGCCATATAACCCAGAATATCAAGGCAGATAATCCACAATATCTGCTTTGAACTGGGTTATCTGAATCCACACTGCCATATATTCCAGTTCAAAGCAGATAATGTATTTTATTCAGCTATATTGAAGGGGCCCACCTCTCCAGCACCTTCAAGAAGCAAAGGGTGGCTTTAGAAATGACAAAGAACAAGCCTTGCCCAGATTTTCTCCTCCATTTGCTCAGCCATGAACAGGACCATCCCAGTTTTGTGTCTTTGGGTGATTTACTTCCTTAAAGAACGCTTCACATGGGTGAATTCTTGCTAGTTAAATTGATATTATTACCCACCCAGGATTCAGCATTATTAACTTTCTTGGTCTACAGCAGCCATCCTGACTTGGGAGAGTTATAGTCCAAGGCTCCTTCCACACAGCTGAATAAAATCCCACATGATCTGATTTGAACTGGAATATATGGCAATGTGGACTCAGATAACCCACTTCAAAGCAGATATTGTGGGATTTTCTGCCTTAATATTCTGGGTTTTATGGCTGTGTGGAAGGGCCCCAAAATAATAACTTTCCAAGTTCTGTTGGTCACCCATTGGTAAACAACATAGTCCGGAGTGGCCACATTCACACTACACAATTACAGGGCTGTATTCTGTTTTAATGACCATATAGTTAGAGATCACTAGCCGAGAATGCGATATCCCCCCCCCTTCCTTTCTATACTCTGAATCTAGGGATTCCATCGAAAATTGCTATGGCAGTTAAAGTGGAATACAGTGTAAAGCAAAAATGGCGAGGCTGGTGAAGTTGGGTAATAGGAGAGCATTTTCCCCTCCCACGTGTTAATTCATTTTCCTGCATTTGTTCAGTGCATGAGCTATAATTTTAATCTGTGTTATCATTAAAGGCAGAAGTACCCCAAGACAAATACAGTAATCCAGACAAAATGACACTGCTTTAGAAACAACCCTTACTCCCCTCCTATCTCCTTAGAATTGGTACTGCTTCCTTCCTAGGCCGGTTGGCATATCCAGGCCCAGCTGATGGACTGCCTGTAAAAAGCACACGTCTCTTCTCTTATACTGACAATGAAAACATCCTTCCAGGGACAACCTTCCAGTGGCTTTGCATTCCACTCTATTGGCTATTTTTAAATAGCAGAGGCCCTAAAGAAGGCACTTTCTTGGGCTGAAACCTAGAGAATGTCCCACTGAAGTCTCATGCACATCTCCTCCCAGACGCCTTCTGCATGCCCTCCTCCTCTACTCTGCCCATGGTGAGGCAGGATTTCTGGCCCTCCTTGTTCATCCAGGCTTCAAGGCCACCATATCCTATCTCCATCCACCTGGCTAACTTTCCTCTCAGCGCCTTGCTATGCCTCAGAGGCTCTTGAACTAAAATAGCAGCATGGGACCCTGTTGCTGGGTTTCCCCTTCTGTCGCCAAAAGAAATAATTAAAAAAGGCCCTCTCAGATTCAAAGAAGGAGTCACCGAAACCTCTTCTCAGCCCTTGCACTGGGGAAGGTTAGAAGGCATGAGCAGCCCCAACCTTTTCCCCATAACAGGCCGATGCTGGTTTCCATACAGTCCCTCCCTAGAATCATGGGAGGGCAAGCCGGTTCCTCCCTCTTCCAGGAGGCATGGGGAGCATTTGGTGCATCAGTTCAGCTCTCAAACTGTGCTGCAGCCGAGGGGTGGAAGCTGTCCGACGTGAGGAGCATGCGGCCCAGGTGATAGAGCAGCATAGAGTACCAATGCACACCTTCCGGTTGGGTCCAATCTCCCCTGGCCAGGCTGTAATAGAGTCTAAGGGGCCAGAAGGCTAGTTGAGCCAGGTGCTGCTCCTGCACCAAAGCAAAACAAGAGGCCACCACTTCGTCCACCACCAGAGTCCCGTGGCGGGTGAGGGGAGCATAGGCCCCAATGTCCATCTGCACAGAAACCACCGCCACTCTGGCCGCTTGCACCTTGTCCCCCTCCGTCACCAGCACGTAGTGTCCTGGCTTAACAAGGCTGGCAAAAACAGCCTTAGTGGGTGCTGTGGCATTCTCCCCCACAAAAAGGAGGTGTGCAGCAGTGAGGGCAAGGCGGCGTGGAGGATCCTGTGTCTCAATGACGTGGAAAGCAGTACGTGCAGAAGGCGCCTTGTCCAGAAAGATCAGGAATTCACTGTATGTGGGGCGGCCCTGCTCGTCCATGGCTCGGACCCTCTGCCCAGGCCTCAGTGCCCACACTGGAACCTTGGTCCCGTTTTCGAGCGTCGCCAGTGCCCGGGCTGGGAAACAGCCTCCTGTCTTTGCTGCTGCTGAATGCTCTAGACAAAAAGGAGAGAGGGAGAAACAGAGAGAAACGCCTAGTTACTAGACGGAGGAAGAACCAAACAGTGGCAGTTAGAATTACACAAGGATGCATAATAATAATAATAATAATAATAATAATAATAATAATAATAATAATAATAATAATCTTTATTTATATTCCGCTTTATCTCCCCTGAGGGACTCAGAGTGGATTACATTACACATATAAAGCAAACATTCAATGCCTTTTATATAGTGAACAACAAAGAGACCAGGGTTGAAATCCCTGCTTGGCCATGGAAAATCACTGGTGACCTTAGGGAAATTACACTCTCTTGGAGCACTTCTACACAGCCCTATATCCCAGAATATCAAGGCAGAAAATTCCACAACATCTGCTTTGAACTGGGTTTGAGTCCACACTGCCATATATCCCAGTTCAAAGCAGATATTGTGGGATTTTCCGCCTTGATATTCTGAATTATATGGCTGTGTGAAAGGGCCCTTGGTCTCAGATGAAGGTGAAGACAAACCCTGTCTGAATAAATCTTGCCAAGAAAACCCAATGATAGAATCACCTTAGGATCATCATAAGTCAGAATGACTTCCAGTTTCACAGCCAAAAGACAAAAATACTCTTAATATATTTTGGAAGACCTTTTGCCATATAACTGTGGTAAATGTGTTGGAACTGGAGTTGTCATGGCTAAACCCAGGAATGAGCAAGTTTAGTAGCATAAACCAATTTAAAGCGGGTTAGGGAATTTGCAGCAACTAAGTTGGTAAGAAATGAGAGAGACACAGAGGCCTGTCCACACACTCATAGAAAAATAGAAGCCATTTAATAAAATGTACTTTTGACAGGCCAGCTGCCCACGGTACACATCATTTCCAGCCACATGAGATACTCCATGAAATCAATGAGACACATTCCCATCTACCTCATCTGACATAGGCCAGAACACCCCCAGTATCATGTTCCCCACAGCACCTATTTCCTCCAGCATAAACTATAGCTATATAAATGTCTCTTCCCAGCAAACCTGCCATAGACGTCAATGTTGGCTCTTGTTCTGTCTTTATCCTTAGCCTCTCTAGAAATATTTAGTATCTATATCAAGCAGTCCCTAAAGCTGGCACTCATGTGTGGATGTAAACCATCCTGAGACAGGAGTCTCATGGATACCCTCTTTCCAGGTAAAGGGGCATAAAAGACAAAGGACCCTTCCACACAACCCTATATCCAGAATATCAAGGCAGAAAATCCCACAATATCTGCTTTGAACTGGGTTATCTGAGTGCACACTCAGATAATGTGGGATTTTCTGCCTTAATATTCTGGGATATAGGGCTGTGTGGAAGGGCCCTAAGTAACTTTTGAAAGAAAAGGGAAATGACCTCTGCAAGCTGGAAGAAAGCTAAAAGACTTGAGCACATAGATCACGGAGAGAAACAGAAAGTGAAGCAAAAGGGCAGGCACCTCTCTAGAAGCCTCTCTCACTCATTACTTTACAAGCATTCAAGGGCTCTTCATTTCCAATATTCCTTCTCAGTGATTTAAGTCCAGGATTCACCTTTTCTTTCTGGATCTGTAAATGGCTTGGTGAGAAAGTCTGCAATAATCTCTTTTGATGGGTAATACTTCATCTCAACAGGCTTCTTCTCTCGCAGATTTCTCAAAAGGTGATATTTTCCATCGGTGTACTTCATGTGTGAATTGACCCTCCCAGTCTATGAGAGGTTTATGTAGATTTGATTGTCCTTTAAAGCTTTATCGGCTTTGATTTATCTATTCCAATGCCGCTTAAGAACTGACACAGCCACATAGGTCCTTGCACACTTGAGCCGCTGGTGCATATTCTGCTTGAGTAAAAAAGAGTGTTATGTCTGTTTGTTCAGTTTACCCTTCCACTTCCACAGAACTGGTTCCCGCTGGTATATGCACTCTCTCGGGTCTCCAGCCCAAACTGCATCTGTGTATGATACTAGTCAGGGACCACAGCTGGCTTGTAGCTTTATGCATCTGTCTACTCTTTTCACCACATTCCTGTACTTTTTTCTTCATAAGTTGGTTTTCCTACAAAGAATTCCTGCTGTTGATGCAATGTATGGTCTTGTGGTGGTGGCTAGATGTAGCAGCTTTCCTATCATTTCTATATTGATTATCATTTGGTGGAAACTCATTATGTTCTTCGGTCTCTAGGTAGACTATCTCCATAGGCTTGGCCACTGGTTGGCATCCTTGAGCTCTATGTGTTCTACAAGTTTGTGAATCTTTTGTTTTCAACTGAGGAGACAGATTCCATCTTCCTCTCTTTCAATTTATTTCCTGATAATAAGTGATGTCTCCTGGTCTTTTGGCTTAATTTTTTTTATTTAGATGGTTTATGATTTCTTCACAGTTTTATCTTGATAAGCCTAAATGAAACCATCAACATAAATAGAAAGTTAAGTTCATTTGTCATGTAGAGACAGGGATCAGCTTGACCTTGGCTTTTTAGTTTCTAATTCCAAGACCTTGCATTTTGTTTTTGTTGGAGGAAGCAACCTTCTCAAGTCACCTCTATTGACATTAGTATGACAGTTTATATCTTGAAGTATATGTCTATTTAAATTTTAGTGTCCAGTTACCTCATCTCTATATACTTAAAGTAGTGGGAGGGGCTGCAGGTCATGTGACTGACTCAGTGATGGTTTAGAATGTTCAGTTTTTAAAAGGATGACAGTCAGAGAAGTCAGTTGGGGCTTGAGTCTGCCTGAAGTCAGTGTTGAGCCTTGAGTCAGAGTTGGACACGACTAGACTTAATGTCAAGGGAAAACCTTTATCTGTTCTTCTCTAGCAGTGTAATTTGTGTCAGTGTGATAGGCATCTAAAAGTTATTCCTCTTCCTGAATTCTGTACAGCCATACATGGAAGTTGCATGGCTGCAATTCTGGAATTAAAGCATGTCCATGTGCATTAGCTTGAAGCATATCTGCTCACTTTAAAACAATGTTTAAAAATTGGAGGAAGGTACTAGCACTGTATCAGGGACTAATGAGCAGTACAAATATTTAGTGTCTAAATCAAGCCAAGTGCAGTGCAGCATAGCCAGTGCAATATGAGTTTGTAATAGAAAACAAGAAAGAAATAGTTGGGCTGCTCTTGTAAGGTTAGAAAGGTACAGCTTATATTAACTGTTTAAGCAAATCCATCTGAGATAGAAAACAGACAAATGAAGATTTGCTGTATTTTAGTAGAAGATAAAGCTGGCTCTCATATGTGGGTGTAAGCTATACTGAGGTAGGAGCCTTATGAGTTTTCCCCATCCCCCAAAGACTAACTTTGGAGGAATAGGGACGTACCTTCTGTAGGAAAGAAAGGAGCAAACATGCTTGACAACATAGTTCAAAGAAGGAAGAGTTGCAAGTAATTGTGCTCTCTAGAATGTCACCTTGGTAATCACTTTACAAGTGATTCCAACAACCTCTAACCAATGAACTGTCGAATCTCCACAAGCCACTGGGCATTCCTCCAACTCTCACCAGGACTGCATTTCTTCTTTGGCTCTTCTCTATCAGGGCAATAACCCAGCCTTTGGACACTTGACATAGTTGTAGCATCCTTTATGAAATATTGGTCATCCACAAGCAGACAGAGCATCCCAAATATGTGTCTGTTTTTGTGCACAGCAATGGTGCACCTAGCAAAAACCATTTTCTTGTTCATGCTATTGACGCATAAAGGAACGCAGTTCAGAACACAGTCCAAAGAAATCACTGGCACATTCAGAATCCCAGCCTAGTGGGGACCAGCCACAGTACCAGCATTCAATCATTACTGGATCCACACGATTTTGCAGATATATCAAGGTTTTGTGTACCCAAAGTCCAAGGGAGCTAGAAGCAGTGTGCCTAATGCCTTTTGGTTACTTGGCTAGCAAAGCACTGTTCAGGAGATTACAAAGAAGCACAGTCCATGTTAATGCCAGAAGGGGAAGGGACCGTGCTCTGTTCTGCTCTGTCTGTGCCAACCTCTTTCTCCATCTCCAGCGCCGTTCACTCCTGATGTGCTATTGTCCAGTAGGTGGTGATTCGGCTGCTAGGCCAGGAACTGTAAGATCAAGGCTGGGCCAAGGCACCTCCTTCTCATCAGCCAGAAAGACCCTGTGGGTCTGGAAGGGGCTGGGACACCTGCAGGTCATGCTAATGGTCAAAGGATAGGAACAAGAGGCCACAGTCAAAGCGTGGTCCAAGAGGAGAGCCCTGTGGCATCTCATCCCAACCAATAACTCAGACCCCTACTCACTTGTTATCCCTAGGATTACCAACAGATAATTCAGACCCCTACTCTCTTGCTATAACTGGGACTACACTAAACACCGGGCTGCTCTCCACTGGCCAACTCCGCATTTCTGGATAAGCATCAATTCACAGAGAAGCATCATCCAGTTAGAGGAGGTGCTGATGAGGAAACCTTGGTAGGTTAATGTCTATTGTAGCGTCTGAAGCTGTTCCTAGTTTCTGCTCCACTGGTGGGAGATACTGAAGGCCCTTCTACACTGCCATATAAAATCCAGATGATCTGCTTTGAACTGGATTATATTGCAATGAAGACTCATATAATTCAGTTCAAAGTAGATAATTTGGATTATTTACTTATATAATCCATATTATCAAGGTGGATAATTCACATTATCTGCTTTGAACTGGATTATCTGAGTCCACATTGCCATATAATCCAGTAAAAACAGATAATTTGGATTTTATATGGCAGTGTAGAAGGAGCCAACAGCTGCCTGAAACATAAGATAATGACTTGCATCCAGTATGGCAGAGAGGAACATTTTTTGCTCTTTGTTTTTCATCTTTTCCCGATTGATTGATTGATTGATTGAATTTATACTGAACCATACTCCCAGAAAGAGATCCAAGGTAGCATAATGTTTCATTTGCCATATCTCTCGGGGGGGGGGGGGGGGGGGTATGGTGACAGCAATAGCTAAAACTGCCCACTCTCCTCCTGTTCATTGATGGAGGTCACAAGTAGATCCATACCCCTTCCACAAATGAGAAACAAGCCACAATGGATGGAATCTAGCCTGCAATACTCTTCTACACACAGAGACAAAGAGAGAGACAGAGGCAGAGGCAGAGAGAACAACATTGCAATGCACAGGGTAATGTAAAAGGTCAACAGGCAGAATTATAATATGTCTCTCCTCTCAGCTCTCCATTCATTTAGCTGCTATGCCCTCCATATCTGGACAATCAATACCAGATGGAAAGAGGCATGAGAATGTGTTGTCAAAGGCTTTCATGGTCGGAATCATTGGGTTGCTGTGAGTTTTCCAGGCTGTATAGTCATGTTTCAGAAACATTCTCTCCTGACTTTTCATCCACATCTATGGCAGGCATCCTCGGAGGTTGTGAAGTCTGTTGAAAACTAGGCAAGAGGAGTTTTTATATCTGTGGAAAGTCCAGGACGGGAGAAAGAACTCTTGTCTATTTGAGGCAAGTGTGAATGTTGCACTTGGCCACCTTGATTAGCATTGAATGGCCTTGCAGCTTCAAGGGCTGGCTGCTTACTGCCTGGGGGAATCCTTTGTTAAAAGGTGTTAGCTGGCCCTGATTGCGTCCTGTCTGGAATTCCTGTTTTCCGAGTGTTGGTCTTTATTTACTGTCCTGATTTTAGAGGGTTTTTTTTAAATACTGATAGCCAGATTTTGTTCATTTTCATGGTTTCTTCCTTTCTGTTGAAATTGTCCACTTACTTGTGGATTTCAATGGCCGAAACATCAGGAGAGAATGCTTCTGGAACATGGCCATATAGCCCAGAAAACTCACAGCAACCTAGGCATGAGAATGCCTGGCTATGTCCCCATAACCAGACACAGATTGATGACATTAGCCACTGAGATCTGCTAGGATCTTCCAGAGGGCTCAGCAGATCAGGCCATCATTTAGGGTACAGAAACACAGACAGATACATTGACAATTCCATAATCACTCACCAATAGACCAAGGATAGAGTTACAGTAAATAAACACTTGAGGGAGAGAGCTGGTCTTGCAGAGAGAGAAAGAAAATACCAAACTCTGCAATCACCCCCCCCCCCCCCCAAAAAAAGACATATGCAGACACGTGCTGGATGTATGCCTGGGTATGTTCCTAACAGGATGCTAGCCATATTCTCCTCCAATTCCTGCTGATGACCCTCAACCCACTTCAGAGCTCAAAGCCTTACCAGATTTCACAGAACAGTGGATGTGAGCCTTCGATTCATAGTAGACCCAATCAAATCCAGCTTCCACAGCCAAGCGTGCCAGCATCCCATACTTGTTACGGTCACGGTCGGATGTGGTGATATCAACAGCACGGCCCTCGTAATGCAGTGATTCTTCTGAGTGATGTCCATCTTCATCCCAGCCCTCTGTGACCCGCAGCTTCACCCCAGGCCATTGGTTCATGACCGAGATGGCCAGAGAGTTGAGGCGATCCTTGCAGCGCTATAGTGAACAGGAACGGACAGAAGAGGAAGACATCAGCATTGTAGAACAGCACCATCAAAGAACAGAGAGCTCAAATTATTCTGATTAACTTTATTGATATTCCACCTTCACACACATTTTAATACTGAGACTCAACAGTGCCTGCAAACTAAAAGAAATGCAGTACAGTATCTACGCATTGAACCAGACATGCCTATAATGGCGGTAGGACTAACAGATTGGTGTCTCCTAAGAATCTCAGTGTCTGGGTAAAATAATCTGAGATATCCTAGATTAGGCAGAGTTTAGAGAAGTTTGGAGCCCCCAATGGCGCAGCGGGTTAAACTGATGAGCTGCTGAACTTGCTGGCCGAAAGGTCAGCAGTTCAAATCCAGGGAGTGGGGTGAGCTCCCACTGTTAGCCCCAGCTTCCCCCAACCAAGCAGTTCAAAAATATGTAAATGTGAGTAGATCAATAGGTACTGCTCTGGCAGGAAGATAACGGTGTTCCATGCAGTCATGCCGGCTACATGACCTTGGAGGTGTCTACAGACAACACCGGCTCTTTGGCTTAGAAATGGAGATGAGCACCAATCCCCAGAGTCGGATACGACTAGACTTAATGTCAGGGGAAAACCTTTCCCTTTTTAATGCAATGCTATGATCAACTTCCACATAGACTCATACTGGAAGACCAAGAGATTCCTAAAGTGAAGGCTTCCCCAAGAATTAGTAGGTCTCCCAATGTTATTATATGGTCAACTTCTGAGGATCTAGAGATTCCCAGAGAGATGTTCTCTCAGGTTAAAAAAACAATGTTTTTATTTGTATCTTTTCCACTTTCATGGGAGTCCTATGACCCCAACTTGCATAAAAGTGGAGGGCTTCATTTGCTCTTTTTGCCCCATTTCAAACCATATCCTCAAGAGAATTACAGTACTCATAAAGAAAGAATCCCAATTTTCTCAATAATTTTATCTCAGCCCACACAAGACACTGGATACATGAAACAACGAGAACATTCACACAACCCAAACTTTTGAAGCAGCAGAAACCCAGTCAGTCTACAATATTCTGAGACCAGTGAATTCTCCCTTGGAACACTCCAGTTATAGGTCATTCTCAATCAGAGGGAAATTTGCATTTAAATATACATTTTTACATTTCTAAATTGCATGTTTATATTTCTAAATTTGCAGAGAGTCAGCTGTGCTAGTCTGTTATAATCTGTGGCATCTTCAAGACTAAGAAAATTATGCTGGCATAAAACTTCACAGACCACTCCATCAGACACATGATACGTAAATGGGTAAGGATCGACTCAGAAGTGGTCAGAGGGTGGGACAAAGAAGAATAATGTCAAAAGGGTATGACAGGCAATGGGCCAAACATTACAAAGCAGCAAAATAGCCATAGTGAGAATCAGACAATGTTTTAGGTAACACTAATCTCCAAGCAATTGAAACTACTGAACATGTGAACATTTTGAATTAATGTAAACCTCAGCAGCATATGACCTCAGTAATAGATGGATCAATTCCTGCCCTTAAAGGCCTTTTAAAAATAAATCTAAATAAAATGAAGGGATAAATATGCTTCTTGTGCTCTGATGCTTATTTGCTTGGTCATAAGCGCTAATTTGTGAAAGAAGAGCAAATATATATTTAAAGTAAGAAGAATAAAATGAACATCTATAACCATATACATGTCCAACATCGTGTCAGAAGCAACTTGAGAACATACTGCAAGTTGCTTCTGGGGTGAGAGAATTAGCTGTCTACAGAGATGTTGCACAGGGGACGCCCGGATGTGTTACCATCCTGCTGGGAGGCTTCTCTCATGTCCCCGCAAGCTAGAGCTGACAGACGGGAGCTCACCCCATCTCACGGATTCGAACTGGCAACCTTGAGGTCAGCAACCCAACCTTCAGGTCAGCAGTCCAGCTGACACAAGGCTTTAACCCATTGCGCCACTGCAGCTCCCTATTGTCAGATGGTCCTGTGAAGAAGCATACAAAGCTTCTAATACCTTCAGGTCCAGTTCCCATCACAGCCAAAGTGACCAGCAATCCCACAGCTAAATCCCTTTCCTGTAAAATGGGGTGAAATGAAAAAAAATCAGCCCATGAAGTTCTAAGCAGGAAAGGACTCTTAACACTGTTGACACAACAGAGCAGAACAGATATCTATGGACCTCAAAATGTTGCTGGACTACAATTGCCACCAATCCATGACAGCATAGATATTTGGTGAAAAATCATGGACATCAAAGTCCAAGAACATTTGGAGAACCACATGGGTCCCTAGTATATGGAAGCTCTTGTTCATGTTCTGGACAAAGTTGTTTGACAAATGCTGTGCTTTAAGAGATTCCACATTTGACTCTCCTTAGACCACCAGCTTGTTGTGGTTTCAGCATGCATCATATCTTTCTTCCATTGATGTTTTGGCCCAGCCTTTCCATATTCATACCAAGTGGACATGTAGATCGAGGAGTGCTGGGCAGTGAAATCCAAAAATAACATTCTCAAATTCAGACTACAAAGTTTGGGAGTTCAACATAAAAATCTCATTGCAGCCAAAAGAGCTGGAGATAACTCTGGCCAATTCAATTAATATTCACAATGTATAGATGAGCAGCACCTGAGCCTATGAGATAAGGCGATTAGCACAAGGTCAGTAATCAGCACAAGGCCACTTTCCGTTTTCCCGGAGGCTTAAGTAACTGAGAGTCAGAAATTCTTCCAGATCAACAACAAATCACCCAAACATCTCAGAAGAGGTTGCGTTCTACCTTTTGTTCATCCCAGCCTTGGATGAAAGTGCTGAGAGCCTTCATTCTAGGTTTGCCAAGTGAAGGAAGACCCATTCCCATGTCATTCTTGTGTTATTTCACACATTTCCAGGGTTCTCTAGATAGTTGATTTTAACTCTGTTGTTAAGAAGACTGTGGCAACAGAACTGAAGCTCCATTAATGGGCAGCACTAAGCTCATTGTGGTTTCCATAGGTTTGTAGTTCACATGATTTGGTTTTTTGGGATGGGGGTTTACATAGAGGGAATACACCTCTATGGCCACTCCAACTTTACATTCTGGCCACTGTATCCGGATTCATTGATGGGGCCTTGTCATTAGGTTTTAGTTCTTGGTTATGTGCTTTGTTATTTGTTTTATGCATTCCTGTTTATGTGTATAATGTTTTAATTGCTGTATGTTTTAACTTCTTGTATGTTTCCTGCTGTGCTGGAAACCGCTCTGAGTCCCTTGAGGAGATAAGGTGGTATATAAATACATTATTATTATTATTATTATTATTATTATTATTATTATTATTATTATTATTATTATATCTTCACCCAACCATCATTCCTGCTGATATAAAAATTGATCACTTCCTAAAACTTCATTTTATGGGAATTCACAAGTGTTTTTTATAGCAAGATCTATAACAAATTTCAGGATCTACATATTTCCACAGGATCCTGTTAAATCTGTCTTGATATCATGAGCTTTTTACAGCATGACCCCTGTATCTGGAGGGGATATGTTCCCAATTTATTGTGGAAACAAGGAATAATAGTGAACTCTATTGAAATGAATGGAGGTTGTCACAAAGTAGTACTGAAGGACCTAGAAAATTATTAGAGAGATATGCTAGAGATTGGAAAGTTAAAGAGAAGTTTCATGAAAAAGGAAGAATTCTTATATAGAGGAGGAATAATATCACTGAGTTCCAGTTCTCCCCCCACCCCTGCGCACATACCCCCTCTTAACCTCTCTACAGTGCTGCCCCATATCCATTACCCACAATCCTGTCCTGAACCTTATTAGGTAAAGGTAAAGGTTTCCCCTGACGTTAAGTCCAGTCATGTCTGACTCTGGGGGTTGGTGCTCATTTCCATTTTTAAGCCAAAAAGCCTGCGTTGTCCATAGACACCTCCAAGGTCATGTGGCCAGCATGACTGCATGGAGCGCTGTTACCTTCCCGCCGGAGTGGTACCTATTGATCTACTCACATTTGCATGTTTTCGAACTGCTAGGTTGGCAGAAGCTGGAGCTAACAGCAGGCGCTCACTCCGCTCTCTGGATTCAAACCTGAGACCTTTCGGTCTGCAAGTTCAGCAGCTCAGCGCTTTAACACACTGTGCCACCGGGGGCTCCATTATTAGGTTGGTGTAAAAATAAATGGATCCTGAAACGCATCACTTGTGGATGGAATCCTACACCGACTTCTACTTGAGAATGGGGGGATGGGGACGTTTCCAACTCAACAGGAGCATAGACATGACCCCATCCATCTGTGTGAGACCTTGTTATGGGGTCAGCAATTGTCTGCAAAGGATGGAAGGCCCAGCTTCCCACTTGTCAAGTCAGCCTGTGTGATCAGCAGAACACCAAGCCAAGATGAGGCAGAACCTGCATTCAGAGGAAAGGTCAGGAGGCCAAAAGGACAGGCCTTTGTCCCTTGACGAACAGGGCAGGCTCGGTTCACCGGGCCGCTCCAGTTTCTACTACCCCACACCACTGTTTGTTCTAGGCCTCTGAGATAAGGACAGATAGAAGGCAACAAACAAACCACCAAAGTACTTTAAATATGTGGCTGGGGGATGGGAAGAGGATGTTTATCCCCTCCAAATGCCATATCTTGGTTGCTAGACAGTGAAGTTCCTTGCTTATTCCTTCTATGACAACAGGTTATAAAACTTTTGCCATAACTTTGCATCTATAGTAGAAAGCAAATTAGTTGGGTGAGACCCAAGGGTGGACTGGGCCATATGCTTCAGTTTTCCTGGGCCTCTTACGAGCCCAAGTTGTGAAATCCAGTCAGTTATTCATTCTTAGGTTGTTAGGGCTCCAAAATCTCATGCAAATAAAATGCTGTCCCTGAGACAATAAATCCAGACACACAGCCTCTTTCTTCCATTGATGATTTTCATCCAGTAAACAAGCATGCACATGCACACACAGCCATTTCATTGCCCAGACAAAAGCCTTGCTCATTCCTCTTAGCTAGGTCCTTGAGTAAGTGATGCTGTGCATGCACCAATGCCAAAGAGCCATTGGTAAAGGTAAAGGTCTTCCCTAACATTAAGTCTAGTCGTGTCCAACTCTGGGAGTTGGTGCTCATCTCCATTTCTAAGTCAAAAGAGTCGGCATTGTCCGTAGACGCCTCTAAGGTCATGTGGCCGGCATGACTACATGGAGCACCATTATCTTCCTGCAGGAGTGGTACCTATTGATCTACTCACATGTGCATGTTTTCAAACAGCTAGGTTGTCAGAAGCTAGGGCTAACAGTGGGGGCTCACCCTGCTCCACGGGTTCAAACCGCCAACCTTACGGTCAGCAAGTTCAGTAGCTCAGTGGTTTAACTTACTGCGCCACCAGGGGCTTATCTCTAGGGATATTGCCTTGGGATTCAGGTATGGTCTATCCATGACAAGTTCCAGCTGCGGTCAGCAGGTGTCAGTGTGGAGTTGCAAAGGGAAAGCTCATGCACAGCACAGGAGGAAGGGGCTTTAATCCCTCCCTCCATAAAGACTCAAAAGAATTTAAGAGAGAACAGGGCCACGTACTCCCTTTGACCACTAAAACATAGGAAGAGATATGTTCCTCCTCCACAGAAGGTGCTGCCTTTGCTGGAAGACTAGGCAAGCAGCTATGGATGCCCTAGTGTTCAGTGTTGTGTTCCTTCAGGTTGTTTTGGACTTATAATATCCCTAAAGTGAACACATCATAGTTTTTTTTTTTACAAGATTTATTCAAGAGGAGAGTTCTCGTTGCTTTCTCTGAGATTAAGGGAGTGTGACTTGCTCAAGATCACCCAGTGGGTTTCCATGGCTGAGTGAGAATTTGAACTCTGCTCTCCCAAAGCTCAATACCATGCTGGTTCTCTGTGCTCAGATAATGCCCCAAAATCGAATAATGTAGGGCCTGCTTGTGAAGAGAAAGAACACGACTTTCTAGCAGCATCTAGAACTCAGAAATATAGTATACTTCACTTAGACAGAAGGAAATGCAATGCACCGATACAGGATGTGTGGTGCCTGACTCGGCAACAGAACATGTGAAAAAGAACTTGCAGTCTTTGTGGACAACAAGTTGAACATGAGCCAGCAGTGCAATGCAGCAGCTTAAAAAACCAATGGGATTTTGGGCTGCATCAAAAGGAGTATAGTGTCTAGATCAGTGGTTCCCAACCTTTGGGCCTCCAGGTGTTTTGGACTTCAGCTCCCACAGTTCCTAACAGCTGGTAAGATGGCTGGGATTTCTGGGAGTTAAAGTCCAAAACAAAGGATGGGGACCACTGGCCTCGATCAAGGGAAGTCATGGTGCCTCTCTATTCTACTTTGGTCAGACCTCACCTGGAATACTGTGTCCAATTCTGGGCACCACAGTTCAAAAGAGATATGACAAATGGGAAGGTGTCTAGAAGGCGACTAAAATAATCAAAGGACTGGAGACCATGCCCTATGAAGAGCGTCTTAAAGAGCTGGTGATGTTTAGCCTGCAGAAGTGAAGGTTGAGGGGACATATAATGACCATGTTGAAATATTTGAATGGATGCCATAAGGAAGAGGTAGTGGGTTTGTTTTCTGCAGCCCTGGAGACTAGTACTTGGAGCAATGGGTTCAAATTACAGGAAAGGAGATTCCACGTGAACATTAGGAAATATTCCTCACCATAAGAGCTGTTCAACAGTGGAACTCTCTGCCTCGAAGTGTGGTGGCATCTCCAGAGGCTGTATGGCCATCTGTTGGTGTTGCTTTGATTGTGCTTTTCCTGCATGGCAGAGGGTTGGACTAGATTACCCACACGGTCTCTTCCAATTCTGTTATTTTATGATTCTATGAAGTCATGCACAGCAGATATGCTTTTCCCCAGCATCCCAAGAACAGTCGTAATACAGAGAGAGAGAAGCACAGCACTTGTAACTCATGGCTCAGAGACAAGGTTGGTCCTACCATTACTCTAAGGTGGTTGAGAAGTATATGATGTTTTATATGTCCTTGGACTGAAGCTCCTATGATCCCTTATTATCATGTATACTAACAAGGTGTGAACTGCTGCTCAGGTACTCTACCATGGAGTAAGATAATCATGATGAGAGTGGACATATAATAATGAGATTGTCTTGGTCATTCGCCTTGGACTTCCCACCTTTCCCCCACTATTCTGTGGACTATACAGGTTTCCATCCAGTCTTTAAACTCTCCACTGTCTCAGGAGGCCAGAGCTGCTCAAAGAGAGAGTTCCTGGACTAATGCCGATAACATTAGCCATCGGCTGCCAGTCCACGGAGAATGTCATGCCAGTTCATGGAGGAGTCCATGGGAGGGGGAGGGGGAGAGAAACAGTTGTAGTCAATGAGTATAAATAGGGTAACAGTCCCTGGATAGTAAGGGAAAAAAAATGTGGAGCCTGACATTAGATACCTGAGTAGTAATGCAGTGTGTTTGTCATCAGTGTTCAAGAAAAAATCACCAGAGTGGATTCACCAGCCCATTGCTACAACCCACTCCAACTGCAAGCAGTTGTGAACTACAATCTATGGGTGTCACAGCTAAAACGTCTCTCTAGAGCTGTGACGGTGCTTCTTGAATCACTCCTAGCCTCCAAGACTGGTTTCCTTTCGGGGGGGGGGGGGGGGGGGGAGGCTGAGAGAACCCCCATTCTCAACCACATTACCAAAAAGGAAGCCACTATGTGTTTTACCTGTAGGTCTTAACAGGCTAGTTTAGGAGGACTACGTCCTCCACCATATTGCCAGTGCTCTCTATGCCCAATATATGCTGTCTATGGCTGCTGTCTCCCTGTGTGCTGTGCCATAGTGGCCCTACTAGCCTTTTCTTGCTTGCATCTCTGTCACCAATCGTTCACTAACACCTGGTTTCCACACAAACCTTTGTGCCAGCTGAACTGATGACTTGAAGGTTGGATTGCTGATCTGAAGGTTACCGGCTTGAATCTACGAGAAGCAGCGAGCTCCATCTGTCAGCTCTAGCTTGCAGGGACATGAGAGAAGCCTCCCAACTAACACTTCCGGGTTTCCCCTGGGCAACGTCTCTGTAGAAGACCAACTCTCTCACACCAGAAGCGACTTGCAGTATGTCCTCAAGTCACTTCTGCCATGATTGAAAAATAAATCTGGCTCCCTGGGTTATTGTGAGAGGGCAAATGAACAGGGGAAAACCTGAGTTCCTTGCAGGAAGAGCTGGCTTTTCAAAATTATCCAAAATGATCTTTAAGAAAGAGGTAAGTAAATGACAAGCAGCATGCTAGGAGAGGGATTTCATTTGTGTTTTGTTTCATACTGACCCATGCAGACTGCCTGTGGTAGCTAAATAAATATTAATACAATGCAAAGTAATATGTAGAGAGAAATCAAAGTTTGTATCACTCAAACTCTTGAAGAACATATTCTCAAGGCTCCATCAACAGCAGGCCTTAGATAGCTCATGAAAAGTCTTAAACTTGTTGCCTAGAAAAGCAAGAGATACGGTACCAGTTCCACTGCCATAATACCAGCTAAGATTTCCACATCCTGTGTTTCAGAAAGCCAAACTTTAAACCTTCAGAAGCATGGGACATTGTGGGAAACCCTGAGAGCAGGCACTAAGCACGCATCAGGAGCAGGTGGCTTTGAAGTGCTTGGTGAATCTGTGTCATCTCTGGGATGGATGATGATATCTAAACATTATGCTGGAGTGTTTCAGCCCTACACACTTAAGAGCACTGATGGAGTAACTCTGATCCACAGTGCTTAAGATCAGAAGTGTTTGGGATTTTGGAACACATGCATTTGCCTATCTTTGAGACTCAACCCAAGTCTAAACATGCAATTTATTAATGTTTCATATACACCTTATACACTTAGCCTGAAGGTAGTTTTATACACAACATTTTTAAATAACCTTGTGCATGAAACCAAGTTTGTGTACACCGAACCATCAGAAAGCATGTGGACATTGTTTTTAATTTTGGAGTACAGTATTTTGGAATTCAGGATAAGAGATGATCAATCTGTAATAAGACTCCACTTCACTTGCCATGGGAGCTCCCCAGTGGCACAGTGAGTTAAACCGCTGAGCTGCTGAACTTGCTGACCAAAAGGTCAGCAGTTCGAATCCAGGGGGGCAGGGTGAGGTCCCACTGTTAGCCCCAGCTTCTGCCAACCTAGCAGTTCGAAAACATGCAAATGTGAGTAGATCAATAGGTACTGCTCTGGCAGGAAGGTAATGGCACTCCATGCAGTCGTGCTGGCCACATGACCTTGGAGGCATCTACGGACAACGCCGACTCTTCAGCTTAGAAATGGAGATGAGCACCAACCTCCAGAGTCAGACCCGAATAGACTTAATGTCAGGGGAAAACCTTTACCTTTACCTCACTTGCCATGGGTCCATTCTCTGGAACTGTTGAATTGACAGGCTGGTGAGGACCAGCAATTCACTATAAACCAGAGGTAGAATGGGGTTCAGATAGAATTGCAACTAGTAGCATTATTCACTGTTCCTTATAATGGCCAGGGATGATGAAAAGTGTAGTAGAACAATATCAAGATGGTTGCATGATTTCCACCCTCACTGTCCAGGCATTAGAGCTCCCCAACAGAGAACACTCCAAATATTTAATTATTTAAAAATCCCCTTACAATGGAATCAGTACAATTAAAAACTGGATGCTATAGTCAATTTGGTCTCTGGCATATCAGAAGTAGAACATTTTTCATGTGTGCTGACAGTGGAAGTGGAAATAAAGATCAAAAACATAAGCCATTCTTGTTGCCCAGCCTTGGAGCAGGAGAAGGAAGCCACAGTGGTTTGGGAAAGGCAAGGCTGGGCCTTATCAGTGCTCAGGGACCCCAAGCAAACAGACTGAAATTCTTGAAGAAGATTGAACGATAAGGGCAAGTGGGTTGAATCCCGTTGCCCAGGGAAATGGGGACCCTTGGACTTAACAAAACTCACTCAAAAGCAGTAAGAAACCAGGAGGGGAGAACAAAAGGAAGTGCAGAACATGAGCAGTGACCCCACTTGAAGCTCTGATATCCTACTGAACCCCAGCAGACTCCAGACTCACCACTTCTAATATGCTTGCCTGGTTGTTCCCCACATACACCCTCTCCCCTTCGAAGGCTAGGAGAACGTGAAATGGGGGATTTACTGGTATTTTGCTTCTTGGATTTCACACTGCCTTTTGTGTGCATTTGGGGTTGTGTTTTGTGGAGCGTACATTCTCCAAATTTGACTAGGACAATCCCGATTAATCCTCTTTTGTCACACTTTTGTCACAGCTGTCCTAGAGTGTCCCAGTTTCTTCCTCCTCCCTCCACTTCTCCCCTTTGTAGGGAGCTTATTTCAGTTGCTGCAATCTTAGTTCACAGTGCTAGTATAGTTTTCACTCAGTTAACTGAGCAGGGAGTGGAATTTTACCTCTCCGAGTTGTCTCAAGTAAAAGCAAATTGATGCAACTTCTCCTAACTTGTGCCTTGTTTCTCATTCATAAATCTAACCATCTTGACCTCACTCTAATGTTGCTTGACCACATATGCCCTGGTTTCCACCTCTGAAATGTTGGAAGGTATGTGAGAGATATCCCATGGCCAGTTACTTCATGCAGCTATATTCATGAGTTTACCTGTGTTATTTTTGCTATGTGCCTCCAGGCTGAATCTGACTTATGGCAGGCCATTCTTATAGGCATTTCTTGACAAGTTTTATTCAGGGGAGGTCTAGCCTTGCTTTTCTCTGAGGTTGAAAAAGTGTAGCTTGCTCAAGGTCACCTAGTGAATTTTCGAGGCTGCGAAGACCCTCAAATCCTTTTCTCCTGGATTCCTAGTCAAATCTATATAGACCACTACACTATCTGGTAGCAGCACCAGAAAAAAATAATCTGTGGGTCTTTTTTTTAATCAGAAGTGAATTGAGAATATACTGCAAGTCGCTTCTGGTGTGCAAGAATCGGCTGCTAACAGAGACGTTGCCCAGGGGATGCCCAGATGTGTTACTATCCTGTGGGAGATTTCACTCATGTCCCTGTATGGAAGCTGGGACTGACAGATGGGAGCTCATCCTGTCCCGCCGATTCAAACCACCGACCTTCAGATCTTCAGGTCAGCAGTTCAGCCAGCACAAGGGTTTAACCCATTGCGCCACCTCTATTTGTGAGGCTAAGAGCATAGTAGTGGAAACTGACATTTCTAGATGAATCGGCTGCACCCCACATTCGCAGCAAACTGCCCTCAGATGCTTTTTTAAAAAGTAACCTGGGGGTTCTGCAAAAGTTCTTGGGCAACACATGGCGTCCACAGTTTGCATTTTGTATCCCTGAAGTACCATACTTGTAGGAAAATAAAGGATGCATTCACATATATGAAAAGTTCCTGTTGTGCAAGAAATGGCGTCTTCAGAAATTATGGAGAATGAATTGGAAGGCAAGTTCTTTATTGGAATGTCCCTGGCCTTCCCCTCTGGAGCTACCTCTGATATTAACTCCCCCTCCCCTCTATCTCATTCACTCACAGAGGCGCACCTAGAGTGCCTGGAAAAAAAGAGACAGCTCACAATAGAATGAATAATATCCTCTGATGGAGAAAATAGTGAGGGTTGACACCCTTCATCATAAACCCACAGTGATGCGATGGAAAAGTACTTTTTTAGACTACAGGTTCCATAATTCCCCATCTATCATGGCCACCAGGAACATTCTGGGAGTTGCAAACCACCCTTCAGGGACTTTCTTAAGCTTGTGATACAAAGAAAAAACAATGCACCACAAAGACATCATAGCTGTTCCTTTTGTCATACAGTAGAGTCTCACTTATCCAACATAAACGGGCTGGCAGAATGTGGGATAAGCTAAAATGTTGGGTAATAAGGAGGGATTAAGGAAAAGCTTATTAAATGTCAAATTACGTTATGATTTTACAAATTAAGCACCAAATCATCATGTTTTACAGCAAATCGACAGAAAAAGCAGTTCAATACATAGTAACGTTATGTAGTAATTACTGCATTTACGAATTTAGCACCAAAACATCGCAATGTATTGAAAACATTGACTACAAAAACATTGGCTACTAACAAATTGACTACAAATAAAGATAGAATTTCATAAAATGAATGTACAGTAACAACATTGTCAGAAATTAAATGCATAAAAAGTTCAGTCCTTGCTGCCCAGAGAAACAGTTGTGGATCCAGGCGGAAGGCAGACTGCGTTGGATAATCCAGACCATTGGATAAGCAAATGTTGGATAAGTGAGACTGTATATGTATGCCACAATGAGGCCTTCAGTTCTGCAGTGGCATAATACTCCTTGGATTGATTGACTGATTAATTATAACTTGTTTGTTGTACCTCTGGCAGACTCTCTGTAATGGGCTTCATGTTGGGAGTCACAGAAATCCCAAGGACAATCACGGAGTATATCTTTTTGGAGGAAATCCTGGCAGATGTTCCCCCTGTGGGCCATGGGCTGGCCCTGCTGTTGGAATAAGACACTCCTGGTTCAGCATACTTTGAGTAGTAAACTATTATTATTATTCAATTTCACAGTCTACCAGGTGTTAGTGACTAGAATTTTGAATTACTAATTACAGTGGGCCCTTGGCATCTGCTGGGATTTAGTTCTGAGACCTTGCATGGATACCACAATCCGTGAATGTTCAAGTCCCATTATATATAATGATATAGTAAAATGATGTCCTTTACATAAAACAGCAAAATCAAAGCATGCTTTTTGGATTTTTTTCCTTTTTTGGAATATTCCCAAGCTATGGGTTTTGTGGTTTTGTGTGTGTGTGTGTGTGTGTCAGGAGTGACTTGAGAAACTGCAAGTCACTTCTGGTGTGAGAGAACTGGTCATCAACCGTCAACCTCTATAGCTTAAAGTCATGAATAAGAAGGTCTGACCTTATTCAGATCCTATGCAAGGATGGCAAGAGGAAATTGTGGACCTGTGTGCTGGCCTCCGGAATGTTGTGCATTGACATATGTGCGTGGAGGGTGCCATATGCTGCACTGCCTCGGGTGACAAAATATCTTGCTCAGGCCCTGACGCACAACCCTATGCTGCTGAGAGCTTGCCATGGATACAGCTCACCTGTGCCCTACTTGATTTGGCTCACCTTGTCACCCTTTAGCCAGACAGAGACCCCAATGATCCCAGGTGAGACCTCTGATTTTGTCCTGGGGACACACCTGGACCATAACCCAAAGGCAAGCAGGCAGGCAGGCAGGCAGACCAACCAACTAACCGACTGACCAAAAAGGACACGGAGCCTCCTCCTTATCTGCATTCCTGGCGCCCACAGGCATTTCCCCGGTGATACCAAAGAGCCCTACATAACTTGAGGTCCCACACCACCCCTCCTCCTTCCCGCCCCGAGTGTCACCATCCCAGTTTCCTGCTCCAGCAGCGGGCAAGCCTTGTGGAATTTACAAGAGGGAATCGTCCACTGTGTAAGCATCTCAGTCATGCTTGTGTCAACATCTCCACAATGTTTCTCCGCAGCACTCACCTTGCTCAAATACCCTCCCAACGACCCTGGCCTGCAGGGAGAAGGGGGAAACTGAGGAATGGCGGTTGTGGTTGGGGGAGGGATGGGGGATAGAGAGAATGGGGAGCTCTATCCAGTAGAAGAGCTGAGAGAAGTTATACTTTTGGGGGCAGCAATTCACAGAACATTCCAGACAACTGGCTGAGGGGTTCCGGGAATTGTAGTTTACAGAACAATTTAAATCTCTAATCCAGTTTGTTGGTGTGATAGTCAGAACCTGCAAGGTGCCAGAGCGATCAACCCACCCCAGACGTGTTTCAGATCACTGTGAGCATTCCAACGAGGAGCACTACGTGGTCCTTCCAAAACACTAAATCATTGGTTCTCAACCTGGGGTCTCCAGATGTTTTTGGCCTACGAAATCCCAGCCAGTTTACCAGCTGTTAGGATTTCTGGGAGTTGAAGGCCAAAAACATCTGGGGACCCTAGGTTAAGAACCACTTCATTAAATGGACCCAGATCTCGTTGTACTCCCCAGGTCCTACATCTACAACAATGTAATCTTCAACTATGGATTCAACTAGGTTGCTTTTGACGGCTTAGCTTCCATAACCATGTGTTAGACTAAATATGGGTGATCCTGCTCTTTTATTCCAGGAATAAATCACTGTCTAAATCCCTATTAATAAATGCATATACGGTACCTTCACTGAAATGTCCAAGTATCCTTCTGCCATGAATACAACAAGGTAAAGAAGGTTAGAATCTTATCCATACTTCTTTGGGAGTAAACCATATTTGAACACAGTGAGACTTATATTTTTGAGTATATATTTAGACTTTTTTGTTACACGGCTGTAATTTTAAGCATACTTCCTTAGAGAGCATGATTCTTCTTGAGAGTTGAAATGGCAAATCTAATGTTTGCTTAATACTATGCGCATACAGTGATAATATATCAGTAGAAACTTTTGCAAGAGAGAATCAGTAAGCAGCAGAGAGAATATTTAACTCTTCCCTACCTTTCTGAGTGGTCCTTGCAATTCCTTAATCCAGGTTATTTTTTCCTGATTGTGGCTATTTCTATATGAAGCAGGGGGTGGATATCACCTAACCTCTAGAATTGTTGCTCTGCAAATCCCAGCAACCATAGCCAAAATAATCACAGGTGAGGAATGCTAGGTGTTGTAGTGCAATAGCATCTGAAGAGCAATATGACTTCCACCCTAATCAAAAGACAGAGAAGAAAACAATTGAATGGTGGGGTTCGATGTTCCCATCGCCTTAGGACAGTGGTTCTCAACCTGTGGGTCCCCAGGTATTTTGGCTTACAACTCCCAGAAATCCCAGCCAGTTTACCAGCTGTTAGGATTTCTGGAAGTTAAAGGCCAAAACATCTGGGGACCCACATGTTGAGAATCACTGCCTTAGGTTGTAGGTGCACTGCAGCAGTTTGACACCACTTTAAAATTGGATGTGTGGTTTGTTGTGGCACCAGAACACTCCAAAGAAGGTGAGATAGCTCACAAAACTACAGTTCCCAGAATTCCAAAGCACTGAGTCATGGTAGTTAAAATTATGTCAATCTGCTATAATTTTCCACTGTGACTACATCCTTAGCAACTCTCATCCTTGAATACTATCCTGGACCATAAATTAGTATTACATGCAAACACAGGACTGGAAGACCCTTGCATTAGGTTGTCCCAGTCTCCATGGAATTGTGTTAGTACGAGTAATTCTGTATAAGATCATAGTTGTATAAGCATGCCCAAGACAAATGCTTTCCTCATCTTGGAGGTGAATGACTAAAATTAAACACCAGAATAAAATGTAATGAAAGTTCTAAATCCAAGCTTAGAAAAGTTATTTTTGGAGGCTAGAGATTGTAGTCCACAGTAGTGTCTCTAGCAAAATAAAAAACAGCAATGTTTCAAAATAGATTTTTTTTTACTATGACTGCTCTATGTACTTCTCACACTGAAACCTCACGAGGTTCTGTGCAATTTACTTCCAAGTAAACATTCATGAGATTGGACTTTGAGAGTTTAAACATGCGTCCATCTTTGTCTTATCACATCACCCATTTGGCAAATGCTTTTGAGGCCTCTTGCAGTCTTGATAACTGAAAAGAGTAAATAGCTAAAAGAGTAATATAGTTAATTAAAAATGTAAACTATTAAAAAGTCAACATTGAGACTGACAATACATGAAACTAAAGTTAAATAAGAAGGTCTTTGCCAGATGCCAAGATATCCACAATGTTCCAGGTTGCAGGGAAATTCTGTGTAGTTGAAATAAAATATCTGAATTAGGATGGTTCCAGTGAACAGTTTCACTGATGTCTACTGCACTAAGCTGAAGTTTTTGGACTGCTTTCAAAGGACATCATATACCTGACACACATTACAGTAATACAGGTCTGAGAGTGCCACCGTATGGGGAGTTACGGTCAGGCTATCCCTGCCCAGATGGCCTACAAAGCTGATTTACCAGTCATAAGCCAATATTTTGTGCTACCAAAGTTGGCCTACATGGGACAGATTGAAATCTATGAGAATGCTACCACACCCAGTTCCTTCCAGGAAAGCATGTGCAATCCCACTTAGAACAGGTTGAACCCCATTTCACACCATAGAAGAACCCCCCTATGGAAAGTGTCTCTTCTTTCTAAGGATTCACTCTCATATTAGCTCTCATCCAGCTCATTACAGGGTCCAAGCACCAATTCAGGACAATCACTATCTCACCAACTTCCAATGAACTGGAAAGACTGCCACATACTGAGACCACCTCACTACGGTCTGTCCAGTCCACATTTCCCAGTGGGCTTGTGTGGTGGTTAATGGCGTGCCGCGAGGAATCAAAAGCAGTCTTCAGAGAGAAAAGCAAGTACCCCTAGCATCAGCTTTGGGATTCAGCAGTCCATAGAGAAGAAAATACACTATAAAATAATGCCTACTCTGAGGTCAGACAACGTCCAGAAAAGGATTATACAATCAATAATATTGAAAGCAACCAAGAGTACCACAGGGATACATGCACAGCCACCTTTCCTTCTTGCAAAGGTCACTCTAAACATGATCAAAGCAATCTCCCTTCCAAAACAAGGTCTGAAATTCCACTGAATTGCTTCCAAATACAGTAGAGTCTCACTTATCCAACATAAACGGGCCAGCAGAATGTTGGATAAGCGAATATGTTGGATAATAAGGAGGGATTAAGGAAAAGCCTATTAAATATCAAATTAGGTTATGATTTTACAAATTAAGCACCAAAACATTGTGTTATACAACAAATTTGACAGAAAAAGTAGTTCAATATGCAGTAATGCTAAGTAGTAATTACTGTATTTACGAATGTAGCACCAAAATATCACGATGTATTGAAAACATTGACTACAAAAATGCGTTGGATAATCCAGAATGTTGGATAAGCGAGTCTTGGATAAGTGAGACTCTACTGTACTTAGTATCATCAGCTGAAATTATCATTAACTTATAGCTCAATCACCACAGATACTTTAATATCCATATTCTTCAGAAAACACTGAATCACATTCTCTTTTTTTTTAAAAAAAATATATCATTATCATTATTATTATCCATTTTCTCCCCAGAACTATGATTCAACACGGTACAAACACATACACATAAACATTGAGAGGCAACGTCCAGGTAGCCCTCCCTGTTCGCTAGAGTTAGTGAAAGCGTAAAGCTGTACATAGATTGCTCTTTTTTTTTTATCTGAGAGGAGATATCTCTAGGAATTTCTAGATCTTCTAGCATGACAGTATGATCAGCTTTTGATGAAAGCTGGATCATAAAATCGTACTAAAGGACCTGGAGATTCCTAGACAATTGTTCTCTCAAGAATTCTCTAGGTCACACAGAATGACTGGAGGAAATTGACAGTAAAGTCATACTGGAGGACTTAGAAATTCCCAGAGAGGGCATTTTAAATCAAATCCATGAATAATCAAATCTACAAAAGGCAAAAGCTCAAATGTGGAGGGACAAATTTAGTATAGTGGTTTAAATGTTGGACTACGAATCTGGAGAACAGGGTTCAAACCCCTTCACAGCCATGTAACCCACTGGGTGACTTTGGGCCAGTTTCGCACTCTCAGCCTCAGAAGACAAGGATAAACATATTCTGAACAAATCTTGCAGTAGATTTGCCTTAGGGTCACCATAGGTCGGAAACAACTTAAAGGCACACAACAAGGTAATAACCAGCATTTTTAATTTTGCTTGGAAACAGGCTGGAAACCTAGCAGAGTGAATATTGTTTACTTCCTTTAAGCAGGCCCTGCTCAATAGTCAGTTTGTAGCTCTTTCAGCACTTTTCAAAACCAACCCTCTTTCTCCTGCATAATACACATTATAGTCTTCCAAATGGGATGTAACAACCTAGTTACACGCTACTCAGGGACTGGATTCACATCCTCAGTCCTGTTCTCCTAACTTTAAGAAGCTGCATGGGGCAAGGATCAAGAGCACAGCTGTTGGGCTTGGACATTGTTTTCCCTTCCCAAGGTCAGACTGGCAGGGGACTCCCAGAGTGGAGTTTCAGCTTCTGTTTGAGTTGTATGTTTGGCTCGCCTGAGTCCTCAGGGCGTGTTTTCCAGGGTCATGCCTATTCCTTGTCCTGCAGGCACTTCTGGCACAGTACCCTTTGAACACTCCTGCTCTCTTGGCACACAGGCTTCACCGTGTCACCTGACCTGACGCTGCACTTTTCTTTTATCACAGGTCCACTGGGTATGAATGGCATTACAGTGGCTCTGGGCAATACATCTTCCTCCCTCCATAGGTTGGTAAATGGCAACTCTCCCATCATCTTGAAAAGCCAATGGCTTTGGGTGATGGGATTTGCAATCCAACAAAGACTATTCACTAGTCACAAAGACCCAATTTTGCCATTTCAGAGTAAATACCTCAAGGAAGTATGAAAAATTCATGGGGTCACTATTAATCAGGTCTGGGGAAACTTCGGCCCTCCAGATGTTTTGGACATCAACTCCCACAATTCCTAACAGCTGTTAGGCTGTTAAAACTTGTGGGAGTTGAAGTCCAAAATACCTGGATGGCCGAAGTTTGCCCATGCCTGTATAAATCAACTGGCAATTTGAAGGCACATACAGAGAGAGAGAGAGAGTTCACAAACAATGGCAATACATATCCACCACTTGTTGATAATCTGATAGTCAGAGATACAAACCATCTTTCTAAGCCAAAATAAGAGCTTTCCATGGTGATGGCTAGTACCTACCACTGACCACAATCTATCCATAGGCCACTGAGCAATTTCTGGCAGACCAGACACCTAGCCTTGCTGTCAGCTCAGTTTGATCAGTTTTGGTCTGATCATTTTGGTCTGATCCAGCTGGGCATTTCATGCATATATCTCCCTTTTAAAAAAAATAACTTTTATTATCCTGTCTTTCTGGTTGGAAGTCCATGCTGTAGGCATGTCCAGTTACTTTTGCCAGAGATTCCAAACTGATGAGATGAAAATAAGTAAAGGAACTGTTTTTTGATTTATAGATCATCTTCAAAGTACGGCTTTCCTTCCAGGTCAATGATCCAAAATGTAGATTTCTCCCATTCTGAAATCCAGCATCTGGGTCTGACTATACACCCCTCTCCCCAAAATCCAGCTGAATGAAGGTCCACCTTAAAGTCTCCCTAGGATATTTCCCCTCACATGAACCATGGGATCCTATGTGTCTTAACAGAAAGTAGCCTGTACTTCATTGGACTTGTGAATAGAACTAGATAGGATCACACTGCAAGGTCCAGCCCTGAAAACACTAAATAGAGATCAAGTCCCATTGATTACAATGGAACCTACATCTGAGTAGACAGAAATAAAATGCCATTGAAGGTCCATAAATCTACCTACTCTAGAGGAGCAAATAGATGTTCTTTGGGGATACTAAGTTAATAAGAAAAAATGCAAACAGCTCTCTGGATAAATGCAGGCCTTCACTGAAAGTCAGTGCAGCATAGTGATTTGAGTGTTAGACTACAACTCTGGGGGCCAGGGTTCGATTTCCCATTCAGCTTTTTCTCAGCCCCAGAAAAACTTTTGGGTCGCCATAACTGCATAAATCAGAAATAACTTGGGGGGGGGGGGCATACAACAACGAATGAGAGGATGAAAGACCCTGCTCCCATCTAAGGCAACCATGCCATCCTTGAGCACAAACTAGAAAAGTGAAATACTGCCTAATACGTTATTCAGTTTTCAATATAAATGAATTACTCTGACATAACCCTGCTCAGGATCATAGCTGTGTAAACTCCTCAAGGCAGGATGTTTTCATCCTTAGGCTTATCACAGATAGAAATGAAATATCAGAATAAACTGAGAGTCTGAAAATGGGAAAGATACTTTTTGGAATACAACTCCCAGAATCCTCCTACTAGCATGCTGGTTGGGAGGTTTCTGGAAGTGAGTCTTTTTTGAAGCTCTGCCCTTGAGATGGGCATGGTGTCCAAGGCACTGGTTGTTCTTGGCAGCAGGAAGATGCACCTCCTCTTCTCCCCTTCTTTCCCAAATCCAAATACTTTTTCTTTCTCCCAGAGTATGCCCTCAGGCTCAGTGTGTGACCAGTGAATACAGAGCTAGGTCAGAAGGGAGAGAAATCCCAGTATGAAATCCTCTCTCCTTCCCCAGGTTCCTCTGGGTAGTTCCACTCCAGAGAAGTGCAAAGGAGAAAAGGATCTGTTGAAACCCAGAATCCCAAATGAAGACCATGGAATCTTTGTTACGCTAAGTCCAATAATGTCACTTTTTGTTCCCCAACTGGATGTCTAACCAACTTTGCCTGATGATGTGCTCTGAAACCTGGCATAATGTGCTGTTGAAGGTTTTCATGGCTGGAATCACTAGGTTGCTGTGAGTTTTCCAGCCTGTATGGCCATATTCCAGAAGCATTCTCCCCTGACGTTTCACCCACATCTATGGCAGGCATCCTCAGAGGTATATATATATATACACACACACATATCTCACAACCATATATATATATATATATATATATATATATATATACACACACACACACCTCACAACCTCTGAGGATGCCTGCCATAGATGTGGGCGAAATGTCAGGAGAGAGTGCTTCTGGAACATGACCATACAGCCTAGAAAACACACAGCAACCTGGCATAATTGTTGCTGTGAGTTGCAGTCCAAAACACTTGGGGGGGGGCAAGTTTGCCCATGCCTGCCCTAGACGTTTCTTGGGTCACATAATCTAGTTGCAATACAATAGATAGAAGAGCAAATGAGGAAAACTAAAGTATTCAGAATGAGTGTTGGAAAGAGAGAGAGGGAGAAGGAGAGGAGAAAGTAGGTACAGTAGAGTCTCACTTATCTAAGACTCGCTTATCCAAGGTTCTGGATTATCCAAGGCATTTTTGTAGTCAATGTTTTCAATATATCGTGATATTTTGGTGCTAAATTCGTAAATATGGTAATTACAACATAACACTACTGCGTATCAAACTACTTTTTCTGTCAAATTTGCTGCATAGCATGATGTTTTGGTACTTAATTTGTAAAATCATAACCTAATATGATGTTTAATAGGCTTTTCCTTAATTCCTCTTTATTATCCAAGATATTCGCTTATCCAAGGTTCTGTCAGCCCGTTTAGCTTGGATAAGTGAGACTCTACTGTATTTAAAGCATACTCGGTTATTATTCTAAGCAGGTTGTGCTGTTCATGCCCAGGCAAGTGTCAGTACCATTCAACTCCACGGGACCGGCCGCGCACGGAAGGGATAGGAAGCGCCCACCGCGCTGGTGCGTCAAAAGGATGCCAAGCTGGGGAAGAGGGACGGAGAGGGAAGGAGGGAGGGAGATGTGGACGTTATGAAAGCACCCTACTCGCGAAAGTGGATCTTCCCCGCACAAGGAGAGCCTCACCTCGGGGTTAAGTAATGCGCCCCGACATGCCAAGGGTCCCCAACCTTCTCCTTGACTTCAAAAGTGGAGAACCCCAAAGGGAAAGCTCAGAAGGAAGGCAAGAGACAGGTGCTGCCCAGAGTTGGGATGGTCATAGTTGAGCAGGTGCCCGGCGCCAAGGAAGGGAAGCGAGAGAGAGACGGATAGGAAAGGAAAGATGAGTAGAGGGAGGGATAGATGGGTGGATAAAGGGAGGGATAGATAGCTAGATAGAGATAGGATTAGATCAGTGGTTCCCAACCTTTGGACCTCCAGTGTTTTGGACTTCAGCTCCCACAGTTCCTAACAGCTGGTAAACTGGCTGGGATTTCTAGGAATTGTTGCCAAAACACCTGGAGGCCCAAATGTTGGGAACCACTGGATTAGAGGGACGGATAAATGGGTGGATTGTGGGATAGATAGATAGATAGATAGATAGATAGATAGATAGATAGATAGATAGATAGATAGGATGGGTAGAGGGATGGATGGGTGGAAAAAGGGGTAAAGGGATATAGATAGATTAGGATAGGATACTTGGAGTGTTTTCACTTTAAATATGTTTTGATGGATTGTGACTATGAATGCGCACTGCTGGTTGTGTTTAATTCTGCTTTAATGTTTGCTTATGTGTATATTTTAAACTGTATAACGATTGCTTTTATGTCGAGCAATAGTTTGAGTCCCCTTTGGGAGACAGAAAGCGGGGTATAATAATAACAACAACAACAACAACAACAACAATAATATAAGATAATCATATTATAATATGACCATATAATAATAATATAATAATATATAATAATGATATAATTATTTTTTCATGTCAGGAAGGACTTGAGAAACTGCAAGTCGCTTCTGGTGTGAGAAAATTGGCTGTCTACAAGGATGTTACCCGGGGGGGGGGTTTGTTTTGTTTTTACCATCCTTGTGGGAGGCTTCTCTCATGTCCCCGCATGGAGCCTGGAGCCAGAGCTGATAGATCAGTGGTTCCCAATCTGTATGTCCCCTGGGACTTCAACTCACAGAAATCCCGGGCAGCTAACCAGCTGTTAGGAATTGTGGGAGCTGAAGTCCAAAACACCTGAAGACCCAAAGGTTGGGAGCCACTGTGATAGAGGGAGCTCATCCGCGCTCTCCCTGGGGTTGTATTCAAACCTTCAAGTCAGCAGTCTTGCCGGCACAGGGGTTTAACCCACTGCGCCACTGGGGGCTCCTATATAATAATAATAATAATAATAATAATAATAATAATAATAATAATAATAATAATAATAATAATATAATTATTATTATCATCCCCTTGCTCTTCCATGCTTCCCTCCTTCGGTCCTCCGCCGCCGTGCTCCCTGCTTCCTACCTGGGTCATGAGGCGGTCTGCGCCGGTGTTCTCCTCGTCCTTGAAGATGATGTCCGGGTTGTAGTTGGGCGTGAGTTCCTTGAAGCGCTCGGAGTTGCGGGCGATCTTGCCCTCGTACCTCCCGCTGGCGCCCAGCGTCTTCTCGGGCACGTTGGGGCTGAACTGCTTGTAGGCCAGCGGGACCAGCTTCCGCGGGGGGCGCCGGCGGCTCCCCACCACGCGCCCCGGCCCGCACCCGCGCGCCGACGGAGGCGCCTCCAGCAGCAGCACCAGCACCACCGGCAGCAGCAGCAGCGCCCGCCCGCTCAGCAGCAGCAGCCGGCGCGCCGCCTTCATGGCTCCCGGAGGGGCGAGAGAGGGAGCGGGTGAGCGAGCGGGCGGGCGGGCGGGAGGGCGGCAGAGCGGCAGGGCTCAGCGCCCGTCCATCCAGCAGGTGCGCTCTGAGCCGGACCGCGCCGGGCGCCGCCAATAAGTAGCCAGGCCCCCGTTTGTTTTGGCCGACGCGCTCCGGCGCTCAGGAGGGGCTGCTGCTCCCTTGCTGGCTTCCCTTTGCTCGCTCTCCGTCTCCCCTGCTACTCTCAAGCACCGCGCTTTGCCTCACTCTGCTCCCTCTCTCTCGTTCTTTCTCTTTCTACTGCTCCTCCTTCTCCTTCCCTCTTTCCTTCTCCCGTCCTACTTGTTCTCACTCCTTCTTTCCCTCTTTTCCCCTCTCAACTTCTTTCCTTCTCTCTACTGCTGCTCCTTCTCCCCTCTCTCTTTCCTTGTCTTTCCCGTCTCTCTTATCCTTCTGTTTCTCTCTCCCCTGCTTCTTCCCTCTATTTCCCTCTCTCCTTCTTTCCTTCCCTTTTCTCTCTCTACTGTTCCTCCTTCTCCCTCTCTCCCACTCTCCTTCTCCCTTCCCTCCTTTCTCTCTACCTCTTTAAACCTCTCTCTCTCTGCTGCTAATCCTTCTTTCCTCTCTCCTTCCTCCTTCTATTTCCCTCTCTTCTTCTTTCCTTGTCTCTCTACTGCTACTCCTTCTTTCCCTCTCCCACTGTCCTTCTCGCTCCTTCTCTCTTTCCCGGTCTCTCTAGTGCTCCTCCTTCTCCTTCTTCCTCCTTCTCTTTCTCCCGTGCTACTTGTTCTTCCTCTCCTTCTTTCCTTCTCTCTCTCTCTCTCTCTCCTGCTACTTCTGCTCCCACTCTCCTTCCCTCTTTCCTCCTCTCTCTACCTCTTTCAATCTCCCTCTCTCTGTGTCTCTCTCTGTCTCGCCCTTGGCCTCCCTGCGCCTCCGCTCCCGGCGCGCGAGTGAGCCACGGCGAGGGGAAATTGAAGAGATCCGGGATCGGGGACCCGACAGGACCGCACCCAGGCCGGGGCCGCGCCTCCCTCCTCCTCCTCCTCCTCCTCCCTCCCCTGGCCTCCTCCTCCTCCTCCTCCTCCGCTGCCACTGCCACTGAAGGCAGGGAGGGACAGGGGGCAGGGAGTCTGTGGGGAAGGAGGACGGAGGGCAGGGCTCACCTGCTGCCATCGCGGGAGGGAGGGAGGGGGGAAGGAGGCGTGTGTGGCACCCACGGGAGGGTGGCCCGTCCTCCCTCCCGTGGGTGCCCTCCTCCCGCAACCCCTTCCCTCCGCCCACTTCCCAATCCTCCCGTCCCCTCCCTCTTCCAACATCCACGTGTTGCGGGGAGAAACAGGGGCTGAATCATAGAATCTCAAAGTTGGAGACTTCAAGGGACAACCATCTGCCACAACCAAAGCTCTCCCGACAGATGGCCAGAGAAGTGGCAGGGTAAAACCTCAATCCTTGGCTGAGACCAGAATGAGAGACACATAAGACTGGGCGACTTGGAAGGCGCGAACCCTCCACGACATGCGAGTGTGGAGAAGAGCAAACCACAGACCACCTATTACAACGCAGTGTGAGCCCTGCCACATGCACCATGGAGGACCTTCTCATAGCAACACTCCAAGTGGCCAGCTACTGGTCAAAGACATTGAGTATCATGCCAAGTTTTTAACTCTGTTTGTGGTTTTAAATGCATGACAACTATACCCTCTATTCGCTTTTGACACGTTCAGTCAATCCAGAGGAGGAGACTCCACCAGACTCCTATCCCACCGCGGAGCAGCTCTTACCGCCAGGAAGGTCTTTCCCGATGTGACGCGGGGTCTCTCTCTGTGTGTCTCTGTTCCCCGGAGCCCCCTTCCCTGCCTGCTGCTTCTCTCGGGGCGCCCCTTGGCCGACGGGGAGGGAGGAAGGGAAGGAGGGAGGGAGGGAGGGAGGGAGGGGAGGCCCAGGCAAGGAAGGCGGAGGGGGAGCTGGTTGAAGTTTAACCTCCCTTCCCCCCCCCACCCCCGCGCCCGGGGGGCCTATTGTTCGGCCTTTTCCAGCGCGGCTCGTAGGATCTGATTAAGCGGCTGAGACAACAATGCCGCCTGGGCCGGGCTTCCCCTCGGCGCTGCCAGCGGGCAAAGTCAACACCACGCCCCGCAGCGCAGCCTGACGGGCTTCCCGGGGCTGCGAGGGGAAAGGGGTTCGCCCAGGCCTCTGAAGGGACCCCACGGGTGACACAGCGCCCCGCTGCACGGGCAGAGAGGGAGCCCTGTCCTCCTCCTCCGCGGCGAGAGGCGGGGCAAGGCTTTCCAAGGAAGGGAGGCCGGGGCGAAGGAATTCCCCTCTGGAGAAAGGAAGGCAGGCAAGAGCGGCTTCTCTGGACGCGACGTCTCTCTTTGCCGCTTTCCTCCTCCTCCTTGGCAAATCCCTGCAGACTGCACTGCACCTCCCATCGGCCCGCACCCAGCCTGTACGAGCGGGGATGATGGGAGGTGTAGTCCGGCGCCTTTCAGCTCACACCGTTTGCCTCTTTGATTTACCTGAACTTCAAGAAGAAGGGAAAAGGAAGAGGGGCCGACCAAGGGGCAAGATGGATGGATGGTATCCAGGGCCATAGACAGAAAAAAAAAAATTCGGGAGGGGCTTTGAAAATTTCGGGGGGGGGGGGTTGAACCCCTGAAAACTCCACACACCCCCTCCCCCCAGCTACAGGCCTATCAATATCTGCTTGAGATAGTGCCTGGAGGGACTCTTACTTTTTTGTGTCTCATAGACTTAGCATGGAAATTTGGTTAACCAGTTAAAATTCATGATTAAATCAGGGTTTTTTTAATCTAAAAAATTTCGGGGGGGGGAGGGGGGTTGAATCCCTAACACCCCCCCCCCAGGCCTGCTGGTATCCTTGAAGTGACTGGCTTGACCTTGAAGGAGCTGGGGGTGGCGACAGCTGACAGGAAGCTCTGGCTTGGGCTAGTCCATGAGGTCAGGAAGAGTCGAGGAATAAACAACAAAATAAACAATAAGAAGGTGTGCTCCATGCAGTCATGCCGGCCACATGACCTGGAGATTGAACAACGCGGGCTCTTCGGCTTAGAAATGGAGATGAGCACCAGCCCCCAGAGTCGGTCAGGACTGGACTTAACATCAGGGGAAACCTTTACCTTTACTAAGAAGGTACTAGTCCCTCCCGCAGCCCCAGGAGGTCTATTGCCCCATTGTTCCTGAACTATGTCCCCTTGTTGATCCCTGATATAGGACTATTGGATTATCATGTTAAAATCACAACCTAATGGGGATTATCACCTGTTAAGGATCATAACCTATTGGGTAGCAGAATTTCAGAGATGTTCCTTTAGTTTATTGGGTAATGGGTGGTCACTGGGCATGTAGATATCTTGTTTCTGTTCCATGATTTCAGCAAACAAATATTCAGATAGACTTATAGAATCATAGAGTTGGGAGAGAGCTCGTGGGCCACCCAGTCCAACCCCCTGTCAAGAAGCAGGAAAATCGCATTCAACAGATGGACATCTAGCCTCTATGTAAAAGCCTCCAAAGAAGGAGTCTCCACCACACTCTGAGGCAGAGAGTTCCACTGCTGAACAGCTCTCACAGTGAGAATCTCCTTTCCTGTAGTTTGAAGTTGTTGTTCTGTCTCCTAGTCTGCAGGGCAGCAGAAAACAACCCTGCTCCCTCCTCCCTATGTCTTCCCCTCACATCTTTATACATGGATAATATCATGTCTCCTCTCAGCCTTCTCTTCTGCAGGCCAAACATGCCCAGCCCTTTAAGCTTCTTTGAAATAACATGTTTGTTTTATTCACAACTTCATGTATTTAAATATACAAGTACTTTTTTGCCAGGTTAAACTTCAAAACGTTTCAGTTTGTATGTTTAACTTATAGTCTTTAACAGTCTCTTCAAACTAGATTGTTCTCTACAGCTCTCTTTTATAACAGTCTGCTTCCAATGAACTCAAGCCTCAACTGACTTCTAGCTTCTAACACTGGCTTCAGCACTCTAACAGACCCAAGCCTCAACTGTCTTCTAACCCCTAACACTGGCTTCTGCACCCTAACAGACTCACGCCTCAACTGTTTTCTAACTACTAACACTGGCTTCTGCACCCTAACAGACTCAAGCCTCAACTGTCTTCTAATTCCAAATACTGGCTTCTGCACCATAATGGACTCAAGCCTCAACTGTCTTCTAACCCCTAACACTGGCTTCTGTACTTTAACAGACTCAAGCCTCAACTGTCTTCTAAATGTCATCCTTTTAAAACTGAACATTCTAAGCAGTCACTGAACCAATCACAAGGTCTGCAGCCCCTCCCACTGCTTTAAATACATTGAGCTAAGATAACTGCAAACCAAAGAAGATATACACTTCATGAAATAAACCGACACATTATAAAACAAGACAAAACATTAAATAGAGGAGATTTGAGAAGGTTGCTATCTCCAACACCACAGACCCACAGTTGGAGGAGTTACCGCCCCATTGTTCCCCACTTGGTTGAAAAGGATGAAGGAAACTGCCCGTGCATGGCGTGGTATCAAAGTACAGTAGAGTCTCACTTATCCAACATAAATGGGCCAGCAGAATGTTGGATAAGCGAATATGTTGGATAACAAGGAGAGATTAAGGAAAAGCCTATTCAACATCAAATTAGGTTATGATTTTACAAATTAAGCACCAAAACATCATGTTATACAACAAATTTGACAGAAAAAGTAGTTCAGTACGCAGCAATGCTACGTAGTAATTACTGTATTTACGAATTTAGCACCAAAATATCACAATATATTGAAAACATTGACTACAAAAATGCTTTGGATAATCCAGAACGTTGGATAAGCGAATGTTGGATAAGTGAGACTCTACTGTAGTATCAAACTGCATTATATGTTGACCAGGCAGGGCAAATGTCAGCCCTCCAGGTGTTTTGGACTTCAACTCCCTCAATTCCTAACAGCCTACCAGCTGTCACAACACACAGTTATAGAGCTAGGAATCCACCTGAAAGGCCCTGGCATCCTCTTCAAGAATCCTGGGATTTGCAGTTTAAGGAGGGGGCACTTAAAATGCTGAGAGCCAGCCTGGTGTAGTGATTTGGGTGTTGGACCACAGCTGGAACCCCCCACTTGGCCCTATTGGACACTCACTGGGTGATCTTGGGGAAATCACACTCTCTCAGCCTTAGAGGGAGGCCCAAGCAAACCCAGCTGCAGCAGGAGACACCCAGGGATTTGTTAGGACAACAAGTGTCACTTCATCTGGAAGATACCCCACTTCATGGGACAGCTGCTCCCAAAGAAGCCAAAATTAGGTCTTCTCCCAAATGACTCGCAGACAGCAGCACTCAGGTTGGCACAATGCCTTTTGCTACCCAGAACAGCAAAGTGTGCCTCAGCTCCAATTAAACCAAGATGGAGCCCAAACCAGGTAAAATTATTTTGATAAAAAAGGTAGAAGACCCCACAATCACCTCTCCTCTGTTATGGCAGTAGACATATGACTGATTTCAAATTCAATGATAAGCCTTTCATGGCACCAATAATCTGCTCCCTGGGACAGTGACTTCATTGATGTTAGGGCTGCCCTGTAGCAATAGTTGGAAGAAACCTTTAGAGCAGGCATGGGCCAACTTCAGCCCTCCAGGTCTTTTGGACTTCAACTCCCGCAATTCCTAACACCTACCAACTGTTAGGAATTGTGGAAGTTGAAATCCAAAACACCTGGAGGGCCGAAGTTTGCCATGCTTGCCCTAGAACAGTGGTTCTCAACCTGTGGGTCCCCAGATGTTTTGGCTTTCAACTCCCAGAAATCCTAACAGCTGGTAAACTGGCTGGGAATTCTGGGAGTTGTAGGCCAAAACTCCTGGGGGTCCGCAGGTTGAGAACTACTGTGCTAGAGCCATCCAGTCCAACCCTATTCTACCATGCATTAATACAGAATCCAAGCACTCCTGACAGATGGTTATCCAGCCTCTGTATAAGAACCTCCAAAGAAGGAGACTCCACCATATTCTGAGACAGTATCTTTCACTGTCAATGGCCCCAGTGCAAAGAGAGAGTAAAATCAGTGGCATGGGCACCATAGTTAGGAGAGAATGGAGTAGAAACCTGGCATGGTCCTCTAGTCTCATCCCCTTCATTGGACTCTGGACACTACCCCCCCCCCTCGCCAAACTAGAAATGCCTCATAACATGCCTAAAGTTGCAATGTGCCACACAGCTAATATATTGTAGCAGGCCGAGTTTCAGACTGACAACTTTGAAGTTCTAGGTTCTAGCTACCAGCTCATTCATTGAAATCCCTTAGATCCAACTACCTTACAGAATGGTTTTGAGAATAAAGTGAGGGAAGAGAGCCATGTGTTCTTCCAGCTTGAGCTCAGTTCAAGAACAGTAGGATACACGTATCACGATATGTTGTCAAAGACTTTCATGGCCAGAATCACTGGGTTGCTGTGAGTTTTCCAGGCTGTATGGCCATGTTCCAGAAACATTCACTCACATGTATGGCAAGCATCCTCAAAGGTTGTGAGGTCTGGTGGAAACTAGGCAAGTGAGATTTATGTGTCTGTGGAAGGTCCAGGATGGAAGAAAAAACTCTTGTCTATCTGAAGCAAGTGTGAATGTTGCAATTGGCCACCTTGATTAGCATTGAATGGCCTTGCAGCTTCAAAGCCTGGCTGCTTCCTGCCTGGGGAAATCCTTTGTTGGGAGGTGTTAGCTGGCCCTGATTGTTTTCTGTCTGGCATTCCCTTGTTTTTTGGTTGTTGTTTTTTTTGAAGCTGCAAGACCATTCAATGCTAATTAAGGTGGCCAATTGCAACATTCACACTTGCTTCAAACAGACAAAAGTTCTTTCTCCCACTTTGACATCCCACAGATTGCCTAGTTTCCAACCAACCCAAGGATGCCTGCCATAGATGTGGGTGAAACGTCAGAAGAGAATGCCTCTGCAACATGGCCATACAGCCTGGAAAACTCACAGCCACCCACATATCATTATACTTTAGTTCAATTACTCAACAAATCATGTTTATACCACATGCAAATGTATTTCACTTGCTAATATTTTAGAAGAGAAATATATCTTATAATGTTTTCTGAATTTAATTCATCTGACTCAATTTTAAAAGCAGCAATAAAAATCAGTTGACAACATGAGTCTAAAATGTGCACAAGACTGAATTGATTTCTTCAGCAGTCAGTTTTCCTCACGATAGACAGCAGGGACAGCTATTATAACTGCAAATACTGGCATTATGAGTAATATACACACTTCAAAAACATTGCCACGTTGGTCTGGAATATCAGTGTGCAGTATCAGTGCACCTTAGAGAAATAGATTGGTAGCATAAGCTTTCATAGACAAAATTTACTCCCTTGATTTGTTTTTCATAATAGGAAAATTATCTTCTTATTCACTTTCAAATACTTTATTTACCAAAGTTCTCAGTGTTTAATACTGTTGCTATAATCACAGTATGCAGCTTAAGTGGCTGGCCCAAATACCCTAAAGGGGCCAAATCCTATCTGATCTTTGAAGCTAAGCATGGTCAGATCTGGCTAGTACTTGGATGAAAGATCGCTAACAAACAGCAAGTACAATAGGGCATATTTCAAAGGAAGGAAGTGGACTTTGTGTAATCCCTGCCTAGGAAAACTCTATGAAATCTTTGGGAGACCATCACGAATTGGCAAGTGACTTGAAGGCACATATACAGAGTGAATCTTTAAGAATACAATTAGGCTACTGGTCTGATGTTGCAGCCCCACATATACAGAAAAGCATACAGGCTAGGCAGACACGGGCAAACTTGGGCCCTCCAGGTGTTTTGGACTTCAACTCCCACCATTTCCAACAGCCTCAGGCCACTTCCTTTCCCCCCTCAGCAGCTTAAGCGGCAAATGTGTCACTATCGTAGCCATTCATGTGGACAATTGGGAGTACTCCCAATTTTGAAATTCCAGGTAAGTGATGTTTTCTGTACCTCCTGCCCATACAACCCCAGGACCCCATAGGATGGAGTCACCACAGTTCAAATGGCATGACAACTGTGTAGTGCAGAAGAGATCCAGAGCTTCGTTTGTATGTTCTCTTGAGAATCAAGGGCTCCTCCCTTACACTCAGGCCTCATCCACACTGCAGTTTGAAGCCGTGTTATATGGTCAGTCTAGACTCATATAACGGCGCTCCATGCATTCATGCTGGCCCCTGGTGGCACAGTGTGTTAAAGCGCTGAGCTGCTGAACTTGTGGACCAAAAGGTCCCAGGTTCAAAACCCAGGAGCGGAATGAACGCCCGCTTTTAGCCCCAGCTCCTGCCAACCTAGCAGTTCGAAAACATGCAAATGTGAGTAGATGAATATGTACCGCTCCGGCGGAAAGGTAACAGCGCTCCATGCAGTCATGCCGGCCACATGACCTTGGAGGTGTCTATGGATAACGCTGGCTCTTCGGCTTAGAAATGGAGATGAGCACCAACCCCCAGAGTCAGTCACTACTGGACCTAACGTCAGGGGAAACCTTTACCTTTACCTAGACTCATATAATGCAGTTTAACTGCACTGAACTATATTATATGACTCTACAATGACCATATCATGCAGATATGGCAGTGTGTCCGGGGCCTCCGGCTTTACCCTGCAATTCCATCAATATCTTTGGCTTCAAACCAAGAGTAGCATACTTGGAGGGACGTTCATTCTCTCTCAACAGTCTTTCAGAGAGGATTCAATATCTTTAGACACAGGGGCATCTACACTGTTGAAATAGTGCAGTTTTTATTGTGTAAGAAGCAGATCGAGGGTACAGTTATCATGTATTTAAAAACACCAAGTTAAAAACAGCATTATATTAAATGTCCTTTGACCAGAAGCTGGCCACTTGGAGTGCCTCTGGTGTGGCTTTAAGAAGGTCCTCCACTGTGCGTGTGGCAGGGCTCAGGCTGCATTGTAGTAAGTGGTCTGTAGTTTGCTCTTCTCCACACTCGCATGTCGTGGACTCCACTTTGTAGCCACATTTCTGAAGATTAGCTCTGCACCTCGTGATGCCAGAGTGCAGTCTGTTCAGCGCCTTCCAAGTCATCCAGTCTTCTGTGTGCCCAGGAGGGAGTCTTTCATTTGGTATTAGCCATGGATTGAGGTTCTGGGTTTTAGCCTGCCACTTTTGGACTCTTGCTTGCTGAGGTGTTCCTGCAGGTATCTCTGTAGATCTTAGAAATCTATTTCTTGATTTAAGGCATTGGCGTGCTGGCAGATATCCAAACAGAGGATGGATTAGTGCAGTCTATCACCCCTTTAACTGCCAACTCTCAGTGCTATGGAACCCTGGGAGTTGTAATTGTTGAGGTGTCAGCAAAAGCTGAAGAGGATGCAAACCTACAGCACCCATGATTCCATAGCAACGATCCACAGCAGTTAAAGTGGTGTCGAACCGCGTTAATTCTACAGTGTAGCTGCACCTTCTGTCAAGGGTGGTAGAGAACGGTTACTTTGCGAAATTGATGCAGACTTTCCCCAATTCGTGGATGCAGTCTCCGCCAGTACTGCAACCCAGGGGGCGCTATTTCCTTATTTTTCAATCTCGGGTGGAAGGCTGGGCGAGGGAGCATCCTCCTCGCGCCACAGGCGGGAAGAAACCCGGACAAGGGCCACGCGAGTTGGGCTAGCAAGCAAGCATCTTATGCGCATGCGCAGGGCAGGTCTGTCCTTTTCTCGCCTTGTTAGCTCCTCATGCAGCTTTGAGACGTTGCTTCACTTGGAAGGTAAACACATCTTCAAGTTACAGCCTAGAATAGTGGTCCTCCAGGCACTTCAACTCCCAGAATTCCTGCAGCCCACAAACTACATTTCTTGACCCATTTGTATGTCGGCTTAGGCCCCTTCCACACAGCTGAATGAAATCCCACATTTACTGCTTTGAACTGAGATATATATGGCAGTGTGGACTCAAATATCCCAGTTCAAAGCAGATATTGTGGGATTTTCTGCCCTGATATTCTGGGTTAACGGCGCTCTATACCGTCATGCCGGCCACATGACCTTGGAGATGTCTATGGACAACACCGGCTCTTCGGCTTAGAAATGGAGATGAGCACCAACCCCCAGAGTCGGTCACGACTGGATTTAAAGTCAGGGGAAACCTTTACCTTTTTATTCTGGGTTATATAGCTGTGCGGAAGGGCCCTTAGTCATACGTTATTATTACCCACACTCTGCTCCCTTGGTAGTGTTTCCTCCTTTGGACAGTTAGTTACAACTACAGTAGAGTCCCACTTATCCAAGCTTCACTTATCCGAGGTTCTGTATTATCCAAGGCAGTCTGCCTTTTAGTAGTCATTGTTTTTGTAGTAAATGTTTTGGTGCTAAATTCATAAATACAGTAATTACTACATAACATTACTGTGTATTGAATTGCTTTTTCTGTCAATTTCTTGTAAAACATGATGTTTTGGTGCTTAATTTGTAAAACCATTATTTAATTTTATGTTCAATAGGTTTTTTTCTTAATCCCACCTTATTATCCAAGATTTTCGCTTATCCAATGTTCTGCCGGCACAATGGAACAGTGTATTCAAATTGCAGGAAAAGAGATTCAACTTAAATATTAGAAAGAACTTCCTGACAATAAGATCTGTATGGCAATGGAATAGGCTGCCTTGGAGTGTGGTGCAGTCTCCTTCCTTGGAAGTTTTTAAGCAGAGGCTGGATGGCCATCTGTCAAGATTGCGCTTTTCCTGAATGGAAAGGGGTTGCACTGGATGCCCCCTGGGGTCTCCTCCAACTCTAGGATTCTAGGCGATGAAGCATTGTTTGATTCTTTTGGAATTGTTCTATGGAGGTGTGGCTCCTCCTTATGAACACTTACTTCTAAATGCTCCTTGAAGGGTTTTTTCTATTTAGGATGTGAAAGCAGTTGCAAATCCTTTCAAAAACTTGGAGATGAGTTTCTTGACTCTGCAATTTTTGATTCAACAGAAATGCTTACACAGCCTGAATGTAGCCACCAGTATGGAATTTCAAATTGGTTGATGAGATGGAATTTCATCCCCCCCAAAAAGCTGTGACCACCCTGTCCCATACTTCACCACCAGGAATGTGTCTTCTTCAAGAAACCTTAGCTAGATATCTGGCACCAAGTTAAACATTCATTTTTGTGAAAGTAACGTCTTTGTTTAAAAAGCATGTCTAAGATTCTGCCTGCATCTCCATGGCTGTTTCCTAATGATACTTCCAGAACTCCCCTGCTCAGTTCCTGCAGCATGACAATTTCTGTGTTGTTGGAAAACAGGAGGATGAATGCGGATTTCCCAGGTATTTTCCTGCAGCTGGATGTGTCCTGAGGAGGCGATCCTGCAGATGATGCCCTTGCAGTACATCCAGCTACAAGAAGAGAGCTGGATGCATCTCTGCTGATTCTCCAGCTCTTCAGCAACACAAAAAAGTGCACTTAGAGGGAGGTTTTGTTTGTTGCATGGTTGAAACAGAAGTCTAACTTCCAAAACAACTCAAAATGTACTGTATATACTTGAGTATAAGCCAAGTTTTTCAGCCCTTTTTAGGGCTTATACTTGAGTGAGGGTCCTGGCTGGCTTATATTCGGGTTGGCTTATACTCGAATATATATGGTAATCAGAGTTGGACAGTCTTATCTTAAATTACAGTTTTATGTAAATATTCAAAAAACATTTAACTTACTTAACCTAAATTGCAATGTTTTGTAAATATTCAAAAACATTTAGTCTCAATTAATGTAATTTTATTGGTATCTATTTTTATTTTTGAAATTTACCAGTAGCTGCTGAATTTCCCACCCTCGTCTTATACTCAAGTCAATAGGTTTTCCCAGTTTTTGTGGCAAAATTAGGTGTTTTGACTTATATTCGGCTCGGCTTATACTCGAGTATGTACGGTATGTTATAAATGTCAAACAAAATCCAAAATTTGCAGAGGAGTGAAACATTTATTGACTAATCAAAATGCACAAATCACATTGCATAAGTTTTTGAACATCTACTGGCTTCACCAAACAGGGTGCCAGCCCCCTTATAAAAAACTCTGTTCAATCTTTTCCCTTCGACAAATGAGTCAATGGGACCTGACAATAAAGAGAGGCAACTAGTGTTCTAATTGAAATGACCAGAACACCTCAGATTTTGCTCCTGTTCTTTCTGATTTGTTTTGGAGATCTACACACATTTTGTTGATCCTAGAACATTTTTGGAGTGTTCCCAGTACAATCTAGAACTTTTTATACCCACTCAATATGTTTTTCTTCATTTGCAACCCAATTGAGTAAAGGCACAAAGGGAAATATAGAACATTTCTACAAGTAACATGATGTTTAGTCATCTGAGAAAGGTGTATCAGAAAGCCTGGGAAAACCTACAGGCTTCGGTCAAAAGGTGGCAAAGCTACATCCCTCCAGATGTTGTTGAAGTACATCTCTCAGCATTTGTCATCACTGGTTATGCTGGCCAGGGTTGCTGGGAGTTGCAATCCTATAATATCTAAAGACTTGTGTCAGTAGCACCCTTAAATTCAAATTTCATAGAACCAACCGAAGAGAGAAAAGGTACATCTGACTCTCCATATCCATCTGTATTCATGGATTCAACCATCCATGGATTGGAAATATATATATATATATATATATATATATATATATATAATTATCTAAATAACACATATACTACTGTACCATTGTATATAATTTGGCTTGGATCTATGAATTTTGGTATCCATGTGAGAGGGCCAGGGAAAGCAAACTCCAGCAGATACCAAGGACTCACAATACGTGTAATTATAGTTTGAAAAGAACTGTGTTACTTTGGATTGCAGCAGGTATACCTTATAATAAATCATTACTTGGAAAACCCATTTCTCTTCCAGACACTGTGAGGTTTGAACTTAAATGCGGAGGTAACAAGAGAGTCCTTGGCTACATAGCTGATGCCCTGACCCTGGTTAAGACAACTTCCTGTGTTCCTGTTTGAAGCCTAAATATATGAGCAGGAACTCCAACTTAACAACAACACACCAAGTCCTAATTGGGATGGCTGGTCTGGGACCATTGCCTGTGTCCCTTGCAACCCAATTTCCTAGCAGGAAATACTGTGTCTATGGGTGAAAGTGGCTCAGCCAGGAGCAACCTCTGAACAGGAATGCTGGGCCCCTTAGAGCTAGTCTTATGCCTTTCCTTTTGCTAATGATGGCCTTTAATAGCAAATGCAGATGCTTGCCTGGAGCGTGCCACTTGGGCAGGGACATACAGTGGTCAGGGAACGTGTTCCACAGATGGAGCATACGCCTGCTCTGTCTGCATGGAATGACAGTGTTTGGACACATTCAGACTGGAGCAGGCAATGGATTTAAGAAGTGGATGAAGCAGTTCAAGGGAGACTTTACTGCCTATGAGCATGAATTGTCTGGCATCACTGAGTAAACAGGTTGTGCAGGGTTTTGGAAGATTCTTTATACAGCATATCATATTTTATATATATATATATATATATATACACACACACACACACACACACACACACACACACACACACACACATATACATCTCCTGCCAAGCATGTTGGACCAAAGGTAAGAGTAGAATGAGGAAGATCCTGCTTTCAAATATCCTTCCATTGATGGGTGACAAAGAAGAAAAAAATATTTGCCTCTAGTCTAAGTAAAACTTAGACTGCATCTACACAGTAGAATGAATGCAGTTTGACACCACTTTTACTGCTGTGGCCCAGTGCTATGGATTCCTCAGATTTGTAGTTTGGCAAGGTACCAGCACTCTTTTGCAGAGAAGATTAAAGATCTTGTAATACCACAACTCCCACAGTGCCATAGCATTAAGTCAGAGCAGTTTAAGTAGTGTCTAAAGGCGCATCTATAGCTAATTTAACAGTGTAGATCGGGCATGGGCAAACTTCAGCCCTCCAGGTGTTTTGAACTCCCACAATTCCACAATTCCTAACAACCAGTAAGAACTGCATGTTTCAATGAACCTGTGGGCAAAACTGGAGTCATGTACTCCAAGTAGGGGCAGCAAGGGAGGTTGCAGACCAAGAACAATCTGAAGACCTCAACAGCGGTACATGCTGCAACAGCAGTGAAGGCGGAAGAAGGCTGCAACAGATAAGAAGCCACCATCATTGTGTTAACCATGTCACTGGATGGGACCCTCATTCAGTGAAGACTTGTGTGTTGATCGGCTGTGTACTGACCTCCACACATAAACTCATGCACAGGCGTCTACCAGAGAAAAATAAAACCAAACCAACAAAAGTCCCATGGTGATCAGTGAGTGTTGGCAGGGGCAGGACTGTGAAATCTGGAAGCCCCTAGTCACAGACAGGCACATGGGCGGTGGATATGGATTCAGTCAGTTTGAGGCAGTTGAGTAATCCCACAGCTGTATCCATGACTGAACAGCCCTTTTTAGGATCCACTCTGCTCACCCCACATGGGGAAGGGGCTAGGAAAAGTGTCCTAAATGTAGTCTGCCTCTCTTTTCCCTGACTGGACTGCCGTGTCCAGAGGGGTCACCACCTTGTGGCCAAAAAAGAAAAATGAACTTTGGAACATAGAACGTACAGACACTGTTGGACAACACAGTGAACACCCTGAATGCAGGGCTGCTTTTATTGCAAGCTGGGATGCTTTAACATCAACATAGCAGCAGTTCAAGAGACCCAGGGAGCAGGAGAGGGATAGCCGAAGGAGGAAAAAGGAGGCTACACCTTCTTCTGGAAGGGACTGCCTGAAGAAGAACAAAAAATACATGGAGTTGGCTTTGCTATCAGAAACAACCTGGTGAAGCACCTGTCCGAAGCACCCATCAGCATTAACAAATGACTCACAACCCTCCAAATTAACCTTGCCAAAAACCAACAGGCAACCATCATAAGTGTCTATGCACTAACACTAGATGCTAATGAAGACATCAAGGAAAAAAAATTACTGTCCAGTTGGACACCATCCTATCAGAGATACCTAAGGAGGATGAAATCATTCTCCTGGGTAACTTTAATGCAAGAGTTGGACGAGACGTCAACCTGTGACCAGGGACCATAGGAAAAGATAGCTTTGGAAACAGCAGCCTGAATGGCATCCTGCTTCTCACCAAATGTGCGGAACAGAATCTTATCATCACAAACACACACTTCCACCAGAAAAACAAGCACCCTCAGTCAAAGCACTGGCACTATGTAGTTATACATGTCAGAGACCGCCGCAATCTGCTTCTCACAAGAGCCATGACAGATGCTGATGACTTTTGGACCACAGGTTAATCCGATCCACAATAGCCATCAAGATTGCTCCCAAATGCAGACTCCAAGGAAAAAGGATAAGGCGTAAAATAAATACCCAAGCCCTTCAAGAGCCCTCCAAATGAGCCCTTCTCCAAACAACACTCAAGGATCATCTACCAATAGAACACCCTGAAAATGTTGATGAACATTGGAATAAACTGAAGACCTCCATCATCACAGCCTGTGAAGAAACCATTGGTTTGATGAAAATAATAACTAGATCCCAAAGTTAATTGATAAGAAAATAAAAGCCTTCCAAATATGGCAGAGAGACACCAACTGCGCTGCTACAAAAAGAATTATGCTACTGCAAAAGCTGAAGGCCAAAGAAGGGCTGAAGAACTAAAGAACATCTGATGGACAAAAAAGTCTTAAATCCAACAACTTGCAGATGTCCATGATGCACTGGGATTCTTTAACGCCACAAAGCTCATCTATGGACCAAGAAATCATGGTATACACCCTCCACACTCATCAGATGGAACAAAACTTCTGAAGGATAAAAAACCAATCACGCTACGTTGGAAAAAGCACTACCACAACTTTCTGAATTGCAGCTCTAACATGGTTGAAGAGGTTCTCTCGCAAATCCCACAACAACAAACCAGGGATGAGCTTGCAGCATTGCCTAGCTTGGAGGAAGTCAGCAAAGCCACCAGCCAACTAAAAATTAACAAAGCCAGAAGACCTGATGGGATCCCTGCTGAAGTTTTTTTTTTTAATAAAGGGTGGACCTGAGCTGACACAACAACTTATCTGTCTGTCTGTCTTTGGAGATCATTCCTAATTATAAAGCCTTTCAGATTAAAAAAAACATACTCAGAATCCTTTTAATATTCCCCTTATTGCTCTACTTGCAGGCTTTCCAAATGCTATCCAGTTACTGTTCCTATCAGCTTTTGTCAGTTTTGTTGATGGCGAGAAATGATGGCAGTTGCAATTTAGCATTTAGAGAACCACATGTTCCCCATTCATGTTTTTTAATAACTTTCAATCCAGTGTTTGTCTTACAATACATAGTGACATATGGGCAATGGGGTTGTTTTGCTATAGCTAGGTGGCTGCCGCTGATTTTAAGAATGCACAGTGTTAGAAGTCAACAGGTATGCACCAGCCCTGCATAGGCAGAGCACAAAGACCATGCAGGGAACTATTTCCAGAAAAGAAGCCATTGCTATAGGAAATAACATAAATTGCTCTGCAGGCTGATTAGACCTTGCTTCTGTCTGTACTTCCTTTTTATAAAAAAAAGATTGCTATCATTTTTATGCAGAATAGCATACAGAATGAAAAATGATAGTCTCATCCTATTCATATCTAGAAGTTTTTCTTATACCATTAGTTTGCTATTGTTTTTAAACTTTCTTTGGTTGGGGAAAACAATGTGCTGGCGGTATGTGTGAGCCACTTTCCTGTCACTCTTAACATATTTTTTGCTTGATTCTGTTCTCTCTTACTCTTGTTGCCTGTGTCTTCCCATTCTGTCCCATTCCCTCTTTTCCTAGTGGGTTGCTAAGGGATTGAAAGCTCTTGCCAGCTAATGTGTTGTTGAAGGCTTTCACGGCCGGAATCACTGGGTTGTTGTGCATTTTCCAGGCTATATGGCCATATTCCAGAAGCATTCTCTCCTGACGTTTCACCCACATCTATGGCAGGCATCCTCAGAGGTTGTGAGGTATATTGGAAAACTAAGCAAGGGAGGTTTATATATATATCTGTTGAAGGTCAAGGTACCAACTACCTGAACAGATCATTTGCAGAGAGTTTGGGTTTATTTCTTATTATCTGCCATCAAATTGACTTCAACTTTGATGAATTTATGAATGAAAGACCTTGAAGAGCCTCCTGGCATCAATTGCCTTCTCAGATTTCGTGAACAGATTTCGACAGCTGTAATCTTTAATTGATCATCCACCTTTAGCGTGGTCTCCCTCTTTTATGACTGACTTGTTTGACCAAGCACTCATTTTTTCCAGTGAGTCACATTGTCTTATACATCTAAGCATGACAGTCTCAGTTTTGTCATCTTTGCTTCTAGTGAAGAGGTTTAATTGCTCCTAAAACTCATTCATTTATCTTTTGACTTTTCACCTATGGTTACTGGTAAAAGTACCTTGTTTTTTTTGGAAAGGAGTTGTTTCCTTGCCTGTTGTGAAATGTTAAGGATTCATCTTCAGACTTTTTTCAGACTGTTTGCTCCATCACTGCCTCAGAAATCATGTTGCATACTATGGAACACAACTTTCTACTAAGATGTCCTTTGGACTACAGTCTAAAAGTATAACTCTCTATGCCTCTTGTCTTGTCTTACCTGTTTGGACTTGATAAAAAATAAACCTGGGATGGAGCACAATGGAGAATGTCATCAGATAATAGAGCATTAAGCCCAGAAGCTTTACTCAGCTGTAATAATAATAATAATAATAATAATAATAATAATAATAATAACAACTACTACTTCTTTATTTTTGTACCCTGCTTCCATCTCTCCAAAGGGACTCAGGGCAGCTTACATATGACTCAAGGTGCCTAAAACAACTCATAAAATAAACACAGTACAATACAAAATAAAGCCACTAGTATATAAACTAACAATAACCTATAGTGCCATCTGTCATAAAAACATGGCCAACTGTAAACAAGAAGAAAGGAAAGGGATAGTGTAAATTGTAGCTAAGGAACAAGGGAATAGGATGAAAGTGCTGTGCTGTATCATAATTGCAAACCATTGGGCTAGACATTCTGAAAGGCTTGTCTAAACATCCATGTCTTCCATTCCTTCCAGAAGGAGGACAGGGTGGGGGACTGACTAATCTCCCTCAGGAGGGCGTTCCAAAGTTGGGGGGCAACCACCAAGAAGGCCCTCTCCCTCATCCCCACCAACTGTGCTTGTGACAGTGGCAGGACCACGAGAAGGACCTCCCCGGCAGATCTTAACGCTTGCGCAGGTACATGGGGGGGGGGGGGATACGGTTGCAAAGATAGGTAGGGAGGGCCCAAACTGTAGACTCCCTGGCATTAGATAATGTTGCAAGAAAGCAGATTGTCAGTCTGGGCAAACATATTACATCCTGACTAAATACCTATATATTTCCAAGGCCGAAGGGTATCTTCTAAGGTGTGTGTTTATCCAGTGAGAAGCATCACTAATATGTTGTTTGCGGTGCATCATTTTTGATCCATTTAAGATAAGAGGGGAGCTTAAGCTTCATCCTCCATATTCCCTAGCCAAACCATGCAGGTCAGAACTAGAAAATGCTTTCTCGTCTGGCCTAGAAATCCATGTTCCAACCGTCACCATAATCTAATCCCCAAATCCAAAACTTGACCCAGTCAATAAAATTAGGTCAGGGGCTTGCATATATTCCGCTCCTTAACAATCCTATGTTAAAAGCAAAAGCACCAAGATACTCCTTAGTGGAATATTTCAAGGCTAAGCAGTAAACTTGTTTTGGCTGTACCCTACTGGCAACATAACTGTTATCTGGCTTCTTGCGAACTTTTATCTTGCCTACCTTAGCATTCAGAAGAGCCTAACAGTTGCCAAGGAGCTTTGATAGAATCTATCAGAACAGTTCTTGCAAAGTTTATCTTGTTTACATATCAACGGTCAATAGTAGTTAGGAAAACTACAGAATCCATTTTCCTTTACCAGTGGAAAACGAGAAGCTGAATAATTGTTATACTAATAAAATTACAGGTAGTTGGACTAAAACCAGTAGGCACCAAATGAAATGGGTTTACCTAGTGATTGGAAAGAACAAAATGTCAAAGAATAAAACCCATTTTCTGATTATGTAAAATCCTTTCATTTTAGTATAGTGTTCTAGGACTGAACAGCTAAAATACAAGTAGCCGTGTATAAAAAATAGCACCATCGAATTTTAGAGGGCCCATAAGGCTCTTTGGCTTAGAAATGGAAATGAGCACTAACCCCCAGAGTCAGACACAACTAGACTTAATGTCAGGGGAAAACCTTTACCTTTACCTAAGTACACCCAGTGAGTAAGGATTCATTACCTGACCTCCAGAGTTATAGTCCAATGCTAAAATCTTACATAATTATGCTATTCCCATTTAGATGTGGTAAAAAAAAGTCCAGTTACTTTTAAATATGCAGAGAAGGGGAAAGAAAAAGATTCCATAGCCATAGCACAAATGGTAGGGCAAAGTGTTCTGAGTATACAGAGAAATAGAGAACGAAACCTGGGGTTCTCTCATCTGGATAGGTGCTAGGTACACACCTTTCTAATGAAAGGGAGACTCTGTCCTACGTGGATCAACACAGCAGAAATAGTTTAAGACAGGCTTGAAACTGCATTTACAATTTGTTTGGCTATGCAGTAATTTTCTTTCCCTTGCATCATCCCATTTGGTTCCAACAATAATGAACACCTTTTTCGCTTGCTGTAACTGGACCTCAAGTAGGTTGTATGTGGCTATCAGTTTAGACACTGAGATGAACTATTTGGCTTTGAAGATTTTGACACCCCTATAGTCACAATTGTCCTTCCTAGAGACAGGAACGGCAAGCATGGAAACATCATAAGACACCACAATAGACAAAGGCAATCTTCCTGAAACCAGACAGAGCTATTAAAATCTTGCAAGCTGAGAATGTAGAGAAGTATTTTATTAAGTGCATTAGTATCTTAGGACTTTATCACATGAGACAAGCAAACTAGCATTGCATCACTGTGCATCCCACTACTGGTTTGCTAAGCCCCTCAATAGTTCCCAATCTCATCACTGTCAGCTCGGGATTTTGTGTCAGCCTTATCTAACTCACAGGATTGAGTGGGGAGGGGGATAAAGGGAAGAGAATAGGCATGCCCTGCTTTGAACTGATTCAAGAATTCAGTCAAACGAGACTAGCCCAGTAGTGTTCATTCTTGGTTCATCTCACGAGCCCAGTGAGCTACATGGCCCAGCAAGACCTACATAGATAGACTCAAATGGTAATGAACATTGACCCAAATACTGTATTTCTTTTATTCTAAGTAACACTATTCCCCACATAAACATATCTAAAATTTTGTCCTTTCTTAGAATGTGTGTGTTTTCTTATATATATAAACTAGCTGTGCCCGGCCACGCGTTGCTGTGGCAAAGTATGGTGGTATGGGAAATAAAGTATTGAGGAATTGGTGGTAGTTAAGGTCAAGGGTAAAGGTTTTCCCCAGACATTAAGTCCAGTCGTGTCTTACTCTGGAGGTTGGTGCTCATCTCCATTTCTAAGCCGAAGAGCCGGCGTTGTCCGTAGACTCCTCCAAGGTCATGTGGGATGACTACATGGAGTGGCGTTACCTTCCCGCCGGAGCAGTACCTATTGATGCACTCACATTTGCATGTTTTCGAACTTCTGGGTTGGCAGAAGCTGGGGCTAACAGTGGGGCTCTCTCCGCTCCCCCAATTCAAACCTGTGGCCTTTCGGTCCAGAAGTTCAGCAGCTCAGCGCTTTAACACGCTGCGCCATCAGGGGATATTATTTCCTAAAGGTTGTGAATATACAATATTTCTGATTGGTTTTTTTTGTTTGTTGGAGGCAAGTATGAATGCTGCAAATGATTAGGATGTAATGGCCTTGCAGCTTTAAAGCCTGGCTGTTTCCTCCCTGAGTGAATTTTTTGTTGGGAGGTGTTAGCTGGCCCTGATTGTTTCCTGTCTGGAATTCCCTTGTTTTCAGAGTGGTGTTGTTTGCAATATTTTATGTGCTTCTACTGTCTGTGGCCCTGAGAAAACAGAGGATTTGCCAGACTTTGATGATGGGAATACTTTGTTGGGAGGTGTTAGCTGGCCCTGATTGTTTCCTGTGTGGAATTCCCCTGTTTATTTACTGTCCTGGTTTTAGAGATTATATTGTTCTGCATTATTCTATCCCAGTAATTATTTCATATTAAAGAAGAATCTCACTTATCCAACATTCGCTTATACAATGTTCTGGATTATCCAACGCAGTCTGCCTTTTCATAATCAATGTTTTTGTAGTCAGTGTTTTAAATTCATTGTGATATTTTAGTGGTAAATTTGTAAATACAGTACAGTAGAGTCTCACTTATCCAACATAAACGGGCCGGCAGAACGTTGGATAAGCGAATATGTTGGATAATGAGGAATTAAGGATAACCCTATTAAACATCAAATTATGATTTTACAAATTAAGCACCAAAACATCATGTTAGACAACAAATTTGTCAGAAAAAGTAGTTCAGTACACAGTAATGCTATATAGTAATTACTGTATTTATGAATTTAGCACCAAAATATCACGATATATTGAAAGCATTGACTACAAAAATGCGTTGGATAATCCAGAACGTTGGATAAGTGAGACTCTACTGTAAATACTACATAGCATTACTGCGCATGGAACTACTTTTTCTGTCAAATGTGTTGTATAATATAATGTTTTGGTGCTTAATTTGTATAACGATTACCTAATTTGATGTTTAATTGGCTTTTCCTGAATCCCTTCTTATTATCCAACATATTCACTTATCCTGCCGGCCTGTTTACGTTGGATAAGTGAGACTCTACTGTATATTTCTAATCTTATATTATCTGCACAGAACTGGATTATATGAGGCTCCTTCTTCACAGCTGTATACAATGCACACTGAAGTGGATTATATGGTAGTGCGGAGGCAAGATAATCCAGTGCAAAGCAGATAATATAAGATTATAAATGGGTTATATAGCTGTGTGGAAGGGCCTTGAGTCTACACTGCCATATAATCCAGTGCAAATTAGATAATCTGTGGAAGAAGCCTAAGTGAGGCCTAAATCTGCCTCTCCCCTAACTGAAACCTGGCTGTCCCTTGGTTGCTAGGCAACCAAGTGGGCAGAGATTAGCCCTCTAAACTGGCAGCAATTGGATAAAAAAAATTATTGCTCTCCCTCTAATTAGGACTTTATTTTTCTTTTCTTTTTGTTGTATCAACCTTGAGGCGTGGATGATGGGTTGTGTTGTCAAATTTTGAGGTTGGGGGGCCTGTACTTTTGTTGTTTTGTGAATTGCCGTGATGCCATCACTCTTTTATATATATAGATAAAGCTTTCTTCTGTTGCTAGTACTGAAATTAGTGTGCATCATACAATCAATAGCATCACAGAATCAAAGAAATACAGTAGTGGAGATAGTGTGCATTACTCATAAACAGGTTTCAAATGGGATAGTGGGATAGTCCCAACCCTTGGTTCTCCCTTCCTAAGGCCGACTCCGCCATGCGATTCTGGCAGAGGAAATATAAAAGGCAGCAGCCTTGCTCTTTCCTTGGCTTTGGGACAGGCGGGCCCGAGCCGTGCAAAGGCCTTTTCATTCCCTACACAAACAGCAGGCGGGAAGGACTGCGGTGGGATGTTTTTGTTTCCCTCATTACAACACGTTAAAGAGAAAGGTGAGAATAACAGGCCACTCCATCCCTGGCTGCCGGAGATGGAGATTGGGGCCTTCTGCCCATGGGGATGAGTTTACAGTACAGAATCCAAGATTCATGGAGAAACACCTCTGGGGAAAACTGGGGCAAATGGGATCCAGCTCTGTGTACAGGACTGGTCTTCCTGTACATAGCAAGGGCCGGCAAAATACCAGGCCCTGTACAGGAAAGTCAGGGAAACCGAAGCCATGAAGAAGAAATAGGGGTCCTCGAATGAAAGAGGTAGAGAGAAAAATGGGGGGGGGGGGGAATCAGGTAAAGCATCAAGACTGAAAGACTGAAAGAGGCAGGATTGCAGACCTTAAGATGACTTTCAGTAAGCATAAATGAAATATAGATACATATAGAACTATGCATTGCAAAATGTATTGCTCCAAGAATTAGACTTTTCACTAGGTTGCTGAGACAGGAGAAAGCAAAATAATAAACTACCGTATGTATGGTACAGCTTTCAAACCCCCTTGTCAAACAGCAAATATTGCCAGCTCCTTTGTACTCATCATCAGAGATTTCTCTGGTTGCTGCCTAGAAAGCTTTTTAAAATCATAAATCATTCAGGCAGGCTTTTAATGATGATTAATACTGTTTTAATACTTGTGTATTCTGTCATTTAAGTTATATTAGGTAGGTAAAGGTAAAGGTTTTCCTCTGACATTAAGTACAGTTGTGTCCAACTCTAGGGGTTGGTGCTCATCTTAATTTCTAAGCTGAAGAGCCGGCGTTGTCTGTAGACTCCTTCAAGGTCATGTGGCTGGCATGACTGCATGGAGTGCCATTATCTTCCCGCCAGAGTGGTACCTATTGATCTATTCGTCATTCCTGGCGTTCATAGTGGCCCGTGAAAGTGGCTGCCAATCAGAAAGCTGCTACATACACAGATACATACATACATGCCCGTATACATATACAAACACTGACTTTATTATATATACAGATTACTGAACAAATGAAAGTAAAGAATAGGGACTCTAATTATAGTAAATACTACCCCCCACCCCTCCACCCCCCTCTTTCCCATCCCCGTTTACCTTTCCTAAACCCCTTTTTGATTTTTCCCTCCTCCCCTCCCCTTTTTTCCCCCTCCCCTTTCCCCTTTCCCCCCTTCTTCCTTCTTCTTGACCAGAACTGGCGCAGGAACACATTGGAATCGAATCCTTGCTCTCATTTTCATAGATCTTTCTTCTTGTTCTGATTTGAGTTTTCCTCTGATGGCGTAGGATATACAACTTCATGTATTTGTTGAGCTTGTGGGTGTTTTTCACCAACTGTTCAAGCAGTTCTGTATGCTTTTGGATCCATTCGTGTTTCACTTCTGCAGCAGCTGGTGCAGTCTCGTTCTTGCCCTGATTGGCCTGGGAAAAATGACAAAACAAGATCATTGTATCAACTTATGGAAAAAAAGAAATAGAGGTTTATCGAAATGACCATTTTGTTTTACTCTCCCTATCTTTGTGTCTCTTAACAGAAGCCTGATGTGTAGATAGTAAGCATAGAAAGCACAGACTAAAGGGACATTTTCTCAAAGTGCCAGTCTGCTGTTAAATACAGGGAGGAGACCTGTAAAAAGTGCTGTAACCTTTTTGGAAGGTGGTTCTTGCAGGAGTAGAGAGCAATGCAAATACATTTTCATTAGTGTACAGATGTGAGGCAGGGAAGGAATCTTTTTATCCCACCGCTGCCACCAATTTGTAACGATGTCTGGATTATGATTTTAATTATATTATTATATATTTAACTATCTTCGCTGCCACCAATATAAATATGCTTTATGCAGCTGCGGCCACCAATTGTGGAGGTGTCAGGCAGAGGATAACTTATCCTTTTTAATCTTCTTATTTCACTTTTGATGGTAACGTTGCTTAGCTTAGAATATGAGTGTGACAGAGACTTAGATGGTTTTAAAGAACAAAACAAGTTTATTTCATGTACAAAGCTTAGTGGTTCTTTGAGGCACCTAAATAACTGTTACAAATAGATGTGAGGTGTTCCAAAATACTTTCTTCTCTCAGAACTAAACTAGAAACTGATCACTTGGATCCACTGGGATTAATTCCCCTTACTCCACAGCCTCTACAAATAACCCTAAACAAGTCACCCAACTTGCTTAGTCTGGCCTATTAGAGGTCTGCTTCCCTGATTTCCTAATCTGAAACCAGTCTTTCTCCTGTGACTAAAAATCACAGACTGCCTAAAATATGTCACCTTATTTCAGAATTGACTCAAATTCCCTCATTTGAGCCACCCTGATCCTCCACTTGAGAATCAGTCTTCACTGTAATTCCACCATTACAGACTGAAATGGGTTTAAAACGTTCCCTCCTTTTTCCTTCAAACGCCGGTTGGCTCCGCCCGTTGCTATGGTAACCTCAGAATGCTGAGATGGTTACCTTCCCCCACGTATTGTTAACTCTAATACTTACCCATTTTAAACATAGCCAAACATGACTTTTAAAACACAATTAAACATGACAGCTATAAACTAAAACATCACACTGCTTTACAATTGGAAATATGCAAATAAAATAAAATATGTCAGACACTCAGATGGGTGGACCATACTGTTCATTGTATAATGCATATATATAAATCTTACCTTAATGTTTTTCTTGTGTTTCTGTGAAATGTAAAGGATAGCTAGGTCAATCTCTGGGACAAGTACCAATGTACCACAAATAAGCATCTCTAAACCAAATCTATCTAAACCAAAAATGCAGTCATTGGAAGGTTCCCTCTTCCATTCCCGCTGTCGTTCCTTTGGTGGCAAATCAAAACCAGTGGTTGCCCAGGCTGGTGTGTCATCACAGAGGCAGACCCCAACAGACCCCAACAGAAGCGCAAAAGTGCAGCCTACTACAAACATCCTGACGGTGTGGTAGTCAAGCAGAAATACTTCTGTTAGAGAAGCTTCAATATGAGAACATCAGGCATGGAGAAATTCTATGAGGTCATAAAGGTCTCCTGATCTTTATAAGAAGTCTATGATGTCACGAATACATCAAGGGAGCAGCCCGAGAGAGAGAGAGAGAGAGAGAGAGAGAGAGAGAGAGAGAGAGAGAGAAAATTCTTGCACATATTTACATATTGCTACTTATAAATGGCAAACAGTTTGGGAAAGTAAGTTGATATTTTAAAAATCAGGTTTTTTTTTTAAAAAAAAGGCTTTCATGAGATACTGTATTTTGTGCTTCTATAGTAAAGGTAAAGGTTTTCCCCTGACATTAAGTCTAGTCGTGTCCAACTCTGGAGGTTGGTGCTCATCTCCATTTCTAAGCCAAAGAGCTGGCGTTGTCCGTAGACATCTCCAAGGTCATGTGAATGCATGGAGCACCGTTGCTTTCCCGCTGGAGCGGTACCTATTGATTTACTCACATTTGCATGTTTTTTAACTGCTAGGTTGGCAGAAGCTGGGGCTAACAGCAGGCACTCACTCAGCTCCCCGAATTTGAACCTGGGACCTTTCAGTCCACAAGTTCAGCAGCTCAGCACTTTAATACACTTAAGTTTTATTACAATGCTTTTAGTTGTGAGCCGCTAAAAAATTGAGAAAGAAATTGACAAGGAAAAAACATGGATGTGGCTCATAAATGGTACTTTGAACGCATTAAAAACAGAGGCATAATATTGTTGCTCAGATGATCCATTGGAACTTGTTCCACAAATACCATCTGCCTGTGACAAAGAACTGGTGCGATTACAAGCCTGAAAAAATTACAGAAACTGAACATGTCAAACTACCCTGGGACTTCTAAATTCAGACTGACAGAGTTTTGAAGCATAATACTCCTGACCTCATGATTGTGTTAAAAAAACAAAGTATGCATCATCGATGTTACAATCCCAGGTGACAGCAGAATCGACAAGAAGCAACTGGAAAAGCTTACGTGATACGAGGATTTAAAGATTGAACTGTGAAGACTCTGGCATAAGTCAGTAAAGTTGGTCCCAGTGGTGATTGGCACACTAGGTGCAGTGCCTGCACTTAAAAACAATTGGCGCTGATAAAAATTTCCATCTGTCAGCTGCAAAAGGCCACCCTTCTTGGATCTGAACGCATTATTCGCCAATACATCACATGGTTCTAGACACTTGGGAAGTGTCTGACGTGTGATCCAATGCAAAAGCCAGCATAGTGATCTTGTTTGCTGTGTATTAATCTTGTTATATTTCAAATAATAATAATAAATGTAAATAATTGCAGGTTACGGCAAAGTGTCAAATTTTGGTGATATTTTCACAAAACTGTGACACATATAGCCTAGGACAAGTGGACAAACTACAAACTGTATGGAAGCTGTTAAGTTCAAGTTACCGAAGTCTACCTATTTCTGTCCTCCTCTAACATGGAACAACACGGAAATGTGATATTCGTATCAATTTTTTCAGTATTCCTAAACTTCTATTGTTACACAGCCCAAAACTTGGGTTCTGAAACATGCACCTAAATAATCAGTGTTGTCAGACCATGTGTTTACAATCTTTAAAGCATGTTTTAAAAAATGTAGCCATTTTTTTAAAGGATTACTGAGCAAGTGATCTGCCCAAGTACAATGGTTAAGATATTTCTGCCAAGAACAATTAGGTCAATGGGCCAAGGATACAAATATTGTATTGTGAAAACCTAGCTGCCGATTCTCTCTTTTTGAAAACAGGGAGGTGGAGCTGTTCCAGGAAGAATTCAAAACTTGAAATTCCACTGCAAGTAACTTGGTTGGGAAGAAACCAGAGGTATGTGTGTAGATATATTTGGAAATTGTAGGATTACAGTAACTGGCTGGTGAAACTGGTTCAGAGAAGCAGCCTTAAAATAACAAGGCTGAACATAGGAAACTGCCTCATACTAAGTCAGAGTAGCAGCGTGTTTAATCATTAATACTGACTGGTGACTGTTTTCAGTTTTGGATTGTTTTTCTCCAGATCTATCCGGAGATTATAGGAATTCACTTGGGATCTTGTGTAAAACAAGTGCTCCCATATGTACGTCTCTGCCAAGTAATAATTCACTTCAAGTGATTCAAAATGCCATATTTCCTGCTTCTCGGCAGGGGGTTGGACTGGATGGCCCATAAGGTCTCTTCCAACTCTGATTCTATGGTTCTGTGATTTCAATTCAGTCCTGCACTGCAATGATATAGAATAAGACTTATGATTTGTTCGTCAAGACATCAAATTCAAATGCAGCATTTTGCCCATCCATTGGTGGTATGGCTTAGCTCAAATAGGACCAACAACCCCCAACATGTTAGGACAAAAAAGAAAATAAAGATAAATCTAGGATTTCATGACGTATGTCTTTGATTTCTTTGTACTGGGTTAACAAGCAGCAGAGTTGTTCTATTCCAGTCGAACTGGACAGGAAAAAGGAAGAAATCTTCTGTCGGTTCTCTCTCTGAAGTAAAAGGAGTTAATTTCATGGTGAATGGTTCTGTGGCTATTGGGAGTGGCTTAGCAAGGCAGCCTCTACATTTGACTGTCAGCCAAAGTGGGCAGGGCAGCGTTTGAGGGATAGGGAGAGCCTTAGCATCACTTGTCATAGAAGCCGCTTTCGTTTTTTGCCTTAGGATGTGGTTTTCCAACTGCAATGACAGCATGCAATTCCTTTGGTCAAGAGCCGACGTTCTTTATTTGGCTTTGGATTCTGGAAGCAGGTAGAAGGGGCAGATGTATTCTCTAGTTACAGTAAAGGGCCACTGAATGTTGCCAGTTTATGTCTAGCAAACACGGTTTTGTTTTCTTAACCATGAATCTAAACATCTTGAAGGTCTGGCAAACCAAGGAGTTCACAAGGTTACCAAATGATAAAATGTGTGCTGGAGAAAAACTGAAGTTTTGATACATTCTGAAGTGGAGTGGGGATCCAGAGTGGAGTGAAATTCAGGGCAGAGAGAGGACTCTACTTTACTTGAGATGATAAGAACAGATACTACACTTGATCTTAGCCAAAAGGCCGAGAAGCCTTTTTGAGATGAGGGCATATATGCAGCAAAGAGCTGTATGATTAGGAAGGTGACTGATAACAAAGCCATGTAAAACAACAGATCTTACCAGCTTTTTGTGTCAGGAGCGACTTGAGAAACTGCAAGTTTCTTCTGGTGTGAGAGAACTGGCCGTCTGCAAGGACATTACCCAAGGGACACCCGGATGTTTTACCATCCTGTGGGAGGCATCTCTCATGTCCCTGCATGGGAAGCTGGAGTTGACAGATGGGAGCTGAGCAGGAGAAATATAACTGGCAAACACTGAGGGCTGGGCACTAGGTATTTATGACATGGCATATTATTTGTTCAGAGAGTTAAGATTAGCAAGAAACAAACAAATAGCACCAGATAACACACATTCTATGAATCTTTTTGGATCCGCAAAATTATCCTCATTCCATGTGCATCTGTTGGCAGAATACTTTGTGAAAAACACTTCAGAGAGACTACAAGGAAAGAGAGGAAAGGTGTGCTGAAGGAAACTGGGCAAGGGGATGTAAGAGCTCTGGGCATCGCAAGGACTGGCAACTCTATTCCAAACTGAATTACAAGAAAGCTGCGAGATGCCTGTGTGGGGCATGTGTAGAAGATATTTCACTGAGAAGCCATTTCTTGTACCCAAAGTCTTTTATTACACACATTTAAAAAGTAAGAATTTATTTTATCAATGGGGTAAGCATGGACACTCCAATTACTTCCGTTTCTTTTTTTAATTTCTCCCATTGTTCATGTCTACCCATTTTCTTCCCCTTGCCTTCAATCTTCTTGGGTAGCATTTGTGCTGAAAGTGAAAGAGTGAGCAGGGATAAAGCAGGAGACAAGTATGGGGCAGGCTGGCATACTCCCCAACTATCCCTTTTTTAAAAGGTAAAATGGGCAGATTCGCACAGCTGTGCAGTGAAATGAGAAGGGTTGTTCTTCTCCAGATGCTTCAGGAAGATGGAGCAACATCCTGTCGCCATGAAAAGAGTCACCTGCATCAGCCAAACAACCCTTTTGCCTTCTTCTTTTTGGTCTTAGCAGTGAGCAGCTGAGTCTTCTGGGTCTGGAAGGTTGGGGCCTGGAAAGAGATGGCAGAACTAGTCAGTCAACCAAAGGATTGAGCAAAAAGAGAAAACCAAGGCAATTAGAGTTACATAGGCTGTCACTGGATCTTCGCTCTATGCATTTGACCTTCTAGGCAATCTGTGGTTGTTTTCTGATAATGTGAACAGCATCGAGAAAGAATCAGAGGTGTGCATATAGGGAATAATGAACACTTCCATATGCCTGTCCCATGAAAGATATACCCACAATATTTGGAAAATCTTGAGGAACCTATTGGACTAGGAACATCTGCTCAGAAAACAGGGAGTTCTGTTTCATACCGTCTTCCAATTATAAAGGGCTAGCATAAGCATATGGGATGCATGATTGATCTTCTAGACCAGGATTGCAACCACCACCCCTTACCATTGGCCATCTTGGCTGGGTTTGATGGGTCTTAGAGTCCAATGTCATATTGAGGGCCACAGCCTAGTGCACATTGGCAATGTCATTTTTTCTTTTGTTTGCTTTTTATAAAGTAACATAAAATCATTAGACTCTTCTAATCATTGTTCTTTTACACAGCCATATATGATGAAGCTACAAAAGTTCTACTATTTGATTTACTTTTTATTCGAAGTTATTCATTGCTATTGTAGCCAAGCAACTAGATTTATTTATTTATGCCATGCAAATGCAACTTTTTCAGATGTCACCAGGAAATATGCCTTTCCTCAAGAAGCATATCCCGCTTTTCTAACACTCAAAAATTCAACATATTGTCCCTGGAAAAATGTAATTCTCTTTGCTTGTCACTGCAATCTGGAATGCTGTCTGGAATGTGGTTATATGAATGTCACATACACCTATTGCCTAGTACCTCTAACAATACCACGGACACACCACTCCAATCCCCCACCTGCAAATGCCAGTCCCATTTTATGAGCTTTTTAAAAGGGGTTATGTGCTGGCAAGGTCAAATCTGATATGAGCTCCTCCCACCCTGTGACCTTGCTAGTTAGAGCCCCACAAGACAGAGCCAGAGAGAAATGGTGTTTCAGTAAACAAGTGCTGACTCTATTATACCCCCTTCTTATCCTTAGTGCTGCCCTTCTCTGAAACTGCTCCAATTTGTCCATAGCCTTTTTAATATGATGTGCCCAGAAATGAACAATGCTGCAGCATCATACCGCTGGCTCCTGCTCAACTTCTGATCAGCAATATTCTCAAGGTCTTTTTGTCATGAAATACTTATCATGTCATGTAATACTGATGACCAACATGAGCAAAGGTTTGGAAACCAAGCCCTATGAGGAATAGCATAGGGAGCTGGGAATGCTTAGCTTGAAGAAGAGAACTTTGAGAGGGGACATGATAGCCATATTTAAATATCTTAAAAGATATTACATTGAGGAGGGAACAAGTTTGCTTTCTGCTGCTCTAGAGACTATGACACAGAGCAATGGATTCAAATTGAAGGAAAAATGACTCCACTTAGACATTAGGAAAAAATTCCTGACAGTAAAAGCTGTTTGGCTGTTGAATATACTGCTGCCTGGGTCCGGTGGAGTCTCCTTCTCTGAAGGTTTTTAAGCAGAAAGTACTTTAAATGTGCACTCCTGCATGGCTGGATGGGATTGGACTGCCTTTGGGGTCCTTTCTAACTTTGTAATTCTATGCATTCCCTATTCTATACTTGTGAATTTGGGGTTTTTTGTAGTGCAAATGGAAATTTTTGCATTTGTCTCTTTTGAATTTCATTTTATTAATTTAATAGCTATAGTTTCAAAATTCTACATTTAGACCATACACACACACAAACCCACAGATGGCATAGAAGTACTGCATGTGAAAGGGACCCTGGGACCACTGCTGATCACAGATGCATTGCGATCTCTTGCAAACCTTTTGTGCAACATGACTGGCACGTTTGGTTTTCTCAACCAAACCTGCCTCAAGGTGCTCACACAGGTGTGCTCTGGGCCTGCCCTCACCATTGTGTCCTGGTCAGTCTGTGCAGTCACTAGATTGGAGCCTGTCTTCTTTTCCTCAGATGGTAAATCCACAGCCTCCCCTTGGGCAAGGTCCTGGGGGCTAAGACGTTCAAGGCTCTCAGAGTCTCCAGAGGCTGTAAAGGATAAGAGAAAGAATAATCAAATCAACAAAACTCAAACTTGCAAATGTGGAGGATGGCTGACTGTACTCTGAATTGGGAGTGAAAACAAATTAGCAGCCATTGAAAGTGGCTCAAAACTTCGAGAATTTATGGCAACAGCCAGCAAGCATTTGCATTATATCCCCTAGATCAAACTTCTGAACTGTCTTCATGGCCCAAATGGAATGTTATTTTGGTTGCTACACCAAAAACATAAAATGATCTGTGGCTGGAGTGTGCCAATCAAGGAATATAGAAAAAAGCATGGTGAGCAGCATACTGGAGATATCAAAATGTTGCCTGATTCTTTTGTGGCTGGACTTTCATTTTTAGACCTAAAGAAGGAAATAACCAGCTCAGAGATGTCAGGGAAATGTGATAGCTTTTTTGGACTAGTAAAAAAAAACCATCAGGGCTTCCCTCTCTGTTTGTGGTCATTTTCCAGAAGTATTGCCATCTTTGCAGTGTTTTGGGACAATGGACACACTCAGTGTACCCTTCATTCTCTCACCTTCTCGGTGCCGTTTGCAAGTTGTTCTGGCCTGCTCTTGTGTTACCGCCATGTAGAGCTCCTTTAGATTGGAAGTAAATAGTTGTCCATCTCCCAGCTGGCAAGCTTGGGGCAAAATCTGTAAAACAAAAGGAGAATTCTGAACAGGGCTCCTGACAGAAAATGCAAACAGAAGACACATTACTTTATTTCACCTGTAGCCTATATAATATATTACCTAGTAACAACTATGCCAACATTAGGCAAATGGTTTCATTGGTTACTTTGCATCGTGGTCAGTGATACAGCTGCTTTGCATATTGAAGATCTCAGGGGTAATCCCTGCCATCTCCAGAAAAGATCCTTAGGATCTCCAAAGAAAAGTAACGTAGGGAGCAGGTGACTAGAAAGTACCACCTCGACCTGGGGCAGAGAGTGGCTGTCAGAGCTGGGCTAGCTAGACAGTTGGTGGGAAAATGCAGCTTCCTATTCATTCTGGTAATGGGTCTCACTACTAAAATAATTGATGCTAGGAAAATCTTCCTCAGATTTGGGGGAGATGCTTGCACCAGACCTGTGCCCAGTTATTATATGCAGAGACATTCATTCACATTCAAATCTTTCAAAAATGCTCTTTTGGACCACAACCCCACTTCACCCTGACTTCCTCAGATGGGGGGACCTGTAATAAAAAATAACTTTCCCCATCTCTTACATAGACATAGCACAGCCATCCATTAAGAAGTAATGTGAAGCAGTGTACTATGACCCCCATTGCCCTTATATATAACAAAAGGCTGAGGGTGGCTGCTGTACTGTGCATCAGACAGAGCGAGGGGTACAAGGCCCACCCTGCTTCAGAACACAGTGAGCCCAGGGTCCTGCTTGTGTTTCAAAGGTTTCCAGAGATAATGCCGCTGCCGCTGTGCCTGCTCCACACCCAAACAGTCGGGAGAACAAAGTTTAACAGATAACGGGCAGTTCCTCTCTAAGGCGCTCAAGGCCGGAGTCCAAAGACACTGCCTGTCCCTCACTCCCCCGAGCCCCGGCTGCAGAGTGGCACAAGGCTCCTGCAAGAGCATAAGGGACAAAATCAACAGAGGAAGGTAGTCACATCAACCTAGTTTTGATATGGCTATTCAGACTGGCACAGTGTCTCGAGGCATTGTTTTTCTCCCCTGCCTCTCCTCCCCAAGATCCTTTTAAACCAGAAATACTAAGGACTGAATTTGAGATTTTCTGCAAAGCAATCCATGTGCCCTATCACTGAGCTATGGACCCACCTTCGATATTTGAAATGTATATGGGGAAACATTTAGCTGCAGAAATGTAAGATCCACAGTATTTTCAAAGAATCAAAGATGGGTGTGAATAATGTCCTATTAGAGCAGACCAGGGATGGAAAGTAAGTGAAATCACATCTGCTTTCTTGAATTTCTTCTGGGTTGGTGAGAGCAAAAGTTATATTTTTGTAACCAAGGTACCTTCTTGATGGAGACCACCAGTGGAATTTGGCCCATAGAACCCATTCTGTTCAATGAGTTTCTGTGGCATGAAGCTGCCATCCACTCTTGCTAGGCTGGAAATGTGACTATTTCTCCTTTGTTATTATTATTAATAATAATAATAATAATAATAATAATAATAATAATAATAATACGTTTATTTATATCCCGCCTCCATCTCCCCCGAAGGGGACTCGGGGCTGCTTACAGCAAAATCAAAATACAAACAATGATAAAATATAAAACATCAGGACAAAAACAAAAACCAATAAAAATATACACAATAAGTTAAAAAACACAACGCAGAATTAAAACATCAGGTTAAAAACAATGAGGTTGCAATAGTGGATAAGCAAAGTGTATTAGGTTGACAATCTGCCCATTGTGAGTTTAAAATAAAAGTCTCGAACTAGAACAAATCCTGTAGAGATGACAAATTATGCAACTGCTGTTTGATATAACCAGTCCACCACATTGTTCCACTTCAGTAGCAGCAGAAGACAGAATACATACCAAATGAAACTATTCCAGTAGCAAAAGGCTATTACTGAAGAAGTCAAGGAGATAAGACTCACAGGATGTAAGTATCCAACAGTAGGTAGTAAAGGAGAATTGAGACTGAATTTGCAGGGAGCAAGGAATGATTAGCATAACAAATGGAAGTCTTGTATATTAAGAGTTATCCAGATAATGTATTTTGCATAATAAATACTAGTATTGTTCAGTTATTGTAATGAATTTAGGAATCTTCCTTCAAACAAGTGCTCCTATTTCATGAACATTTCCTAGTAATGAAAAACCCAAGATGGAATTCCAGATCATAGTTATTAATGTGTAACCTAGAGTTTGCATCTTCTTAACTGTTTCCTGTTCATGATTCCTACTTATTTAATAACATAGGAAATGTGTAGGGATGGTAAAGTCCTTCAGGAAGCCAGTTCTCCTATGAGTTTGCTGCATCCTAATCAATAGGAGAACAGGTTTCCTTTGCTTGCAAAACATATTACTGAGAAAGTTTTAATATTTTCTCTTCCTTTATCAGGTGCAGCTAGGTGGCAAATGTTTACGAAGTATATGAGCCAATTGGCTAGTGTCCTTCCCACCATCCCAGTATCTAGAATGGACAGCAGAATATTCAGTAAACATCCATTAATGTTATAAAGTTTTTTTTTTAAAAAAAATGAAAGTCCTGAAGAGCTAAATGAACAAACTGGTCTAATTATAAATCACATCGACAGTATGATTTAATCTATCCAGGTCAATTTGGTACCTCAGTAACTTTGTAAAACAATAAACAATTCCTGCAATTGACAATTCAAAGGCCTTATGCAACTATTTCATGTTTTTCTTTAAAAAATTCTCTAGCAAAAAAGAAGATAGGTGTGTGATTGCATTATTGTTTAAAGGGAATAGACCAAGAGAGTGGGATGTTCATAGGGGAGTTTAATTATTATTTTATAGCTGCAGTTTTGTTATAATATGGGTAGTTTTGGTAGTTTTATACATCTAAAAGGATGCCTGTGATAGATGTGGGTGAAACGTCAGGAGAGAATGCTTCTGGAACATAGCCATATAGCTTGGAAAACTCACAGCAACCCATCTAAAAGGTTGCTTGTGTGTCTTATTTTATCTCTTTCTTGAATAAAAATATTTTTTTAAAAGATGAAAGAAACTATGAGATCAAAATTGGAGGGTTTACAAATTGAAGATAATGTCCTCTAGATGTCCATTAAATACCCACAAAGAAGGCAGTGTGGTTGCCCAGTTAAAGCCCAATCTAGAAGTGCACAATAAGCATTGACATAGACTGTCGTATCTTTCTCATGGTAAAGACTGTTGCATTCTACCATGTATAAATACTAAAAGGAGAAGGCAAATACACTGAACATATGTCTATAATTACAGGAAACAACAGAAACGCAAGGGTTTGTCAGGAGCTTGGGTAATTGTGAATGGCCACTATATCCACTAACTGAACTTTTCCCTATAGTATATGGCTTAGCCTACTTCCTTGAGCCAGGTAAACAGATCTATGTTCCTGCAGTTAATGTTTCCTTTAGTGTACCTACTTTTTCTTGCAGCAGACTAAATTTTGTCTGTTGATCTGTGTGCAGGGAGAAAGAAGTGGATGGATTTGCTTTTGAGTGGCAACATGGATTAGATAACCCTTTGACCTCTTGTGAGTAATGTACAGGAAGGACCAGAAGCAGAGAGGCTTGCCTTCTAGCTCTCGTTTTATTCAGGCCAAACTGAGTTGTAAAACTGGCAGGTGATTGAACCCCAAAGGTAGGGCGGCCACAGCCAATAGGCTGCTGAAAATCCCAGATCAAAGGCAAAGGCATAGTCATAACTCAGAGAAAAGTAAACAGCAGGGGACCGGCACAGAACAAAAACAGTGTACCCAGGGCAGGCACTGTGGCAGGTCAACCCTGCCTTTCCCTGCTCTCCATGTCTAGTCAACCCTGCCTACTGCTCCCAAAACTGGCAGGAAACAGAGCAGAGGCAAATCCCAGGGCATGGTGACCCCCACTGCCTTCCCTGAGCTACTGCCAAAAGTGTGCTCTGGGCTTTAGAACATCTCCAGTCCTCACTAAGAGAAGCCATGCCTCTTTGCCCACAGCTGAAGCTCTAATATCCTTCCCCCATCAACTACTTGAGATTGCATGACAAAAAAGGATGGGCATCATCTCTGCAAACAGCATTTTAACTTCATCCACTCACTAGAAGGGGATACTCCATACATTTTCTGAAAGAAGTGGGAAAGTATATGCTCTCTTGTCATACTCATGGTGCCAAGAGAGTCGGGGTCATAAGCATGCCTTTGTGGGGCAGAATCGTGTTTAGAGTTTGGCAACATGGCATAAAATAATCTTTTCTGAGGAAACTCTAGTGCCATCTGGTGTTGACATTGCTTCCTATTTATGTATATATTTGAGTGTCTCACGGAATGACTTTCAGCAGGCAATGGATCAAGGATCAACAGAACAAGTCTATAGACAAAACAGAATACAGACCACGCACCACTCCAGCTGGGAAACTGGTAATCCTTTGCTTGAATTGCCCATCTACTGGATTCATGCCATCTTTGTATCATTGATTTCAAAGGGTGCCTTCCCTTATGGTATATTTTTTACCAGTATAAGGTAAAACAGGGCACCCCCATCTCTTGCAGTTAGTTTGATTAATGTCTAGTGTTTTCTCTCTTAGTATTTCAATACTATTTAAATAACTTAAGGAAGTCCCACGTAGTATCTACATAATTGCAACACATCTATTCATCAGTGGTAACACCATACATTATCACATTTTCCTTGCTGTTTGTTCAACTGCCACAATAGTTCTGGACAGCAGCAACCTGTTGGTAGCAGCTGGATTTCTATTTTAGGAAGACATAAGTAATCCCTTAATTCAAGAATTTACACAGTCACTGATAGCTAGGGTGCTGATGGCAACTTAAATCCAATATCATCTGAAGGATGACAGGTTGCCCTCCCTGTCTTAAATTTACAATAAAATGGCCCAAACATCACCACTGGCTAAGAATTATCCCAAGCAGACCAAACCGTCCCCTCATCTTCCTGCTTACTCCTCTCCTGAAAATAAATGACTCCACATACTCCCTGCCCTAATCTAGATCCTTCATGACCACAGCTTTTCAGGACACTGTGAAGAAGTCTGAGGACTTTAGATTAAAAGAAATGTCTGAAGACAGCAAATAACTTATCTGGTGAAGGGAGTCTATGGGGTACATGCCATTCCTTTGCCCAGGATCTGCTACTAAATTGTGCTGGTGTGTGTGTTATGTTGTGATTTTGCCTGGATGAAGTTGCTGTGTCTTAGCTGAGCAAGATGCCCACCAAGTGTTGTCAGCACACAAATTAAGTGGGGGACACACTGTTGCCCATGTTATGACTACCTGACAACAAGGCCATGCATGTATCAGATGCCAGTAGCTCAAGGTTGAAGTGGAGAGGAAAACTAAAGAGCAGGCTGCATGTCAACCAGAAGCTCCGTAATCTTCAAGGCACTGGGGCAGAGTTTCTGAGACACTGGTCCACCCATGAAAATGGTGGAATTACAATTCACCAGGGAACAGGGGAGCTACTATTGCAGTTAGAATAGAGGACAATTCTAGTTATCTACTCATTGCAGAACCATTTAAAGAAATGATCATGAGAGATTTCCTGTCCCCTTGGAGAAAGTTTACCTACCTCTCAGAAGTGGTGAGGGTTTAAGTGTGGAGGAAAACAACAAAACAATTTATTCCTCCTTACATACTGGTCGGAGGATTGAGGTCTCCTTTCCTATCAATGAGGTCAATACATTGTGTGAGGACACAGGAGAGGGTCTTCTCAGTTGTGGCAACCCAGTAGAGGAATGTCTTCTTCTTAGAGACCTCATTGGAATCAAAACTGATTTCGTTTAGGTATCAGGAAAAACTGGACTGTTTATCCAAGCTGCCCTGAGATCTTTCTAGTATAAGTTGAATAGAAATGTTTTAGGTAAGCAAATCCCTGAAGTAACTCAGATTGTAGGAAGACATGTTTAGTTTGGTCCTTTAATTTCTGCTTGTCCCAAAATGATCTGTGCTGGTGGTCAGTTCCTAACTGGAGAGTTCCTGAAGTTCAAGCCTGCCTGGGCAATGCTGCTTCTGAACCCCAAAGCCCTCGGCACCAGCCCTTGCTGCACGTGAGCCAGAAAAGGTGTCAGGAGGCACTCAATTCCACTCAACTATCTACAGCCTTAGCTAATGCTAAGAAAGACCGTTGGATAGAGCTGCTTGAGAACCTGGACATGTCCAAGAGTAGCCGAAAAGCCTGGCAATTGCTGAGATGCCTGGATAGTGACCCTCTGGTCAACCCTGGACACACGAACGTGACACCAGATCAGATAGCTCACCAGCTAATTCAGAATGGGAAAACCAACTGCAGCAGAATAAAGATGAAAATCAACAGGGTGCCAGAACTTGAAACCCACCAGTTGTCTTCTCCTCTAAACCTGAAAGAACTCAGAGAAGCCATCAAGCGATGTAAGACTGGTAAAGCACCTGGCCTAGATGACCTGATGATGGAGCAAATCAAACATTTGGGGGCCAAAGCTGAAAACTGGCTTTTGAAATTCTACAATCAATGCCTGGCACACAAACAGATTCCCAGAGCATGGAGGAAAACTAAGATAATTTCCATCTTAAAACCTGGTAAAGATGCCTCCAATGCCAGGAACTATCGACCAATCTCCCTCTTATGTCATCTATATAAAGTCTATGAGAGGATGCTATTAAATCGACTAGGACCTGTTATCGAACCCAAGCTTATTGCACAACAAGCAGGTTTCAGACCAGGGAAAAACTGTACAGGTCAAATTCTTCATCTGACTGAACATATCGAAGAAGGCTATGAGAAAGGCTGCATTACGGGAACAGTCTTTGTGGACCTTACGGCAGCCTATGACACGGTGCAACATAGAAAAATGCTGCATAAAGTCTACCATATCACCCGGGACTTTGACTTTACAAAAACTGTCCAGACCCTCTTAGAAAATCGCAGCTTTTATGTGGAGTTTCAGGGCCAGAAAAGCAGATGGAGGAGGCACCTTGGCCTGGATCTTTTGACCCAAATCGGGATTTTAATATTATTGTGTATATTGACTTTTATGACTGTTTTTAATCATGTTGAAGTTTTACTGCTCGGTTTAATGTTTTATCTGATTTGTGCTGTCGTGTCTGGGCATGGCCCCATGTAAGCCGCCCCGAGTCCCTCCGGGGAGATGGGGCGGGATATAAGAATAAAATTATTATTATTATTATTATTATTATTGACACAACGACGTTGTATGACACAGCAAACAAGATAGATATGCTGGATTTCGTTTCACAAAATCACAAGTCGAACACTTCCCAAGTGTCTAGGACTGTGTGATGTATTTTCGGATGATGCGTGCAGATCCCAGTAAGGTGGCCTTTTGCAGTTGGCAGATCGTAATTTTGTCAATGTCTATTGTTTCCAAATGCCGGCTGAGATCTTTTGGCATTATTATTATTATTATTAAAAGAATGGTTTACCCCAAGGCAGCGTTCTTGCACCAACCTTATTTAACATCTTCACGAACGATCAGCCACAACCACCACTCACAAAGAGCTTTATATATGCTGATGACCTTGGCCTTACAACACAAGCAAAAGATTTTGAAACAGTTGAAAAGCAACTCACTAATGCCTTGAAAGATCTCTCCAGCTACTACAAAGAGAACCACCTGAAGCCTAACCCTGCCAAGACACAAGTGTGTGCTTTCCACCTACGTAACCGCGAAGCCAACAGGAAACTGAAAGTTACTTGGGAAGGCCAAGAGCTCGAACACTGTTTCCATCCTAAATACCTTGGTGTCACCTTAGACTGAACACTAACATATAGGAAACACTGCATGAACACCAAGCACAAAGTAGCTGCACGCAATAACATCCTGCGGAAACTGACTGGCAGCGCATGGGGTGCAGACCCACAAGTAATAAGAACATCAGCCCTGGCCTTGTCTTTCTCAACTGCAGAGTATGCCTGTCCTGTTTGGCACAAGTCTGCCCATGCAAAGCAGGTGGACATAGCACTGAATGAAACATGCAGAATCATCACGGGATGCCTTAAACCTACACCTGTTGATAAACTCTATAAGCTAGCTGGCATTGCCCCTCCTGACGTGCGACGGGAAGTTGCTGCTAACGGCGAGAGAAAAAAGGTCGAACATTGTGAAAGCCACCCACTGCATGGCTATCAGCCTCCTCCCACCAGACTCAAATCAAGGAAGGGCTTCATGAGAACCACCACTCCTCTTGATGTTCCTCCAGCAGCAGCAAGGGTGTCTCTCTGGGCAGCTAAACCTGGCAATTCTAACTGGATGGCCCCCCATGAGGGTCTTCCTCCAGGGGCAAACCAAGAATGGGCAACTTGGAAGTCCCTGAACAGACTCAGAAGCGGAGTGGGCAGATCAAAAGACAACTTGGCAAGGTGGCACTACCTGGAGGAATCCTCCACCTTGTGTGACTGTGGAGCTGAACAAACAACTCAGCATATGTATGCTTGCCCACAATGCCCTGCCTCATGTACGGAGGAGGAGTTGTTTAAAGCTACAGACAATGCGGTTGCTGTTGCCCGCTTTTGGTCCAAAACTATTTAGTTGCTTGTGATTTCTTTTCCCCCCCCATCATTTTGAAATGTATTTGTTGTACAATGCTTTTGACACGAAATAAATAAATTCCTTGCCTATTGGAACATTGGCTCCACGTGTACTACCTAACATTTAAAAAGCAAGGCCTAAAGTTGAGCTCCACTTCTAATGAACCCCCCATTGTACATAGGAGAAGAAAGAAGCAACAGATAACATACATAGAAGGAAATGTGGAGTTTCAGAGAGACAGAGTCTGTGTCTTCTGCAAGAGCTTAAGCCAGTGGTTCTCAACCCAGGGTCCCCAGATGTTTTTGACCTTCAACTCCCAGAAATCCTAACAGCTGGTAAACTGGCTGGGATTTCTGGGAGTTGTAGTCCAAAAATATCTGGGGAACCTTTTAAGGTCTAGGGTTGAACTAGATTTGGGCATTATTACAACAGCAGGAAGGAACAACCTCCAATATTTTTAGCCAGAGGTGAAATTTTCACCCTAGTTCAAATGAGTGCAAGAAATGCAGGAATATCTATAAAGCAATTAAAAATGAAAATGATCAACTTTGGGTGTAGAAAGTGTGTCCTGTTCTAAGGTTTAACAAATGCTGCTCATGAAAATGCCCATTATGATTTTTTTAAATGAAGATTTGTAGGGATCTTAGGAGCTAAATGCCACAAAACTGCCACAGTTTGCCCAACCCTGTGCTACAGAAATAGTTCTATGTAAAGCAGGAATTCTTCTAACAGACGAGCCTCCTAAAACGTTGAGGAAGATCTGTCCAAGTTTATAGGTAAAACATATGGTCATTTAATGAAAAGAGGTGCCTTTCAGAAATGAAAAATGTAGAGATGACAGAGAAAATAACCATAAAGGTTTGGGCATCAGCAGTATACCTTCCTAAAAAAATATGGAAACTTAACATCCTGATTTTTCTTTAAGATATGTATTCCTTCCAGTGTATCCACACTGGCCAGTTAGAACAGGGCAACACCTCAATTAAAAAACAAAATAAAAATAAAAAGCAAAACAAATTTCAAACTAACATACTGGACAAGTCTTCAAGGTGTTTGGAAGTTGTCTGCCACTGCCAAGAGCTAATGTAGGAGCACTAAAGGTAACCTATGCTATGGCACAGTAGAGAAGATAGCATGATGTGGTGATCTTGTGAGATCAGTCCAACAATGTGGTATAGTAGGTAGAGACCCAGGTTTAAATTTCTCCTCAGGCAGGAAAAAAGGGGACTTACAAGCAAGATTCATTGTGGATAAAAGCTTAAGAGTAGCTCTCCTCCAAACCTAGAGTGAGGGAAGAATTGGGGTTGTGAAATGAAACAGAGCAGCTGATCAGATATATAAATCAGGTGTTTTCTTTTTCTGAGGGTGATAAATAAAGGCAGTGATTAATTAGGGAAGGAATACATGTTTTAAGAGGAAATTATTTGTTGGGGAGGGATTTAATTTTCACTCTATCTCTGCCTAACATTTTCTTCAAACTGATCTAGTTCTAAACATCGGATATTTATCAATTATGGAATTTCATTATTTGTTTTTGGCAACAATTTTAATAAATGTATAGTTTACTTTATTTTCAGTTATTCTGTTAGCTACCTTGAGTGCTGCTGAGGGAAAGTAAAAAAGTAATATGTTTTTTTAAAAGACCACTTGTCTCTATCAACTTGTTAATATCCCTTTTGTAAAATGGGTTTCATGAAGCAATAGACATTTTTGGTTCGGTATTCAAAATCCATCCTCAACATGAGATTTTCCAGATTTTTTAGATAACAACTGCAGCCATCATGTCCAATGATTGGGAATGATGGGAATTCTCAAAAATGTCTGGAATCAAGAAGGCTCATGGATCAAGAAGGCTGTATTAAAGTAGGGTTTAGGGGGAGTCACTTTTGAACATCTAGTATATCCTTTGATTTCCAATAATGACTGGGCAATTGCCCATGAGAAGCTTGTAAATAGAGTTTGAAGAAAAGAAGCTTCTTCGGGTGTTGGCCCTAAATCCTTATTTCTCGAAGTTCGTTTAGGGCCCTTCCAGACAGGCCCTATATCCCAGGATCTGATCCCTGGTTTTCTGTTTATCCCAGATTATTTGGCATTGCGGACTCATATAATCCAGTTTACAGCAGAAAACCTGGGATCAGATCTTTGGATATAGGGCCTGTCTGAAAGGGTCCTTAGATGTCACCGAAGGAGCTATTGACAGCAGAGAGGCTGTGTAGCTGTGGCCCTTTAAGTACATTTGGTCTACAACTCCCATTCAGTCCAAAACTATCTGGAAGGCCAAAGTTTCCTACCCCTGATGTAGGGTTGGTTCAAAATGCCAAAGTCAGAATTGCTAACTCGACCTGATAACAGGAAACATATTTCCCCTGTTACAACCATTTCATTGTGCACAATTCAAACTGCTGGTTATGTTCAATAAAGCTACTGCTGGTTATGTTCAAAAAACTACCACTCAGGTCTAGATTATCATATGGGTAGCATCTTCCCATATAAATCTGCTTAGATCTTTCTTTCACTCCCACCATCTTCAGAGGTATGTTTGGTGGAGATACAGGAAGGAACCTTCTTGGCATCCATTTCTATACTACAGAATGCCTTTCCCAGGTTGATTCACCTCCTCCCTGGAATCCTTTGGCCAGCAGGCAAAGAGTTCAAGGATAATCAGAGCATATGTCCAATAGAGTATGTGGATATCAGACTTAATTTCCATCTCAAATCAAACACTTAATTAAAGTGTGCTGATAGGTTAACAATGACCAGCAAACAATGTGCATTAGCTCTGCAGGAAACTATCTAGGAGGGACCACATCCTACATAGTTAGGATCATTTATTGCTTTGGATTAATGCCATTCATTTAGCTTGTGAGGAATATCTATAGGTTGAGCAGAAACATTAATTTGTTAAAACTTAAAGCATGATCAAAGAAGAGCAATTCTATTAATATTTACATCTTAGCTGACAAATTGCTCCTTGTGGAAATGCTTTGGATCAGAGTAATAGTTTGGTAACTTTGTTCTGGCAAGGATGTTTGCAGCTCCTTAAAAACTTTCTAAAGATTCATAATTGAGAAAATTGGTAATATTAGAGAAACACCACTGAGAACACAATTTCCTTGTGCAATATGCACCAGGCATATACATCAGGTCTGAACCCAAGCATCAGACCTGATGTATACCCAAGAGAACTGATGATATGGTCTCAAAGGTATATTATTGTGGAAGGGCTTTCCCTTGGCTATATTACAAGAAACATTACTATCTGAACACCCATCATCCCAACCCACTGAATTAAGGGGCATTGTTTCCAAGGTTATTCTCGCACATGTGGCAGGAAATCCCATAATGCCCTTTCTAGAATGTAGAATGATGCTGATGAATAGAATATATGCTGCCAAAGATAGTCAAGACATTTAGTTGACACAGGGTACTTAAGGCCAGTATCTGAGTTTTCTGAAAAGAGAATAAACTAGATCTGAATACATTCAAAGTAATTCAATCTCTAAAGAATCTAATATAATTTTCAGTCCATGCTCATCTGTAGGCTGAAAGCCTACAGATGAGCATGGGTACAAGGCAGATTGAATTTTACTGGGCTTATTTCTAAATAAAGAAACACAGAATTGCACTGCAAGTTATATTTAAGGCTCAGCTTCAAATAGCCATTTGCCTGACTTTGGGAGTTTCCTATCCTATCTGAGGACAACTATCCTAAACAAAATACAGATGGGTCTTGATTTACATCATGGTTGAATTCCTGAACTCATCATGTAAATTGAGAATGATGTAAATGGGAAGAGTCAGTTCCATAAGGAATCGTTGTGCTGCAGCTGAGGTAGTCACAAAGTTAGCATTTTTACTGAACCCACCATCAATTTCAAAGTGGTTTAAAGCATAAACATCAAAGTTTAGCTTTTCCAGGCTGGAGAAATGTGCAGATGCTGACCAGAAGGACCAAAAGAGGCAGCAACTGTTGACCCCAAAAGGGCTTAGTTGGGATGAGCTGACTTGTTATTAGAGTGCAGTTAAAAGGGCCATGCAGACAAAGAGCAACTGGGTAAGAACTGGGTTCTTCAGCCGTGCCATCCCCAGCAAGCTTGGCCAATGAAGAAATTACATAAGAAGGGAGAGGAGCAGCATATCTCCTATGCCAGCAAATGCAGAGGGTTCAATAGGAGGAAAAGCAACACATTTCCTGCTGTGTCCTCTCTAACAGGTTTACCAAGTGAAGAAAGTAGATTCCCAATCTTTTTTAATTGATCAATTTATTCAGAAAAAACTAACATAAAACCCACCAACAGTTGTAAAGAGCAAGAATACAAACCACAAGACAAAGTACAAAGACTAAAAAGTAGAAATATATTTTGCTAATATAAAAAACACACTACAGTACTACTAAAACCACTAAACATTGACTGTGGGTCCCCAGATGTTTTGCCCTTCAACTCCCAGCAATCCTATTAGCTGGTAAACTAGCTGGGATTTCTGGGTTTGTAGGCCAAAACACCTGGGGACTCACAGGTTGAGAACCACTGACCTAGGAGCTTTACGTTCTCCTCAATTTTCCACATCCATTAAAAGAAAAGGAAGCATCCTTTCCCCATAAGATGATACTCTTCTAATTCAAAAAACAATAGTGAAGGTTGAAGAAACCATAATAAACATCCCAGTCTTTCTTAAAATTGATTAGAGATTTCTCCTTAATAAACAGCTTGAGTTTGTCAATTTCTGCTAATTCACACATCTTAGCCCCCATTGAAGCAAGAAAGCTAACTGCCTTACAGCCACTCTGATTCCACTTTCTTTCTCTTCTCATACTCCCTCTTCTAAGCAGGTAAAGAAAACCCTTCCTCCTAGAAATACCAAAACTACAGTTGGTTTCTCTCTTTCCCACTACCTCAAGCAAGGCAGATAAAAGAAAACCAGTCCAGTCATCTCTTCTTCCTGCTCGAACCTCTCCGCCACCTTTCATTCGCTCAGCTTTTCCTCCTTGTTCTCTCACAGTAATAAACTGCAGAGGCATTTTGAGAAAGCTATGCACTGTGGGTGAGATTTTTATTTATTTATTTCTGGAGAATTGCCCCAAATTGGAGAACACAACTTGCCTGTATTTCAGTTTATTCAGATTTGTTAACCAGTAAAGAGAAATAACACGGTTTGATTATTATTGCATTACTGATATAAAAGAAAGACTAACTCCTCTGTGATTTAGATTATTCTTTTTCAAAAGTGGTTTACCAAGCTAAGCTGGTTGAGAAGCTGCTTTTCGCTTTGGCAGACTGTTTGTCCAGCTAGCCCAGTGCTTTGTTGTTTCACTTGTTCTTTGGGAATTAATCAGAGGTCTTCTCCATTCTACCACTATTGTTGCACACTTGTTTTCAGTTTGTATTACATCTTTTATTGCTATTTCAATTGTTCCTTTTATTGCTATGAATTCCTATAGAACAATGGCTTTCTACCTGTGGGTCCCCAGATGTTTTGGCCTACAACTCCTAGAAATTCAGCGAGTTTACCAGCTGTTAGGATTTCTGGGAGCTGAAGGCCAAAACCATCTGTGGACCCCAGGTTGAGAACCACTGCTATAGAACCTTGGGGAATAATAAAGAGATAGTTTAAATAAATGAATACATACTCTGACACATGGAGTCTTGGGCACATCATCTACTACCTAAATCTTTTCTTCTTTTTTGAAGTTGGAAGTGCCAGTGGATGGAACATGGGACTTTCAAAGTACAAAGTGTCTATTCTGTTCTTGAGCTGGAGTTCCTTGAGATTCTCAGTGACTTATATTTACTACTGTTTTAGCATTTTAAAGTAGCATCCCATTCACAAGTATGTTACTTTCACATTTAACCTTGTTTAATCCATGCTGTGCCTTCCTATTTTGCCATAATTTGGCTGCTATCCTATCCTTGTGTATATGGAAATAAGTCTCATGGAACTCAGTTGATTTTCATATAAGTTAGAAAGTATTGTACCTGTTGAACTCACAGGCCAACCATCAAAACAGTGTTCACATGGTCCCCGAGATAATATGCCTTGTTAGATTTGTGCACTGCACAGGAGATCATTGGTAGCTTCAGCATAAGCTTTGGCACAGCCAGTGTGTCACCACTTGCCTATCTCAGCCATACAATTATCACAAGGAATTAATTATATATACGTTTTTAAGGTTTTTATAATGTGTTTTAACAATGTTATTAATGGATCTGTTTATATTGTTTTGTTTTTATTATTGCATTTTGGGCATTAAATTTTGCCAATTTTTGTAAGCAGCCCTGAGATCCCTCGGGTGAGAAGGGCAGGGTATAAATGTTGTAAATAAAATAAATAAATAAATACATAAATAAATAAGGGAGGCTTAATTCTAATGTCCTTATGGGATATACTTTATGACGGGAGTTTCTTGCTATGTCTGCATAGCAGTTTTCTGACTCCCTGCAGCAGACCATGTATTGATAGTTACTACTCCACAGAGGACAGAAAAAGGTTAGGCCCAGGCCATCTTTCCCTAAACCAAATGCCCCTCTCCTCAGTGCTTGGGCCTTGTCTCCTCCCCCATATCTTCAGATAGGGAGCAAACTGCAGTAACACTGCAGTGGTTTGTGAGTGCTCTGTGTGTATGTGTTTGGAGGCAGGAAGGCGGGGAGCGCGTTGGCTACGGCACCAGGGTCCAATGACCAAGTCCGTATGCAAGCGCAGTCTCTAAATCGGTCATTCCCCAGGAGCAGTCCGGACCCTTTCATTATCACACCAGAGCTTGCCAAGTGGTTACAAAGATTTTCCCTGGCAAAGCCCACATTCCAATTTTTTAATATATTTTTAACTGATTGGGGCAGGCTTTGAAATTACAGCCTCGGTTGTGGCGGTGCGACTGTCAGATCTGCCCACATTCCCGTGGGCAACCTCAGCACATGTTCCGTCGAGGGAGGGCATGCTTAATAAATCACCCTGTGGCCAGGAGAGTGGAGGGGTGTGTACTGGGGTGGGGGCTGGGGTGGAGAAGGGAAACAAGCTTTGGTTCCTTGTGGCAGGGCAGGGTGGGACCCAAGACACAGGACTGGTGTCATCCCTGCCAAGCCATAGGGAGTGAACTGGAGACATCACGGGCCATCCCAGACTTTGAAGAAACAAATCAGACTCAGTATAGCAGCATCTTGAAGCCTGGTATCTTGCTGATGTCTTAGACTACAACTCCCATTCTCTCTAGCCCACAGACACATATAAAGTTCTATTGGCCTCTTCTTAACATTGTGCGACAGTATAATGGTATTCTGGGACCAACAGAAGGGAACTACTGCCACCTGGAGTGCTTTATACCATCTAAATCCTATTGAAACCCTGATTTTGATAACTTAAGCAAACCTTTATATTATAAGAAGGCGCGCTTAAAGAATCATCAGCTGTCCCAGAGGAAGGTGCACTAATCAGCTGAAATTTTCTCCCTAGGAAAACAAAGACCAAGATAAGTAACTGTCCTCATCACCATGAATCCAAGTACCATAGGGTTACCTGGCCATATACTGCAGTCAGCTCTGTAAGACATCTTTTCGGAAGCCAACATCTTTGAGATAAGGAACCTTAAGGTTCAGGCTAATGAATATAGAAACCTGAACATATATAGTCACTGCACTGATAAATCAATCTGAAGTCCTGATCCAAATTCTCCATCCAACTACTTTTTGCTTTGGTGAAGAAGTTAAGCCAAAACTAATTCCGGGTAAGCTGATATGCACTGTATTCAAAGGACTTTCATGGTCTACATCCATAAAGGAAGGAAATGGCTGTTCCTAAAAAGAGCAAATGAAACTGAGCAGCAGGGATGAAAAGACTAGAAGCAATTCTGGCTTGCGGAGTGAGATGAGGGTGGGAGCCGGCATCGGAAAGCAGCTCTGATTTCACCCTGGCCCAGTGCCCCAAAGGCACACACCAGTTCCAAGTCAGAAGGGGGCAGCAAAGGCAAAGGGGGAAGTGCTGCTCAAGCTGCCGGCTGCAATGCCTTCTGATCCTAGGATCCCGAGTACGAAGGAAGAAGCCCAGGGACTTGCCCAGCAGGCCAAGGTGCCGGCAGCTCTGGGCTTCCAGGTCATCCCAGGGACCCCACCTGACAGGAAAGCCCCAGGAGGGTCATGCAATGGCTGAGAGGGAGAGAGGGGTCGTAGGCAGGGCGGCCAGGGGGCAAACAGGAAGAAACCAGCAGGGCGGAAGTGGGGAGCGTGACAGGCCAGCGTGGCCGAGTGCTGCACACAATGTTTTCCTTTCCCCCCCATTGCCCCAACGCTTGGAGAGTAAATGTCAGGCACATAAAGGCCGGCACTGTGGAACGGGGAATGCAGGGCCGCTGTCCCTGTGTAACTGCCGCATAACACATAATCAAGGCAGTCTTTCCCCACTGAGGCACCCACCTAACAACTGACAGTCTATGCTCGCTCTGAGACCACAGCAACCCAGCCTGCTGCTCAATAACCTTTTCTTTTCCCCTTTTGCTGCTGTTTTGCTGGCTTGGGTTACAGGCCTTTCTCACAGCTCCGTTTTGAGAGGTTGTGGAGCTGTGGGGGAGGACATTGTGAAAGCCCCATATGGGACCATCCCCATCCACAGGCCCACCTCCTCCCCTTCCTTTGTGCCCTTTTGGGCTGCTTACAGGATATATGGAAATATTTCTGCCCCAGGAATATAGCTTCAGGGAAAGGCATGGCATTACAGGAACTTGAAGGAAAGTGTATCAAGAAAAAGGGAATTGCTCTAGAGTTCAGCCTTGTCCCATAGTTTAGAGGAAACAAGTTAGGCTTCCAGCTCTGCCACAGAGACCCTGTGTAACCTTAGGTGGGACACCTAAAAGCAAGGCTTTTTAGAAACTTTTTCTTCCTTCTTTCTTTTTTTTTTTTTGGCTAAATGGTGCCAAATAGAGTGTAAGAACTATAGCAAGCTCTCCATTTAGGAGTAGTATGAGTCAGCCTAAGTTACCTCCTTAACTTTAGGTGGTGGTAATGGGCCAAGTGGGAAACAGTCTCAATAGACAGTCTCAAATCTTACATAGATGTGTGACTGTTGTTGTGAAGATGAGATGTACATTATTTCACACCTATACACCCATAGGAAGGATTATTCAGTCATTGTGGAGATCAAGTTCTGAATGGCACATCTTCACAATGAAATCCAGAGTGGCCCACATGATAAATGAATCTCCGTGGCCAAGGAGGAGACTTCCGTGTGCATCATCCTCACAAATATGCATGTTTAATAGTGTTGGTGCAGTAATAACAATCCACTGGCTGCCAGGGGTTTAACTACGTCTTAATCACCCGCCTTAGGGCTAGAAACAATAACTGATGCATGCAGGCGACTGATCCTAAGGCCACAATAGGCAGCCACGTCCTCCTGACTACAATGTCCATGTGCCCAGCCAATGCTGACCAGGGATGATGTGAGTCATAGCAACAAGCATGAAACTGCTTACCCCAGTTTCCTAGGAAATGTAATAATATAAGTTCTATCCAAACAATGTCATCCTTTCACATAGGTTAGCTGAAAGTAATTTTGGAAAATATACATTGCAGTGTGGCCAAAAAACCACTGGAGAAAACAAAAATACTTACTCTAGGCTGGGCTAGTGTGCTGGTATTCTCAAAATTGCAGCCATCAAACTGGCATGGCATGGCATGTGGATGGACTAGATGGCCCTTGTGGGTTTTTTAAACTCCATGATTCTATGACCTATTCCTGAATGAATTAAATGGCAGAAAGTGATTCAAGATCAAAGCAGCATGTGATATTTCAGTAACTAAGTCACACAGCAAACACATTCCCTTCATTTACTATAGCAGTTACTTCCAACCTATGTGCAGAAACTCCTGTGAAAGCTAGGGACAAGGCTCTTAGAATGCCCTATGTATGTCTATTTATAACAGATATGAAAAGTAGGAAATGATGTCACATTTTCTAGCATTTCCTCGCTTCCCATATAGCTAATTATTAGAATAGGAGCCGAAACAATGCTAACAGAGAGTGTGGTAAGCAGTTTAAGGGTCAGACTAGAATTAGTGAAACCTGATTTCAAAACTTCCAACCAGTCCCAGAGCTCATCAGTTGACTTTGGTCTCTACACCTATCCTACCGAGGACATAATGGCAAGGAGAGAGGAGAGGAAGGATGGGATAACAATGAAATAAACTAAGAAGCTTACAGGATTTACATCAAAACAATGGATAGGGACTTCCTCGGACAGAGGGAGTTGCACTCTCAATTCACCAAGGGGCTGTACCCTGGTTTATTTTGACAGTGTGGCAGCAGAAATTCCCATTCCTCTGGCTACTAAAGCTACAGTGCATAACAAAAATAAAGCAGGCAGAGTATGGGCACTGTTTGTAGCAGATTTCATGTCTGTGATATGCAAAAAGATAGCAACACTTCCATCAGGAGTGAAAGCTTGGAGGTGTCATATAGCTCATAGGGCCCAAGGTATCCACCCATGTATCAAAATATAAGTCCCTGCTGATTGACATAACATAATTGAATTAGCCTTTCCCCTTATCTGATCCATCGCTCCCCACAACCACAATCACCCACTAAAAAGAGAACAAGTGGTACTTGGTCATGAAACTCTGCAGATGATCTCAGACCAATCATCGACTCAGCCTCATCTCCCTCACAGGATTGTTATGAGGGTGAATGGGTGAATCAAGTAAAGTTCCTCACCTTCCTGGAGACAGGATAAGATATATATTAAAACACATAGAATTAAAATAAAAGAGGAATTCCAAAGCTGATTTGGAATTCACATCCACAAATCTGAGATACCAAATCAAAAGGGATCAAGCATTAAAAGGAATAAAAGGAATATAAAGGTGCTGCATAATGATTCCCCCATCCCTAAATTCTATTGGTACTTTCATGTTTTATCACAAAGACCAAATGATGAGAAGACATTTAAACTAGAAAATTGCTACAGTTTTTAAAAGACAGTAATAGACATCTAACTAGAGATCTCCAAATATCATACCTAGCTGAAGGCTCAGCTCCTTATATCAGAGAGGGCACAAGTACAGACTAACAACACTCCTCTATATTGCTTTTGACTCATTATGCAACTTGTACAGCATTTGAGTCTATATTTTTAATGGTTGAGCCACAGAGATGGAGACAGAGATATAAAGCTCCCAGCCATGTACTTGGTGTCTGCTGGAGGCGAGTTTAATCAGACAGCATAGTATATACATTTGAATGTAGGACTGTAACTTTGGAGACCGGGGTCTGAATCCCCATTTGGTCATGGAAACCCACTGAGTGACCTTAAACAGGTCACAAACACTCAGGCTCAGAAAATCCATCTTAAGTTTGCCGTAAAGTAGAAATGACTTGTCAATATGGAACAACACACTGACCATTCAGGTAGTCTCTTCATCCTTATCTCATTCTTTGATAAAGCGAGTGAGCAGGACTGACTCAATATCAGGCAGCTTCACTGAATCAAGTAGAAGCTCATTCGTGCACATTGGATTCTAGTGTGACTGGCCAGATCCCAAGGTACCATGGAAGTTGAAAGCACACTTCTTGGGGGGGGGGGGGGGGATTGTGGCAAATCCCTCCTTTGCCCCATTCTTTCCCACTTTTTTGTTTTATAAGCCTATGTGAGATGCAGGAAAGATCAGACACGTTTATGGGTGACTAACACACACAGCTCCTTGGCTGTGAAGGTGTACAACTTGGCAGATCAAGCTGACACAGTAATTTGTGTAATTGTTTTATGGTCATTTGCATGAGATTAGAATCATTGCTTGTGCCAGATTATGGGTTGGCAGGATAAACTGAATAAACTGTGTTCTTATCATCTCCGTAAAGGTCTTGAACATCATAATCTGGCGCTAAGATGACTACATGAAAAATAATACAAAGGTAGGATTTCCAGTTTCAAGACTTTCAGAGAATGTATTATGGCTAATTAGGTGCTTGTGTAACTGAATGCTGTGTGGAGACACTCAGAATATTCTCCGTTGTTAGATGAAGGCAGAACAGCAGAGCCAGGCATAAAAGTAAAATGGAGCAAGAGTAATTTTAAGAAATATAGGTTTGAACAGGAAGACCAGCTTTAGAAAGTATCCTCAAGGGCAACACAACTCAAAGAATGGGGTTATAGTTAATGATCATAAACATGGTGCTAGCCCCTGGCACATCAGGAAGAAAGAACGTTGCAAGTTCCCCATATCTCAGAGAGCCTGAGAAGCACTATTTCAAAATTTAACAGCATTGCATTGGGAATTTGCACAAAAGTTGCAAAACTGAAGCTGCTGTAGAGCTTTCTCCTTACAACTTCAGGTCCTGGCCAGTTTATGGGAAGCTAGGGATGTATTAACCAGAAAATGGAAGGATATATTTTATTTTAAAGTACCATCACAGGTCTAAAAATGTAAGCAGACTTGCCAGTGTTTCTGTGACTATCCAGTTATATTTGTCTACACAGTTAAATTTGCATGTCTCAACAGGTGCCATTTCGCTATTGTAAGATTTGCTCCAGAAATGTGAAACATGCAGCCTAATTGGTGGAGGATTTTCCTATGAAACACTGGAATGACAAACAACCATTACTCAGCAATCCAGTTCAATTAAGCAGGGATCATTTAAACTTGACATTTGCTTACTGGAAGTTTCCTTTGCAAACCATGTACCTGTCATAACAAAGCAAAGGTGAAACTGTGGAGTATTCATCTTTTTGTTGGCTTAGGCCTGCCAAGAGATGAAGCTGAACTGGCTGGTTTTGAAAACATTACTTGTTAGGCTTCCCAAAACATAAAAAGAGATCTCATGGGCAAATCTTGGAAGTTTAGACTTCAAAATAAGAAGAAAAATCAAGTCACGCATATAAGAGGGACACCTCAGTGAGCTTTCATCATAAAGCGAAGACTTCAAAACAACGAAGTTGGCATACTTAAAGGCAACCATTACATCTTTATCTTAGAAAGCAAAAGTAAGGTAGAAAATGGCATCTGTATTTTGTTTTGTTTTATAGTTCATTACATATACCTTTTACATCTTTCAAAGGCCTTCTATATCTTTGGATATGGAAAAGCTATAACACCATAAAAGGGCATGTGTTTCAAGTTAAACCAATTTCCAGTCGGTATAGACAATATTGAGTAAGATGGACTAACATCCTGACTTGGTATAAGGTATTTTCCATTTTCCCCAGTCCTATGTCCAGTTAGTAAACTGAGGTGTTGAGTAATATCAAGATGTGATATTGAAGAGAAGTGGCAACCTCTTTAGAGCTAGCAATCCTTCCTCTTGGTTCAGAGAAAGTATTGTCATGGCCCTTCCTCAACTAAAGTGAGAGGAGCACACTACTAGCTCAAAGCTGTGAAACCCATAAGGAAGCAAGTTCTGTAGCAGACCATATCCAATTCCTGGCATCTCTAACTTAAAGGATTTCTTTGGAGAACCTATGTTAGCTAGAGTAAATAGCACTGGGTTAGACTAAGCAATGGTTTGACTAAGTATAGAGCAGCTTCCTACATTCAGATGGAAACTCACATCAATGGAGTTCTAGTGGGGCCATCTGGATCCTGAAGTCCAGGAAAGACATACTGTTAGTGACAAACTGATAGCTTAAAGGGGGAGTGTGTGTATGTCATTTTGCTCTTCACCTCTGCTTAAGAATCTTTATACAGAAAGAGCCATTCATGCACAGTGCTATGCCATGCAGAGCCTGCAAAGCCACTAGCGACAGAGGGGAGTGCACATGCACAGTGGGGAGGACAGAGAGTGGGTTATTCTCTGCTGCACAAGGAGAGAAAGCAAAAGGTAAATAAGTAGCTGGCGAGGGGGCAGTGGAAAGAAAACACATTGCAGAGCAGCCAGTGGAATCCATCCTGCCTGAGCCAGGAGAGACACCTTTGATCCTGCCGCCCACCCTGAGTCATTCTGCAAACCACACCGCATTGAGCAGAGCCAGAGGCAGCTCCAAGCACCAGTGAGAGAATAGCACAGCCGTAAGCTTCTCACCCTACACTGGGGATGGCATGGGAAAGAGGGTACAATCATCTCTAAATTTCCACAGATAGCTGCAAGGGATTGTATGGATTCAGTGACCACTGCTCCCAAATCCTGTTGGAATTAGGCAATATCCAAGTCCCATCAGAACTTAGTGTGCCACACTGTACCTATTTTCATACTTCACCTAGCTTTCCAAGCACTTTTTCTGGAGATTTTATGTGCTCATGGGCTATTTAACTGAAGATACTTCAGACTCCTTACACATAAGACTATGCTTGCCAAAACAAAATACAGCCCTAACGACCTCTGTCAATTTTTAACTCATTTCAATCTTGCATACAGCAGCAGGTTGAAACTCCACATAGAAAGAACTTTGGCATTTTTCTTTGTGGTAGCATTTCAATTTGCAAGTATTCAGCTAGGATTATGCACTCAGAAAAGCCAAGAAGCTACTTTTGAGCACTGAAATACATACAATGTGTGAACAATGCTTTGACTAAAATCTCTTATGTCCTGGTTTTGTAAAGATGGTCATACTTTTTCTACATTCAGATAACCTCTGTACATCCTAACATGTAGCTCTGATTTGCACTAACTTTATTTGGTGACTATCCTGTAAACATGGAGAATATTTTAGACAAGCATTCTTCAACCTCCCAACTAATCTCCAGCATATAACCTACTAGTTTCAATCTGTTTTAAAGTTTACTGCAAAAATCCCAAACATTATGGTGAAATTTTCTTTTCTCAGTACCGAAACCAGTGGGTTATTCCTACAATTTCCCATACTTTTCCACGTGCCTTTCTTAAATAATTTCCATATCCTTACGAGGGAAGGGCTCTCTCCATATCTGGGGACAACATGCAAGGCACATCCCATAACTGCTGGCATCAGCAAAGATAGTTTAAAACTCCAGTATGTCATGTACCACTCCTGTAAACAAGGAGCATAACACAGGAAGTAACTGTTCAGAGACATGAAATGAGCCTGGACTACTGAGACAAGAGCCTAGCAGGTAAAGAGCAACCAGAGGCCACAGGGATGGGCTAAGCAAGTACACCTCCCATCAGGATTAGACAACACAACACAGGGAATGTAGAGATTTGCTGCAGAATTGGCCAAGATTATGGGCTTATGGGGGGAATTTGGTGCAATGCTGGCAGGCAAAGCTGCCGAGCAAGTAGGTTGGAATGAGGGATTTGTGGTTCTTGAGTAAACTCAAAAGACCCACTTTCCTTATAATAGTGATAGTTAGGCCCAGAAGCAGCACAGGAAATAGACAGCATGTGGGAGCAGTGTCTCACTTGAGGAAGTGGTGGATGCCCAGGTGAGTCTGCTACTGAGTCAAATGTCTCCGCCACCACCACCACAAAACAGGGAAACAGGATGGGACAAGGAATTAGTCACAGAGTAGACAGCTGTGTGCCGGTGGCACAGCGGGTTAAACCGCTGAGCTGTTGAACTTGCGGACCGAAAAGTTGGTGGTTCAAATCCAGGGAGCGGGGTGAGCGCCCGCTGTTAGCCCCAGCTTCTGCAAACCTAGCAGTTTGAATGTGCATAGAACAAAAGGTACCACTCTGGTGGGAAGGTAACAGCGCTCCATGCAGTCATGCTGGCCACATGACCTTGGAGTTGTCTACAGACAATGCTGGCTTTTTGGCTTAGAAAGGGAGATGAGCACCAACCTCCCAAGTAGGACACGACTAGACTTAACGTCAGGGGAAACCTTTACCTTTACCTTTAGACAGCTGCGTGCAACTTCCTTGAAACAGTATGTATACACATACTGTGTATGCTACTTTGCTACAGCATGAGTGCATCTTTAGTAAGGTCACCGGGGCATCTCCTTTGCCAGGAGATCAGTCTTCTGTCAAGTTTCTAACTGAACACCTGACCTCACACCTGGAGAATGCAGACCGCCTAGGACTCTGGACCCCAAATTTCCCCAAAGAACAGGTGGGATAGCCCTTGGAATAATCTGTGTACTTGAGAAAGCAATACATCTGGCCCCTGGCCTCTAACTCTATCAGGAAGACTGTCCAAAATACCTGGCAGCTCATATTCAGACAAGTGTACTGTCTAGTTATTTGGATGCCTGCCTTTGAATCTGCATAGGCATTTGGTTCCCAGCTGCTGGGGAAGGGGACACCATCCAGGAAATATCTGGTGATCTGCCTAGTCCCTAGTACTGAATATTAGTTCAGCCTTTTTGGTACAGAGGAGAAAGGTAGGCCTAAAATGGCACAGCTGTCTTATTCATAGCCCACAGAACCAATAGTCTTTGGCCCGGCTCCCTCCCTTACCCCATTTATTCAGACTCTGGGACACCTATCTCACCCACCTCTTCTCACCTGGATTCTATTCAGCAGAATGGCCTTTTCTGTTGCAAGGCTGCAGTGGGATTTTGTCCTGGCCAAAACACACATAACACAGAACGAAAGAGGTGATGTAAAAATTCTGAACAGCTCATGAGTTGGGCAGATCCTGTAGATGCCAACAAAAGCTTGCACACAGCCACATGAAGAGGAGGCTACTCCCCTCACCACTTAAGACCTGGCCAAATGTTTGGCACAAGCACCAATATTCTAAATTGTTTCTTAAGGGGATATCCCCAACTACAAGGGCATCACCTTACAGGAACATTCCTTATTTTCATCCTAACAGAGGTTTCTCCCACGTGCAGCTCTTTCTTCTACACAGAGGTTAGGACTGGTGAATGATACTATGCTCTCTCCTTTGAGATACTGTTCAGAACCAGAAGAAACAGCTCCTGTGAGACATTTCCACTGATAGATCTACCCACCAGGTAGCCTACCACTGACTTCAAATAAGTTCAACCTGTGATGCTGCTGCTTCAAAATTGCAAACTGACAGTTCAGTCAGAACACACTTTGGATACTGATGACACAGCCCAAGGACAACAGTTTAGATGCAACGGAAAAGAGCAACTGTAAACTGACTCAAGAGCAAATTTCATGCTGCAAATATATATTTCCAGGAAGTACACTGTTGTAAGAAAAAGCCCCTTGAACTTTGAGAACACCTTGCTTCCAAAGAAAAAGAAACTTCTCATTACCAAAGATAAAATATAAAATAAAAGATAAAATAAAATCCCAAGCAGTAAAAGGTAAGCAAACACAGGGCAAAGAATCCACAATACCAAGATTGTGGGGCATAAAAATAAAGATTATTTTTAACAGACACCGTTGGAAGAGTTGGATATGATGTATACGTCTAGAAATTTTAATTTAAAAAATTGATCCCAAAAACCAGGGTCAACTTACCCACAGGTCAATGTACTGTATCTTAACTTTTATCAAAAGGGGAACCACCCTTTATCCGAGTAGAGTGCTTAAAGGCAAGAGCTTAGTTCACTCTGGGAGAATTTTGAAGAGTCACTGACATCCTCTACTCTTTCTGCCACAGCACTATTTCTGGCCATTTTGAATGTCTAGATGGAAAATTGGTGAACAAAGTGACCTCCTTGGTTTCTTGCAATGTGGGCTTTGCATGTGTAATAATTCTGATGCCCAACTCAAAAGTGGTAAGATAGTGGGCTCATGATGATTTCACTCCTGAAATCCAGTCTTCTGGCCCCTGGAAAATGGAGGTGATTATTTCAAGCTAAATGTTGTGACTGTTGTGACCCTGAGTAGACAAGAAAGGTCTATCCAGTTCTGGTTTCGGTCAGACAACTGCAGTGATGTGAGACCAAAGAAAAGACTACTGGCTCCCCCTGGTGGCAGCCATCACAGCTAAGGGACCAAAGAGCGATGCACCAAACCCCTCCACTGAGCTGCCACATGAAGAATGAGCAATATTGTCTCACACACATAGCACATAATGTGGCACAAAACATCCAGAAAAAAATGGACTTTGGGTGGAAAGATACGGGGAAGGAGAAGGAAATTAAACTTTGAAAGAATGTCTGGAGGAACACTTGGGAGACAACTGCCCACAAACTCAGTAGCATAATTAGGATTGAATGAAAAGAGGAACGTAATTGTAGTAAGGAGGATTGCTTGGATCCTTGATTGCCTTTGCCAGCTCGGATTCAGGCATCACTTGGATGGATGTGGGTAAAGCAGGCAAGGAAAGAGTTATTGTAGCTCCCAGGGTTTGAATAGGCCATGGAGACAGGGTGGGTGGCATGTGGAAATCGTTACCTGCCTGGTGATAAATAGAGGATTCAGTCTCTGAGCCTGTCAGTCAGGGGCACCTTTCACCACCAGAGCTAAAAATTCCCTTTAAAAAGGAAAAGAAACAAAACAAACTGAAAAACACAAAAAACAAAAAACAGAAGGTGAAAAATTCCTTGACATTTAGAACCTAAAAATATCCGTGGCCTGGCTGGCTGGCTGGCTGGCTGGCTGGGAGGCGACAGCCCTCTGAATTTGTCAAGCAAAGGCTTTCACACCCTCCGCTAGCTGCAGCTGGAATGCCAAATATATAGTCAATCCCCTACCCATCAAAGCAGTCTGCCTGGAGTCGGTCTCGGGCAGCAGGCACTGTGGGTTTGGCCTACCGAGCCGCTGAGAACATTTTGTAGGGATGCTGGAGGAAAAGAAACACTTATACCCTCACATACACACGCAGGAGATTAATGATGGCCTCTAAGGTCATGTGGCGGGAAGGTCATAAGCTGGGCACGAGATACCTGCCTCTCCATAAGAGAACTGGGCCACTCATTCTTATCACCCTGTGTCGTACGCTAGGGTGGGGATGTTTGGCTTGGCAGTGGGCCAGCATGGCCCCGCATTCCAGGGCAATGCAAAACCCGTCAAAGCTAAACTGTCTCAGCCAACAAAGCCAGCAGTGCTGGGTCCAGGGAAACAGCAAGGAAGTGACACTTTGGGAGAAGCCTGGTAGTGGAAGAGGGAGGGCAAGTACCAAGATGAATTGTGAGCAGGCTCTCTCATCCTTTCTCCTCCACGCACACGCACACATATATCTCTCAGAGCACATCAATGTAGAGCTAACAAACTGACGGCTAAGTAATGGCATTATGTCAAGAAGTCATAAAGGGTTTCTTTTCCTCAAGGAAATCTTAATTGGAGTGCATTTTGATATGGGAAATAAGGGCCTAATCTCCATATTATATAAATACATTCTAGAATATAACCTAGAAGACAATAGAATCAAACATATCATGATTTCTTAGACCAGAGATTTGGGGAAAACATAGAATTAGAGAAATGGGGCATATATCGAAAATAAGATTTAAATTCTCAGTTGCAGGGTCCATTAGAGAGAATCTATACAAAATGTTTTACAAAAGCAATATGACTTCTGAGTTATTTGCTAAAATGGACAAAACCCACGGAGGAGACTGCTGGAGATGCAAAAGCCAGAAGGGTACTTTTTTCCACGTTTAGTGGTCATGTCCAATAGTATTACCATTTTGGAAAGGGATAATTACAGAAGCAAATAACATGCTCACCAATATGGTTAAGAAAAGCCCAGTCATGTGGCTGCTAGATCTATTCAGAGAGGGTATTAATCAGGAAGATAAAGAAATATGTCAATATAGCTTTGCAGCATGATTATAGCAAAATCTTGGAAGGGAGATAAATTACTCATGAGAGATTGGAGAAAAAAAAAATAGATCACACAAAAATGGCCAAGCTGTCTAATGGTCTTCAAGGTAAAAGTAATGAAGAATTTGCAAACAAATGGCGGCTGGCCTTCGCATATCTTGGAAAGAAGGCAAAAACTGACTTTAACGATGCCGCAAGGGAACAGTTTAGGGAATTTATAGGGGTAGGTATTATAAGGTATAGATATCCTAGTGAGCAGGGATAGAAGTTCACGGTGGTGGGTGCATGGGGGGATGTGTTGTCTACTATGTATTTCTCAGTTTTTGTATGTTGCATGCTTTGTTCATGTATATCACTGTTTATCTTTTGTGTTTAAATAATAATAAAATTTTATTTTTAAAAAACAAGTCATAAAAGCTAACAACACAGTGTAGTGCATCTGTGGGAATAAGGTAGTCTTCCAGGCCCTGTTGGGTTGCAGTGCCCATCTTCCCTCACTATTGGCTGTGCTATCTAGGATTGATGGAAAATGCAGTCCAACAATATCTGAAGGGCCAAAGATATTGCCTGCTCTAAGAAATAATCTGTGTGTGGCCTTCTGGGTGTTGCTGAATGACAGCTCTCATAATCTATTGCCCTCTTCTATTCTGGCTAAGGCTCATATGGGTTGCAGTCCATCAGGTCAGGAGGGCCAAAGGTTCCTATCTTTGGTGTCACCAGGGCCAATACAGGGTTTCTCTGGAAGTAAAAGATGCACCGCTAGTATAAAATTTCACTCATACATCAGCTAACATGTATACTTTAGCAAAGCCATATCTCACTAAATGTATTTCACAGGGTTCAAATAAGGATATGACAGAGCTCCTACAAATAGCACACTAGATCAGGTCAGCAGGTGGGCTGGTGGGATTATTAATACAGGTTTCAATATACCCACATTTTTACAGGCCTTACCACCAAATATCTATGGAATAGTTTCAGTCATGTCATTCACAAAGTGAAACAGAAAATATTCAAGGAGTTCCTTCCTTCAGATCCACCAGCTATCTTATCTGGGAACATCCATAAATGGTAAGCCAGTTAAGAGAAGATGGTGAAGAATACTGTCTTTTTCTATCAAGAGCCATTAGTTGAGGATGTGCATCTCAAAGCATCTCCCAATCTTTCTTTTCCCTAGATTCCCAGGGAATGCCAACAGCATTTCTGTTGTATGTTGTTCTGGTCTGGGCACTTCTTTCACACCAATGATTGTGTGTAGAACCCCCATAAGCCATTTCCCTGGGAAACTATGAATACACTCTTTAGTGCCACTGAGTGGAAATGGAAGTGTCATCAGTTAGTCCATTCTCTCAAAGCTCACTCCTGATCTGAGGAGGAACTTCCCCATTTCACATTGGGTAGGCCTCTCAGTCTTTGGTGCCAATTTCCCTCAAATTCCTGAGGTGGTTTTCCCTTTCGTTTCCTGCCAGACAGTGATTCTGTCCCTAAAGAGGTATTAGTGGCAGCCACTAAATCGTGGCCCTAATCCCAAAGTGACAGCACCCAAAGCTTCAGAATAGGGAGGGCCACGATGGATCAGTGCGCCAAGCAAACAGAGTGCCACGGCACTGTGAAATTGTGCATTACACGCTTGTCTCTAGTATTGGGATGAGCTTGTCAGGTTATGGGCAACAGTAATCTCTGGCACTGGGCAGGGGTGCCCTGGCCTTGAGTTCACCTTCAGGTGAGAAGACAGGGAGAGCTCAGGTTTCGAGGGATGCTCTGCCACCTGCCACTAATAAAACATTCACTGTCATGGAATCTCTCCTGTAGACTCTGGCCAAGGGAAGCAGAATCCCTCTCCACAGGGCAGGAGAAGGAAAAAAGTTGACTTTTGTAAGGAGCTTTCAAATTATATCTGAATTACAAATTGTGTTGCCATCCAGGTGGGAGGAGAAACTATCCATTGTATTACGGCCTCCAAATTAAGTTTCAGAGGAACCGCCACATGAGTAGCATTCCTTAAATGTGTCATCATTTCTTCAGTGCGTATCAAGAACTAAGGGCTGTTCAGGCTTTGACCAAGAACCTGTTCTCCAATGACAACAGAGCATAAAGTACAGCAGTAACAGTGAAAGCTAGACAGCTGTCTGGTTGCTTCCCAGACCATCCAGAAATCATGGGGGGGGGGGGGGAGTCCACTGGCCCTTCTGGTCAAGGTTACAAACATCTGACTTACAAATGACTCATAGTTTAGAATGGAGGTGAGACAACAGGAAGTGAGAGAAATCTCCCCCTCAGGAGGAGATGGAAGAGTCATCATGGGGAAAAAGGGTCTCCACTGAAGATTTCTCTTCAATTCTTGTTTCCACAACAAGCCAAATTTCTCAAAATGCAATTATCACAAGGACAGAAAGTGAGGTGAAATCTTCTGAACAGACAGCAAAACAAATACTACGGGGGTGTTAATTCTTCCCTATGCTATCCAAAATTAATACAGACATGGCTGGAGTTACATTTAAAAATGTACCCATCCAAACTTACAAACAAATTTCACTTAAGAACAAAACTACAGAACCTATCTTGTTCGTAACTTGGAGACTGCTTGTACACAAAACTAACTAACATAAATTTATCTACAACATACATCTATACCCATTCTAAACAAACACCTACTAAACTAATCTATTAGCCTCTCACTCATTGCCTGTTGATTTTAATTTCTAATTTGTTGGTCCCTTTAGTTTTCACTTTATTTCTACCTTTCTACATTTAAAAACACTCTTCTATATCAGAAAACCAATGGTTGAAAATTGTCCTTATATTTACTGCATTAAGTAATAAATATGTCCCAGTCTTTCTTGAACTGAGTCAATGATTTCTCTTTAATTAACATTGTCAATTTGTCCATCTCCGCTAATTCATATATTTTAATCAGCCAATCTTCTTGCCTTGGTATATCTGGTTCTTTCCATCTCTGAGCATAAATTATTCCCACTGCTAGAATAATATATAATAGTAATCTTCCATGTTTCTTTTCTAATTGGGCATCTAGCATCCCCAACAAATACAGTTCTTTTTGCCACTGCTTAAATGGGATATCACTCATTAGAACAGATAAAGCTTGAAACAAAAACAGCATCTTAGACAGTGAGGTTAAATGGGCCTTAAGAAGCATTGCTAATAACAAGGCAGCAGGAGATGACGAGATCCCAGCTGAACTGTTTCAAAATCTTGAAAGATGATGCTGTCAAGGTGATGCATGCCATATGCTAACAAATATGGAAAACACAAGAATAGCCATCAGATTGAAAAAAATCAATTATTTCACATATCAGAAAGGTAATGCTTAAGATCCAGCAATACATAGAGCAAGAGTTGCCAGATGTACACGCTGGGTTTAGAAAAAGCAGAGGAACAAGAGACCATATTGCCAATATCCGCTGGATAATGGAGGAAGGTAGGGAGTTTCTGAAAAACATCTATATCTGTTTTATTGACTACTAGGTTGGGGACCTGGCAATGCCCGGGTTATTAGAAAAAAGCATTGTTTGTTTTGGGACATTAGGTAATATCAGATCCGCTGGTTAAGATCCGTCATTGGCTGAATTCAGTGCTGTCTGGATAAGGGCGAACCACAACTCCCAGATTCCCAAGGCAATCACCCCCGCCCCAAACCCTGAGAGTATTCGCAGTTGGCTATGTTGGGTCTGTGTGCCAAGTTTAGTCCAGATCCTCCGTCAGCTGGGTTCAGCGCTCTCTGGATAAGGGTGAACTACAACTCCCTGATCTGCGGTCAATCATCCACAAACCAGCCCATATGCATAGTTGACCATGTCAGGTCTGTGTGCCAAGTTTGACCCAGATCTGACGTCAGCTAGGTTCAGGCCCTCTGGATGCAGGTGAATTACATCTCCCAAAATCAAGGTCCGTTCCCACTAACCCCTGCAGTATGTTCAGTTGGTCATGGGCTTCTCTGTGCCAAGTTTGATCCCAGTCCATTGTCGGTGGGGGTCACAACATCAGTGAAGGTACTGCAAGTCCCATTATCCATGGCAAGTTTGGTCCAGATCCACTGTTGGTTGGGTTAACAGTGCTCTCTGGATATAGGTCAAGTATAACTCTTGTAAATCATGGTAAATTCTCCCCAAACCTCTTGTTCAGTTGCTGATCAATTCCTCTGTTAACTGTGTGCCATAGGATAGGGTAGGATAGGGTTAAGGTAGAGGCAGTGGCCGGGGTCATGCCAATTAAGGAACCCTGGGATGTCCATTCTAGAGGAAAAACAGAACATCTAACAGGAAATTGTCTCCACATGAAAGACTTTACTTGGGTGGGGGGCAAAATGGTGTTTGTGGAGGACACTGTCAGGGTTTGGGCTACATGTTCATGGTGCTCACTATAACATGCAATGTTCCTTGGAGGGAGGGCCATGGGTGTCTCCTGCTCAGTGGGAATTATAGCTGTTTTGTGGAGATGGGAGGATGCCTGTGTAAGTGGACACCTCCTCCATATACACACATACACATTTCTCACTTTTATGATGTGTATAGATTCTAAAGCTTTTGACTGTGTGGATCATAATGAATTGTGGCAAGTTCTTGGTGGTATGGGGATACCGTCATCTTGTCTGTCTCCTGAGAAATCTGTATAACAACCAAGTAGCAACAGTAAGAACAGACCACGGAACAACAGACTGGTTCAAGATTGGGAAAGGAGTATGGCAGGATTGTATCATCTCACCCTACTTATTCAACTTGTACGCAGAACACATCATGCGACATGTAGGGCTTTTTGAATCCAAGGCTGGAGTTAAAATTGCTGGAAGAAACATTAACAACTTTAGATATGCAGATGATACCACTTTGATGGCTGAAAGCGAGGAGGAGCTGAGGAGCCTTATCACCAACTTTTTTTTCCAATCTCTTTGCTAGAATTGCTGAAAATATATTATAATCTTCATCAAGATATAGGCCTATAATTTTTTGAATTGTCAGTGTCTTGACCTTCTTTGGGGATTAAAGTTATATTTGTTTGTCTTTAGGTAAAGGTAGGTAAAGGTTTTCCCCTGACGTTAGGTCCAGTCGTGACCGACTCTGGGGGTTGGTGCTCATCTCCATTTCTAAGATGAAGAGCCGGCGTTGTCCGTAAACACCTCCAAGATAATGTAGCCGGCATGACTGCATGGAGCGCCGTTTTTAAGTCTTTAAGTCTTGTCTTTAAGTGTATGGTATTTTATTCCTTAGTACAATGCTCATTGTTTGCAATAATGATACACATAATTCATCTTGTAGAGTCTTATAGTATTGTGTTGTCAACCCATTTGGACCTGGCACATTTCCCAATTTCATCTCCTGAAATATCCAATCTCCAATATCCGCCATTGTTATTGGTTCATCCAAGATCTTTCTTTGCTCTTCATCAAGCATAAAAAATCTTGTCTTTCTAAGTATTTTTCCTAGTTCTCTTTTGTGGAATTTGATACCTTACAAAGTAATGAATAATAATTATAAAAATACTGATTTAATCATATCCTGATTTGTAAATTCTTCCTTCCATCTCTTCCTGCCTGGTCTCTTCTCAACTTGGCTCCATGCTTCTTCAAAAAATCTATTGCCTTTTGAAATGCATTAAGCCTACAGTTTTTTTGGTTAAATGGAAGAGAGATTCCTTCCAGCTTTCCCCATTTAAATGGAATACCATTAGTCTTCATCTTCCGTGTTAGGAATGCATAATCTTTACTTTTCTTCAGAATTCTCGGAGGGATATCTTTAAACAAAATCAACTGGTAGCCATCAACTGTAGGTTTGTTCTGGTGGTACGGATTTAAGATCTCATCTCGAGTATATACTCTTGCAAAACTGACCACTATATCTCTTGGCAGTTTTCTCTGTCTGGCCACATCAGAATTTTGTCTATAGACAGAAATTAAATCAGTGTTAAAGAATCAATTTCCCATGCTGAACCAGTATTCTGTGTAGGAAAATTAGCATGTACATAAAGGGATGGCCATGCAGTTCTGCATTTGCATGGGCAAGGGAACCAGCAATAGCAATAGCTGTAGGAAATCCTCTGTTCTTTAGTTCAGTCAGTTCCACCAGCTGGAGGCAAGCTCCCCTTGTCTTCAGTGGTGACCCTTGAGCCCATACTGGCTCCAGCTAAGCACTTTGAGCACTGTTTGGCCTTGCTCTCAGCATTCCTTTCCCAGACTCAATAGAGTTTGCTTAGTAATCAAGGTGGAGGAAAAACACTGAACACCTTGCTTATAGCCCATCCCTGTCGCCACTGCACACCCTGCCAGCCGCTCCTCCAGGGAAATTCCTCTCCAGGAACAAAACCAACAAAATTGCCCTGGTGTTGGAGATTCCCTTGGCCACCCTTACAGCCCAATTCTGTCATCCCTGTTAGTATGAGGGATCCTTTAATTATTCATCGTTGTTTATTGGAAGTCACAGTGCAAACATAGCAAAGATCAAGGATCTGTACTCCAAAGGAACCACAGTCATAAAAATGCACTTGTGTATAGAAAACTGTTTGCACTACCAACAGCCCCTTACTCTTTACTTCCAACATCAAAGGCAAAAGGAAGCATGAACACACCTTCTGTATCTCAAGCAGGACAACAACCAAGGGACTAACTGAAATTGCACGAAAAATCAAAGGCAAGTAACATCTGAGGAATGTCTCCACTACCCAAAATTAGTTCTACGTAAGTACCAAGATTATTTTTAAAAAGAAAATGTTCAAATAATTCTCCTCACTTTCTTCTTTGCCACCATTCAGTAAACTTTAAACTGAAATGGGTAAGTCCTATGTTACCAAATGTGATGCACATAAATGGCTCCCATAACTTTTTTTGTGGTAAGATATCAGTAAAGCAAAAAATGGGAATCAAGAGGCCAACAAACTGCTTTTAAGGGAACCGCCTTAGTGGCCCTTTCTTGCCTCACCAACGCCAAACCACTGCCTCCCCCAAAACAATTTCAAAAACCCCTTCCTCCATTTTCAGCCAAAAATCACTCGGGTGATTGTAATTCTGTTTTTTAAAAGCACTGCTTCAGGCCCCATCTAATCCCAAAACAGCAAGAAACAAATCTGAAGCTGCCAGAAACAACTTCTGGGTACTAGAAATTCACAGCAAATATGGCAATGTGCAGCTCACTGATGGGCAGAAAAAAATGAAAACAGCCTTTCCCCAGAGAATGACTACCACTGCAGTAAAAGAACCAGCATTTGGGACCATGAGGCTAAATCCGAGCCAGAGGGGTCACAATTTTACCCTGCTCCAAAGAAAAAGTCTTTCTTGCTCCAGGTTAGGTTGTTTTTTCAAACTATTTCCTCTCATAGCTTAATATTATCTGCTCTGAGTGACAAAAGCTCTATATAGTTTTAGGCACCATGCTTCCCTCAATCTTTTGGATCCTTCAACTCAAGAGTGGGCAACTGCAGTGGGTGTAGGGCAATCCTCTGCCACAGGGTCTGAGAGAGGGGGGTTAATCAGAGTGCCAAAAACATTTTTTTAAAAAAGGAGAAAATAACCCAGACGTTTTGAAAAGGTGGCTTGTTTGTTAATGTCAAGTGATGCACAGGAAAGGGGCATTGTGACCCATTTAAAAGGTGAACAGCCACTCTTGGAAGATTCAAAGACAGGAGGCAATTAACTTCTTTTTTAAACCATAACAAGGGTGCTCCAAGACGTCTGAAGGGTCAAGGGCCAGAAAAAGTGCCTTTGTGGGGGCTGACCTAATAGAGTCCACTCTATTTTCATTCAAGATGCAGAGGATTGAACTGGAACTTCCTATGTGCAAAATATGTGCTCTACAAAATATGTACTATAGACTAGAGATGTGCGTGAAAAATTTTCCTTCGTTTCCTTCATGCTATTGTTTCATGCCGACAGTTAGTCTACATGAAAGGAGAGATGACATTTTTGTACGAAACAATAGGCAACACGATAATGAAAGTGGCACAGTCATCATGCTGGCTTTAGTTTTCAGCCTCATGGCCTCCTTGCCTGCAATCACTTCCTCATGCATCAGAGAAGGAGACGGGGAGAAGGTGATCCTTGGCCAATAGGAATCACTAAAGTGGGCTGGGCAGGGAGGGCAGGAAATGTATATAAGGGGAGGACTGCACCTAAAAGAGCCATTGCTGCTGCTGGACGCTGGGGCTGGTTACGTTGCTGCTGCTGTGCTCAATGTTGATGTATCTCCGCTTGGGCTTGCCTTGGCTTGCCTTGTCTTTTTTGTGTCTTGCCTTTCTGATGAGGGCACTTCTGGAACTGGGAGATTTGGGTTTTGGGAGTTTTGATTGGCTGCTCTGCTGCGTGCCTCATTTTTCAAAAATCCCCTTCTTTGTTGGGTTTCCTTTCCCTTCTCCGTTTATCTCACTTTTTATCGCCCTCCGTGTGTGGTGATTTTCACCCCTCTAGCCCTAAATCTGAATGGGGTGTGTGCCTCTACAGCCCTCCCATTACCGCCAATGGCATGAAAATTTTCATTTTAATCATTAGCGAGACTAAAATTCTATTCGTACAGGACCCCATTTTCTTCAGCGGAAACAAATACGAAAATGAGACAAAATGAATGAAACTACACAAAACAAATAGCAATTCTATACAAAAGCACAACACTACTATGGACCCTTCCCATCTTACTTAAAATAAGGCCCAAATAGTGTGGAAGGAGTAACATCTATGGCAATAGGACTTCCCACAGGTTGGGCGAGGGTGCCATGGAAGGAGAAAGTCAGTGGGTGCAATTACACTTTGAATTTATGCAGTTTGACACCGCTTTAACAACCATGATTCAATGCTATGGAATCTTGAGAGTTATAGTTTGGTGAGGCACCAACACTTTTTGACAAAGAAGTCTAAAGATCTTGTAAAACTACAACTCCCATGAATAAATGAGTCAGGCATGATACTGGGTACAGTATCATGCCTGACCCGTGCTTAGATTTGCTCTTCAGCAACCTACCCAATGTACACATACCCCAATCCCAGGTGGTAGTGAGGATTAATGGCTATGTTGGCAGAGAATGATGGGAATTGCAGCTAACGTATCTAAAGGGCAACAGGTTGGGGAAGCCTCTCTTCAATAAACAATATAGCTAAGTTGGCAAGAATGAAAGAATTCTCCTTCAAAGCAACAGTGCTTTAAAAGATTACTAAAACATGCATTACTACAACACAGATACTTGAAATCATCAGGGCTATGATTACATCCCTGGCCACTGAAAGCTCATCCCTCTGGCTCAGTGTCATGGGTCCTTTTGGCCTGAAGAAGTCGTGCCTCATCTCATCAGCAAAGCCCCCTTCACCTGGAGGCGCGTTGACACAGGCAGGGCTTGGCATTAAAAGTGGGTCAATCTGTGGCCACACAGCACACTTCAGGTAAGGAAATCCCTCCCACCCAACATTACATATTTGGGCATGGATGGGACACATTGTTTCACTGGACATTTGATAAGTGAATGTTTCAAACCTGATTTGGTTCTCCAACTGTGTCACCTTTCATAATAATCCAAAACGAAAGACAAAGACAAAAACTGTCCCTGTTATACAGTTCATAAAGTGTAAAAGAAAAGTTGCAGTTTTACACTGTCTTTAGCCTTCTCTGCCAAAAAGTGCTGGTGGCTCACGAAAATACCATAGTACTGAACCATTGTAGTCAAAGTGTCGTCAAACTGCATTTATTCCACAGATGCATCCCTAACTGGAAATTTTCACTCTGTCATGAAGCCAAGCCTCTTACCTTGGATCATTCACTTCCCCTCAATCTCATCTACCTCACAAGGTTGTTGTGAGGATTAGAGGAAAGCAAAGATGATGGATGTGAGATTTGGGCTCCCTGGAAGAAGGGCGAGCCAAAAATGAAATACCGATTGCAGCAATTTTCTGCACTTTTATTTTATTTGCTCTGCTACTTAAACTAAACTAAACATCCTTTACTTGTAAGAAACAATCAGTGGCTATGGACACTGTCCAGATAGTGTCTTTATATGTGCATAAATACTTCCATACACCCAGCAGGAATTTTTTATTCCCTTTTTCTTATTCTGAACAAGAGAGAATTCTGCTCCTCTTTGCCATGTCATAAAATGTTTGGGAAATTTGCCCGACTTTCAAAACCATTTGCCATATTAATGAATAGAAGATTGATATTACCAAGACAAATGTGTAGAGACAGTGGAACAATTCTTCAGGCAACAATTTAGCATTTAGAAATAAATTTGTATATCCTCTCAAAAGGCACAAAAAGGAGGAAAGGGGAGAAGGTGTTACCTTATTCCTACTATCAATGATTTTATGTGCCTGAAATGTATAATTATATATTTCAAATGAGGCTTCAAAAACTTCTATGTAAGATTAGATGAATCCATTGGAAAAGGTTATGTAGATTGTCGAAGGCTTTCACGGCCAGAATCATTGGGGTATTGCATGGTTTCCAGGCTGTATGGCTGTGTTCTAGCAGCATTTTCTCCTGACGTTTCGCCTTCATCAATGGCTAGCATCTTCAGAGGTTCTGGAAGGTGCCAGCCACAGATACGGGCAAAACGTCAGGAAAAAATGTTGCTAGAACATGATCATACAGCCCAGAAACCACACAACATCCTGTTGCATTGATTCTTTTAAAAAGAGGATTAATTTCTCATAAATTTCCAAAGAAAATTATAAATAAATATTTATTAACACCCATTCCCGCAACTCGGCCATACAAAGGCCTAAAACTAATCAAAGGAGTCTGGAATTTACAATGAGAAGTAACTTCCAGTTGTGATTTCTGGTCAACCTAGGACTGAAAATCAAGTGGCACAGCCCACTGAAGAGGTGAAAATTGTCCCTTGCCCCTGTTGCATTCTCCACACCCTTCTGGAGAATAAGATATTTAAGGATTGTTCCTGAAGATCTCTATTTTTGCATCACTTAACATAAGAAAGAAACCTGCCGGGATCTCTAGAAACTAATTGAAAAGATAAAAGTTTTAAACAGCTATTCTCCAAGATGACATTCCAGACATTCAGATGTCTATGTTGATATTTAAGTTGTTCCCAGTAATATAGACTCCAGATATATAGCTCTTGAGATATAAATGCTACAGCACTGAGAGGGAAAGCAAGCACTTCACAGGGTAAACTATGATTTCTGTACTAACTGAGGAAACACTGATACTAAGAGAAAAATTCAACAAGTGAAAAACAAGAACTCTTATACATATTGTGCCAGGATCCATTAATACCCCCACACTTTAATCTCGAAAAGAGCATCAGAACTCCTTATTTGTTTTTTGTTTTGTTTTGTTTTTTTGCTAGATGTCAGAGATACTACCCTATAGTTTTACCAGCAGTCTCCTGAGCTCCCTATAACCCTCCAAACACTTTGTGTTGCCTCAGTGTTACCACTAATTCAGCTCATAATCTGGTGTAGCAGGTATACTCCCTAATCCAGAACTTTCCAAACTATGTGTCATGACATGTTAGTACTTACTTAGGCGATCCCTCGTAGCTCGAGGACGATTGTCTTCCATACACGTTAGTGTATGGGCTGCAGTGTGGAGGTGTATCACAAACATAATGAGAAACCTCTGAGTCCATATGAAATAAGCAATAAACATATATTTAATATATAAATGAAAGGTTTTTTATGATATATGTTGTGTTTCTATTAATTTCATTATTACAATTAATGTATGTGTCTGTCTCTCTTATAAGGGTTTGGTTTAAACTCCAGTTTGCTGATAAAACCGAATTACTGTTTTGTGAAATAATGCATGTCTAAAAAGTCACTGATATAAAATGTTCAGAAAGCTCTGCTCTAATCCCATACCACCTTGAAGATTTATTTCAACAACACAAATCAGCATGTTTATTAGGAACCCTGAGGCATTGGGAAATAGTAGAGGAAAACACAAAGATTGAGACAGAAAGTAAAAGATAACTTATTATTATTGGTCCGCTTTCAATATTACAGATGGGATTCTGCCTCCACAATATAACCTTTTGCTATTAATAAATTCCGCATTATTAGAAACCTCAGTTTTTAGTCCAAATCAGAGCCAACATGGTGTATCAGTTTGAATGGTGAACTAGAGTCCTGGGAAAATAGGGTTCAAATCCCTACTCAGTTATGGAAACCCATAGGGTTACACTGGGCAAGTCAAGTCACCCTCTCTCAGACTCTGTCAAGAAAACTTTGTGATAATTTTGTCTTTGGGTTCACATAAGTTAGAAGTGACTTGGAAGGCATAGCAGCATCACTACAACAGCAATAGTCTTAATCATGTTCTGTATACATCCCTTTTCTAAGTGACATCATCCAGATTCATTTGGCCGTATTTGCCATATTTGTAGAAATGTAATGAAAAACGCAGCTTTGATCACTTGTGTTTTTGTTACAGTGAACTAAAAGCAATGAAAATAAACCTCCCCTCCTGGTCTGCTTTTATTTACTACCTGCAAATACCACCTTGGCCTTATATTGAGCATCAGGATTCGAAACTCAGGACCTAAGTGCTTTTTAAAATTAAAATCAGAAACAAAAGCAGTCTAGGTATCTCAGACAAGACTTCCCAAACCTGGAACTTTTCAAATAAACTAGACTACAACTCCCCTCAAATTCAGCCAGTATCAAGTGATGAGGAATGATGGTGATTAAAGTTCAAAATAACAGGAGGATACCAGGTTGGGGAAACTGGGACAGGCAACAAGTTATAAATGCCAGAAAGGATTACAAGAGATTATGTACGAGGCATGAGTCAACAATGAAATGCATTTATTCCAACGCTAATTCTACTTCTTAAGTGTCTGGAATAAGTATCACTCTTCTAATCACAGATACTGCATTTCAAGTACAGTGGGCTATCTGCTGGAGTTTGATTCCAGGACCCTCAGTAGATAGAAAAATCTGTGGAATATTGAGTCCCATTATATACAATGATGTAGCAAAGTGGTGCCTCTCATATAAAATAGCAAAATCAACATATGCTTTTGGGGGGAAAAATGAATATTGTCAAACTGTAGACCAGAAGAGTCCAACCGTTGGTCCTCCAAGTGTTTTGGACTTCAGTTTCCAAATTCCTTACCACTGTCATTGTTGACAAACTGAAAAGTATTTGCAATGTGCATAAAGGTACGTACTTACAAAGAAGGAAATATGGCGTATTAACCCTATTGTTCCATATGGGTGGAGGTGGGGAAAGACAGGATAATACATTGCCAGTTTTATATACCCTTCTCAATAAGAACAAAAAGAATATCCACTTATGGGCACTTTTGTAGATTGGTACATTAAAATAAATGTTAAGGAAAAATGTTCAGCCACAAGAGCACATTAGCAATGGAACAGGCTACCAAGCAAAGCTGTGGAATTGCTTTCCTTAGAAAGTTTACCAAGAAAGTCTAAAGAAGGTTCTACTTTTTAAGGCATACTTCAATATTTAGTGCTGTAGGGATGATGATTCACTTAAATGACCCATGAGATGCCTTCAGATCTTCTCGTTTTATGAAGACTGTACATAATTCTTTAAAGGACACACCGTGAAATAAACCACTCTACCATTAGAAGTCAACCACAAAAGAAATTGTTTCCATTCCACTTCACAGAGGGTTTAGGACATCATCTGGCTGGTCAAACACCTCTAGTTTGCTCAACGCAATAGATTACTGGCTGTCATCTATAGCCAGGACTATTGGAAATAGTCATCTAAGGCAAGACCCATCAAGGGATTGCTGCCAGGATCCAAACTTAGGGGTTGACTTCATATGCTAACTAAATATGTGGACACAATCTGCCCATACAATCTATCCAGACAAAACTCCTTTCAAGAGTTACACTAGAGTTCATGGACAGAGCTAGCAACCAGAGAGCTAGGAAAAAACTGACAGGGCCAAGAACACAAGACCCAACAAAGACGGCTGTGACACTGGCATCTGATGAGATCAGGATGGGAATAAAGCAGAAGATCGTCTTACACTACCAAGAAAAGAGACAGAATTTGGATATTAAAATTTTTAAAAATCCTAAAATCCTCAGATAGCATGGCAATTGGTTGTCCTTGCCTGTCACTATCCAATTTGTAATGCTGTCTGGCTTGCGGGGAAAGATATGAACTAACAGTTCAACATATCGAGAGAATACTAGCTTGGGGAAGGCCGCCCTAAAGAAAAAAAAGTCAAAGATATAATGGTGTTACTCTGCTGTAGCATAGAAAGCCATAAAGAAATCAAATTACATCTTTGAGAAAACCTTTTTAAAAATTCGAGCATAAGCTTTCATGGATTACAGTTCACTTCATTCATCTCATGAAGCAGGACCTGTAAGGTCGTTAAATGTGCAAAGGCACTTGCTTGCAGTACGGTGCTATTTGGGTCTGAGTCTCAGATGAGAGCTTGTAGAGTTTAAATTTCCAGAATTCCCCAGCAAAGTCGCTACTGGCCACTAGCCACAATGGCAGGGGAATTATGGGATCTCTATCTCATCCATTCCTTCAAACTCTAGGCTTATTGGGATAGAATAAAGTGTTACATTTGCATTGTTAATATCTTACCAGGGCATATCATGCTATTTTCAGATGTGTGAATTGACAAATATTTTTCCCAATCATGATCACTATACAGGTTGATGCACCATGTGACAGAACCCTGGCTGCTGGGCACCAATAACCTTACACAGAGGCCAGTCTCTATCTAATATCTTTATTAAAGAAATATATAAAAGCAATAAAAACAAGTGAAGAATATAGTTCAGAAACAGACCTTTCAAAAGAGGTCAAATATAGTCCAAAAATGTATTGTCCAATAAATGATATTAGAGTTCAAAGTTTTAATCCACTTGACCGAAACACACACTCTTGCCAAGCAATAGTGTGGGGAAATGTCAGAGTCTTAGAAGTCCAATGAAGCTTGACAGCAAGGCTGGAAATAAACTTGATTCTTGACTAGGTCCGTGACTAGAAAAAAGGCAAATCGTGAAGCGTGGAACAGGGTCCGTGGTTAAACTGCAAGGCAAGGCAAGGCTCGAAAACTTGATCCAGGAAGCAAGGAACTGGGGTTACGAAGTCCACACACGATCTCTCTCCTGAAGCTGATCAATTGACTCCGCAAAGAATCTCTCGCGCCAAACCCCTATATTGGGTCTCGTTTTCCCGCCAACAATCTCTTTCCCTAGAGAATGAGAAGCGAAACCCACTCTGTCCAGATGCATTACTCCTTAGAATTTCCCAAGGGAAGCAGACCTAATCAGCCAGTTGTTTGGCAGCGATTCTTAGACTTCTCCGATTAGCTTCTCTAACTCCTCTGTCTCTAGAATAAGATTCCTTCCTGGGAAACGGAGGGGAGTACTGCCCAAGGCCTGGTTTACTGAATTCTTGAGGGCAAACATCAACATCCGGCAGATGAAGGGACTCCGGCTCTTGTTGAACCGGCGAAAACCCCATGTTTTCATCTTCATCTGCCACGATAGTACCAGTAACAGGACTACAAGGCCCATGAGGCATCACACCATGACACATTCATTGAGAATACAGGCTTTACTTTTTCATTTTCACACAAGTTTACCAAAATTCATGTATGTAGGGGTTGTCTACCACAACAGGACACAGGTCCAGGCTATGGCAGTGATACACTGAGAACTGAAAGACAGCATCTAATTCTCCCCATCTCTACCAATGCCTCAGGACAGAACCATTTTCCCTACCAGCCACACCTATCCCATTTCCCCTTTCCCCAAGGGAAGCAGCTGTGCACATGGTTGATGTGGAAGGAACATGCCAACCACTTGAAAGAAGCATGGTATGAAAGCATGGCCACTCCTTTGCCTCTAAAGATGGGAGCTCTATAAATAGAGACCTTGGTACCCACCATGGGTTTTCCTTCAATCGCTGTGGCACAGTCTTCTGCCAAATTATCTCCCCCACCCCTTGGCAGTTTACCCCACCATAGTCAGCTGTTGTGGCATAGACATAGAGCATAAAGAAGGGAGTGACATCCATTCACAGCTTGTTCTGGAAAGTTATGGAATGACTTTTTAGAGAGAGTCACTGCGTGCATATGCCTGCAAGTTGCCTTTCCACTTGTGGAGTCTCATAAATTTCATAGGATTTTTTAAAGGAAAGACCTGATTTTGCCAGTTCTTTCCTCTTCAATATAGCCTGGCATTCATTTGCAGTCTCTTATCCAAGTAGCAACCAGAGTTGACCTTACTTAATTTTCAAGGTCAGACATGATCTGGTGCCTTTTGGGCATTTAGGATGAGAGGATTTAGAGGTGTCAATTGCCTTCCTGGGTGTACAAGTGATTATTCTTTGAAACTATATTCATAATCCATCAGTCGCAGAACTAGAAGCCAACTGATTTACACACAAGTATGCTTCCTATGCCCATCAGACAGTCTTCCTAAATATGCTTCTGGATAATAGCTGTGTTTTAGGGCAACAGCAAGATTCAGTCTTCCCTGTGGGCCCCTTCATTGTAGGTATTCTGTGAATGCTGCCATCCCTGTCTGTTAGTCTCCTTATCCGCCCACCTGCTTTCCTGTTTGCTGCCTTCTTACTCCAACCTTCTAACCTCCTTCAACAGAAATTCTCAATTTAGAGTATGAGTATCTGTAACCCTCCAGATGTTGTTGCAGATCCCACAAGCTCCTTCCTGTCTGACCAGTGGTGAGCAATCATGGAAACTGGAGCCCAGCAACATATGAAGGGCCAGTTTCTCCACCCCAAATTTAGACCTTTGCCTCTACGCTGGCTTCTTGTGTTACTTTGATAGGCAATGGTAAGCTCCACAGCATTTGCTCTCTACACATGCAGACCCCTAAAACCTGTCCCAAACACACACGTCAGTAGCACATCCTTCATATCTACAAATGGAGTTAACCCACCAACTAAGAACATACCTGCAGCTTCTGAGAAATGAGGTCACTAGTAGACAAGGCCAGATTCATGAAGATGGCATGATGTAAGGGACTCCAAATTAACATCCCACCTATATGGCACGCAAGCATAAATGCATAACACAAGCTATTATGGAGAAATAAACACATTTTGAGAAATCCTACTTGTGAACAAGAAGCTAAATACTAATTGAAGAAGTAGGCCTTTGGAACACAAAGCACTGGCACATTTCTTCTGTATGGAAAGGACCAATCAAGGGCAGGAAGAAGAGTTTGATGCCCACGAACTGCAGAAGCCCTAAGGGAATGCTTGAAAAGGATATCAGTAAGACACATCTTGTAAGTGAAAACTACAGCATGATATGTATGTGTCAGTGTGCAAATTCACTTCTGATTAGTTGCCACTGTTGCCTATTTATCGAAAAGGCTACTTGGCCATGGATCTTGACTGCAGCATTTGAATTTTTGTCTCTACAAACACTTGAAGCTCCTGGTGAGATCTGGGTCTGTTTCACTGAAATTATTTCTAACCATGTAAAAGCCATTGGGCTTGGCATGGCATCCACTTGTACCATTTCCCTGCACTACATGTACAGTTGAATCATCTGAGTTGGATCTCATAAAGGCATAGAAATATTTTTGCTTGTGGAACAACCTCCTTTTATGTATGGCTTAAGTGAAGTCTTCAGCTCCTTTTCAATTACAGTTCTTATATAACCTAGATAAGCATGAGAGACATCCAGCACTCCCTCTCGGCTGTCAGGCAAAGGAATGGAACTTGTGATGTAGATGAAAAAGTGATCCAGGAAAACGGATGATAATGGCTCAAAAGGTATATCTCTCTCCCTCTCTCATGTACACACACATGCAGTGTACACATACTTTAAAAAGTTACAGCCAAAACAATACGCTTCAGGAAGATCCAGGTGTAACAGCACATGGTTTCACTGTTGTGATGTAGTCTCCATTTTCTCCAATAACAAGGAAAACTGTGTAGAGAGAGATGACAATGACAAAGAATTTCCTGGCCAGATCCTTGCTCCAGTCAAATCCTTGCTCCACAAATCCTTGCTCCACAAATCTGCAAGATCCTTGCTCCACAAATCCTCATGACTGGCCCCGAGTGGCCCAAGACCTTTTCCTCCTCATGACCACAAAGGGAGAAAGTTTCCAAATTAAAGCACTAAATCTGGCACCGAAGTGCTCACGGCAGGAACCAGTTAAACTGGCCATTAAAGTTTATACGTTAGACGGGCACCGAGAGCAGATCATCAACAGTAGGAAAACAGCCGCTCCTCTGGGAATGGCTAACCACTGCTTTTCCCTGGAGCAGCCGCAGGCTGGCTGTCACGAGATGAGTTCACTGGCCATCAAGAAGCCTCTGTTTACTCACCCAAGCTGCCCACCCCCTGCATTCTGTCATTGACCAAAGCAGCTACTCTGAGGCTGGCAGCCCGGCACTTGGCAAAGGAGAGAGAAACAAGCAACAAAGAATACTAGAGTTGAACACAAACCCACAAACCACAGCACCCACAGGTCAACCACAAAGCACTGGAGGAGGGGGAGAAATACAACTATTAGTCTCAAGTAGAAGATGCAGCTTTTCCCACAGTTATAGTCAATGTATTCTTTTCTTCTATCTGTCTCATTACTTTCATCTCCTTCATACTTTTTATGTTAAAAATTATGAAAATTTAGCTGTCAGTGATTAAAACTTCGAATCGGTAACATGAGCAGAGAGAAAAAAAGGGAGCGAGAGAGAGAGAGAGAGAGGTGTGACAATTCTTCCAAATATTCTCTGTGGTGACCTCTTGCAGCAAAACCAGCAGAAGTGCTTGTGACACTTTAAAAGCCAACAGCCATTCAAACTTTTGTAGATTACAGCATACTCTATGAGATGGATACTGACATATGGCATACACTTGAGTACAATGAAGATGTGTCTAAACAGTGGAGCCAAAAGAATAAGACATATAGGAGATCCAACATGCCTGTGGCACTTCTATACAAATTTATTCCAATTGAAAGCAACATTGAAATATGTCAGTACAATCTCCCTAGCTTTGCAATACAAATTTCATGGCTGAGGTGGGATAAAAAAATCCATGGTTCTAACAAAGACCTAAATTGTCCAATACATTCTAGTTGAATAGTTTCAGAAATTTCCCTTTCAATATTTTTTTATTAAACCACGAAATCCATGAGGAGAGCAGCAAGATGTCCAAAACCCAGACTATTATGCTATTTTCTGAATATTGGTGTTGCTTTTATGTCATCAATGCATCAATTTTTTCTCCAGTACAGAAGCTGGCCTGCCTGTCCTATGTTGATAGCCTGAAAGATATGAGCAGTAGAAAAAGCCACACATGATATGGCCAACAGGATTGTTGTGTTTTCCAGGCTGTATGGCCATGTTTCAGAAGTGTTCTCTCCTGACGTTTCACCCACATCTATGGCAGACATCCTCAACAACATGATATGGCCAACATTATGAAGACATTGTTGTTGCTGCTGCTGCTCTTTTTGTATGCTTTCAAGTTGCTTCTGACTTATTAGGACTGTAAGACAAACTTATCACATGGTTTTCTTGGTAAGATATGTTCAGAGAGTGATTGCCCTTGCCTTCTTCTAAGGCTAAGAGGGTGTGGCTTACCAAAGGATCTGCAGTGGGTTTCCATAGCTAGAAACTCTGGTCTCCAGAATTTTAGGGTGCATCTACACTGTAGAATTAATGCAGTTTGACACCACTTTAACTGCCATTCCTCAATGGTAGGGAATCCTATGTGTTGCAGTTTTATAGGGCCTTTAGCCTCTCTATCAAAGTGCTAGTCCCTCACCAAACTATAATTTTCATGATACTAAAGTATTGAGTCATGGCATGAAATAGTCTCATACTGAATTAATTCTACAGTGTAGATGCACCCTCTGTTCAACACTCAAAACCACTACACCATAGTTGCTCCCTATATTCACACAAGGACCCAAAAGTGTGATGACTGAATGAATATGGTCACAAAGGCAGCATCTGCTAGTGTTTTTTAAAGCAGGAATCATGCGTTTTTAAAAACAATGTAATACAAACTGATTTGATGACAGCAGAGAACAATATTTTAACTACAACTTTATGCACTTTATATGGAAATGTCACAGGCTGACTGGATTTGTTGCTCTCATGGCTTTTTGGACCTACTATATATAGATGCATTTTCTCTCAGTGGTTGTCCATTCTATGAATTGAAGAGAACGCTCTTATGAAGTGGGCTCTAGATCACAAGTATTTCAGCCACAATAAATCTGTTAGCCTTTAAAGTGCCACAAAACTCTTTGCTGTTATCACTGTGGTATGCAGATCCCGCCCTGGCTTCCATGGCCCTACTAGTGCCAAGAGCAACCTTCTTGCCAATGCCTTACAGTTCTGGCCTCTACAGAGAGTAAATGCAGAGAGGGAAACACTAAAAAGAGTATGGAAAATAAGATCCAAAAGAACTTTCCTCCTCTTTCATTGCCACAATAAGCTGGATGAGCATTTTATTGAGCTGATAAAACCAGGTTTCATGAAGGGAAGAGGGGAGGAAATGGAACTGTCTTGCTAAAGTAGTGCAATACAATCCCCTTATCCTAGGGTTCTATATCCATGGTTTCACTTACCCAGGCTCCAAAAAAATTCCCCTACGGATTACATGGGGGAGTCTTAGAAAATCTTCCCTATGAGCACAGGGTTTATCCTGTTGCAGAAAAAAAATTAATTAAGATAGTCAAGTCATGAGAAAAGAGGATTCCTCTCCCACTAGTCACAATTGATCTTCTTGCCTCAAGGATGTATGAGTAGACCAAGTAAGAAACACCAGTTCCAAGACTGACATCCCATCCATGCAATTGATGGCAAGTGCAACATGTCCTTATGCAGAATCTGTTGTATCTGTCTTCTGTACCAGAAAGCAATGAAGCCGACCAACAAAACTTGACTAGAATATATACTTTTATAAATTGGTTCCTTTAAGACTAGCTTACAGGAAGTGTCCAAAAAATTCATACTACTTACAGAAAAATTGCATTCAGAAATATTGTAATGTATATTGTATTTTAATAGGTTTAACTGTTTTATGCATTGTTTGATATTGATTTTGTATGGGCATCGAATTGCTGCCATTACTGTAAGCCACCCTGAGTCCCTTCAGGTGAGAAGGGCAGGATATAAATGTGAGAAATAAATAATACTTCCCATTCAGAAATTCAGTTTGCATTCAGAAATATTACTCCCCATTTTTCTGGGAAATCTATAAATACATACTACTCCATGTCACAACTTGCAAGTAGATAGATATCACAGCTAACTTTTTTACTAAAGTTGCCTCATCTACACTGTCCATATAATGAAGTTTCAAACTGCATTATGTGGCACCATAGATGGGACCAATGAATATGCTTGGTTTTGCTACAATCACAGTGTTTAAACAGCAGAGTAAGTGCACCTGTTATCCAAACTTAAAATGAAATAGAGAAAATGACAGCTAAAGAAGACTATACACAAAGAGGCAACCTGCAGGATGAAATGAGACTTCCCAAGTACCTCAACCGTTTCTCCAAAAGTGCATTTACTTATAAGCAAGCCACCCAGGCTGCTAATCAAACTAGACAGTTTCCTAAACGACAGATAGATTTGTGAAGAAGCCACACTAATGTTTACATTGAACAAGCCAAGAAAATCTACTTGAATACACACTTCAGATGTCAATTAGTTCTATGAATATCTGGAAAGGCTGTACGAGCACCTGTGTTACTATAGTCTATTCAGGAACATTTGGCTGGTAAGGGGTTTATCAGCACAAAAGGCCAGAGGACGGAAGGAGAGCTGCAAGCTGTTAGTGGGAAAATTTAAGGAAAGAAGCAGCAATGTATCAATACTGACCAGTTACTGAAACAAGTACAGTATGTGAATAGTGCATTAGTGATAACCATGCAAATAGAGAAGCGTGCATTTTATTTATTTTTATTTGATGGATTTGTCACCTTCCAAAATAAACATTTTAAGGGATCATGGTAATGGCTAAATGGAAGTTGATAAAATACGTACTTGTAAACAAAATATATTAAAATGAGGTCTGTGAAAAATTTACAAACTATTTTATCATATTGATGGTACGCATAAAAATGAAATGCATCATCCCTGGCTTATTGCACACCTATGGTCACACTACTGAGAATTTTCCTTAAAAACCTGGGTACACACCAGAGTGTGTAAGAAACTAGAACAAGAGAGCAGCTCAGCAAGTAGCTGCTTGTTAAGTTAAAATTAAACTCTGTACAAATATTGACCTTTGGAGGGGACACAAACTGGTTGCAATGTATTTACTAGTTTTATAAATGGGGATGACCACATCTACCTTGTGAGCTTCTTACTTTGTTAGAAGTGCTACCAATATCAGCCATGGAGAGAAAGGATATGATGGAAGAGGTGAAGCTAGGATATATCTTTTATAGGAGAAATAAGGCCCACAACTTCAGATAAATGAGGCAGATCCTTCATTTTGGGGATAAAATGAAGAAGGGATGAATCAGCAAAGAGAAAAGCCAAGTATCCTGGAAGACACTATGATATCATGGTGACCTTTACTGCAGGTAGATTCTTCAGTGTTATATACTACAATCCTGCTCATATCATATATGTGAAGTAGATCAGAAGGGAAATTTCCAGAGATTATAAAATGCCTTCACCTCAAAAAAAAAAAATCATCCAAGCAGCCACTTTCAAGAGAAGAGTGCTTCTCGTCAAAAATACTATGTAGTCCCAAGCTCTGGTTTTGGCCACATTATGAAGCGTTAGTCCAGTTCAGTGTTTCTCAAACTGTGCTCTTTCGGGTGTTTTGGACTTCAGCTCCCAGAAATCCCAGCCAGTTTACCAACTGTTAGAAATTGTGGGAGATGAAGTCCAAATCATCTGGAGGAACACAGTTTGGTCCGGTTTATCAGTAATCTTGATTGTATGTATATAAGTGAGACTCAATCTGTAAATTGCTATGGAAGTTTCGAAGTTGAGCTTTACAGGATATAACCACAACAATTAAAAGAGAAAAAAGAAAAGAAAATTATCTTCTTCTGAAATTGAAATAGCCCAGACCAACTACTGGAGAACTTTAGAAGAAAAGGACACTCTGGTTTGAATAAAGTATGCAAACCTGCTACACTGAACATATATGATAATCAAAAGTTCCCCATTTCACAAGCTGCAATTCAGTTGTTGAGAGGAGACATACCCTTAGCTAGAAAAAGTGGGAAGTTTGTACTTTGTTTTCCTGAGTCCTAAGAAACTATCCCTAAGATAGTTTCTGGAGACTGTTGAGACATAGAACCAGCCTGTCGGTTTCCTTTCAATTTATTTCAGCACTTGTGGGACAATAGGTTATTTATTTATTACTTTTGTATCCTGCTTTTCTTCCAAGAATCTCAATATGGCATACATTCCTCTGCCTCAATTTTATCTCCATATGAACCCTGCAAGCCAGGTTACATTGAGAAATAATATATGACTCAAGGTGGCCCAGAAATCTTTATGGTAAAATGAAAATTTGAACATGAGGCTTTCCTAGCCTGTTCTAACATTGTAAACACTTCAAAAAATACATAGTTAAGCATGGAGCTGATCTCCTAATTCTATGAAAATAGCCCATTATATGACACCACCATAAGTTGACTTTCAGAAGTATCAAACACAAACAAAACCTCATCACAGAGCAGGGATAGATCCAGAGGTGCATTTAAGAGTGATTTATTTAACATGAGGTTTCATGGATTTCACTTCTTCAGATACATTGATGAACAGTCTTAAAGCCATAGATATTTGTTTGAAGATTGTACTTTGTCAATGCATGATCTGAAGGAAAGGACTTCATGAAATGTCATGCTAGAATAAATGTGTCTTAAGATGAGAGGCACTCGTCTCTTGAAAGTGGCTGCTTGGATGATATACTAGATCCAGTCCGACGTCCTTTCCATTTTATGCTAAAACAGGCTAACATCGCTATGTCTTCACCACAAAGGCATTTAATAACTTAAAAACTAATAATCACAGATATGAAAATAAGTACCAAAGCTGTGAAATGACCTAAAATTGTGTCTCTCTGTGACTGTTAACTGACTGAGTTCTGCCTAGAGAGAAAAAGACTATCTCATAGTAACATGGAGGTCAGGGTGGCAAAAGTAGCACATCTGGAAGCCCAGAAAGGGAGTAGGATGAGAGGTACACGGTTCTGATCAGGGTCTGCAAAGCCAAGAAGGCAGGATGAGAGGATGTGTGGGGATGGGGAGATTTTTAAAAGTTTACTTCACTTGGGACAGGAGGCGAACATCTGCTGTTTTTAGGAGGAAGAGCAGAATGGGGAAGAAGCTGGGACTTGACATATTGATTCAGCAGAGCCAGCCAAACCTTGGGGCTGCAGATCTATAGCTCTCCTTAATACCATGACAGTTCTCTTCTTAGACATTTGCTTTATATATGGCTTTTTATTTCTAATTGCAGTTACCCACTTCCCCTCTGAACCAGGATGGGATTTTAACCAAAGCAGCCATATTTTTCAATTGTGGCTTTCTGGTTGTCTAGCGAAGCCTCCCAATTATTGTTCACATTTCCCTGGAAGCAAAGTCTGCCTCTCCGGCCCATTTGGCTGGTAATATTTCCAAATCCATCTAGAGTAAGTCTGTCCTGAAGCCCTGAGCTGTTGCCATTTGGCCTCAAACCAACTCTACCAGGTATAAACTGAAAGCTATAAGTGGCGACCAATTCACCTTGTTACAAGACACATAAATGGAGTTGCTGTAAAATGGGCTGCTAGCATTTGTGCTGCAAGCACAAGCACACACCTTGCAAAATAAATGTATGTATGTATGTATGTATGCATGTGTGTATGCATGTATACACACACACACACACAATAGAATACTTTTCATTAGCTTAAAATAACCCCCCATAAACATATACAATGGATGGAACTCAGTATTTCTGTAAGAAGGGTAGAGCGCCCCAAAGAAAAGACCACTAAAAACTGGACTACAGTAAAGCTCACTATTTGCTGTCTCCCAGAAGAGGGGACTAGGTATGTGAGTAGGCAATAAATCTACTCTTTACTTTTTCAAAACATTTAACACAATTTGGTATTTTTTTTTAAAAAAATGGGGCAATTTGGTGGGATTCAGTATTTTTACAACACTTGTTTGGGTTTCTTCTTGTGTTCTTTCAATACGTAAAAAAGCAAACCAGAAAACCTCAGTTCCTTTTTCAATAAAATACAGTAAGTAGGGATACAATCTATTTTGGCTGATATAAAATTTATGAGGGAAAGCCATTAAGGCAAACACTTCATTATGACAGAAAATAACATGTACTGTAAAGTACTCAACTAGGCCTCTTATCAGGAATAGAAGAATTTGGGCTAGATTTTAAAAAAGCAAGATTCCAGTCCAATCATGATAAAGGGTCATGGAAAGTAGTGGAACACAATTGGAAGAGAGGCTGTATTTTACCACACTAGTATATGAAACTTGGGCTAGAAAGATCCAAGTTCATATCCCAATTTGGCCAAGAAATATTGGTGAGCCTGCACCAGTTTCACACACAGTAACTCACTTGCTTCACAGGATTGTTCCAGGAACAGAAATAGACGGAGGGAATATCCCAAGCTCTTTGGAAGAATGGTAAGATAAAATATTAAAATATTTAAACCAATCAACCAATCAATACAGTCATACCTTAACATTAGCAGGTTTAACTTTTCTGGATTTGATCATTTGTAGGTTTGATGAGCACATACTCATATACAGGTTAACCTCATATATAAGTTGAAGTCAGGTTTTGGGATCAAAATTATGGCTCTGATATGACCCATGGGTAAATCAGGGGTCATTCTATGGAGGGAGGAAAGTGCCAGGGCTGCCTCAGGGGAATCCCACACAGGGATTGAAAAGGGCCAGAAGTGGTGCCACACTAGAGAGGGTAGACAGGGTCAGTGTTTCTTTTAGGCTCTCCTGGGAGGGTCTAGGCTCTCACCTTTCATCCTACCTTTCTTGCCCATTTGCCCGCCCCCCCCCCCGTCACCCGCCGCTTGCTCGCTTACCATCCCGCCACAGCTCACCCCCCTATTCACTCTCTCATTTGCCTTATTGATTGCCCACCCACCTCCGTTCACCCCCCCTCCTAATTTGCGCACTCCGCCTCTAAAAAGTTTGCAATCACTAGTCTAAGCTCTCACCTTTCATCACTCAGAGAAGGTGATTGATAGGAATGAAGGTATAGTTTCTATAATGACCCATTGATAAGTTGACCCAGTTTTTAAAATTGATTTTGAACTAACATTTTTAGATCTACACTTATATACAGTAATATGTTCTCTGTAGGATTATCTAAGTCCTCCAGGATGACTATATAGAATCATAGAATCATAGAGTTGGAAGAGACATCATGGGCCATCCAGTCCAACCCCCTGCTAAGAAGCAGGAAATCGCATTCAAAGCACCCCCAACAGATGGCCATCCAGCCTCTGCTTAAAAGCCTCCAAAGGAGGAGCCTCTACCACTGCCCCGGGGAGAGAGTTCCACTGTCAAACAGCTCTCACAGTGAGGAAGTTCTTCCTGATGTTCAGGTGGAATCTCCTTTCCTATAGTTTGAAGCCATTGTTCCGTGTCCTAGTCTGCAGGGCAGCAGAAAACAAGCTTGCTCCCTCCTCCCTATGACTTCCCTTCACGTATTTGTACATGGCTATCATGTCTCCTCTAAGCCTTCTCTTCTGCAGGCTAAACATGCCCAGCTCTTTAAGCTGCTCCTCATAGGGCTTGTTCTCCAGACCCTTAATCATTTTAGTCGCCCTCCTCTGGACGCTTTCCAGCTTGTCAACATCTCCCTTCAACTGCGGTGCCCAAAATTGGACACAGTATTCCAGGTGTGGTCTGACCAAGGCAGAATAGAGGGGGAGCATGACTTCCCTGGATCTAGACACTATTCCCCTATTGATGCAGGCCAGAATCCCGTTGGCTTTTTTAGCTGCCGCATCACATTGTTGGCTCATGTTTAACTTGTTGTCCACGATGACTCCAAGGTCTTTTTCGCACACACTGCTGTCAAGCCAGGCATCCCCCATTCTGTATCTTTGATTTCCATTTTTTCTGCCGAAGTGAAGTATCTTGCATTTGTCCCTGTTGAACTTCATTTTGTTAGTTTCGGCCCATCTCTCTAGTCTGTCAAGATCGTTTTGAATTCTGCTCCTGTCTTCTGGAGTGTTAGCTATCCCTCCCAGTTTGGTGTCGTCTGCAAACTTGATGATCGTGCCTTCTAACCCTTCGTCTAAGTCGTTAATAAAGATGTTGAACAGAACCGGGCCCAGGATGGAGCCCTGCGGCACTCCACTTGTCACTTCTTTCCATGATGAAGACGATGCATTTGTGAGCACCCTTTGGGCTCGTTCGCTTAGCCAATTACAGATCCACCTAACCGTAGTTTTGTCTAGCCCACATTTTACTAGTTTGGTTGCCAGAAGGTCGTGGGAGACTTTGTCGAAGGCCTTACTGAAATCTAGGTACGCTACATCCACAGCATTCCCTGTATCGACCCAACTCATAACTCTATCGAAAAAAGAGATCAGATTAGTCTGGCATGACCTGTTTTTGGTAAATCCGTGTTGACTATTAGCAATGACTGCATTTGTTTCTAAGTGTTCACAGACCACTTCCTTAATGATCTTTTCCAGAATCTTGCCTGGTATCGATGTGAGGCTGACTGGACGGTAATTGTTTGGGTCGTTCTTTTTTCCCTTCTTGAAGATAGGGACCACATTTGCCCTCCTCCAATCTGCTGGGACTTCTCCTGTTCTCCAAGAACTCTCGAAGATGATTGCCAGTGGTTCTGAAATAACTTCCGCTAGTTCCTTCAATACTCTTGGTATATGGTCAACTTCCACCAGTGTGAAAAAAGGATACAGTTTTTTTAGTCACCTTTTCCCGACTTTCATGGGGGTCCTGCACCCCAGTTCCAGCAAAACTGGAGGGCCTACTATGAAGTCATTTAAAAACAACAGATTTACTTTTTATAAATTCAGTTAAATGTCAAGTTTGTCCCATTCAAGGCATAGTACAATCCCATCTTCAAATTATAACAGCTGGACAATAATGGGATTGCTACTAAATCCCTTAAACAAGAATAACTATATCCTATGTTAGTAAATAGTGTTATAGAATAACTATATGGCATGTTAGTAAATTTAAAATGGTGTACATGTTAATGAAATGCCGTAACCTATCAAATGCTTGTTATGAATACATTTTCCTGATAATCGGTAGATGCAGGAGCCTAGTAAGAATGAGAACAGATTTCATAGACAACAAAACATTCTATGTCAAGAACTTTGATGAAATTACACTCTAAATACAAAGAATTATTTACACAAATTACCATTAAAGACCTATTTTTAACAGAAGAGAAGGCCAGATAGCTAATAGGAATAACCAAATCTTTACAGATACTTTACATTTTGATCTCAGAATCAAATACCTACCAAGAAACACAATCCTGAGAACAGCCTTTCTCCATGTAAGCAAGGGCTCACCAGAGGTTCCAAAGCAGAAGACCTGAATTTCCTCCAGCCATTCCTGGAAGCACCCTGAAGAGTACAAAGCACTCAAATACCCATGGCTCTAAAGTCTATCACCATTATCTTCAAAAACTGTTTCATGTGACTGTGTGATTAAAATGTCTGGATTTATTTCTGCCAGCATGACTCCCAACACAAACTTTTGCTCTGCAAATGTAATCTCAACATATGCTAGAGCTGAGATTTGGATTAGATCTTCTATTTCTCGATTGAATCCTCCTGGGAACGTCAACAGACTAAAACACAGCCAAAGAACCACACTGCCTCATCTTTATGTTTCTATTGTACCTTATCCATAGGGCCTCCATACCAATTTCTTACAAAACACGTGTTCTGATTAGTCAGATAATTACAGTGCAACTGTGGTGTGCATGCAGTCCTATCCAGCTGTATAGCCATCACTGATAGACTACAATAGACTCAAACTGTTCACAAGGGAACATTTAACCCACGGGTTTTGCACATGAGCCATTGAGCCATTGTATTATGGAAAACTTTCACACAAGATGCACTATAGGCTTCTTTGGGTAACATAGTGGTGCGTTGGGTTTGGAAGGGGCCGTAATGCTACAATTCTTGCATTCTTAATTAATGTGTCTTTCCGTGCTCTGCTACTATGGAAGCATATGGGTTAACAGTATCATGATTGGTGAGTGGCAAAACAATTGTCAAAACATCTATAGAATACTAGCTGTGCCCAGCCACGCGTTGCTGTGGCGAAGTATGGTGGTATGGGAAATAAAGTATTGAGGAATTGGTGGTAGTTAAGGTAAAGGGTAAACGTTTTCCCCTGACAGTAAGTCCAGTCATGTCTGACTCTGGGGGTTGGTGCTCATCTCCATTTCTAAGCCGAAGACCCAGCGTTGTCCATAGACTCCTCAAGGTCTTGTGGGATGACTGCATGGAGCGCCATTACCTTCCCGCCGGAGCAGTACCTATTAATGCACTCACATTTGCATGTTTTTGAACGTCTGGGTTGGCAGAAGCTGGGGCTAACAGTGGGGACTCTCTCCGCTCCCCCAATTCAAACCTGCGGCCTTTCGGTCCAGAAGTTCAGCAGCTCAGCGCTTTAACATGCTGCGCCATCAGGGGATATTATTTCCTAAAGGTTGTGAATATACAATATTTCTGATTGTTTATTTTTGTCTGTTGGAGGCAAGTATGAATGCTGCAATTAGGGAAAATGATTAGGATGTAATGGCCTTGCAGCTTTAAAGCCTGGCTGTTTCCTCCCTGAGTGAATTTTTTGTTGGGAGGTGTTAGCTGGCCCTGATTGTTTCCTGTCTGGAATTCCCTTGTTTTCAGAGTGGTGTTGTTTGTGATATTTTATGTGCTTCTACTGTCTGTGGCCCTGAGAAAACAGAGGATTTGCCAGACGTTGATGATGGGAATACTTTGTTGGGAGGTGTTAGCTGGCCCTGATTGTTTCCTGTGTGGAATTCCCCTGTTTTCAGAGTGTTGTTCTTTATTTAGTGTTCTGATTTTACAGATTGTATTGTTCTGTTTTATTATACCACATTAATTTTTATATATTCTGATTTTAGTGTTTTTGAATACTTGGAACCAGATTGTATTCATTTTCACGGTTGACCGCAACACAATAATAATAATAATAATAATAATAATGATAGTAGTAATAATGACTTTGGTAATACACAGTGCTTCACTCCCTTCTCAGCTTCCTTTCTGGAAGAATCCTTTCTTGGGAGGTGTTAGCTGGCCCTGACTGTTTCCTTTGTGGAATTTCCAATTTCCCTGCTTTCAGACTGTTGGTCTTTATTTACTGTCCTGGTTTTAAAGATTATATTGTTCTGCATTATTCTATCCCAGTAATTATTTCATATTAAAGTAGAATCTCACTTATCCAACATTCGCTTATACAATGTTCTAGATTATCCAACAGAGCCTGCCTTTTCATAATCAATGTTTTTGTAGTCAGTGTTTTAAATTCATTGTGATATTTTAGTGGTAAATTTGTAAATACAGAACAGTAGAGTCTCACTTATCCAACATAAACGGGCTGGCAGAATGTTGGATAAGCGAATATGTTGGATAATAAGGAGGCATTAAGGAAAAGCCTATTAAACATCAAATTAGGTTATGATTTTACAAATGAAGCACCAAAACATCATGCTAAACAACAAATTTGGCAGAAAAAGTAGTTCTATACGCAGTAATGCTATGTAGTAATTACTGTATTTATGAATTTAGCACCAAAATATCACAATATATTGAAAACATTGACTCCAAAAATGCGTTGGATAATCCAGAGTGTTGGATAAGCGAGTGTTGGATAAGTGAGACTCTACTGTAATTACTACATAGTATTACTGCGCATGGAACTACTTTTTCTGTCAAATTTGTTGTATAATATGATGTTTTGGTGCTTAATTTATATAACGATTACCTAATTTGATGTTTAATCGGCTTTTCCTGAATCCCTTCTTATTATCCAACATATTCACTTATCCTGCCGGCCTGTTTATGTTGGATAAGTGAGACTCTACTGTATATTGATAATCTTATATTATCTGCTTAGAACTGGATTATATGAGGCCCCTTCTTCACAGATGTATAAAATGCACACTGAAGTGGATTATATGGTAGTGTGGAGTCAAGATAATCCAGTGCAAAGCAGATAATACAAGATTCTAAATGGGTTATATAGCTGTGTGGAAGGGCCTTGAGTCTACACTGCCATATAATTCAGTGCAAATTAGATAATCTGTGGAAGAAGCCTAAGTGAGGCCTAAATCTGCCTGCCCCCTAACTGAACCCTGGCTGTCCCTTGGCTGAGTTGGTTGCTAGGAGACCAAGTGGGCAGTGATTAGCCCTCTAAACAGCAGCAATTGGATAAAAACAATTATTGCTCTCCCTCTAATTAGGACTTTATTTTTCTTTTCTTTTTGTTGTATCAACCTAGAGGCGTGGATGATGGGTTGTGTTGTCAAATTTTGAGGTTGGGGGGCCTGTAGTTTTGTTGTTTTGTGGGTCGCCGTGATGCCATCACTCATTTATATATATAAGATATGATCTTTGTTATTCTTCCAACATGGGGATGGAGGATTTTTGGTTCCTCAGATGTTTTAGGTCTCAGCTTCCAAAAGCCCTGCCTAGACAGTGTGGTCAGGAGTAAAGGATTATAAGAACTGTAGCCAATAACATCTTAAGGGGAAAGGTTTGTTACCTCTGTTCTAACACTTGTTCTCTTCATGTCTCATTTTTCATATGGGGGCATGAGCTGAGAATTGGGCAGCAGAGCTGCTTTCCTAATTCTGCACCTGATGTCAGGCATAGCATCTCAACAGGTCAACAAACATCTGTGATTACCTGCAGAGGAAATCTTGTTATGTGCCAGCAAGTGGGGAAACGTGTATGTTCCTATTATATGTAAACCTATAGATTAAGTGAAATGTATTATATGTGGATGTCTCTGTTATACAGACTAGTAGACATAGGGACTTTTCCTTCTCCAAAAGATCACACTAACACATATATAGATGCCCATAGGTAAAGGTAAAGGTTTTCCCCTGACATTAAGTCCAGTCGTGTCCAACTCTGGGGGTTGATGCTCATCTCCATTTCCAAGCCGAAGAGCTGGCATTGTCCATAGACACCTCCAAGGTCATGTGGCCGGCATGACTGAATGGAGCGCCATTACCTTCCCGCCAGAGCAGTTCCTATTGATCTACTCACATTTGCATGTTTTCGAACTGCTAGGTTGGCAGAAGCTGGGCCTAACATAGAGCGCTCACTCTGCTTCCCAGATTTGGACCTGTGACCTTTCGGTCCGCAAGTTCAGCAGCTCAGTGCTTTAATGTGCTGCGCCACCGGGGGCTCCATAGATGTCCATAAATGTCTATAAATAAAGAAAGGCAGCATGCCCATTGCCCATTGTCTAAACGAAACATGCAGAATAATCACAGATGCCTTAAATCTACACCTGTTGATAAACTCTACAAGTTAGCTGGCATTGCCCCTCCTGACGTGCAACGGGAAGTTGCTGCTAACTGCGAGAGAAATAAGGTCGAACATTGTGAAAGCCATCCACTGCATGACTATCAGACTCCTCCCACCAGCCTCAAATCAAGGAAGGGCTTCATGAGAACCACCACTCCTCTTGATGTTCCCCCAGCAACAGCAAGGGTATCCCTCTGGGCAGCTAAACCAGGCAATTCCAACTGGATGGCCCCCCACGAGGGTCTTCCTCCCGGGGTAAACCAAGAATGGGCAACTTGGAAGTTCCTGAACAGACTCAGAAGCGGAGTAGGCAGATCTAAAGACAACTTGGCGAGGTGGCACTACCTGGAGGAATCCTCCACCTTGTGTGACTGTGGAGCAGAACAAACAACTCCACATACGTATGCTTGCCCACAATGTCCTACCTCATGTACAGAGGAGGAGTTGCTTAAAGCTACGGACAATGCGGTTGCTGTTGCCCGCTTTTGGTCTAAAACTATTTAGTTGCTTGTGATTTCCTTTTTCCCCCATCATCAAAAATAATGCCTAATATAAAGAAAGTTAGATGGATTCGTGTCAAAATATACAAGGAAAGCCAGGTAAAAGTATAGTCATCACAGGCCAAAATATATACATGCCAAAGCAGTGTAAAATTAGTACACCTCTGCAGAATGTGCGAGTGTGTACAGTGCAGAAGGACATGGCTTTCAGATTCAAAAAGGGTGCAGATTTACACAGGTATCTATATACAATATGAAGATTTAAAAAAAAACCCTAATAATACTCCTATCCCTGCACAAACACTTGAAAAGGGATGGCTTGCTGCTTATGATGGTTTATATAAAACACACATGATAAGGGGTCTGGATATATTTATTTTCTTTTGGTATCCTAACTCTAAACGTGTTTACACGAGTTTAAAGGTAGTCAGCTTCTGCCCTTCCAGATGTGATTGATTTACAACTCCCACCATTCCCTATCAATGGCTACATGGCTAGAGCTGATGGGTGTTGCAGTACAACATCAATTGGATATTTCCCTACTGTATTCTATTAGTTTCATAGGAATAATTTTCAAATGAGTAACAAATAAGTAATAATTCTACATTTCAAACACAATGGTCAGTAGTCCACGATTAAGCTGAGGTGGGTTGCTGGTTCAGCAGAGGTCTTTTGTGGTTGAAAGAGGATTTTGGGGAAATCATGTGGTACTCCAAATTTCTTCAACTTCAAATTCTGGATATTCCTGTGGAAAGACTTTCTGTGAACAGGCATATAATATTTTTCTTCTCTCTCTCCAGCCTATTCCTGCCCTTTTGAGTAAAGCTCTTGGGAGGAAAAGGACCACCTCCACCCCCTGTTGCTCCACTTATTGGGAGGATTTTGACCTCTGTCAGCAGCAGTGTACAAAAAAGTGTGTGCATATGGATGTATACACACATATGACAAAATGTAAAGAGCCAGCATAGAAGTCTGTGTGCATGCATATAACTAAGAAAGCTTTGTCTCATCATATATATGTCCCAGTCCTCAAATCATAGAACAACCAGTAGGCTAGGGGGTGAGGCCTCTGCATGGAGCAAGGAGATGCTTTGCTATCCCAGGCTTCGGAAATCCTGAATAGAGTCTTATTCAGACTGAAGCAAAACTCTATGAAACACACAAGAATCCTTTGAGTAATGGGCGTGCGGGAAAGAGACTTCTATAATTACCAGCAACTGTTTGAGATGCATGCTGCCCAGAGACATGTACTGTGCAAAACCACTTGAAAAGGGGCCCCGTAGGAAAGGCAAAGCCTGGGGATTTTTCTCTCTCTCTCAAAGAGTCCATCATGCAAGGATCCTTCCATTCCAAAATAAGTCTACCATATTAAAAAAAAAACCCAGAAACCTCCAAAACCTCAACTTAATCGCTTTGTCCCCACTGGGACTGGCGAGCCTTGTGAAGGGGAGAAAGGAAACAAAATCGGCTTCCAATTAGAGACTAATCCCAAAGCAAAGCCCCGGAGCTATTACAGAACCCAAAGGCAGGCATAGAGCACAACAGGCAGGGAGAAAACTAGCCTGCACAATACCAAGTCAGCCTTGGCAACTCTGCCTGGAAAAGGAGAAGAACGGGGTCTAATTCAGCCCCTCCTGCCTTTCTCATACAATACAACCCTAGTACCAAAACAGCTGGCATGTAACACAGTCAGTACGCCCGGACTTCACCAGCCACCATAAGCTGAGCCAAAAATTTTTTCCAGGTACTCACCTCTAGAGTACAAGTGCACCATCTCTGACGTTTTGGACTCATCTGGCTTCAGCATGGAAGGATGGGTTCCCCAATGGCCTGAGAGTGCATATCCAAGCCCAAAATCACTTAGCAAGGAAGGTGGCAACATTAATGACAGATTAACCAAAGCAGAAAACAGGCCACGAAAACATTACAGGTGAAGGCTTGGTGCTGCCAGACTCCATCTTGACCAGCCTCCATTTTGGCATCCTGGGGTCAGCACAGAGATACCGGCATTTGTTTCTTCTAGCCATGGTCCTTGATTCACCTGGGCCCCCTCGAGTGAACGCTGCCACTGCAACCCCAGTTTTGTGTCTCATTCCTCCCTTGATGGAACATCTGCTCCATTAAAACTATGTTTTAATCTGTTTGATTGCATTTATATGTTTTAATTGTTTTATAATTTGATTTGTTATATTTATTATTTGTTGTATAATGCGGCATTGAATTTTGACATAATCTGTAAACTGCCCTGAGTCCCTTTGGGGTTGAGAAATACGGGGTATAAATATAGTAAATAAATAATAAATAATAAATAAGGTGTATATGTTTATTGGACTGATCAATCAGACCTCAAAGAGCTGTTGTGAGAACGGATGTAAGCCTGTACACTAGTCAACGTATCTTGGACGAAGGGTGTGCTAAGCATGAAATCATCTGGACTACAGGAGGCCATGTGAACAGAAGAGTGTGTAAAAATGGAAATTCATCTACCTGAAGTTGTTAAAGAGGTCATAAATTGTAACCAGAATGAACATGGAGGAAAAGACCTCAGGTTCCTCATCTTTGTACACAAGTGTTCCTGGTCTTAGAAGTTATGATCTTCTATCAAAGAGGAAAGCACAGCCAGTTACAAGCAGTGTTTCCCATACTCTAGTTTTCCAGGTGTTTTAGACTTCAGCTCCCAGAATCCCTGATCATTGGCTAAAGGTAACAAAGACTTCTGGAAGGTGAAGTTCAAAACACTCGGAGGACAAGAGTTTGAGAATCACTTGTTACAAAGAAGGAGAAGTATTTGAATTTGAAAGAAAGTTACCTATTTCACAATACAAAGCCTGTGCCTACTGCGGTAGGATTTGCGTACCTAAATTGCAGGCCACTTGGGAGCAAACTTCCACAGTTTGATGGCATCCCATTGGCACTGAAGGGGACACCATCACAGACCTGTTGTATTTGCAACATTTGCCTCCCAACCTACAGTTGCCATTTCCACAGCTTACAGAAGATATATTTTCATACTATACTTCCTAAAATTCAGATTCAGATTGAGGAAGGTCTGGTTCAAAAAGTAACTTTTTCAAGCTTTGGCCATTTCAATGAGCCTAAATGTTACTCAAAGTACATCATCTGAAAATGCTTCCAGGAGGGGGACATCACATAGGAACTCCAGCATCTGGAGTTTCAGTGAAATTTAAAAGGAAACCTTATTCTGATATTTTGTTCTCTCTACTCAAGAGGACCAGTAAAAATATCAGAACCAGAAGAACAGTGCCTGATGGGACTTGGAGGAGAGACAATTGACAAGGCAGGGAGAGCGGAAAATAGGGAGAAAAGGCTGCCTGAGGTTGCACAGGCTTTCCGCTCTCTCACAGCTCATGGTCTGGGGCCTGTCCAACGCAAAGCCTGCGTCTCACCGTGGGTAACCACCAATGCCAGCACCCCAGTGATTTATCCCCTTCTCTGACTGGGGGCTACTTTATGAGCCATACATCCCACAGGCTGCTATAAAGAACAGGTTTGTACTGCTTGGTCTCCTGGCCCCTGTGCAACCATACAACTCCCCCTACTTCTCCCATGGCACCCACCGCTCTGATGGAAATCCCTCAAAAGAAACCCACAAAAGAACAGTAAACAGCTCAGGGAATAACACACAGTGGGACATGACAAGGTGGGACAAGCTTAGACAAACCTTGACACCAAGGATACTCTCCAGGCAAATAGCCTGGATGGAAGGTGGTCTGTCCCAGAAGTTTAAGGAGGAAATAGGCTGCAAGTCCTAAGCAAGCAAGGGGCTCAGTTCTCCTAAGGAGGGGAGGAGTATGTGCGGAGAGGAGGCAGAATGGGTTTCTGCAGGAAATTAGAGAACACGCTATAGGAAGATATGGTCACTGGGAATGATCCAAACATTGAGAACTGGTGGGAAGGCAAACTCGGACTCCTGTCTTTCCTCAGAACAGAGCAGAAGTTCAGATCATCACAAGACACCACAAGGAGACATGGTGTGCCTGGTCTGGCACTGTTGATGTTAGACTTAAAGAGGTAAGACTAAGGTACCTCAGGCTACATCTCCTAACCATATATTCTAATTTTACCTCTAGTTCCTCTAACTGCCCTCACTTTCTCACTTCCCTACTCAAGGACTTTGGACTTTTCTCCCTGGAGGATATTACCTTCAGAAATGGCTGGGTTTTTTCTTGCACAAAGTGAAATATATATGTCAGTGCAGCCTCCTACTGGCTGTTCTTTAAAGAATAGCAGCAACTGTGGAACTAATTTCTTCAATGGATCTTTTTGTCATTCACATTGCTCAGACTCTTATCAATGAGATAAATAAAATGCCTACAAAAAACAAAAAAGGTAAATGGGGTAAGATATATGTGGAAGAATCTATGAAAGTAATATCTCAGTGATGACCTAGAAAACCAAATTTTACATGACGGAATATCCAGATGGTGCATGAAATGTGAAGTCTTACCCAATTTTTATATATTCACTATGCGCAACTTGCATTCTATTATTTTTATAAAATACCAACATTTTGAGAAATGCCCCGGCAAGAAAAAAGTAAAAAGCTAACAGGGAAACATGGTCTATGGCGTGGATCCTAAAATAATTTAATGAAGTGCATAGAAGGATTTTTGCCTGGTCTAAAACACCCCCTCTCCCCTGAAAACCACTCTGAAGGTTTGGGGTGGCGGTGCCCTACAAAACGTGGCATGTGGTACTAGAAACTGCTGCAGGCTGACAAAGATTCAAGAATCTTACTTTTGATTAACATATCTTAGGATCCAAGCTTATACCTCCCAACAGAATACATACAATAAAGGGCATTAAAATTTTACCTGATCACCATTTGGCAGCTGTATCCATGTCAGAAATTTAAAAAGAAAGAAAGAAAACATTTTCCTGGAGTAATGAGTAGGTAAACCCACTCTCTATAAAACTGAACACTAAGATTCTGAACAAGACAAATTGAATACCAGGTTTCAATTGTAAACATTCCATCCCTTTAATTGTGTATATATACAACCTAAAAACACAAACACAAAGTAAATGAATGGAATGGGAGGGAACAAAAGGGTGACATGTATAGATGTTGAGAGATCACTAAAACGAGGCCTGACTTCTCCCTACACATCCAATTTAATGATCCTTGATGCAAGACCTCTCCTAACTCCTTTCCTGCTCACTGAAAGATATTTTGGGGACAGAGGAAGAGGACAGTACCAAGTAGTGGGGTAAGAAGTAAACATGATCAAACTCCATGATTTGGAACAATGGTTCTCAAACTTTTGTGATTTCCCAGAATCCCTTACCACTAGTCAAACTGGCTGTCACTTTTGGAGGCCCCAAACACCAAAATTTGAAAAATGATGATCTAGAAAGTATTTCTCAATCACCTTCACCAGCTTTGCTACTTCTCCAAGCACATACAAAACATTGCCATTTAAAATATTATAGTGTTGATAATCCTTCTCTTACTCATCTTGCCCTATTTCACTGGACTTCACACAATACTAAAATTTGAGTCATACAAATTCCAGAAGTAGTAATGTTGAGGAAAGGGTGGCAACAGAAGGAGACTCCAACACATGGCATGCTGGTTCTGTGCTAAGGTGACACCACTATTCCCATACCCACTCTGTTCCATGCCATTTCCCCAACCACTAGAAACAGGATAATATTATCTTTCAAGGCAGACATTATTTCTTTATAAATAATGAAATCTGAAGTATTGGAATCTAAAGCATAAGCGGGATAGCACTGGAATATAAAGTTTATAGATTCCATGATTAGAACAGACTGTTCCAGTTAGACCAGTCACAATCGTAATGCCAAAGGATGTATAAAACAGGAGGAGGAGAAGGCAAAGGAGATAAAGTTACTTCATCACCATACTTATCATCACATGTACAACCCCTTGAAACAATGTATTATATCTGGTGCAAATAGATAGAACAAATTATGTCAAATTGATTTGTTTTACTCACAATTACTGACTTCTTGACGGCATGCTAAAAAGTATTTATAGTTGTAGCTTTTCATCCATGGGTTCTGCTCCTACTGATTCAAATCAACCACAGTTCAAAAATATTCAGAGCCCTCCCCACTAACTAAACCTTGATTTTACCATGTGCTGAGTACTACACCGATGTGTAGCCTCTTGCCATTTCACAGATTCTCAGGCTTCCTCTGACACTCATACTGTATGAGTTGTTTGCCATTTTATATAAGGAACATCATTTTACTACACCACTGTATATAATGACATTTGAGAATTCACGAATTTTGGTATCCATGGGGGTTCCTGGAATCAAATCCTTGTAGATACCAAGAGCCCACTGTATGTCCAAGAATGTGGATGAACAAGTCAGAACTAGAAATGTGTGACTTAGACTGCAATAAAAATGGTGATGTTCTATACATGATCAATTCCTTAAGGGTGTGATAAAGATCTTTTCTTTCCCCACCGAAAATTTTCACTCTTTTTAGAAGACAAAGAATGTAATCAGGTGGCACACAGTAGCTGATAATTTAAATAGTTACACAATACAGTAGAGTCTCACTTATTCAACACTCGCTTATCCAACGTTCTGGATTATCCAACACATTTTTGTAGTCAATGTTTTCAATATATCATGATATTTTGGTGCGAAATTTGTAAATACAGTAATTACTACGTAGCATTACTGCGTATTGAACTACTTTTTCTGCCAGATTTGTTGTATAACATGATGTTTTTGTGCTTAATTTGTAAAATCATAACTTAATTTGATGTTTAATAGGCTTCTCCTTAATCTCTCCTTATTATCCAACATATTCACTTATCCAACGTTCTGCCGGCCCGTTTATGTTGGATAAGTGAGACTCTACTGTATCTAATAACTTAAACATTAACTGAATTCTACAGTAGACCTTGAAGAGATTGCTCTAAATCAGGGGTCCCCAAACTAAGGCCCAGGGGCCGGTTGCGGCCCTCCAAGGTCATTTACCTGGCCCCTGTCCTAAACTTTAGACTTGGGGTTGATCTAAGTCTGCCTGGTCTTTGGAGGTCTTTTAGCTCACCTATGGTCTTATGAGATCATCTAGATGGTTTTTAAAGGTCTCTTTGCTTAGCTACGGCCTTATGAGACCATCTAGATGGCTTTTGGAGGTCACTTTCCTTACCTATGGTCCTATGAGACCGTATAGATGGCCTTTGAGGGTTCCTTTCCTTACCTATGGTTTTATGAGATTGTCTAGATGGCCTTTGGGGGGCCCTTTCCTTACCTATGGTCTTATGAGACCATCTAGATGATCTTTGCAGGTCTCTTTGCTTACCTATGGTCTTATGAGATCATCTAGATCAGGGGCCCCCAAACTAAGGCCCGTGGGCCGGATGCGGCCCTCCAAGGTGATTTACCTGGCCTCTGTCCTAAACTTTAGACTTAGGGTTGGCCTAAGTCTGAAATGACTTGAAGGCATACAACAACAACAATCTTAATTTTGGACTATTTCATCATAGTCCGCCCCCCTAACAGTCTGAGGGACTGTGAATCGGCCCTCCACTTAAAAAGTTTGAGGACCCCTGTTCTAAATAAACCAACTATGCTTTCAAGCAGAGATTAACTTGCTACTGGAAATCAGCTTGTAGTATCTACAGCAGGGGTCCCCAAACCAAGGCCCACAGACCGGATGCGTTATTTATCCAGCCTCTGCCCTAAACTTTAGACTTAGGGTTGCCCTAAGTCTGAAACGACTTGAAGGCATACAACAATGACAATCCTAATGAACATGACTATCTCATCAGCCAAAAGCAGGACCACATTTCCCACTGAAATTATTCTTCATTTTTTTGCACGAATAAGATATGTGCAGTGTGCATAGGAATTTGTTCTTTTTTTTTTTCAAGAGTCTTGGGGACTGTGAACTGGCCCTCAGCTTAAAAAGTTTGAAGACACCTAATCTACAAGTTGGGAACATAATTCTGGAGGAGAGGGACCTAGCTCAATTGTAGAGCACATGAACACAGTGTTAACAGAAAGTTAGAGCAAATAATAGGTATAGCCTCTACCTAAAACAAATAAGAACACTGCTCATGGTAAATATACAGGCTGGCCTTGGTTATAGGGCATTGTCTTATGGCCCTATAGTATTATCTCAAATTACCTGACATGCTGAGTATAGAAGAGCATAGAGGATGTTGAAATATGCCCCATTCCTGATCGGCATTACACAGACAAGAGAAAGTATTGGAACTGGCCCTATCATTTCCTCAGTGCATGACCTTGCAGGAAACTGGAGAAATTGCCATACATGTAGGAAACCTTCTCAGGGATGGAAAACAAAAGCACCTCATGACTGCAAAGCCCCAGGTCCCAGCTCATACGGCTGCATGGTAGCAAGACGGCTCTCTTGAGGCCCGGCCTAGCCAGCCAATGTGTCGTCCCCAAGCGCATTCTGACACTGATAGAGGGGGAGAAAGAGAAGAGAGCCTTGTTCTTGGGCCAAGACTGAGCCAATTCAGTCTCCATCTCCCCTGGGGTTTCTTGGGTGAAATGTGTCTCTGTAACAGCTGTGTCTGTAAAATGTATGGAAATGCCAATAAAACCTGTATCAAAACTATATGGATATGGATGGGGATATATATATGTATGTATATGAGACAGAAATTAAGAGTACACAGGGAATTCAGCAGGGCTGCTTCCCTTGGAGCCATAAACACCCTGAACAAGAGACCAAGCAAAGTCACCAAGTCCAGTAGCTGAAAGGAGCAGCTCAGACAGCCAGGCGCTCCTAGGGAATGGGAGGAGGCCAGCGGAGGGGGGGGGGGGGCAGGAGGCAGATATTCATTTGGTTGATGGGAAAGGTTAGTGGCCAACATAGAGCTGAGGTGCACAAGTCAGCAAGCAAAAGAGAATTAAAAGTGATTCCCTCCCACTTACCTGCCTGTCATCCCCTTTGTTCTAATACATTTTTTTGTATTTTTTTGCAAATCCACAGATGCAATATTATTCTGGAAATTGTACTAAGACAAGCAATTTCCAGAATGGACACCACATTTGAGTGTTACAGCAAAAACTGTGGCATCTTAAAGACTAAGAAATGTTAATCTTAACTGTTATTAGATAAAGCACCTCGACTCTTTTCAAAAGACAAGGATCTTGTATAGTTGACAACAGTATGAGAACATGGCTGTCCTTAAGCAAAGAGCCCACTGCACCTAAATTCCCAGCAGTAAAAATTATTCTCACAACAAAACTTTAATGATAATTCACCGGAGAAGACAACAAAATTCATAAACGTCAAAACTCAACAGGAAGGCTTCTATAAAAAAACCCAGTCAAGGAAGATTAAATTCTGTGGTAACAGTAGGGGGACCATGGAGAGGCAGCATGAACTACAGTAGAGTCTCGCTTATCCAGCCTCCGCTTATCCAACATTCTGTAATATCCAAAGCAGTCTGCCTTTTAGTAGTCAATGTTTTTGTAGCCAATGTTTTCAATACACTGCAATGTTTTGGTGCTAAATTTGTAAATACAGTAATTAATACATAACGTTACCATGTATTGAACTGCTTTTTCTGTCAATTTGTTGTAAAACATGGTGTTTTGGTGCTTAATTTGTAAAATCATAAAGTAATTTGACATTTAATAGGCTTTTCCTTAATCCCTCCTTATTATCCAACATTTCCGCTTATCCAACGTTCTGCTGGCCCATTTATGTTGGATAACAGTGACTCTACTGTATTTTCAAACTACTATTTCAGAGCCAACAGTCAATTTTTTCCTGAACATCTGAAGTCCAAGTTCCAGGGTTAAGAAACACTCTCTTTGTCATACAGCATCACATTGACTAGGAAAAATCACACAAAGTTTCAGGTCTTTGATGCCCTCCTGCTCCCATGACTCTTTCCAAAATACCTCATCTCCACCTTGTTCTATCCTATGATTTCCCTGTCATCCATGGTGTTCTCCAAGGCTCTAATGCCTGTCAATATTCATTCATCACTAACAGATGGGAGGTAATCCTTTTGTTTTGTTTTTAAACAATTCTTCAGATCTAGCATGGTTATGTCATAATGGCAGCCACTAGCATAAACAAACAAACAAATGGAAAATGTTTGGAGAAGATTTCTGAAATTCTCAAGAAAATGTCTGTAGAGAAATTTTGACTCAGGTCTAACCACCTCCAATCTCTTTGATACAATCCCTCTACAACTTCAGATATGAGCCAAGGCCATTCATGGGTTTCCCCCATTCATTGCTTTCCAGAGTCCGCTTCGCTCCGCAGCACACATTCATAAATCCTGGGGGTTCGTTCATTAATTTCTATTAAAAAAATTCCCACAATCTTGCAATGCCAGAAGATTATCTTTTTAGATTCTGCAACCCAAAGAAGCCAAACAGACTGCATCTCCCTCTTCTCCCAAAATTGTAACTTGGAATGTCTACCTAGCTGCACCTAGATGTGTGTACCCAATTTGCATAATATCACAACAGGACATAGGGCAAGAGGCAAAGGTACCCCCTGTTTCCATAGATAAACTCCTTACTAATTCTGTTGGCTGAAGTTTTTTGTTCTTTTTACATTCTGTTATATTGTATTGTTCTGGGCATGGCCCCATGTAAGCCACCCCGAGTCCCCGTTGGGGAGATGGTGGCAGGGTATAAATAAAGTTGTTTATTATTATTATTATTATTATTATTATTGACACAACGATGTTGTATGACACAGCAAACAAGATAGATATGCTGGATTTCGTTTCACAAAACCACAAGTCGAACACTTCCCAAGTGTCTAGGACTGTGTGATGTATTTTTATTATTATTACTATTATTATTTTTCCACTGATCCCATTTCATTGGTATATTTGCCATTGAGAAGTTTCTCAGCTTTCACTGATATCCACTGATGAGGATCAGTGCACAAGTAGCAAGAGAGGCTTCCCCCATTGTAATGTTTATCACTTATAATTACTCAGTGTTTTTACTGAACCCTCCTCCTTTGTGAATACCCAAACTGAATTGTTAAGTCAATCAGGAATTCATTTACATGTTGCCACACCACATTCCTGGAGTTCATGCCTCTCTCAGGGGCAGAACAGATGGACTGAAATTTTGAACCAACTTTGAACCAGCTGTTTATTTTTTCCAAAACGGGGAAACAGCAATCAACAATGACATCAGAGGGAATCTCCAGCCAATGAGAGCCTGGATCCTAGCCGAACCGCTTTTCAGCCAATCAGAAGCTGGCAGTTATTCTGAATAGCTAACAAAGTAAATTAAAATGCTCTGTATTTTCCAATGCTTTGTTAGTACTTTGAGCTCCTGCTCTACTTTAGCCATTGAGAATAAAGATCTCCGCCTTGCCTTCAAACTCGTTTTTGCTTCTTTTGGCCTTCTAACTGGTTTGCACGCTGGGCTTCTGAACCCTGCGATTTAGGGGAACTGAAATCACACAACTGTTCTTTGAAGGGGACAGAACAACTCACACATAGTGGATGGATGTACAAGAAATAAACAGCATCCCTTGAAGAAAACCCAGTGGCTGATAAGGTAGAATAATCTTTCCTAGTGTGATACCCTCAAAGTTTATTGGACTACAACTCCCCCATCATATCCAATAAGCATTCCCAAATAACAATACTTTATAAAGCTTTACAACAACCTTGCAGACAGCCCAAGCAGGGCCGGGCTGTGGTGCAGGCTGGTTAGTAGCCAGCTGCAATAAATCACTATGACTAAGAGATCATGAGTTCGTGGCCAGCCCGTGGCGGAGTGAGCACCTGACCATTAAAATAAAAAACAGCCCTGCTCGTTGTTGACCTAAGCAACCCGAAAGATAGTTGCATCTATCAAGTAGGAAATCTAGGTACCACTATGTGAGGAGGCTAATTTAACTAATTTACAATACCATAAAAATCGTCCAGCAGCGTTTGGAATAAGGAAGTCGGCATCACAGTGGATGATGAAGTAGCTGCTCCCCCTGTGGCCAGAATCGACCATCCCCTCAGGATGCTGGAAGCTGGAGAAGGTTAAATTGCTTCTATGTCTGTCTCTAAGTTCATATGGCATTGAATGTTTTCCTTGTATGTGTACATTATGATCCACCCTGAGACCCCTTCGGGGTGAGAAGGGCAGAATATAAATACTGTAAATAATAAAATAAATAGGAAAGACTGAGTTAGATCTGCAGCCTTCATGTAGTATCCACAAAACATTTAGCTCAAGTTCTGTAATCCACAATATCCCTGCTTTTTCCTGGGCGTAAAACTGTCATATTTCTGAAACAAGTAATCAAAACCTACCTTTGGAAGAGTATTTTTCAACTCTTCTGCACAACTCCAACACACACATACACACACACACACACACACACACATTATTAAGGCTATTAACAATTTGAATTTTCAGTATTCAAAGGGCAGAGGAACATTCTGCATATGCAACACTTCTTTTGTTGACAGGGGCAGAAAAAGAGATTCCATTTCTACTGCAGAATTAGTGGAAGCAGAGCCACTATCAGCCTGGCAGGAACTTTTCTATAACCATAAATTGGTGAGACTATAGTCTGCCAGAGGGAAAGCAGTACCAGACGAAATTGAAGATATCTAGGATACTTTCTGGAACAGAGGATGGGGAGTAGACACTGGGTTGTATAGGAAAAGAAATGAGCATGAGGAGGATTTAAACAGAATATGTAGGGCAAACTAATGAAAAGAATAGTAGATGAACTGCAGAAACAGGTTTGCTGGCTTGTAATGCTAAACTTCCTTTGATGAGAACTGGGGCTGAGAACACCAAAAGCTATCCCATAAGCATGATACCACTTTCCTAAAAGTCTCAAAGCACCATTGTTAAGCCTCAGGTCTTCTCTTCCCCCATAGAAGACCCATCACTGTCAGTCACCAGGGCACAAGGTCACACCTAGAAACGTGAACCCCAGACCAGGCTCAGGAATCACACTTAAGCCACACACAATTACTACACTATATGCAGCACTAATAAAAAAGGCTTGAAGTTTTCCTAGTGCCACACAGTAAAAGTATTTATAGAATTCCAGGCGTGAATGGGCTGCTTAGAGTCCGCTCCTCCTCGGCGTCAGTATCTCCAGGAATTATTTGGCCTTTGCACATTGTTGCTTTCACTGAGAGATTGCACTCGACCTACAGGCACCCAGCCAAACAGGCCAGCAGTGTTCAAGACTTCAGACACTCGTGGGGGAAAGGGCAGCTCAGTGCATGTTAATGAAGCTTATTTATGTTGCCCCCCCCCCCCCCGCCCGAAAGGAATAATAGAGAATACGGAGAAGAAAGTCAGGGATAAAACATATAAGATTGGCAACATTTACTATAGGGAAGGAGAATATTTGCCCCTACATACAGTATGTTGTTAGACTGGAGCTCCCATTATCCCACATTATTGGCTTGGCTGGCTACGACACATGGAAGTTGCAATCCAATAAGGTTTGTAAGGTCACACTTTCCCAGCATTGTGCTCTAAAATGTTAGAAGTAGCAGATGTAGTGAGATGGAAGAAGAGGAAACAAAGTCAAACGTGAAGGAACAGAAAAGAAAAATAGACTCTTGATATAGTGAGCATAGTGTAAGCCAAGGGTGGGGAAAAGGGCATCTATCACACTCCTAATCTCTAAAATATAGTCTCTAGATTTTATGAGAGAGAAGGTTCCATTCACATGATGACAGAAGGGTAAACCTTTAAAATATCTGATAAATCTGTGATCCCCGCCACATAGAATTGCATTATGTAAAAAAAGGAGGAGGACTTAGGGAAGGGAAATCAGAAGGGTTTCAATATTTCTACTAAAGAGGAGAATTTTTAAGACTGAGCCAGGGTGTGCTGTGTTTTATGTAATTTAATAGAGTTGTTTAATGAATTTGGAGCCCCCGATGGCACAGCAGATTAAACCACTGAGCTGCTAAACTTGGTCAGAGATTCGAATCCAGGGAAAGGGGTGAGCTCCCACTGTTAGCCCCAGCTTCTGCCAAGCTAGCAGTTCGAAAACATATAAATGTGAGTAGATCAATAGACCCCGCTCTGGCGGGATGGGAACAGCATTCCATGCAGTCATGCTGGCCACATGACCTTGAAGGTGTCTACAGACAACACCGGTTCTTTGGCTTAGAAATGGAGATGAGCACCAACCCCCAGAATGGGGCACAATTAGACTTAAGGTCAGGAGAAAACCTTTACCTTTACCTTATTTTTCACTGTGTTTTTAATATCTCCATATTTAATTATATTTTAATGTTTATATATGTTAGGTTTTAATTTACACATTGTTACATTTTTACTATTAGCCTCTTTGACTCTCCTTTGGTAGAGAAAAAGCAGAGTATAAATATATAAGAGGAAGAGGAGGGAGGAGGGGTAGTTTATTGGTTATAAGAAAGCTTTCTAAAGAAAGGATTTTCCCAAGTGCTATGGATCCCTTCTAAAGGCCGATTTAAGGCAAAAGGCTCTTCCTTTTCCGCCCTCCACTTTCAAAAATGGGAGCTGACTCTTCTCAGCTGCATCTGCTTAAAAGAGAGCAAGCACACATGGTCCTTGGAACATCCCCAAAACCTTGCCGTCTTCCAATCCCCCTCTAGCCCCAAATGGGGAAAGGCCTTTTGAAAGCTCCCTGGACTATTACAGGGCAAAGGATAAACAGACAGAATAAATATAGAGTTGCTTTATTACAAGGCCAGCCCACGCTGGTGGCTGGCTGATTCCAGGGCACATCCCTCTTACACCACACCAGGCCAGACCTCAATAAAGGCCAGATTGGAGATGCCTTGTGTTCATTTACGACTCCAGCATGCATCCCAGCACCCCTTCCTGAGCATGCGTGGGGTGGGGGAGACCTAAGTGGATAACAGCAACGCATCACACATGATTTTTCAGCAGGGAATACCTAAAAATACCATTTGTTTTCAAAACTAAAACTAGATCTTCATAAAACAAATTACAGATCTAGTGCAGTGTGGGGGTGAGGAGGGGAGACCCGATTGAAAGGAAAGAAAAACAGACACAATGACTAAGAAGTGAGGATGAGCAAATAAATAGACCAGGACATGCTCCTGTCACACTGGCACACGTGCTGATTGTGGTAGAGAAGACCTAGTGGTTATTTTCTTCATTTCCTGGGAGGGGTAGGGTTGGGTAATCCTCTCTTCACACTGTTTTTTTTTCCCCCAATAGCACTGGAAAGTTTTTTTTTAGTCTTATAATAATTTTGACCTGAATACCAAAAGCCATAGTTAAGATCCCAGGTCCTTAAGCAGAGTTGTATATCAAAGGACTATGACTTACGTATCAAGCTCCCTGGGCCATTATGTTTTACAGGACTATTTTGAGGAGCTCTAAATTAGGCTGATTCCTTCAGAAATCCTAGTGGTAGGTGCAGGCAATATGTGAACTTGATCCAATTATAGGTAAAAGGAAAAGGCCACACTGACATGGCTGACTATACTCCGTGCCTTCTTAGTCCTAAATTAAAAGGCCAGTGTATCAGGAGATCTAAGACCTAAACCAGGATTTGTTATATATCATAAGTCAAAGGAGCCAAGGAGGACTATACAAGATTAATCAATGGTCTGACCCAAAGCTTGAAAAAGGTTACAACTCCAAAATCACCCAGAAAAAAAGTAACTTTAGCAAGGTCTAGCTTGGTATTACAGTAGCTTCGTGTGTTCAAGAAAATTCACATTGTTGTACACAAGTTAAATTATACCCTGTTTCCCTGAAAATAAGACATCTCCGAAAAATAAGACCTAGTAGAAGTTTTGCTGAATTGCTAAATATAAGGCTTCCCCCGAATGTAAGACCTAGCAAAGTTTTTGTTTGGAAGCATGCCCAGCGCCTGCCAAACAGAACACCAGAGCATGCAGGATTGGTAAATGTACATACCAGTTGTACATGTAAATACGTAATGGTAGTAACAAGAAATTCTTGACAGGATTCACAGTTTGTCTGGTTATGCTGGTTTGTGATGACAACTACTTTACAGTATAAAATAAATGTTCATTTTTTTGTTCAACAATAAATGTGAATTCGTCTTCATGGAAAAATAAGACATCCCCTGAAAATAAGACCTAGCACATCTTTGGGAGCAAAAATTAATATAAGACACTGTCTTATTTTCGGGGAAACACTGTATGAGCTGTGCAAAACATCTCCATGTAACTAAAAGAAATTTTCATGGTGGCAAGATTTAGATGTTTGTACATCTGGGAATTTGCCTGTACAATGACAAAGGTGAATTCAAACTGTTAGAAATGACCCTCTAAAAATGAAAATAAAGAAAGGAAGGGTTTCAGATCCAAGCAATGCAGAAATGACATGTGTCAGACATGTAGCATCTATTATGTTTTTCCTTAAAATCCTGATTCATCTACCCATGGCTGCCCAAACTGAATGAAACTTGCAGACTTTTCATTCAAAAATAACTCTTTGGTTACCCCAAGCTTTCTTCATTTTTGAAGAATACTGTTACTTTTAAACAACAGAGACAGAAATTCTTGCCAATCTATTGCAAATCACTCAGAGCAGATACCATCTGTCTTCTGCCATCCCATGCTGGAAAGCATAGTAGTGATGTTGCCATAATTAAGCTTATTCCAATATGCAGTGTAAGATTTTATTATACACTGCAGAAAAGCCTATATTGAATTAGCACTGAACCTAACAGAATTCAAACTTACCAACCTGCATAACAAGTTGGAGGCCTATGTTCATGTGCAGCAAGGCTTAGAAGCAGAGATTGGACTGGCCCATTGAGAACCCAAGAGAATTTAAAATCATGATGATCTAAATAGTTCAGAATACAGAAAATCTAAGCCCATCAAAATCATTCCAGGGCAACTCAAAAGAACTCTATGACATAATACTTCCTCCAGCATTCCTTCTTCCCTTCAAAAAAAGGAAAATGTGCATCTTTGCTACTGACAAGGTTCTGTGAATTCTGCAACTGGATGACATAATTATTCTTAGTATAGTGGTGTTTATTTTTAATAGTCAGGTCTTCAGGTCTATGTGAACATAGCTTATGAATATGATCAACAGTTACTGAAAAAATACAGGAGTACCTCAACATGGCTGACACTTAAGCATACTGAGGGTGCCACAATCGGTGATGGTACACAAGAAGCCATGAATCAATGGATGCATTTGCAGTCAGTTATTTCCAAGCAGTTGTATGCATGTGCATGCATGTTTGATTTCAGAAAGGGTGAATGATGGAAAATTCAGCCTTTTATGGCAGCCAATTATTAATGGTATAGGGGTAAAGCGAATGGGTTGTCAGGGAGCCCTCGTTAATGCTATTCCTGCACGTGTATGGACTTATGCATGCCTATGCGCGCACACACAGTCCACTGTGCACTGAAAGGAAGGTGAATCTCTGTGCAAGGGCAAGTGTGCGGAAGCTGTTCACATCCCCTAGCCTGAGGCTGCCGGGTGAGGAGTAGGGCAGCGCCAGGGTCGCCAGGTTATCGGACGATAACAAGGCACCACAACCCAAGCACGGGACTTCCAGCAATGCAAGCCTGCTTCCTTTGTTTTGGGAAAACAAGTACAAGAATGAGACCTTTGCTGGAATGTTGTTGCCCAGCCTAAACGTATCCCCAATTTTACCAGTGCAAGTTGGTGCCATTCTCACTCTCTAATCCCAAACCAAAGAAAGAAAAGAAAAGAAAGAAAGACAAGAAGTCTTTATGAAGTTTGTAGGGAGAAAAGCTAGAAAATATAGCATTTATTTCTTCTTTCTGAATTCAGAAGTTGCACGGGGGCACTGCCGGAGGGATTTTGGTTTGACAGCATCCTCCTGAACAGAAGCAGGACAGTCACCAGCCAGAAAGAACAGTCTCTTCCTGAAAGTTTGCAAGTACTACATGTCAAATTAAAAGTCCAGCGAGGTCTCAATAAATTGGAACATGGCCTAAAAACAATAAAAAAATAAATTGAATAATGAAAATATTCTAGATCAGACGTGCACACATGCAATTAAGTTTCAGGAGTGTATTGACAAAGGGATGTGTCATTTTCTGACTGCATTATGGGAAGCATGGTGTGCAAAACTCATAAACAATTATCTTTATGCAAAATGTTTATGACATCCAGGTTTAGTCACAAGACCACTATCATGATAGCTGTAATATCTTTGCCACTAATATAATATGTATTCAGCATGTCATGTTATTGAATTGTTTGGACATACAAATGCAAGAAGTGAGAGACTTTGTGCTATTCTGTGAATGTCTACTGCGTATTAAAATATCTTGATTAAAATTATTGTGCTTTGCTATTACATTTATGGCTGAGAGTGAATAATATCTTGACTATGATATGCCACCCTGAGAAGCACCCCCCCCCCCTCCACTGCCCCTGATACCTCAAACCATGGATAATAGTGAACCCTATATGATGATAGCATCACACTGGAGAACCTAGAGAGGCCCACAAACACTTCAGGAGGGGAATATTTTTAGAAAGATGGTATTTGAAGCTGTGGATATTGATTCCATGCACAAAGGGACTCCACTTGAAAAGGTTTAATCCAACACCAGTTTTGGAAGAGTTGGAATTGTCAATCAGTAGGGGGAGAAAGTAATTAAAGGTGACTTTTGGAATAACAGGTTAATTTATTCATAGGAATGCCATAAGTCAAAGCCAGCATTGCAGCACATAATAAAGCAGTATATTAGTTCCCCCATTCCGTTAGCTTACTGTCATCTAAGCCACACTTTTTGCATTCACTTCCATTCCTGTCAGAGAGCAGCTGCCCTCCAAAGGGAGGTGTAACAAAGGAATGAAGTGGACCACACTTCCACTACTAGTTCGAGAGAGCTCAACTATACTTGATTCCACAACTAACAGATCAGTGGGTTTTAAAATGACAATTGAAGCATGATATATAAATAGAACTACTATTTGAACAAGAGTATATTGAATTTTTCTGAAAAACGTTTTTAATGAAATCTAAGTTCACTTAACAAAACACACTGAAAAAAACACTCAGCAGTTGGAAATTCTAGTAGACCCAGAAAATACTGATACAGGTTTACTCTCCCTTATCTGAAATGCTTGGGGTCAGAGGGTTTTTTTTTTATTTTGGGGGATTTTGGGAAAGCTGCATTTCCATATGCAGATTGGATAAGGGGATGACAGGAAAGGGGGCTAATCATATGTTACAGACTAACATGATCAGATGTGAAGGGAATTGCATCTGGAAGATACCAGGCTGCAGAAGGCCCCTTTAACACATGATCCCTGAGCACAACAACATTAATGTACCCAATGTCTTAAAATATGCATTTCCCCTAAACCTCCATTGCCCCAGGTTCTGCCCCAAACCCCTCAAATTCGCATCCTTGATGGAAGAACACAGCAGATCTCTGCCCTTGGGCAATTCATGCACGATGTGGGGAGAGGAGGCACGTAATAAGAAAAATAAAATGCATAAGGGAAGCAGTAATTACTGCGTGGCCGACAAGAGGCTGCTTCCTCAGGGCCATCATTATGTGGCTAAATTTAACGCCCCACTCCAAGGGGGGAGCGTAGCACCCGCCCGGCCGCCGGCTCCTGCTACCTTCCCCCGGTGCCTGCTGAATGGCAGCCAAGAAAGCCATAAAGCAGGTCAGCGGGGTTTTTAATAGACTATTTACCAAGATGCTGTTTTTACTGCCGAGGTTTTTCTCATTTTATCTCTCCATTTTTACTCTTTTACCCTTGAACAGACTAAGCTGTATTTTCTGGTTTGGTCTCTCTCTCACTCACTCAATCTCTATTTTCAGGACTCTAAATTTATATGGTATGTCCCCCTTTTTTGGTAAATATTTGCCATGACTATGCCAAAGCCCATCCAGTTGAAAAGGCCCCTTGGCCCACAAAACAACCCGGGAAAGACGCGAATCTCATTAGTACCAGTCATGAAAAGGGGCCATAGAGACAGTGCATCTTATAGACCCTCTGAACTCTCCACACGTGGATATATATTTAGCTATGTGTGTGCTTACAGTCAGAGATTGGGACAGTCTGGGCACATGCACATTGGCAGAATAATGGCCATTTCATCAGGCCAAAGGAGCCAAGAGGAAAGCCGCTGAGAGATGGGGTCTGCAGCTACTGCTTGTCCAATATCCTCCTGTCTGGAGTTGGGATTTGGAAGAGCTCTCTCCCTAGTTAGGCAACCCTCACCCCAAGGAAGTATAGAAGAGTCTCAGAAATGTTGGCACTGTCAGTTCTCAATTTCTTCATCTCTCCATCTCTCATACCCAACCCCAGGGCAGCCCAGGAGACCACAATGCAATCCCACAATTGACTACTAAATGAACAGGGACTCCATGGAAAGTAAAAGATAAGAGATGAGAAGGGGAACACATATTTTCATTGGTTCAGCCCAGAAACATGATGGTGAGGAGACAGCATTTGAATCTGGTCTTGAATGACATGACATGCAGCCCCAAAGCATACAGCAGACTCTAAATTCTTAGCTTCTAGCCATGTGGCATCAGACACAGGTTTGAAAACGCTTAATGTTCTCAGCTTATTAGAATCAAATTGGTTTCAAAATGTTTGTTAAGAAATGAAAACTACGCACACACTGTTTTTCAAACAGGCACATTCATAATTTCTAAATCAAGATAATTTCCTAATTATTTAGCGATGACAGTGTCAAAACATCAATTCAAATCAAAGTGCAAGGGTAATATCTATTAGGTGGAATTTAACATCACTTACAACATATTTCAAAGTACAGTTATCTCTCCACATTTTTTGTTTTAACTTTTGCAGATTATTCATGTATTTGATTAATATGTTCTGTAAGCTCTAGGTCTCCCCGGAAGACTCCATGTTCAACTTCTGCCAGAAATTGGCTATAGAGTCATCCCGGAAGACCTAGGGCTTCCTAGAGCTTAAGAGCTTTTTTAAGTTTAAATTTCTTAAGTTTAAAAAAAAAGGAGGGAAGTTCTACTTGTAGTTTTTCCACTTTTGGTGGGTCCTACACCCCTAACACCCACAAAAGTAGAGGGCCTACTGTAATACTATTTATAAACTTCAGCCATCCATATATTTTGGATAACATTCCCCACCATTCCAACTATTGACCATAGTAGTTGATGCTGATGAGACTTGTACAAAATATTTGGGTTATGTTTGTTGTAATCCAAAACATCTGTTTGGGAAGCCTGTGTTAAAATATATATATTTTAAAACATCATAAGTTTGAAATAAATGTTTGTAACTAAGTATAAAATAAGGCACACCCAACAGTGATCACCTGCAATGTTCACTTGAAGTCAGTAGAGACACTTCTGCACCAGGACCTGTTTTATTACTGTGTAATGTGTGAAGTTTTACAGATACTTTGGATTGATAAAAAGACAAATAAATGGATCTTAAAGCAAATCAAGCCTAATTCTCTTAAGAAGCCACATTAATTAGTGAGGCTGTCGTATTTTGGACATATCATGAGATTACAAGACTTATAGGAAAAGAATGAGAGCACACTGTAGTGGATTGAGATGGCAATTGATGACCAAGGATCTTAGGTCTCTCTTTCGAAAGGTTACCATAGGTCGATTTTGACTTGACAACAAACAATAGAAATGCATGAATTTGGCCTTTAAAATGAGGGTGGGGAATATGGAAATAGGTTATTAACAAAGGATCTCTGGAATGACTACAGCTAAGAAAAAATAGTTATAATAGCACAGTCTTCTGTGAAAATCTTCTGTGTTCTCTTATAGAATAAAAGAACTAGAGAAATACCTAAGGCAAAAATGGACAGGCCTTTGGACACAAACTCTGGTTTCTTTTCAACTAGAATGTGAAGATCTGCAAAACTTTCCATCCACTCTGATATAATGGCATGAAGAAGCAACAAATATTGAACACAATTTATTAGTAAGCCACCTGATATCTTTATTTGAATTGCTGCCCCAATGGCCTACTCTCTCTGAAGACATAGGCTGGGTAAACAGTAATTATCAGAATGACAACTCCCAGAAAAATGCTCTGTTCCAGACTGATGCCACTGGATTGTCCCCTATATGTGAACTCAAACAAACCAAGTTCACATAGATAGTCACTTCTTGCTGCTATCTGGAAAAGCTGGATTCTACGACTATTGGTTGCAGACAAACAGTGTCTGCCTCTTTATTTCCACTGATATAATTTTAATGTTGTCAAAACACATGAGACAACTTCAAGGTTTATTTAATGTATTCCTAACATTTATTGTTAGAAATTTGTTTATTGTGATTGTAAAGACACTTCTGCACCAGGGCTTGAAGATTGTGATCCAATGTGCAACTAAGAGAGGGAAAATATATAGTCAGGACTGTTCCTGCTGATTTCTTAGTTGTGAAAAGGAAAAGGAAAAGCTATATGTGAAGTAAGATGTTGATCCAAAAACTCCATATTACATTTACTTACTCAGGGTTGGGGAACACATGGTCCTCCAGATATTAACTGAATACAACAACTCTCACCATTATCTATGCTGGCTTGAGTCACAGGAGTCACAACCCAACATCTAGCGGACTACGTTTCCCAGCCCTGGTTCAAACCTTTGCTCCCCGTCATCTGCTTCCAATATTTTTGGCTGAACACATTTGCATTGATTGGGAAACTTGGAAGTTTCCTAAACAGAGATGGTCTAAGAGAAGCTCTCATTTTTTAAATTTTATGCCTCTCCCATCTTTAATTGTTTTGGTGTATGTTCCCCCCTTTCATCTCCTAAATAGCCAAATAATATCAACCTTCATGAATGTGAAACATCTGGAAAAATGGGATTTGTGCTACCTATCCTTTCCAAACACAGCAGGCGCAAACAGAAGTGGGTGCCATAAAACTCAGGAGCAACATACAAGTCACCTTCTTTTGGAGCCAGGAGTTCAGGTCTAATATGTTCTTAAGGAAATCTATAAGAAATAGTGGGCTGCTTGGACACACAAGAGACTTCTGTTATTTCTTTAAAGGCCAGATGTACAGGCAATGCTCTACAATACTCTTGCTGTCCAAAAGCAAGTTCTGGTGAGTCGATCCTTTGCCCAACATGGAAAGGAGACATGCTCTCATCCCCCAAAGGAGTTCCAAGGGAGTGGAAGGCCAAATTGTCTCCAGTGGTAGCTTGGTCAACCACAACACCCTTTGATAGAGAGGTGTTAGGTCAACTACAAAACCCACTCCTTGATCATATTTACATCTACACGTCATAGCAATAAACTATATAAATGCTACAGATACACTGGCTTGGATGACTGTCTCCATCTAAATAAATATAAGCTGTATCTAAATAATGCACTGTGCACACACACACACATCTTGTCCGAATGGCTTCAGCATATACCGGAGGACTAAGGGGAAAGTAACCAAGTAGTAGGGACCATCAGTTAGAGCAGCACCTTGATATGCTCATATAAATGAAGGAAGGTCAGGACTTGGGAAAGTATTTTTTTGGATCAGAAGCCCTAGAATCTTCCATCTAGAATAGCCAGTACTCATTCTGCCTAGGAACTTTGAGGAGTTGTAATAAAAAATATATTTTCCCCATGCTCTTGAGGGTGTCTCTTCACTGTAGAATTAATTCAGTTTGACACTAGTTTAACTGCCACAGCTCAATGTTATGGAATCATGAAAATCACCATTTTATCAGGTCATTTCCCTTCTCTGCTGAAGAGTGTTGATGCCTTGCCAAACTACCATCGCCTACCACAGGAAGGTAAATCTGTATAGAACAATATAAGACACAAAATCCTGTAAGAGCCCCTTGAAAAGCAGTGCTGTTTGTGCAGCAGGTAGAAGACTTTTCATTGCAATATGTCCATTCTGTAGCTGTAATAAAAAAAATGGCTATATTTGAATGACACTCATAGTCCTAGAACAGTGGTTCTCAACCTGTGGGTCAACAGGTGTTTTAGCCTACAATTCCCAGAAATCCCAGCCGGTTTACCAGCTGTTATGATTTCTGGGAGTTGAAGACTAAAACATCTGGAGACTCACGAGTTGAGAACCACTGCCCTAGAATGTGTTATGCATGCCTTGCGAGTTTGGCCATGTATTGTCCTACAGAAAGGACATACAAGAATAATGTGTCACTATCAGTGTAATTATCTTCTTTAACACACTAATCCAATCTGGGGAGAGCGCAGATGAGCTCTATCAGCTCCAGCTCCATGCAGGGACACAAGAGAAGCCTCCCACAAGGATGGTAAGAACATTAAAACATCCGGACGTCCCCTGGGCAACGTCCATGCAGATGGCCAATTCTCTCACACCAGAAGCGACTTGCAGGTTCTCAAGATGTTCCTGACATGGAAAAAAAAAACCACACTGATGTCCAAATGACCATATTTAAGTAATAGGGTACCTGTTTTCTACCAAGCGATTTCTACCAGCCTTCACCCAGACACACCTACAGTCATTGGTATCATGTTCATTAGATTTCAGATCTTTAGAAATTTGCTCATCCTCTGCATAAGCTCAAGAAGCCTGCAACTTCCCTTTTGAACTCATCCTCTCCTATTTGTGCTTGTTCCCTAGAGATCTAGATGTTTATATCACAGTATATAAACAACCCAAGCAATATTATTGCACATTTAGGAGTGAAGGCAGTGACTAACTACAAACCAACACAAAATGGTACTCTGTGTTAATGACTATGTGATGTGGTTTGGATCATAAGTAATCTCTTAAGACTCCTAAAATTATTCAGGTCAAGGGGGAAATTACACATCTTCCTCCTGATCGAAATTCTACATATCTATCCATCCTGGCACACACACAGTCTCCCCCCAGGGATGCTAGGCTACAATTCCCCTAACTATCAACCACCACAGTCAATGGTCATGCTTGTAAGAATGATGAGAACTGTAGATGAATTTCTTGAGAAGATGGCAAGTACTGGGAAGACTACTCTGCAGATCATATAAACATTTGGGTTTAATTTAAATTGCAGTATTTTGACAAAGCCAATAAAAGTTAATGGTGGAGGGACAAGGAGACATGGGAGGAGCATAAGAATTAGTAAAAATGCTTCCTCTACTGTTGTCCTGGTTGCTGGCAGTGATGTTGGGAACCCCTTTGATTTCTAAGCCTTCCAGAAAATACTGACTATTCATTTTTAACTCCCTGAAAGCCTGAGAGAGTTAGAAACACATCACACGTTCTCATCTTCAAAACTCACACAAAGTTCTGCTCCTGGATGAAATGGCTTCTGCAAAGAGCCCTGAAGTATACACACATTCCAGAAGCTCCAGCCAAGACCATCCTGAACCTCTTCAGTACCATATATTACTATCAGATGCTTTGTCAAATTTCAGAAAAATCAACCATTACATATAGAATTGGTGGAGGAACAAATGAAGCCATCATACCTAACTAGTTTCAAGAAGAGTGAAATTGGGGGAAGTAAGAGTACATCTTCCGTCCTTGCTTTATAGGGAATATTTATGCCTCAAGAGCAGGAGAACTGAATTCTATTCATGGCATGCCTTGGAAAGAAAAGTAACAAAGCACAGCCTTCCTGGCCAGCTGAAGCATGGCCAGAAGGCCTCAAACACTACATGATGTAATAGCCACAGCCCCAACTCATGGCTCAGCCAACCCTCACCCACATCCTCCACTTCACAAGCAACACAAGCAGAGTACCCTATTCAAAGGCTGGCTCTAGTGACTCACATCTTATTTCAAGAATGGGTCCCATAGAAAGGAACCCAGGTTTGGCACCGGTGTACCCAGCATCCTAGCCAAGAAGGGTCCTTCTCCTGTCGCTCAGGTTTGTTCCCAAGCCTGTGGTCTGCCTCTATTTCAGAGTTTGTTGTGCCCAGTCTGGTTTAAGCAACATGCAGGCCAGCTGACTCACAAGCCAGGGTAAACCGCCTGTGGTTGCGGTAACATGCCAACTCCCTCCTCACCTGATTACGCCTAAATCAATAAATAAATACAGCGGCTCGCCTCTGTGACAGACGCCTCAATGGCAAACAGATGGGGCAGGAGAGGCAAAAACCCATGCCAGGTTCAAGCATAAATACTTACGTGGCCCCATACATAACTCAGACTTGGGCAAACCTAGACTGAGTCACAAGTAAAGGTAATAATTGCCCTGAACAACAGTGTGCATTGACAACAGTTGCTCCTCGGTTATATATTCATGAGATCACCTATATCTTTCTGTATCTCTTTTTTATATAAAGCGTAGATTCTGTATGATGGGACCTTTCATTTGTAGAGAGAATAGAAGCAAGGCAATTTGTATTTAAGATTTTTAAAAGTAACATGAAGAACACATACATTCTGTAATTTATGTTAATGGCACAGATTAAACACATGCTACTTTTGAGGGGCGTGTAGTTGACGCCCCATTCTACACCACCATGTTGTGATGTAGCTCAATGGTAAGACACAAGCTTGCCATTCAGAAGGTTTTAGGCAAAATCAACAGTTTTGCAGGTTAGGACAGGAGAAGACTCCTCCTTGAAATACTGAAAAGCAGCTGTAGCTTAGGGTAAATAACGCTGAGTAAGATGATTCAGAGATTATGCTTAGATTTCAGATCATAGTGAGCTGCCTTATCCTATCTGTTTTAAAGCCATGAAGTCTAGAAACAAAATTGAGAGAGGAAGCAGAGAATGGCAAATTGACTCATGTAATTTTGCACTCAATAGCAGAATACGGCCACAATGCAACGATGGGGCAATGACTTCTACCAGGAAAATCAAAAAGAGATATGGTCTTTCTCCAACACTGCCCAGCTCCAGTGGGTTGGTTTTCAGGCAGCACTGAGAGCTGTAGGGGGAAGGGAGCAGGAAAACCTTTATTGCACTAGGACTTTACCATGAACATGATGTTGGTTTTAAGTTTTTCAGATTGTTGAACTCATGGAATATTGCATACATAAAAAAACAATTAACATCGAGCTCAAATGTGCAGAAACATTATGCAGTGCTATTCTTATTGGACTACATCGTCTCAAATTTCTAGGGAGACTGTTGCATATTTAAATGTCACCTAATGCTAAAATGTCTTAAGCCTGATATTAGTAATTTGCCATGTGGGTGAAAATTCAATTATTTAATCTCCTGAATTTAATCTCCTGAATCTCCTGAAGTGATACTCTCTGGGCAGAACATTACAACATGCTGGTAATGGCCTTAAAGACACGAGAAATAAAAATCTGTGGTAAGAAGATTCTTGTGTCTCATTCTTACTTCTACCATAATCAATAATGATGACATCTGTGATGACTCATGGGCCTTGTAGTCCTGTTCCTAGTACTATTGTGGCAGACGAAGAGGAAAACATGGGGTTTTTGCCGGTTCAGCAAGAGCCGGAGTCTCTTCACCTGCAGGATGTTGATGTTTGCCCTCAAAAATTCAGCCAAACAGGCCTTGGGCAGAACTCCCCCCCGTTTTCCAGGAGGGAAAATTATTCTAAAGATAAGGGAGTCAGGGAGGCTAATCGGAGAAGCCTGAGAATCGCTGCCAAACAAATGGCTGATTAGGTCTGCTTCCCTTGGGAAATTCTAAGGAGTCATGCATCTGGACAGAGTTGGGTTTCGCTTCTCGTTCTCTAGGGAAAGAGTTCTGTTGGCGGGAAAACGAGACCCAATATAGGTGTTTGGCGCGAGGGATTCTTTGCGGAGTCAATTGATCAGCTTGAGGAGAGAGATCGTGTGTGGACTTCGTAATCCCAGATCAAGCTTCAAGCCTTGCCTTGTTTCACGGTTTTACCACGGACTCTGTTCATGCTTCATGTTCGTCTTGCCTCCAGTCACGGATCTAGTCAAGAATCAAGTTTATTTCCAGCCTTGTTGTCAAGCTTCATTGGACTTTAAAGACTCTGTTATTTCCCCACACTATTGCTTGGCAAAGTGTGTGTTTCGGTCAAGTGGATTAAAACTTTGAACTCTAATATCTTATATTGGACAATACATTTCTGGACTATATTTGACCTCATCTGAAAGGTCTGCTTCTGAACTATATTCTTCACTTGTTTTTATTGATTTTATATATTTCTTTAATAAAGATATTAGATAGAGACTGGCCTCTGTGTAAGGTTATTGGTGCTCTGCAGCCAGGGTCCTGACAGCATCAAGATAAAATCAAATTATACACGTTCGGCTAGGAGGACTGGAGCTTGATACAACACTGCCATAGTAAGGACTCAGTTTACATCTTACACCATTTTAAGAATAATAATAAATAATAATAAAACTTTATTTATATACCGCCCTATCTCCCGGATGGGACTCAGGGCGGTTTACAGTCATAAAAGCAACACAAACATTACATAACAACATAAGAAGGAATGTAAGATCAAAAAATTCACTTCTTCACAGGTTCAATTATCTTAAGATTATCTGACAATGAAATTAACAATTAACATGTGAGGATTTATTTCTGACACCTAAAGAGGACTCCCTTGAAAAGGACTCTGGGAGATCACCAGCTATATGGTACTTTGAATAAGATGGGTAGCACATTATCTCTTGCAAGCAGGACAAAGTTACACTCTCTGATAAATGATAAACATGCCACCCTTGTATACATGAAAAATTCCAGTCTTGCCAGAAAACATGGAACCTGACTGCATAGAAAAGAGGGATGTGATCTTTACCCAAAGCTTTTATGGATGACAACAATCTTGTCATGCTTGTTACAGTTTGTAGAATTTGACTTCTACCTTCTCATGAGAAATGCATGGTGGGACATATCCCTTTCTGCCTTTTATCTCATAGGGTAAGTTAGGCTGAAATATGCTCATCAGCACCCCAAACCACCCCACAAACTTCATGGAGAAACACAAATTCAAATCTGTATTTCCTCATCCAATCCCAGCACTTTGGTGACTGCAGAAGGTTGAGAAGTTTTCTCAAGACCCCTCATAATTTCTAAATAATCCAACAAAGATAATTTCCAGTGATGATAGCTAATAATCTTTTTTTTTCTTTAAGGAAGGTAGAAAAGAATAAAGATTGAAAATTAACTCATACCCCATTCACTCAATCACAGCCAAGTGATACAAAAGGTGGCCAAGAGAAATTCTGCAGGTCTGTAGCTTGCCAGATGCGGCAGGTGGTGCCCCTTGACTTTGGAACATGCCATGCTTTCCCAGAAAACCCCGCTCCCATGCTTCTCCAAGCTGCAAACCACAGCCACCTTTTGCTAACGAAAAACATTCCTCAAGAGGAAGGAGGTGACAGGAACAGTAGCTTCCTCTCCCTCCCTCTGCAAATGGAGCTGGCACTGGATTGAGGTTGACTGCCACGACCGATGGACCGTCTGCAATGCATGAAGAGGATTGCCACTGCCTGCCAAACAATAGTCACTTCTCTTAGGGCGAATATTTTTAGCACCAATAAAATGAGAGGCTGGTAAACTGGGCACACAGCAGACAGGTGTTAGGTGAGACAAAGCTGAGCACCACAGGACTAGGCCCGTCCAGGGACAGAGTTTTATTCCAGCCCTACCCAGGACACTTGGCTCTGCCAGCATGAGGCAAACTTTTACTAAACGGAAAAGCCTCATCTTGGGCCGATTCCCCAACCCAGAAAAGTTTAGAAAACTGGCTGAGCAATTCTATGCTACAGTGGTACACCTATGATGAAAAATTAGTAACTTACCTGCTTCACTCCAAGCCATATGCAGAGTGATAATATATGCACCATGTACTATTAATCACAGACTTTACATCTGGTTAATCATCATGAATTTCATGCCACAATTCTGACAATTGTAACTTCGGGAGAGTACTGACAATACTCCATTAGAATATTGTCTTATCACATTGCACTGTTATAGCCCTAATATTCCACTTTATTTGCCATGGTTGCATCGTACAGAATTATGGGGTTGGTAGTTTATTGAGGCTCAAGAGTTCTCTGGCTGAGAATCCTAAATGCTCTTCCTTGAATTGCAACTCTCTAGATTCCACAGGATGCTGGCCAGAAAATGGAATGATAATGTTATAACAGTGTAGTGTAGTGTGAGTTCTCACATAAAATTGCAGTTCAAGTATGATATGAAATTATACATTCCCTAAGGATGATTAATTCCCCATAGTAACCTATGGATGCGAGTGCTGGACCATAAGGAAGGCTGAGCGAAGGAAGATAGACGCTTTTGAACTCTGGCGCTGGAGGAAAATCCTGAGAGTGCCTTGGACCACTAGAAGATCCAACCAGTCCATCCTCCAGGAAATAATGCTCGGCTGCTCACTGGAGGGAAGGATATTAGAGGCAAAACTGAAGTATTTTGGCCACATCATGAGAAGACAGGAAAGCTTGGAAAAGATCACGATGCTGGGGAAAATGGAAGGAAAAAGGAAGAGAGGCCGACCAAGGGCAAGATGGATGGACAGTATCCTTGAAGTGACTGGCTTGGCCTTGAAGGAACTGGGAGCAGACTGGGAGCGGTGATGGCCGACAGGGAGCTCTGGTGTGGACTGGTCCATGAGGTCATGAAGAGTCGGAGACGACTAAATGACTGAGCAGCAGCAGCAAGGATGATTAAAGACTATGACAATGGTAGTCTAGTTTAGATATATCCTGAAGTAAACCCCAACAGCAAATTAGTTCTGCCCTTTATTTCTAGATCCTATACATCATACAGCCAGCCCAAAGGAACACCATTCTATTACAGGACAATCCTGATCAACTCCCCTAATCCGTGATCCACAATTCCCAGTAATCTCCAAGAATCCATAGCTTGCACATAGTCACTGCATATTGATCCTCTCTACCCATATCATGTGGAGGGAAGCCCCACCACCAAGGCAGTTACCCTCGCTGAGCTAGCAGCAGGTTTGACCCAGCACTTACTGACGTCAGTGGGTGGGTGCTCACTCACAGATGTCCACACTCCCTGCTCTATCGCTCACTCAGTCTGCGCAGCTACTGCGGTGACGGACACACAGAGGAGCCGCCTGTTTGTTTATCTTCCTTTTCGACATTGCTTATTTTGATGGCACATCCTTCTGGTCCAGCCCAAGTTGACCCGTGAACCCTCAGCGTCCTGTTTGCTGAAGCTAACTGCACAGAGGCGGACAGAGACACCGCACAGAAATCAGGACCACAGTGTATAAAAATATTCTGGGGAAATTTCTCGGGGGAGAGGTTATATTTGAATCAGATACATCTCAATGACTTACAAACGAGTGGTGAACAGAAATTTGTTCTTAGGCCACAGTATAGGCATGTCCTCTAGCTCAAGGAGCTATAGGTACAACGATCCTTCATGATCCAAGCATTGTGATCACCAATAAACAGGCTGCAGCTAAGAATACCCACAAAAGAAATATCTCTTGCAGAGTAAAGAACAGGAGGGAACACATACTGGTGTGCAACCTTATCTGATATAAATCCCACATAAATTCTGCAACTATTTGAAACCTTCAAACAACACAATGCACTAATAGCACAGGGGTCCCCAAACTTTTTAAACAGGGGGCCAGTTCACGGACACTCAGACCATTGGAGGGCTGGACTATAGTTTAAAAAAACTATGAACACTGCACATATCTTATTTTGAAGTAAAAAACAAAAACAAAATGGGAACAAATACAGCCTCAATGTTAATAATAATCATCATAATAAAAATAATAAAGAGAGTTGGAAGAGACCCCTTGGGCCATTTAGTCCAACCCCTTCTGCCTTTGTGCACCAAAGGTACAAGCAAAGTACCCCTGACAGATGGCTACCCAGCCTGAACACTGTTAATAATAATGGCAATATTGTGCTGTCGAAGGCTTTCATGGCCAGGATCACTGGATTGTTGTATGTTTTCTGGGCTGTATGGCCATGTTCCAGAAGTATTCTCTCCTGACATTTCGCCCACATCTATGGCAGGCATCCTCTGTTTTCAGAGTGTTGCTTCTTATTTACTGTTCTGATTTTTGAGTTTTTTAATACTGGTAGCCAGATTTTGTTCATTTTCATGGTTTCCTCCTTTCTGTTGAAGTTGTCCACATGCTTGTGGATTTCAATGGCTAACTCAACCAGAGAAATCAGCCATAGCAGAGCACTTGATGAACCAACCTGGACACAGTATATTATTTGAGAACGCAGAAATGTTCGACCGCTCCAACAACTATCATGTCAGACTACACAGAGAAGCCATTGAAATCCAGGTTGCCAGGAGGTGGGTACATATATACATATGTGGTGGCAATGTAAATATGTAAATGAATTTTGGGGGAAGGTATTTAGTGAAATAGAAGCCATAATGGATATGAAGATGAGAAAAGGTGCAAGTATTGCATTGTTGTCATTATTTAATGTCAAGAAATTGAAGAAAAAAAAACAGAGATGGATGTCATAAACAATAATAATAATAATAATAATAATAATAATAATAATAATAATAATTTTATTCTTATATCCCGCCCCATCTCCCCAAGGGGACTCGGGGCGGCTTACATGGGGTCATGTCCGGGTACGACAATACAGGTCAAATAAAAACATTAAACAGAACAACATGTTAATGGTAGCAAGGTTGTTGATAGCAAGGTACTGGAAAGATAAAATAAACATACAAATCAAAGAACTATGGAAATTAGCAATAAATGATAAGTTGACATGTAGGTTAAGAGTTAGGAAAGGGGTATGGAAGGAAAATGACAAGGTTTGGGGAAAATATATTGAGAAGGGTTTAAAAGACGTAGATGGGAAATTACCTCCACAAGAAGAAATGGTATTTTGGAAGAATGTAAATTGAAGTGGCTCGGGGGGGGGGGGGCACAGAGGTGAATAAAACATACAAGATATATATGCATATACAGTTGATGCAATGAAATAAGTGTGAAATATAAGAGTGTTGATAGTACTGATGTATTGATGTATCTTAAGAAAACCAATTAAAATTTTTTTAAAGGACACCATCCCACATGTTAATCACCGCTTACTCTCATTTCCATGTGATTTCTCCCCAGCTCAATTTCCCCCATTTCCCCACACTTCTGAAACACTTCACAGACGAAGTAATATGGACACAGGTGGAAGCCTGCTTGCATTATATGACGCAATCTGTACTACTTCGTCTATTAACTGTTTTAGAAGTGTGTGAAAATTTGGGAGGGGGGATTTTGCACGTTGTGAAGTCCTAAGATTATAGCAGGGGCGACAAAGGGAAGACGGGAACAAAAAAATGCTCTGGAGAACCATGGGGTTCATTTGGAGGCCATTACACATTGAAGCACCACATTCTATGAACAAGAGTCCAAAACAACACATGAAATTATAACTTGCCAGATTAACTGAGAGAGGGCCTGTCCTAATAAACAAAGCAGAAACATTCTCCTACCTGCAGCTGAAATGTCTGGAGGAAAGATTCTTCCTTGAAAGGTTCTGTCTTGAGACGCTCTGCAAGAGAACCATAACAGAGAGTGGAGTGATTTGGGACTTCAATCCTTCAAGATCCCTACAAGCCTTTGTGTCGCAATGTCTTGTTCAGTCCTACCACATTAGTAACCCTCTCTGTGGAAAGATGACATGGGGACTCCCATAACAACATACAAATGATTAGCCAACATTCTCATCCACATCAACCCCATGGGGAGTTAAATCATAGTCCCAATAATGGGCCAAGAGTGATTCCCTTGGGGTGCACTTTGATATATGTAACTGAATCTTTTAGTAAGAACAACAGCATGTTAGATGTAGCACATATAGTCTGTATCCAAATAATGCTAAACCATGAACCAGGTGGGAAGGGGAGTAGCATTCTTAGACTAATCTCCAGCCTATAGTTTAGGCAAGAAGCAGTAATCCTGTCAGCCTCTGCTGTTGTTAATATTGTTGCTCCCCTCAGCCTTAGCTAATAGTGAGATGTGTCAATACAGTTGCAGGCCAACAGTGTTTGTACTGGAGGACAGAGTTCCCTTCTGCACAATCAGGACCAATCTGCTATGCTTAGCGGCTTCCTTGCCCCAGCTAACTTGTCGTTTTAGCCTAATGGAAAATTAAAGCATGAGAAGTCACATGCATACAAGTGTGAATGCACATATGGATCAACCAAGTCAGCCCTATGACCTAGAAGGAAGGACTTCAAATATAATTTTAATAATAAGATGGAATCTCAGGCCAATTATATAAAATGAGTTTCAAACAGAAAGTTTGGGAGAAGACTTGGCCAGGAAGATGTTATCCTGGTAAAGTATGAGCTGCAAACAACCTTAGTTAGGCTCAAGATTTCCAAAGTGGCTTGCTATTTCCTCTGTCTGAAAACACTGGATGGTCTCAAAAAGACACTGTAGAAGACAGCAAATGCCTCACTCACAGGTAGCATTTATCCCTAGGCTGAACAAGCAACTTCTTAGAGAATGGGGAGGGACCAAGCTTTTCCTAGTGAAAAATCATGGGATTTCCTAGCCATTATAAACTGTAATGGGACAAAGGAGTCACTCAGGACCAAGTGACAGACATGCTATCTGGTTGTTTGGGACTGCTGTACTATATTTGCAAGAATTAAATCTTAAGTCAAAACCTATTCCTTTTGGGTAGAATCATAGAGTTGGAAGACACCACATGACCATCCAGTGCAACTCCTTGTCATACATACACACTGAAATCTAAAGAATTTTGTATTATAGGTCTGGATTACTACTAAAACTAGTGGCTACAGAGGTTGGTGGACTCTGTTCCATAAGTATAAAAAGGTAACTTTTCCAGGTTTTGCCCTGATCTAAGTCAGGGCTTCTTAAACTTTTTCCACTTATGAACCCTTTCTGCTCAATAAATGCTGACGTGACCTCAGGTATACAAGGCTATAAAATAGGTATAAAAATCAAATGTTTACTGAAAATCAATTGGAACTTGCAAGGCTAGCTAAACAGGCTGATTTTCCTTTTTGTGGAGCAGAGCAGAAGCATTTTCTGCAGAGTCTACTGTAAGCACTGTACATCATTACTAATACATTTCTGCAAATGGGAAGCATTAGGGAATGTTTTTCATGACCCCAACAATGAGCTAAAGGAATCTCATTAAGACCGGGGCCCACAGTTTAAGATTCAAAGATATAAGCAACACCACTAATATGTATCTAACTAATCTGAATCCTTCAGTTCTTTGACTGGAAAAAGTAGGAATGACATTTACCTCTACCAGGTTGACCCATGAGCTTGGCTGAAATTTTACAGTGTGGGAAGGAGAAGGAGCGAGGACCCCTAACTCACTTCCTCAAAAGAGAAAGAGCTGCCTGCCTCCATTCAAGCTCCATTTGAAGTTGGCACTAGCCCAGCATCACTGGTTGCAGCCAAACACTGAAAGGAAAGGAAAGAGCACTTTGGCTAGTCCCCAAGTACTTCCGCTACTGGTCAATGTCCAGCACTTTCCACTCCAGAAGCAATTGACCCCAACACGTCTGGTTAACTAGTCTGAAGCATCTGTGTAAAAAGCCCAGATTAGACTGGCCAAGGGCCAGTTGAACACTCAGAGTCAGGCTTCAGGAAGGAAAGAAGCAAGCTTGTGTCCCAAAGCACCTCACCTCGGCTGAGAGCAGCCCCGCTCTCGCGGTAGTCTTCAATCTCAGCATCCTTCTGGCATAGCAAGGATGCCAGCTCCCGCACCTGACACTGCAACACCAGGCTCATTGCCATCAGGGGCCGCACAAGGTGGTCAGACATCTGTCAGAAGGCAGAGAAGGGAAGGATCAACTAGCAGAAACAGCAGCAGGCCTGGCACTGGGATTTAAAACAAGCTCATGGGCATCAAAAGTGCCATAGAAGTCACACACTGCCTTCACTCCAGCACCTTCAAATAGGCAATGCTGTGAAACCTGGCATAGGGATGAAGTAGGCAGAAAAAAACATCTTTCTCATGTGCCATATCCCCACTTGGGATGTTGCCTGGAGCAAGTATAGGAATTTCCTATTTTTCTCCTGTCTACCAGCAGAGGGAGCCAAAACATTACTATCAGACCATCTATGCTACAGTTTGGCCATTGATCAAAACACTGGCCATACACAGAGTCCTGCAAACATTCAGGTCCAACATTCTCTAGCATAGTGCCTTCCCGATGTGTTTAGCTTATACCGGTTATCATATCTGGAAAGAATGCTGTCTGTGGATGATGGAAGGTGTAAAGTACCAAGAAGAGAAACAGAAACTTTCAGGATTTTTTTCTGAAGCATTTTTCCAGAAAACCAAAATTATCCTAATTCATAGCTCTTGAAACAAAACTTGCTAACTGTTGGCACAGGCTGGTTTTACATACTTATCAGAAAGTTAGGTACCACAGCATAATAGACAAATAGGAAAATAGGTGTACAATAAGAGGGCGTCCAAGCAATTAAACTATCAGCTTTGTCCAATCTGATCCATAACCCTGATAGGTGAAACCCTGTTTCCCAGGATTCAAAAACATAGCCATATTAATCTGGAATATCAGTATGCACAAGGATCAACTTAGGGTACATCTACACTGTAGAAAGAATGCCATTTGACACCATTTTTAACTCTCGTGGCTCAGTGCTATGGAATCATGGGAGTGATAGTTTTGAAAAGTCTTTAAACATCTCTGCAAAGAGTGCTGTTACTTCAATGAACTGCAACTCCTATGATTCCATAGCTTTGAGCCATGGCAGTTACAGTAGTTATGCTACATTAATATTACAATGCAGATGCAGCCTAACCTACTTCCTCAGCTATATCTGAAGAAGTAGCCTTAGTATATGAAAGCTTATGCTACCAACTTAGTTGTCTTAGTCTCTAAGGTACTAAAAGATTTCTTTGCATACTGATTTTCCAGGATATCACTGAACACTTGATAGACAACAGGTAATGCAAAATAATGCCTAAGCAAAAGGAACATCCAGTTACACTCTCCTGCTGATGGAATTTGTTTTATCAGCAGAATCCAAAAAGAGGCAATTCCACCCCAGTTGCCTGAATACTATCAAAATAGCAAGAGATTAGGGAACCGTCCAGAGCAGATTTTTAGGGATGAAGGGAAAAGGTTCTGCTGCACAAACAAACTTCTACTTATACAATGTTGGCTTCTGCACAAAGTCTAAATTCTAGAATAATTAACTCTCAAATGCCAATGCTTTTAAAGTGGTGGCATGCTATCTTATCCCAGAAAAAAATTAAAATTTTACAGATTCCATATAGTTCACTTTTCGGAGACCAGGGAACATTTCTCAGGTTTTTCCAAGATTCAAATAATAAACAGAGTTGAAGTGACAGATCTCAACCTATTTATAATTCAGCAAACTCCATTACCTGGGTATAGAGTGCCCTCTGCTGTATACATGGCCAAAATGTAACCACCCAATAAAACAGGCGAGAGTATTTACTCAACTATTTGAACTACAGTATTTGTGTTCCTAAAACAACACAAAGTCACCACGCTGTAGGTATAATTAGGTAAACAGGCAAGCAAATCTCATATAAAGAGTAGAAGAGAGAAAATGAAAGGAAGGAAATGTAATCTATAAATATTTAAACATTTTCAACAACGGCAATGTCATGGTTTCAATACAATCTTATGGTAGTGGTTTTTAATATGGGGGTCCCAGGACCCACTGTTCAATATACATTTTTATGAAACTCAATTTTTATGTTTTATAACGCATTTAACTAGAGAAGGCCTGCTCTGTGCCTCACTAGCTGCTCAAATGTGTTGGTGGGAACACAGGAGAGATCCTTTTTGGTGACTGCTCCCAGACTTCGGAACTCCCTCCCAAAAGAGCCCAGGAAGGCATTTGAGGGAGGATGAGGAGCACACTGCTGGGGAGGTTGTGGGTGGGATTCTGGGGGGGGGGGGGGGACTGATAGTTTTAAAAGTAATTTTAATAATATTTATTATATCTTAACGCATTTTAGTTTATATCCATAACACAACTATTTGATTGTTTTTTTTATCTTTGTATTCACTGTTTTTAGATTTATTGGGTTGTATCATACAATTATGAACTGCTTTGAGTGCCCATGGGGAGAAAGATAGGGTAGAAATAAAGTCAAAATCTGGGCACCATAATTTAAGGGAGACTTTGAAAAACTGGAATGTGCCCAGACAAGGGTGACTAAAATGATCAAGGGTCTGAAGAACAAGCCCTATGGGGAGCGGCTTCAAGAGCTGGTCATGTTTACCCTGCAGAAGAGAAGGCTGAGAGGAGACATGATGAGGGTCATGTATCAAGATGTGAGGGGAAGTCATAGGGAGATGGGAGCAAGCTTGTTTTCTGCTGCCCTCGAGACTAGGACACAGAACAATGGCTTCAAACTACAGGAAAGGAGATTCCACCTGAACATTAGGAAGAACTTCCTCACTGTGAGAGCTGTTCGGTAGTGGAACTCACTGCCCCGGAGTGTGGTGGAGGCTCCTTCTTTGGGGGCTTTTAAGCAGAGGATGGATGGCCATCTGTCGGGAGTGTTTTGAATGTGATTTTCCTGTTTCTTGGAAGGGGGCTGGATTGGATGGCCCATGAGGTCTCTGCCAACTCTATGATTCTAAGTAAATAAATAATTCAACTTAGGGCAGGCCATTTTTTTTGTACTGAACTGTCAGCTGAAAAATTGTCATTGTGCTAATAATTATGTTCTATTTTGCATTATCTGTCTCTGGCAGCATTTGTCAACAGAAGTACATGCTAGCTCATACAAAAGAGCAAGCAGGTCTTAAGCAATACTCAATAAAATAACATACAGGCCTGAAACAATAGCTATGAAGAGAACAACATACTCTTCATTCATTTCAGAGTGCATGCATACTGTAGAATTAATGCAGTTTGACACCACTTTAGCTTCCATGGATCAATACTGTAGAATTATGTGAGGACCTATCTACACTTCCATATAAAATCCAGATTAGCGTAGACTAATATAACCCAGTCCAAAGCAGATAATGTGCATTTTATAAAGCAGTGTAGATGGGGCCCGAGCTATAGTTTTGCAAGATCTTTAGCTGTCTCTGGTGTCTCATCAAATTACCAGTTCCAGGATTCCATAGCATTTAGCCATGGAGTTCAATTGCTGTTAAACTGCATTAATTCCTTAGTTAACAGCTTCTTCAGTTGATTAATATGGTTCTGGTTTGAAGTTTAAACACACCCAGTTCCAGATAGAGTTATATTCTGTCAGCCAAAAATCATTAATCCTTTACCTGCAGGATCCAGAATCCAAGCTGGTGGGAAATCACTGGACTTTGATCTGTTTGGGGCAAGAGTCCTCACAATTCCTTATCATGCTGGTGTCGGGGAGTTCAAAACATCTGAGAGCTAAATAATTCTCACCATGACTGTCCACCGATATCTTAGCACTTTTTAGCCCATGGCCATTTTTGTTCTACTCACCATTTCAATGGGCACAGCTGAACAGTGGAAGTCCCAGTAAAAAGGCAGTCCTGAGAGTTCACTCTTCACATGAAGAGTCAGCATGCTGGAACTCAGTTGGCAGGAGAAGGAGGTCGCATCCTTCTTTTCCCCATCCAGAAGAGGACATATCAGAGCTTGTAGGTGGCTCAGAAAGGAGGATACATGGGCTGTCAACCTCTTGTTTAGCTCCTGATTAAAGAACAACACACAAGCCATACAGAAACATTGCAGGAATTGGGGGCGGGGACTTAGTCCACCAATAACTGGACAAGAGTTTCTCCTCCACAGCCAAGACATGTGCACATGCAGATGGTCCAGAAGCTTTAAAAGGCATTTCTACAAGTGTTTTGCATCTCTAAGAATAATTGATTTCCTGGGGTTTTTTTGTATTTTGCCACACAACTAGAATTTGAGACAGCTAAAAAAAAAACATTTTTCAAGGGCAGAAAATAGTCAGAACAAAGGACCCAAATTTTGAAAAAAATAATTCATACAGAGGGCAAAATATCCCTAATTGTTGCAGTAATATCACATTTGCCAGGCCCTCAGAATATAATAGTTGTACCTAGGAAAATGCAACTCTTGCAGCACTCTCAATGATATGTTCATTCTCAAATAACCGCCAGAATGAAAAGTGGCTATTTAAGTGCTATTTACAAGGTAGCATTCTAACAATTTCTACCATTTATCAGTTCCATATACAGTGGACCTTTGGTATTCAGTAGGGTTTGGTTACATTACATACAATGGTTTAGTAAAATGATGTGCCTTATATCAAATGGCAAAATCAAAGTTTGCATTTTGGATTTTTAAAAAAAAAATCAAAGCCTGGATGGTTGAATCTATGGATGCAGAATCCTTTGATATGGACAGAAATTGTCTATACCTACAAAAGTCAAAATATGTATGCATGTATGTTGTCTGTTTGTACCACAAAGGCTGTTGCTAGGTGAAGTGGCTCTTTGCAATATCACTAGATTGGCTGTTGCTAGGTGAAGTGACCCTCGTTGATGTCATTGGGAAAGGAAGGCGACATGCATGGGAGGGAAGGAGAGAAGAAAGGAAGGGAGGGAGGGGAAGGGGGAAAAGTTACGAAGAGAGGGAAGAAAAGAAAAAGAAGGCATGAAAGCAAGCCCCACCACTACCACCACCGGACATCTGGGCAACGCTGTGTATATACAGTAGAGTCTCACTTATCCAACACTCACTTATCCAACGTTCTGGATTATCCAACGCATTTTTATAGTCTATGTTTTCAATACATCGTGATATTTTGGTGCTAAATTCGTAAATACAGTAATTACTACATAGCATTACTGTGTATTGAACTATTTTTTCTGTCAAATTTGTTGTGTAACATGATGTTTTGGTGCTTAATTTGTAAAATCATAACCTAATTTGATCTTTAATAGGCTTCTCCTTAAGCTCTCCTTATTATCCAACATATCTGCTTATCCAACGTTGTGCCGGCCCGTTTATGTTGGATAAGTGAGACTCTACTGTATATATATGTTAGTCATATAATAAACTGTACCAGACATGTACATATCATATTCTATGCCACAGTGCTTTTTTAAAAAAAAACTTAGTTTCAACACAACGGGAAGGCTTTTTCTAGTAATTTAGAGGCTGTGCCTAGAAACAGAACAGCAGCCAGAATTTCAAGACTGTTGGAGAATTGCAAAGTATGATTACAATTAGGAATGCCTTCTCTCTGCAAAATTATTCAGCATATCACACAGCTTTAATTCTTCACTTACCTTTGATCTCTGTTGTATCACCTCGGTATCTGCAGTTTCATACCACATATTGCTGAGATCAGAGAGGAGTAAGGCATAGCCAGCATCTCCAAACCATGCCTTGACCATCAATGTAGTTGATTCAGCAAAGCACACCGAAGCCCAAGGCTGCTGAAGGAGTTTGTTTTCCATGTCCTCAAAGCTCTCCATCCTGTTAACAATCATGATGTTTATTTCCAGATGCTTCATTTAAGCATATTGTTTCTTATTTCTGCACAATAAATAACTGGAAGTATTTGCTAAGGTTAAATAAAGATCAGTAACAGAACTTTGCCCACCACATTTACCACTCAAATTCAGAATAGTCCAGCTTTTAAAAATAAATCAGGATTTGATGTCATGAGGGTTTTATTTCAAATACATGAGGCTGGAGATCCAGAATTTTCATTCTACATGATTTCACTTAAAAATCATGCTTTGGATAAATCAGATTTTTCAAACACTGAATTTGTGCAACCCAGACTCCTGTGGTTATGATGTGTGTGGGAACAAAAACTATAAGCTGTAAAAAGGGGGGAAAGCTATAAAATAAAAGCAATAACATGTTCCTTTTCCATTTGCAATAAAAAGAGATGCATCTATAAATTGGTTGCAAGAGACGAAGGAACACTAGGTGCTGTAGATCTTATTTCAGTGGAATGACAGACCACCTTAAAATATTCCTTGTCTAAGAAAACTCTATTTAATTCATGGGATCTGTGTTAAGACTTGAAGAGGCATACATACACAAACAAATACACATACCCTCCCAAAAATGTACACATTTTTGTGTAAAAAAATTGAAAAATTATCTGTTCCGGGTTCAAAAGTATTATTTCCTGTTTAATTGTGCAGTACTTCCTTTGAAAGTAGTTGTTCTACTCCAGAAACTTCGTTTTTGTGACTGCCACAAACTAGGTTGAATTGGTTGAGACTCTATGAGATATTTATTGACAAACTAGAGCAACATATGCAACAGGATGTCCCACAAAAATTAAATTTTTTGCAGTTTAATAAACTTTCCTCATGTTTTTATGATAGAACCAATTAGGAAATGACATATATAACCTAGGAACAAAAAAGCTCTGAACAGTTCAGGTCCTGCCTATTTACGCGACCGCATCCCCCCTATGAACCTGTTTGGGCCTTAGGGTTGACAAGGGAGGCCCTCCTCTCGATCGAGGGAGAGTGCCTTCTCAATAGTGGGCACCCAGGTCTGGAACTTCCTCTCCAGGGAAATTAGACAACCATCCTTATGACATTTAGGAGGGACTTGAAGACATGGCTATTTAAAAATGCCTTTGGCAATGATTAGTCAATCTCTGTGATATGGAAGTACCTCGATTTGGGTATTAGGCCCCTTTTAGCTCATAGGAATTGCTGTGTTTTTAATCTAATGTTTTATAATTTTTGTTGTTAATTTTGTTTGCTTGTTTGTGCCGTATTTTGTTTGTTTTTATATTGATTGGATGCGTTATTAATTGTTTATTCTATTCTATGTATTGTATTGTATTTATTCATGCTGTGAGCTGTCCCGAGTCCCTTGCAGAGATGGGGTGGGATATAAATAAAGTTTATTATTATTATTATTATCATTAAACTGTAATTGGAACTCCTTCATACACCACAATAAGAAACAGGGAGAGCAAATGGAAGAAGACACAGAAATGTTTCTAATGAGCCTCCGTTTTCTCTTGGAATCATTTCTGAATTGTACTTGGTTTGGGAATCTCTGGCAAAGGCAAGATTGAGAAAAGATAACAAGCACAACAGCCAGCATGGAGCGGTGGTCGGAGTGTTGCATGAAGGTTCATCAACAATATAGAACGAACGCTGCCTGACCACAGCTTCAGCTGCCAGACCTCAATGCTCTAGGGTCCAGGGCAAGCCTATAGCCAAGGGGAGGTTTAGGGGTTCAAACCACTCCCGAAATTTTTCAGGTAAAAAAAAACCCCAGGTTTACTCATTAATTTTAACTGATTAACCTGATCCTCATGCCAAGTATATGAGAAGCAAAAATTAGAGTCCCTCCAGAACTACAAGCATTATCTCAACCAAATTGTGATTGTTCACACTATAATTACCTACCTTTCTACCAATTTAAATTGCAATAGAAGCAATAATTGACATAGTGGAAGCGACCATAGTGGAAGTTTCCAAAATGAGGTAGCTGACAGGCAAAGCCTAAGGTGTGGGACAGAAGAATTTGACCTGGACTGCGGGTGAAAACTGAGGAAATTGTGGAAACTGAGGTGTTTGCCACTGGTTGATCTAATCCAAGTGCTGCCAAAGAGATAATGGAAGAGGAGCAATGAGAATAAGGTGTGTCATTGGACTTTATATGAACAAGACTGTTTCTGGTGACCAAGTCAAAGCTCAATTAGTGCAAAATCCACAGACTCCATTGACAAGATATGGATTTCCTGTGGATAAGAAGAGGCATCTAAGATTTCAACCCAAATGGTTCAATGGATTTCTTTGGTTAGCCAACTCATTTCACTGATAAGGTGCCCTCTGTAAGTACGGTGTGGTGTTTGGAGGAGAAGTTGGGGGTAAAGGTGGTCATCAGAAGCTTGGTATGTTGGTTGCTAAACCATTTATGTGATGGGAAAATGCAATGGAAGTCTTCAATAGATAACAAAAAATGAGTAACATCAGAATAACTTGTGCTTGGCTGAAAACTTCTTGCTAATTCACAGTGGAAAATGTCCTGATGTAACCTGTCATCATAGGAGCTGCGATGGCGCAATGGGTTAAACCAGTGGCTCTCAACCTGGGGTTCCCAGATGTTTTTGGCCTACAACTCCCAGAAATCCTAATTATTTTTACCAGCTGTTAGGATTTCTGGCAGTTGAAGGCCATTTCGGACCCCAGGGTGAGAACCACTCTGTCAAACCCTTGTTCCGACTGGACTGCTGACCTGAAGGTTGGATTGCTGACCTGAAGGTTGCCGGTTCGAATCCGCAATTTTGTTTCTGGCTACGGGCCTAGCCCAGGGAGTTGTAGTTTGACAAGATCTATAACTTTCTTCTTTGACTTCTCTGGAGTCACACCAAAGTACAGCTCCTGGATTGCACAACACTGAGTCATGGCAGCCCAAGCTGTGTCCAATTTCATGCATTATAAAGCATGCAAGGGCAAACTTGGGGCCTCCTTCCAGGTGTTTTGGACTTCAACTCCCGCCATTCCTCACAGCCTCAGGCCCCTTCCTTTTCCCCCTCAGCCGCTTAAACGGCTGAGGGGGAAAAGGAAGGGGCCTGAGGCTGTGAGGAATGGCGGGAGTTGAAGTCCAAAACACCTGGAGGAAAGGCCCAAGTTTGCCCATGCCTGTTATAAAGTATAGACCAGGCCTGGGCAAACTTCAGCCCTCCCTCCAGCGACTGAAAACTACAGTTCCCAGCATGCTCTTCTCTGGCTTTCCTTCCTTCCTTACCGTGGATCCCGAGGCACCAGCAGCCTCCGAAAGGAAGAGGAAGGAGATTCAGGCACCGCCGGAAGTAGCCCTGTTGTTGTCTTTCAGGAGCCGTCGTTTCTGAATAAGGTGCATTTTAGAATGAATGGGTGCAGTGTGGCGCCGCAGTCACTGCCTCGGCCCGGTGCCGTGGAATCCTGGGAGTTGTAGTTTGGTGAGGCACCCGCCCTCTTTAGCAGAGGAGGCGAATGGCCTTGTGAAACTACGACTCCAGGAGGCCTCTCTTCTCTCCTTGGCCCTGCCACGCTTGGGATTGAATGAACCAGTTGTGAGCAACTGCGCTTGGAAGTTGATGAGACAATTCTGAACCTGGGTTGCTGTGAGTTTTCTGGGCTGTATGTCCATGTTCCAGCAGCATTCTCTCCTGACGTTTCGCCCACATCTTTGGCAGGCATCCTCAGAGGATGTGAGGTCTGATGGAAACTAGTCACGTGGGGTTTATCTAGCTGTGGAAAGTACAGGGTGGGAGAAAGAACTTGATTAGCATCGAAAAGCCTTGCAGCTTCAAAGCCTGGCTGCCTCCTGCTTGGGGGAATCCTTTGTTGGGAGGTGTTAGCTGGCCCTGATTGTTTTATGTCTGGAATTCCTCGGTTTTCTGATTACTGTCCTGATTTTAGAGGGTTTGTTTTTAAATACTGGCGAGCTTTATCCATTTTAGAGGATGGCAAATGGCAAACGTCCTCTGAATATATCTTGTCAAGGAAACCCCATGGGAGATGTACCTTAGGGTTATTGTAACCATGGAGCAGTCTTGAAGAAGATAATGTGTTTGATGGAGATGCCAGTTCCTTCACATTTCAGAACACAATTCTCCAAGTGTCCAGGTTCAGCTACAACAATTCCATCAACAGTTCCTTTCTGTAGTAAGGTAGTATTAATTAATTTCACATTTTGAGCCCTGGATACTACAAAGCTCTCGTGGGCAGGCTCAGAAACAATTATTGTTTCCTCTGGTCTTTCAACTCCTTTAATAATATCTTTAGTTAGCATTGAAAGGTTGCAGCTTTATATTCTCCAAGGAAGAGAAGCACATTATCTCCATAGTAAAGGTAAAGGTTTTCCCCTGACATTATCTAGTTGTGTCTGACTCTGGGAGTTGGTGCTCATCTCAATTTCTAAGCTGAAGAGCCAGAGTTGTCCATAGACACCTCCCAGGTCATGTGGCCGGCATGACTGCATGGAGCGCCATCACCTTCCTGCCGGAGTGGTACCTATTGATCTATTCACATTTGCATATTTTAGAACTGCTAGGTTGGCAAAAGCTGGGGCTAACAGCAGAAGCTCACCCCACTCTCTGGATTCGAACCGCGGACCTTTCGGTCAGCAATTTCAACAACGCAGCTGTTTAACCTGCTGCGCCATCAGGGGCTCCCAGTGTTATCTCCATATTTGGGCCTTAAGATCCTTCAGGGAAGCCCTTCTCACGATCCTACCACCTTCACAAGCACAGTTGGTGGGAACGAGAGAAAGGGCCTTCTCAGTGCCCCCCCCCCCCCCCCGCTTTGGAATTCTCTCCCTAAGGTAATCAGACAAGCACCCTCTCTAGCTAACTTTATGAAAGAACTAAAAAGCTGGATGTGGAAGCTGGCTTTCAAAAATGTTTGACTACTTCATTATGATGGTGGTCTTTTAGCCTTGTTAATACCTATTGGTTTAAACTGGTTTTGCAATATGTTTAAAATCCAGTACAATTTTAACTTATGTATTTCTTTACTGTGATATCATTTTTTAAACTACTGTTTGCGATTTTTGGTTATATATTATGTCTTGTCTTTTTGGTTTTTGTTTATGTATTGTGTTATGATTCTGTTGTGAGACGCCCTGAGTCCTTGTGGAGAGAGGGTGGGATATAAATAAAGTGAGATGCTTTGGTTCCCATTTAGGGAGAAAGGCGGGATACAAATAAAGATTATTATTATTATTAATAATATCAAGTTTATCCCTAAAGCTTTGATGCATTTGTAAACCTCATGGATGCATCACAAAACTTAGAAAGTTACTCTCAAAAAGCAATTAGCTTGGCACTTGTTGCAAAGTTTCATGAAGTGGAATGGCAATCCTTTTAATGTCTGGAAATGCTCTGACATAATCACTACATAATATCCTAGGCTTACTTGTTATGTTATTTCAGAAATGTAATTTCATAGCAGCCTTACTAGCCAAAAAGTAGTTACCTAAAGTTTATTACCTTGCTTGTAATGTGTTCCTTCCAAATATTGTGAGCCAACTAGTTAGATTATATGGTAAATTACATGTGAACATGGCAGAGCCTACATGAGCCATAATTTTCTGTATGACCCCTTATATACTGTAAATGAAGATCACATGAGTATATAGGATGTGGAACAAATGTTAAGATGAAGCTCAGGCATAGGTTTGATCATACAGATTTTGAAAATATTTATCCATTTAAAGCTGTGTTTAACAAGTCTTTCTGATTTATAATACCAGAAATATACTTATTGTTTCCTTTCATGTCTTTATTTTTGATGTTTGTAGACCATCCTACTATGCAATATCATGACATAATAAAACAAACCATTTAAAAACATAAATTTCTTCTAGCATTTTTTTCCTCTGGGAATTCCAAGGGGAAAATTTTCATATTTTCTCTTTCTCTGTAGTATTGCACTGTAGTTCAGTTAGGCCTGCAGGGTGACTAAGGATGAGGCTTACGTCATGCTTATCCTATGAAGATGTAACTAGGCCAGCATATTGGGAACTTGATAGCAAGTCTATTGTGAGCCAAATTTGTACTTGTGAGTACAGGCTTATTCCATCTTGTATATATTTAACGGCTTACTGATTAACTTTATTCATATGACTATCCAGGGTACTGGGAGAGGAAAACAAGTTACCCAAGCTCTTTTCATTACAGCCAAAGGTTCTTCCACCAAAGCCATTAGTTATTCTGTCTTTTCACAAGCCAAGGAAGTTTGGTGACACAGAGCATGATTTGCAGGCAAAAGTTCAAGGTTCAGTCTTCAACTTACTTCTCCTGTTTAAGGGAATCTCATAAGGAAAATCCCTCCAGTATAGAGAAAGTGGGTGTGCAGAATGCCATGTCTCTTTCTGTATGGCCAGTGTGCATGAAATAAGGTATATCCGGTGTGGGCAACTTGTGGCCCTCTGTGTGTTGTGCTGAGTTGTAACTCCCAACACAATCATTATTGGCTGTGTAGGGTGGGACTGTTGAGAGCTGTAACTCAACAACAAATAGAGGCCAGAAGTTGCCCATCCAAAACATTGCTAAAACAAGATAAAAAGCAATGAAAGACCATTCGGTGGACCTTCCGTGCTTCAAATCATGCTGGGAGTTGTGGAAAAAGTAATATTTTAAATCTCTGGTTGTAATCACCTAAAATTAGGTCCTAAAGAAAACTGACAGGTTCTCTTATTGGCAAGCAAAGCAATGAAACAGTAACCTATAGACCCAAGACTGCAAGATCGGGTGGGAAGATTCTTCCCTTGGAAATATATTTAGGTTTGTGACATTTAAAGATGATAGCGCTTAATTACAGAAAACGCAAATTCATTCCATCCTGAAAACCCTCGTGCAGACCTTTCCAAGTTGTGTTGCAACACGTTAGTGTGTTGGCTGTGGTGTGTATGTGTGTAGCATGAACATAATAAGAACCCTTTGAATCTATGTAAAATAAGTAATAAATCAGATAGTTTTAAAAACAAAATGAAAGATATTCGTGAGATATGTTGTGTCCCATACATTTTATTGCTATGGTTTATGTGTATGTCCATATCTCTTAGAAAAGGCTGATTTAATTTCCAGTTTGCTAGTAAACCTGAATTAATGTGTCATGAAATGACCCATGCATAAAACTGGTGTGTCACCAACATGAAATGTTTTGAAAGCTCTGCCCTAATGTATCCTAGTACAAATGAGTCATTTGCCTTCAGAACTGAGACCACATGCTCTGGCATAGCTCCATTTCCACATGCAGAGAAATTAACTGGGAAGTCTGAATCCAACTTGTCAGAAGAGGCAAAAAAGAGAAAGAAACCCAAGAGATAATTCTGATAGACATTTTTAGACACATGATCTAATCTAAAGGAGTATTTCCTTCCCCTTGGATCAGACTTCAATTTTTTTCTCCATCATTGTCTATAAGGCCAAACTTAGTTAACAGACTGAGCAACAGTCCTCACATATTGTTTCTTTCAGAGCAAGGACGCTCTTGAAGATCAGCACAAGGGGCTCATTTCATGAGTTGCTGGATTGCCACATCTATGGTTTTCTGAACTGTCTTGCATCATGCCACTCTCTTGCTCTAATTCCAAGTGCAGTTCTGACTCAAGCTTCACTGTTTCCTGTCTCAGTAGAAAATCTGTGGTTTCCCCTTTAGAACAGTACAGTTCATCCAGTGGGTAACTGTTCACAACCTCCCCCTTTTCCTTCTCCAGGGGACAGAGAAAACACAAAGGAAAGCCTTTGCACCATGAGTGTGATAGACATCGTTGCAGAACTAGAGGCAGCTCATATCCTTGTGCAAAACCCTTCTGACTCTGTGGCAGGAAATTCTCTCCAGCCTCTGGTTTGCATGAGGACACGTGGTTGAGCAGTCCACGTTCCTGCAGGGTACCTTCAAAATAATGACAGAACAACTTAGAACAGCCATACATTGTGGAACACAGAATTTAAAACTTATTTTAAAATGTACTGCATTCACATACTTTATATAAGAGTATCTTGTAGCACCTTAGAGATGAAGGTATGAAGCTGATAGCATAAGCATTCATAGATTAAGTCAGCTTTCTCAGATGCATGGAGTAAAGCACCTAGAATAACTTTGGAAGCAGATTGTATGTGTGAATAATAGCCATATAAATGCAAAACTTGTGGGTATGTTGCACTTTTTCCAAAAGAGTATTACAATCCTAATTATAGTCACTGCTAATCAACTCAAGCTTAAATAATTTCCATCATAATGACTGTCCCAAAGGTGGCTCCATCCCTCTATGATATCCACTATTAATGTGATAGCAATCATAAATGTTACACCTTGAGGTCTGTCATATATTGATTGTTCTGGCTTGATGTTGAAATGTAATTAATAATATTAATGACAGTAATAAAACCACCACCACCAAAGGTCCACTGCAGATACTCAAGGGGAGCTGTGGGGGCAGCCTCTTGCTATCTCTTTACCTGAGACTGTGTTCTCTAAGAAGAAGGAAAGGAACCCAGTTATAAAGGCAGGGTCCATTAATAGTGATAGGAGAAAGAGGTCCACGGGGATACAACCTGCAAAGAATGCATTCTGATTATCTTTAAAATACCATAATATGATTATCATATGTAACATGCCCATAAGTATATTCAGCAGAACTTCAGAGAAAATATATTTCTGCAAAATACAAGTTACTATTCATAAAGTCTGTGTGTACTTGGTTTATCGCACACTGAAATCTTTAGGGTAGGGCCTGATCCATTAGAAATACTGAATATATGGCTTCCTACATGTATTTATCTTTTAAAAAGTACACCTTCCCATTGCGAATGACCAGAACATTTTACTATTTAAAAAGAGGTATCGCATTAAACTGTCAAATAACAGAAGCGGAAGAAACAATATCACAGAGGTGGATGTTATGATTGAGCCTCATGGCTCTGTTACTGACAGACGTGGGCGTAAGACTCCTCGGGAGTCAGATACTCTCGAGGAGCGAGAGAGAAAAAGACTGCGAGACATATTTGCAGCACCATCTGACGAAGAATCTTTCGAAGGGTTTACGGAGAGAATGGAGGAGGGGCTGGTTAGCTCAGAGGAGGATGAGATGGATTGGACTCGGGTAAGGGAGGAATTGGGTGCCACTGGCCATGATGGGACAGAAGATGAATGGGGACCTTCAGGATTAGACCCATGGCTTAGCTGGAGGGATGGGACGGGATCCACAGCTGGAGATGCTGTTGGGCGTAGTCAGAGGTGTTCCAGCTCTGACGAGGAAAGTGATGAGGAAACGCCCGGGTTAAGGAGGACAGCTGACAGTGATGAAGATTTGTAACTGGCATAAAATGGGGCTTGGGAGCAATTGCAAATTGCGTCGGGCAAGGTAATCTGGGCAAACGCTTGGGGTCCGTGTGTGTGTGGGACGCTTCCCTGAAGACTTGTGTGCTTTCCTGTGCTGAGACCTTGACCTTCCGTCGTCTTTCTGACGGACGCCATCTCCTGCTTTGAGAACCCGGACTGAACTGACCACGGCTTGTCTTCCCCCCTTCTTGGACTTGGAAAAACTACAAACGTCTGCTTCTGGCTTTGATCTACGGAACGGAACTGGTCTACTCTACTTCTGCAATCCTTGGCTGAATTGCTCGTGTTGGAGATCCTGTCTACTGTGTGTGTGTGGGAGCGACGCAAGTTACTCTAAGCACAGTGCTGGCAGCAGAGAGGAATCTGCTGCCAATTAGTTGCATTCTTTGTATCTTTTGTTCCTTGGCTTTTGTTCTGTTAATACCTAGGCTGAAGCAAGCAGTTTGTTTTTACCCGGATTAAACTCCGGTTTAATCCGGTTTATCTTTTGAACATTTACTTTTGTCCCTTTTTGCTACTAAAGGCAAAAACTGCCTGGCCCTTGTGTTGTTACGGGCATTTTTGAGTTCTGTAATCTAATAAACTCTGTTACTTTGAATCTTGTGGCGTTCTGTCTTTGACAGATTGCCCGACGCCCATAAAAAGTTTATTGCAGCAATAAACCCGTCAGGAAGACGATGGATGAGTTAAGAGCCAAAGTAGACCAATTGCAAACGGCCTTTACCGTAAGCCAAACAGCTTTTGCTGTGAAAGGACATGTTTTGACTCCTGAACGCTTTGACGGAACCAGGTGCAAGTTGCCAACCTTTTTGGCACAAGTGGAGCTTTATTTTTCACAGCTCAGTGTTCATGCTTTTCCTACTGACACTAGTAAGGTGGCTTTTATTTTGAGTTTGTTGACCGGTCCCGCAGGACAATGGGCCACTAATTTAATTTTGGGAAATGACCCAGTCAAGGACAATTTGAATAATTTCAAAAAGTTGTTAACTGATACTTTTGGGGATCCTCTCCGCACGGAGAACGCTGGGTGGGCTCTGTATCGGTTGAAACAGGGAAAGGGGACTGTTTTGGATTACTTAAATAAGTTTAACCTGTATCGCCACCAGCTGGATTGGGGGGAAAATGCATTCATGCTTTTATTTACTGCCGGGTTAAGTGATATGCTCCAGGATGAATTAGCACGCTTGGAGCCGGCTGAAAGCTGGGACGCCTTAGTAGCTAAGGTGCTGCGTTTAGACGCAAGGTTCGAGGCTCGTAAACACTCAAAAGCAATGTGTGCGCCACCCATGCATGTAACCAGGGCACCTGTGGTGATGGGGGAAGAGCCCATGGAGCTTGGGGTCTTTAAAAAACTGTCTACAGAGGAAAAGAGCCGTAGGAGGCAGCTGGGCTTGTGTTTGTACTGTGGGAATGCTGGGCATTTTGCCAAAAATTGTAATGTGAAACCTTCCCAGCTTTCGGGAAAAGGCCAGCCCTAGTGCGACGTGAGTCCAACGCACTAGGGCTCCTCAAGCAGTCAACTGAGGGGAGGAAGCATGTTTTCGTACCCATTACATTATCTGTTGGGGGAAGGGAACTTGTTTCTACTCTGGCACTGCTGGACTCAGGAGCTACGGTCTCCTATATAGATATTGAGTTTGCTAAGAAGCATGGCATTCCTAGAGTGCGCAAGGCATGCGACGTGTGGGTGGAGGGAGCAGATGGGAGACTGCTGGAGACTGGGGTGGTTAACCAGGAAACCTCAGCAGTAACGTGGGAGGTGCAGGGAGTAACGGGAACGTTTGTGTGGGATATTACGAGCTTGCCTAGATATGATGTGATCCTGGGGATGGATTGGCTAGCTGTAGTAAACCCACAAGTGGATTGGGCAACACGTAAAGTGATCTTAAAGAGGCAGGATTGTTGCACTTTAAACGTTACTCATGCTGATATGGAGGGAGTGCCTGCTGAGTATGGGGAGTTCTCTGATGTATTTTGTAAAAGAGAAGCGGACAAATTACCACCGCACAGGCCATATGATTGCGCCATCAAGCTGGCAGAAGGTGCGAAACTGCCAGCAGGGAGGCTGTATGCCTTGACTGTACCGGAAAGGCAAGCTTTGCGGGAGTTTTTAGATGAAAATTTAGCCAAGGGGTTTATTCGCCCATCTAGTTCTCCAACTGCGGCACCAGTATTCTTTGTAGCCAAAAAAACTGGGGAACTTAGGTTGGTCTGCGACTATCGGATCCTAAACAAATACACCATTCGGGATAGGTACCCGCTCCCTTTAATCTCGGAACTGTTATCAAGGGTGCAAGGGGCTAAGGTCTTTACCAAGCTTGACCTGCGGGGGGCCTATAACTTAATCCGTATACGGGAAGGGGATGAATGGAAGACGGCATTTAACACGTGTTTCGGATGCCACGAGTTCCGAGTCATGCCTTTTGGGCTTTGTAATGCTCCTGCGGTCTTCCAGAGGTTCATGAACGATGTGTTCAGGGACCTAATTGACCAATTTTTAGTGATTTATTTGGATGATATCTTGATTTTTTCTAAGGACGAGAAAGAACATCGTCAACATGTCAAGCAGGTTCTGCACCGACTGCGGGCTAATGGGCTTTTCGCCAAGGCTTCCAAATGCGTCTTTCATGTGCCTGAAGTGGAGTTCCTAGGTCATGTAGTGTCAGGTAGGGAACTTAAAATGGACCCACATAAGGTTGACGCCGTCAACTCATGGCAGGAGCTGAAAACTAAGAAGGATGTACAAAGGTTCTTAGGTTTCGCTAATTACTACCGGGAGTTTATTCCGAATTTTGCAAAGCTCACGGTACCTTTGACGCAGCTTCTGCGCAAGAAACAGCCATTTGTGTGGGGGCGGGAAGCTCACGAGGCGTTTCTACAACTTAAGTCTAGTTTTCAATCGGACAACATACTAACCCATCCTGATGTTGACAAACCGTTCGTGGTAGAAGCGGACGCTTCTAGCTACGCGTTGGGGGCTGTATTGTCTCAGAAGGACTCCTCAGGGACCTTGCGTCCCTGTGGATTTTACTCGCGGCAACTAACACCCTTCGAGCAGAACTATACCATATGGGAGAAGGAGTTGTTGGCGATTAAGGTGGCGTTTGAGGTGTGGCGGCACTGGCTTGAAGGGGCACGGCACCAGATCGTGGTCAGATCTGATCACAAGAACTTAGAGCACTTGCAAACAGCAAAGAAGTTAAACCAGCGTCAAATCCGATGGGCTTTGTTTTTCTCCAGGTTTAACTTCAAGGTGCAGTTCGTAGAGGGGAAGGCAAACTTGCGGGCCGATGCTTTATCCCGCAAGCCGGAGTTTAAGACCAATGAGCAGGTTGTATGTCAGACCATCTTGCCTACTGCCTCTCTGTGTGTTGTAGATAATGAGCTCGGGTTACATGACCAGATCCTTGCGGCTCAGAGGGATGATGTGTGGACACAGGAGCAACTGATGCTGCTCTCAGCAGGTAACCGTACCATACTGCCGCATCTACAAGATCAAGACGGAGTATTGGTACGCAGGGGGCAGGTCTACGTACCAGTGGGGGCCCTCAGGTTGGAGGTGATTAGAGCCCACCATGACGAACCCATGGCTGGGCACTTTGGCAGATTCAAGACCGTGCAGCTCATTACCAGGAGCTATTGGTGGCCAAAGATGCGGCAAGACATTCTGCGCTTTTGTGACAGCTGCGCCGTTTGCCAGCAGAGTAAGACGCCTGTTGGGCGCCCTAGAGGGTTGTTGTCGTCTTTACCTGTTCCGGACAGGCCATGGCAAATCATTTCCATGGATTTCATTTCAGATTTGCCTAAGTCTGGGGGTTATACTTGTATTTGGGTGGTGGTGGATTTATTTAGTAAACTGGCTCATTTTATTCCTTGTTCAACCATTCCGGCGGCCCCTACGTTGGCCTTACTATTTACTAAGCACATCTATCGTTTGCACGGAGCACCCGAGGTGATTATTTCAGATAGGGCTCCGCAATTTGTGTCACGCTTTTGGAAACATTTCCATGAGTGCTTGGGGACTAAGTTAAACGTTTCTTCAGCTTTCCATCCGCAAACGGATGGACAGTCGGAACGGGTTAATGGGCTCTTAGAGCAATATCTGCGTTGTTTTTGTTTAGACCAACCCACGGCTTGGGTGAAGTGGCTACCGGTGGCGGAATTTGCTTACAACAATGCGGTGCACACATCTAGTCAGTATACGCCGTTTGAGCTAACTTATGGTTTTCACCCACGGGGAGGTGTGGCGCCGTCGACCAATGTGGTCTCTTCGGACCCTGTGTACCGCTCTACGGAAATGGCTGCATTGCATGATGTTGCCCGTCGCTTACTGCTGGAAGCTAAGGCAACGCAGAAGACTCAGGCTGACCGCCATAGGCAGGCAGGGGAGGAGTTGGAAGAAGGGGATTTGGTGTGGTTATCTTCCAAACATATTAAACAGGCTGGGGGAAAGTTTGCGCCTCGGTATTTGGGTCCCTTTCCTATCGTTAAAAAGATTTCTTCCGTTGCGTTTCGTTTGCGTTTACCGTCTAGTTTAAAGGTCCATCCAGTCTTTCATCGTTCACTGTTGAAACTTGATACCTCTAGTCGTCGTGGTGCTATAGCGGAGGGTATCACTGCCACTTCTCCGCCATCGGGGGAGGAGGCCTTTGTGAGAGGGGATAGTGTTATGATTGAGCCTCATGGCTCTGTTACTGACAGACGTGGGCGTAAGACTCCTCGGGAGTCAGATACTCTCGAGGAGCGAGAGAGAAAAAGACTGCGAGACATATTTGCAGCACCATCTGACGAAGAATCTTTCGAAGGGTTTACGGAGAGAATGGAGGAGGGGCTGGTTAGCTCAGAGGAGGATGAGATGGATTGGACTCGGGTAAGGGAGGAATTGGGTGCCACTGGCCATGATGGGACAGAAGATGAATGGGGACCTTCAGGATTAGACCCATGGCTTAGCTGGAGGGATGGGACGGGATCCACAGCTGGAGATGCTGTTGGGCGTAGTCAGAGGTGTTCCAGCTCTGACGAGGAAAGTGATGAGGAAACGCCCGGGTTAAGGAGGACAGCTGACAGTGATGAAGATTTGTAACTGGCATAAAATGGGGCTTGGGAGCAATTGCAAATTGCGTCGGGCAAGGTAATCTGGGCAAACGCTTGGGGTCCGTGTGTGTGTGGGACGCTTCCCTGAAGACTTGTGTGCTTTCCTGTGCTGAGACCTTGACCTTCCGTCGTCTTTCTGACGGACGCCATCTCCTGCTTTGAGAACCCGGACTGAACTGACCACGGCTTGTCTTCCCCCCTTCTTGGACTTGGAAAAACTACAAACGTCTGCTTCTGGCTTTGATCTACGGAACGGAACTGGTCTACTCTACTTCTGCAATCCTTGGCTGAATTGCTCGTGTTGGAGATCCTGTCTACTGTGTGTGTGTGGGAGCGACGCAAGTTACTCTAAGCACAGTGCTGGCAGCAGAGAGGAATCTGCTGCCAATTAGTTGCATTCTTTGTATCTTTTGTTCCTTGGCTTTTGTTCTGTTAATACCTAGGCTGAAGCAAGCAGTTTGTTTTTACCCGGATTAAACTCCGGTTTAATCCGGTTTATCTTTTGAACATTTACTTTTGTCCCTTTTTGCTACTAAAGGCAAAAACTGCCTGGCCCTTGTGTTGTTACGGGCATTTTTGAGTTCTGTAATCTAATAAACTCTGTTACTTTGAATCTTGTGGCGTTCTGTCTTTGACAGAGGATCAGGATTAATCATGAAAACAAAGCACTTGCACGAACCAATCAGAAGTAGAATCCAAGAAATAAATCACACTGTGGCTATTCAAACAGCTGCCACTTAAATGATGAAAGATACAAAACTTAAGGCAAAAGGCTGGCAAAATATAAAGGATTATTCAATGTTGCCTGGCAGTTGCCTTACAGAAGGATTTCCAAAACTGCATAAATGAAAAGAGACTATTCTTGACATTCATAGATGTGATTTTATGTAGAGCAGTGGTTCTCAACCTGTGGGCCCCCAGAAATCCTTCAACTCCCAGAAATCCTAACAGCTGGTAAACCAGCTGGGATTTCTGGGAGTTGTAGGCCAAAACACCTGGAGACCCACAGGTTGAGAACCACTGATGTAGAGGCAAGTGCTTTGTTTGCGCATCCTAATAACTAGAGCCGTTTGTCCTATATCCTCAACCCTGTGCATGCAGAGTTCCCATTCTCAGCACCTGTGCGCAGTGACCCTGGTGCAGCAAAGAGCCACCTTGGAACCAGCAGCCCCATGAACATGGTGAAGCCCACAATGAAGATGTTCCTGCCAGACTCAATGTCTGTGTATTGGAAATAGGAGATGCCAGTGCCCACAGCCACACTGTATGTCACACAGAGCACTCCTCCTGAGGTTAGGAAGGAAAAACAAAGTAAAGAAAAGCCTCAGCAGTTAAAGTGGTGTCAAACTGCATTAATTCTACAATCTAGTTGCACGCCAAGATAGTTAGGAAATTCACTCTTACAGTGGGCCCTTGGTATCCACCAGAGTTTGGTTTCAGGACCCACCATGGATATCAAACTCCATGGATAATCAAACCCCATTCTATACAACAGCATAGTGAAATGGTGCCCTTTATATAAAATGGCAAAATCAAGGTTTACTTTTGGAATTTTTAGACAATATTTTCAAGCTATGGATGGTTGAATCCACGAACAGTGGCATTTGTGGATATGACAATCTGACTGTATTCAGAAGGCAGTTGAGTGATTAGGCCAGGCAGGAAGATATTTCATAACTTGTTCTTCAATTATGTTTGTCTGAATTATATTCATATATCTCTCCCACATATACTATAAAACAATTTGTGGTATGAGATATACCAGCAGAGATGTGGATAAGAAAGGAAGAGAAAGAAGTGTTTATTACCATGAATTCCCAGAGGAATAGTGGTCAGCAATCCCATGAGCCTGGGAGATAGGCCCAAGAGCACACATGCCAATGCAGCAAGCCACACTGAGCGAGATGAAGTAGTCTAAATAAGGGAAATGGGGTGTGAGATGTTGCCTCGGCAAAACACAGCATTGCCTGCCCAAGATAATCTTTAGTTCCCACATGCATGTCCACCATTCAAGGTTCCCTGCATTCCACAGAGTGTCAAGGAAATGTTGCTAATAGAGAATGAAAAAAATGGAAAACAATATACAGATACAGAATGGACATTAGTCTGGAGAAAAAACATCTCAGTGTAATTTATTTCCTTTGGGAAATCTTTCATTTTGGGCATAATGAAGATGATATTGTCCTGTCCATAATAACTATCTGCTTCACTTTCACCTTCCTTTGAAGAGACAATTCATGTTACTATTGCAGCTAATAAGCAGGTAAAGTCCAGAAAGCTTTTCTGTAATATTATCCTTTCTAGTGAGTCAAATTTGAGGCACCGTCTGTGTGTTCACTATAAAATTCCATGAACAAGGCAGTGCAATTGCACAATACAAGCCTTGTCTAATTATGTCCTCAGCAGCAGCACCTGTTTATAGCACAACTTCTTCTCCATGTGTAGCAAACATGAAAACTTCAGTTTTTATCAAAAAAAATCAGGATGGAAAACAAACTTGCACATTTCAATAGTAGAGCAAATATTTTTCAGATACTTTTCTATGTTTACTATTAAAAACCATATCTTTAATATAGCATACACAAAACAAAGCAGAAAGCAAATTAAATATTATTCTACCCTACCATCAAAACACACCAAAAAAATTAAAAGTTGACTTTCTGCCCTCCAAACCAAAACAGACAAATAACATTCACTTTCTTATTTCTACTTAATATATATTTAAACTTCTACCTCAAATCATACAAAAAAATTTATAGTCAAAACCCACAGGACTTATCTTTATTCTTTCTGATTTTTTAAAAAGTTCCCAATTGTTTACAAAGTTGTCCAAATACTTCTCTGTGCAACTGGTTGTTGGATTGTGTGATCCTTATGGTTTCTTCAAATTTTCTGGTTCTATTATTGTCTTTAAACAAAGTAGATAGTTTGGCCATTTCTGCCATTTAAAAAATCTTTTGAATCCAGTCTTCTTTTGTTGATATCTCTACAATTTTTTGATTCTGAGCATTGTTGCAAAAATTCTATAGTGTAGCACTTTATAGTTCAAGTTCTTAATCTATCTCTCTGATTTCAACTTCATTCTAATTTTGAAAATATCTTGAATCAGCAACTGAATCTGCTTCCAATATTGCTACATTTTAGCCACACATCCACCACATATGATAAAAAACTTTCTTCTTGTATTTTGCATTTCCAGTATGTTCACTTTTATAGCATTTCTAGAGAAGTTACTAACAGTCAGAATAGAAAGTAGCAGGCAGAGAATAGACTATTTGCTTTTTGCTACCTAAGCTGCTGGAGAGATTTTGGAAGTTATACTGCAAAATGTCACTTTCTCAAGCTTTGATATTAAACTAGACAAATCACTTGCCTGGCTCCCTAAAAGGCAGCTTTGTGCATTAATGATGGACAGCAAGGGTGAAGCTAATGCCTAAAGGTGATGATCGCCTCATTTTCCTTTGAGAAGTGCTACCTACTGGTTCCCCTGAGAAATCTCTCTCAGCATCTACTTATGCCTCCACAAAAGAAAATGCCCAGGGCCCAACCCAAGCCCTTACCTTGGTCAGATGAGCAGCACAAGTATTGGACATGCTAGATCCAGTACCGGAAACACTCCCAAGTACAGCGGACAGAAGACTGCCGAGCCCCTCTGCACAGAGTCCTCTGTTGCATGCATGTTGTGGTGGGACTGGAAGCCTTAGGACTTTGCTACATAGCACATAGCAACCGACAGAGTTCACACTTGCAATGATACCCATGGCAACACCAACGCCCGCTGCACGGGTGCTAAGTGTTGGCCAGCCCTGCTCTCCTAAAAAAGAGCAAGAAAGATGGACAGTAAAATAGGAGGACTTAACTTGTTGAAGCTGCATGGTATTCATACATATACACAACACACTCGTACACACTACAGGTGTACAAGTTTTTTGGATTTTTTCAGATTTTGAATACTTCCATGGACACGTACACATATATACAATGAGATATCTTTAAGATGGTCCCCAAATTGCAACACAAAATTAATTTATGTGTCATGTATACTTTATACACCTGAAGGTCATTTTATATAATATTTGTAATAACTTTGTGCATGAAACAAAATTTGCATACATTGATCTATAAGAAAGTAAAGATACTACTATCTCATTCACTCGATTTTGGAGTGTTTTGGAAATCTGGATAAGGTATGCTCAACCTGTATTTGTAATGTTATATTGTGGTTTTAACATTATGAAATGGTTTTGTTGTTATTTTTATGTTTCTGCTTATTGTTCTGTTTTTGTTTTTTGGCTGAATAACATATTATTGAAGTAATAGGTAACTACATACCTGGATAAGGAATCTTGATCCATGGGGACAGCAAGGTGCTGTTGGTGAAGGTCAGGTAGTGTGCGGAAAGATGTAGCATCTCCCATGATGTTGGAACAGGTCTCAGAATCCCATAGACAAGCCAGATCCCCAGGAATGGCAGCATTATCTATGAGAAAGCAAAGTGAACATGAGAAGAGCCCCACTGCTTGTCCCTGGATCTATCCTTATAATGAAATGGAGACCACCTAATTTTGTTGGATTCCAATGCACATCAACAGGCTGTCCACCATCAAGAATGATGTATGATTTGAAGGACCAACTCATCCCTCAAAAACACACTGTCTAGTAAAATGCTAGCACCCATTGTCTAAGGCATTGGTGGACTCTGAGATAGTGAAAATAGGAAGAAAGTGTCCTCTCTAAATAGGTGATCAGGTTGTTACAACTGAACTAGATTGCTGTACACAAGGAAGGCAAAAGCAAGTATTCGTTCCTCTGGGATTTTAATCCATACCCAAGGTTGTCCCAGTTTTAAGTACTTTGAAGAGTGAAGAGGCACAGTAGGGTTGGCACATCTAAAAAACCATACTGCAGTAATACTACAGCATATAGACTTCTGAGAGAGAAGCTAATATGTGCATTTAGCTACCATTACATATATTTGCACACATACACACATACATATACATATTCAGCTAGCCAAATTCATGCTCTTAACCTCACAGAACCATCATTGCTAAGATTCCCTTAGGTAAGGGAATTGACAGCCACTAAACTAGTTTAAGTTTGTGGTGTATAGATATGTCCTGGAGCCCCATATAATAGGAACAACACCTTTCTAACCCTATGGGTCAAATGCAAAATTAATTTACCTCTAAATTAGGATAATACCACGATATCCCTCCCAATTCAGTTTTTAGAGAAAAGGTGAGCAAAATGCAGGCACCCAGATATTCCTGGGCTGCAGTTGCCACCATGCCTCTGCATTGGCTATGCTGACAAGGGTGGTGGTGGTGGTGGTGGTGGTGGGGAGTTATAGTCCAACAACATCTGCAAAGATCCCACTTTCCCCGACCTTTTACTGAAGGGTCACAGTCTTCTTTCAGCTTAAATTCTTGGAAACCATAATCTAAATTCACAATACTAGCATTAGTTTAAAGCGTTTGCTGCCAGTAACTAATCCTTCAGTAATGCACTTCAGCTTTTTATAATGCAGAAAACGTAAAAGTTTGTATCATTGGGAAGGACCAAGGCCATTTGGGGAAGCTCAAAGAACCAATTGCCTGAGTTTTGCCACTCCTGCTTTAGAAATATAGGAGATGTGAAGAGAACACAGTGGAGACTGACAAAATGGTATTTCATATATTCATACCGAAAATATATGCAGGGCTGGGACTCTCAATCTTACAGAGAACCCTCTTGCTGGGATCCTTTGGCAGAGGGGCAATTGGCAGGAAGCCAGGTGCTGGGATAGTAAAATACTCAGCAACACAAGCCTAAAAATAATGGAGAGTAAGTGATGTTCAGCAACATGCTGCCACTTGTGCAGAGCATTGTTTTACAAATACGCACATACCACGAACTGCATGTGTGGAATAACAACTCTAATTTGTCTCTTGACTTAACTTAGGGATAGGAATTGTGCAGCCCTCCAGATGTTGAACTACAAATAAGAGGTGGAAACCTCAAGTAATAAAGTCCTAAACACTCGCTTTTTTTTTTTTTTTTGGTGGGATCCTTACATTCATTTGAGGGGCCCCTGGTGGTGGCGCAGTGTGTTAAAGCCTGAGCTGCTGAACTTGCAGACCGAAAGGTCCCAGGTTCAAATCCCAGGAGCGGAATGAGTGCCCGCTGTTAGCCCCAGCTCCTGCCAACCTAGCAGTTCGAAAACATGCAAATGTGAGTAGATCAATAGGTACCGCTCCAGCGGGAAGGTAACAGCGCTCCATGCAGTCATGCCGGCCACATGACCTTGGAGGTGTCTACGGACAACGGCGGCTCTTCGGCTTAGAAATGGAGATGAGCACCAACCCCCAGAGTCAGTCACGACTGGACTTAACATCAGGAGAAAACCTTTACCTTTACCCTTCATTCATTTGAACTGAAATCTGAGCATTTAAAAATGTGAGTAATTCATATTTTTCATCAGAATACTCAGATATTTGAATTTAAATTTCAGCACTAATATATCTAGCCTGCTTCAGAGCCTTTCGGAGTACATGAAATGCAATAGCTAGAAATTACTGGACAAAAAGAACTGCCTTCTCTCTTCTTAAGACTGCACCTTGCTGAATGATACCAAAACAGTATATGCTGATGCTAAGTCTTTGCTTGTTTTTTTTTCAAGAGCACTATTGAGGAACATACAGCAATGCAACTCCCCAGTTCTCTGAGCAGAGAAGAGCAGCAGGTCTGTATGCTGAAAGTCCAATGACAGAAAGGCTCGGAGCCAGAACCATAGGTCCACAACGATTAACAATCCATCCACAAGCACCTGACAGCCCCAGCACTATCTGCACCAAGGCTGAGACCAGCACAGCACCAGAAATCTGGAGAAAAAAGAGAGAACAGGGTTCAAATGATATGCCTTGTTATCTGTCTTTTGAGTGCTGGCCCCACCCACTTTGCTTCAGGAGGCAAGATGGATTGAGAGGCCTATGGGGACAATGCTGGTGGGAAAGCTATAGGTAGATTGGCAATGATTCATAACACGGGTAAGAGAGGAGTCTGGAAATGTACTGATTTCTTTGCAGAACCTGATCTACCAACAATGAGGCAAATGGTGTAGGCATCAGATACTGGAGGTCCACAGTTACCCCCAACCCACGGCTCTTCTCAAGTTCTCACTATTTTCTTCTGTAGAAGGACAGAGCTACATGGTCTGTCCTGCACCTTCTAAATTGTTATTTGGAAAATGAAGGACTGCATATCTGCCAGTGAAGAAGGAATATTCAGCTGTCAGTACAGTTTGCTTTGTATTTGAAATAGATATACAGTAGAGTCTCACTTATCCAACATAAACGGGCCGGCAGAACATTGGATAAGCGAAAATGTTGGATAATAAGGAGAGATTAAGGAAAAGCCTATTAAACGTCAAATCACATTATGATTTTACAAATTAAACACCAAAAACATCATGTTTTACAACAAATCGACAGAAAAAGCAGTTCAGTACATGGTAGTGTTATGTAGTAATTACTGTATTTATGAATTTAGCACCAAAACATCACAATATATTGAAAACATTGACTACAAAAACATTGGCTACTAACAAATTGACTACAAATAAAGATTGAATTGCATAAAATGAATTTACAGTAGCAACATTGTCGGAAATTAAATCCATAAAAAGTTCAATTCTTGCTGTCTAGAGAAATAGCTGTGGATCGGGGTGGGAGGCAAACTACGTTGGATAATCCAGAACATTGGATAAGTGGATGTTGGATAAGTGAGACTACTGTATTTAAAATCCAGTCATTTATAGCATAAATGTTAACTGGGATTGAAGTGAGGGGGATAGAAAGAGGGGATATGAGCATTTGTAAGTGAGGGAATGCAGTGAGAGGGTTAAAACAAAACTTTCCAAACATTTCATGTTGGTAACATACTTTTTAGACATGCATCATTTTGCAACACAGTAATTCAGTTTTAGTAGGTTAAACCAACCTTTTGTGAGAGATATCAACACATACATACATACACGGTAATAACAAAATCTATGCTCCAATTCTGTGGAACTCATTGCCTCCATATGTTAGAGCAATATCGGAGTTGCGACCTTTTGGAAAAGCGCTCAAGACTTGGCTGTTTGGTTGTGCATTTAAGTAAATCAGATCTAATTTGCCAAATAGTCACTGTTGAATGTTTTTAGGTTGAATGTTTTTATGTTGAATGTTTTTATATTGTGGAATGATATTTTAAATTGTAAGTCGCTCGGAGCACTCTGGTGGAGAGCGACTAATTAAGAAGTGAAGTGAAGTAAAGAAGTGTATGTGGACACAGCATATCTCATGAAAACCTTTCATTTATATATTTGAAATATATGATTTATTACTTCTTTCTCATAGACTCAGGTTTCTTATTATGTTCATGCACAAAGGAAGAACTGTTTTAAGCTACAGACAATGCGGACACTTGCTCATTTCTGGTTTAAAATTATTTAGCTGCTTGTGCTCCCTTTATTTTATCAGTTTTATACTTATTTATTTATGCAATGCTTTTGACACAAAATACACACCTACACACTGCAGCAGACACACTAATGTATCACTGCACACAGTTTGGAAAACTCTTGAGTTAGAAGGAAGAGATAAGAGTGTTTGCAAGGAATATGATTTGAAGCCATGGCTGGAGAGAGTGAAGGAATGGAAGCATGGAGTAGGAATATTTGCAAGCAAGAGAATGAGATGAATGGAAAGAAGTGGCGAGGGGCAATTGGCAGAGGGGCAATTGGCAGGAAGCCAGGTGCTGGGATAGTAAAATACTCACAACACAAGCCTAAAAATAATGGATAGTAAGTGATGTTCAGCAACATGCTGCCATTTGTGCAGAGTACTGTTTTACAAACATGCACATACCAAGAAGTTGTTAGCAAAATGAAGCACAAGATTTTAAGCCAGGGCTGTAATGCGCAAGGAGATCAAATGAGAGAGCCAGGATTGAATGGGTAACATTTGTGAGATTTTATTGCAAGACTGAAGAGAGATAAATGGAAAGAAAGGGGTGGCAGTGTTTGTGTAGGATGAGATTTTTCAATTGAGACTAGAACGGTGGTTCTCAACCTATGAGTCTCTCGGTGTTTTGGCCTACAACTCCCAGAAATCCCAGCCAGTTTAACAGCTGTTAGGATTTCTGGCTGTTGAAGGCCAAAATATCTGGGGACCCACATGTTGAGAACCACTGGACTAGAATGAGTGATGGGAAGTGATTGAACATTTATTTAGCATTTGATTGCCACAGAAGCAAGCCAAGGCTTCTGGAGAGGTCACTTTTGAGTCTAGAGTTCATATGCAGCCCTCAGGCCACACTTTGCCCAGCACTGCTGTGATGGGAGAGTAGATGCCTTCAGCTTCTTGAATGATAGCAACATGATGCATCATATTCTCACATGACATCAGCAATGCCATGCCTTCAGTGCTAATATCAAGCCAGTATCTCATGTTCCAATACCTCTTGATATCTGCCCACCCACACTTTCCAAACTAGCCTCTTAGGCTGAATTAATAGTTCAAAACTACCAACCTCACAGAATAACCAATGCCAGTTTCTCGAGTTTTCACAATGTGGTCCAGTGCATATCTCAGTAGCCTCAGTGCCTAGAAGGGAGGGAAGCAGAGATGTATTCCAGTTTGATAAACAATGAAATAAAGAAGGCAATGCGAAGAAGAGCATCTTGGGATTCATGGGAATACTAAATAGAGTACTGATGTCACCAGGGTCGGTCCAACAATGAGGCGAATTAAGCGGTCGATTCGGGCGCAAAACATACGGGGATGCAGTCGAGACTGCTTTTTCTGTTGATTTCTTGTAAAATATGTTTTGATGCTTAATTTGTAAAATCTTAATGTAATTTGATGTTTAATAGGCTTTTCCTTAATCCCTCCTTATTATCCAACATTTTCGCTTATCCAACACTTTTATTTTTCAGTGATTGGTTGGGGGGGGGGCAAAATTCTGTTCGCCTACACTTGAAAAATACCTAGGGCCGGCTCTGGATGTCACGAGAAAATGACTTGCAGAACTTAGAATGGAATGCTGATGCACAAGATGTGTGAAAGGTTCCCCCCAAAACTGAGTTTTGAAAGGCTGAACAAAAGCTTAGGCCAATCCCTCGAGAGGAGCACGCCTTTCCTAATCAAAATATAAAATAGAGGTTGAGATATGTCAGAGACTAGTGAAAGCCATAGCAGTAATGGCAATAATGTAGGCCCAGTAGAGTTGTCATCAGAATACTTCTTTATGTTTATAAAACCATACGGCACTTTATCACTGTTACTCATTTCCATGATATAGCACTTTATGAAACCTGTCCCCACTGGTTCACTTTTAATTACTCTGATTTTATCTGCTTGGATTTTAATGTATTGTCCATTATATTATTTTGTGTATCGTTGAAGTGTTTTAAGTTTTGTCAAATATGTTGTGTTGTTGTTCGGGCTTGTCCCTGTTGTGAGCTGCCCCAAGTCCCTTCGGGGAGATGGGGCAGAATATAAAAATAAAGTTTATTATTTTTATTTATTATTATAACGTTCAATGTAATATTAGAATATGCAGTATTCCAATGAAACCGCAGCAGACATAGGACCAATCCCTGCCCCACATGCAATGTGAATGATGCATGGCAAAATGGACTTACAGTGGCTTCAGTAACATGGATGTCATTTTAAAACCATGGTAGTATGATTAATCATTGGCTACACACCATATTAGTAAAATCAAACTTTCAAAATCATAGATCTTTACTGCCCCCAGCAGGGTACAAAACACAAGAGGACAACTATTATATTTCTGGCTTGCTTGTAAGCTCTTTGAGAAGCATGTGTTTGGCCAGTTATGCACCTCAGGTCTATTCATGTGCAGCCTAATAGAAACCACTGATGGATAGTTTCCACAGTATGATATAAACCTCTGTTAGATGCAGTACTGAGGGAAAGTTGGTGTTGGGAACCTTGCTATCCTTTACCCTTAGCGTAGTGCCCTATGCTCAAATAATGTGGAGGATGGCCGGGTGTTATAATCCATAACTCACTGTTTCCTTTTGATTGGAGGCTGGGAACCACATGTTGAATCAGTGCCATGGCAGGGATAAGGAACTCAAAGGATGGAGCCTGAATGAGTGGCAATCTGCAGAGATGACAATAGAGAGGAGCATATATCGAGAAGCCTTATGGGAGAAAACTGTTAGTCCAGGACTAGAGAGAACTAAACACCTTTAAAAGTAAGCAGTCCATCTCTGCTGTAGTTATGCTTCTACAAATATTTGACCAACATAAAGAATAACTAAGCAAAACTTTTAAGATTCTAAGGGGAGGTGCACAGAGGACACTTACCTGGATCCTAGTCCACACTGCAAGGCTGTGGCAATGCCACAAGCAAAGAGGTTGCATGCTAGCAGTTCATCCCAATTTGGAATGCCATTAATTTTCTCACGTGGTAAGTTGGCGATAAAGAGAAAGTATATGATACAGAGGAAAGACACCTGGACCAGGAGATGCTGGGGAGAAGCAAAAAGCAGGCTGGGGTGAGCTATGTGTAGTACCTTGATCCTTGTATAGAAAATAGCATGACATACTTAGGCTTGATGATACCTCTCAGTCTACGTCCAACATCATTATTTAAACAGGGTAAGTCCTATCATTAAGCAGAGTGAAGCACATATCTAAACCTCTATTATGCATCAGGGGGTGAAATGACTAATAGTCATTTTTTAAAACTGGAAGATAGGAAGTTGCCTGTGGATTTTTGTGCTTCAGTAATAAAATAATGTGCATGGCTTTAGGTACTATATACCTACCCAGCTCAGCAATGATTTGGGTTGACCCTCAGCCTGAGATTGGGATTCTGCTTTTGCTGGCTTCCCTTCTCAACCATGATCGCAGACCCACAGAACAACCCGCACACATGCCATGCAATGGAACACCCCTTTTGTTCTGTAATACTCAATGGCAAGTAGTACAAATACTATTTGCATTTCAGGAAGCAACCAACCTTCTGTAGCCTCTCGCTCATATACATTACCCATATCTCACCACCAGAAACTCTTCTGTTGCCTGTTCATTACTGCCTTCCATGTGATTCTTTTCAAGTGCTGTGTTATTGTCCATCAACTCAACTTACCTGCACAGCCAAGAAGCAACTCAGAGGCCATGAAGGCAACCTGGGATCTGCATAAGCTTGGGTAAGGATGCTTTGAGAAGACCTTCTAGCTTTGTTCATGCTCTCAGTTGCTTCCTTTCCCTTTTTGCTCTTCTCCTGTGCAGAACACAGACAAGAAACAGGCTTTCTTTCCAGCTCCTCCTCTTCCTTTCTTTATAGCCTTCACTGGCCATGTGCCTCTAAACTTCCACCTTTGGCCCTTCCAGCCATAACTCCTCTTGGGCCATAACTCCTCTTTCAGTTAGACATTAACTTGGCATGTCCAGTAAGAAACCCTCCTGGATGGAAAAGGCAAGGTTGAGCTGGTATGAGCCAGAACAGGCTCCATGAGCAGCACAAAGCCCAGAAATGATAATTTTTGGACTACAACTCCCAGGATTCTCCAGTCACCATGGCCAATGTTCCTTGGAGTTACAGTTTAGTGGCAGCACCAAAAATCTTTGGTTGAGAAGGCTAAAGACCTTGTACAATTGCAATCTTCATTATTCCATAACATTGAGTCATAGCAGTTACAGTGGTGTCAAACTGCAGATTCCAGATTCTAGATCAAGGGTCCCCAAACTAAGGCCTGTGGGCTGAATGCAGCCCTCCAAGGTTATTTATCCAGCCCCTGCCCTAGTTGTTAAGAGTCATTCTAAACAACTTGAAGACACACAACAACAATCCTCATTAACTTGACTATCTCATCAGCCAAAAGCAGGCCTATACTTGCTATTGAAACACTGGTGGTTAAAATTGTTCATTTTAAATACTGTATTTTTTTTGCACTACAAATGAGATGTGCAGTGTGCATAGGAATTCCTTCACGTTTTTCCCCCCAAACTATAATCCGCCCCCCAACAGTCTGAGGGACCATGAACCAGTCCTCTGTTAAAAGTTTGAGGACCCGTTACAGATGAATCATAGTGAAAAATCCAACAGCATCATACAAAAGGCACTTTTCCTCACTCTCTTCCATTCCAAGATTGGCACCATTGCCTGGGCTCTGTAATGCAAGATACATTGGCTACTTGGCTGCATCATAGTTTTGGCAGTTTCCCTAAGCAGAAGGAAAGGTTACTAATAATGCCTCGTTACTTGTATGATTAACTATGTCGAACATGTGTTTTCCAAACACTTTGTATACTTGTAGCTAGGAAGACTCAGTGGGACATCTTTACCATTCTATCCCAGGAGGAGGAGGTGGTAGAGAAGAATGAATGTAACTTCAATTGTTGACAAAGATAAGATCAGAGCAAAGAGTATATCAATTTGATAAGAGATACACAAGGTTTGCAAGATGTGGGGGGGGGGGGAAGGATAGTTGAATATCCCTGATGAACAACTGTCTCAAACTATTTTCCACATATAAAATGCACATCAGATATGCACATTATAGCAGGAGACAATTATTACTATATATGTAATAAAATAGGTGAGCTGAAAGTTACTATTAGGTACATTAAGTACTGGCATTTGTTTCAATGTTGCTTTAAAATTAAGATTAAATTGAAGAACATCTCATACTTCATAGCACACTTTTTGACAGATTCAAAGAAACCAGAATTGTCCTGGATCAAATCACAGGCTTATCTGATCTAATTTTGTTCAGAAATGCCTCTGAGAAGCTCATCAATAGAATACAAATTCATAGGCACCTTCCTACTCATTATTTTACATCTTGTATTCAGAGAAAAACATAAGCTTTGAGAATTCAAACCTTACTGTTAACAGAACTAATGATGACACTGTTTTTAATTCCAGGCTGTTCTTGCAGTCCTAGCTCCTCCACAACAGATATTTGCCCAAATGTTTTACATTTCTAAAAAAGGCAACTTGTGAAATTTGAACTCACTGTGTCTTTACGGATACTCCTCCCACACAGCGTAAGAAGGAAAACAAGTAATGACTGGTAGTACTTCTCTACAGCCTTCATAAAGGGAAAAAACACAAGACACAGACACATCCATAGCTACCTTTATTAGAAGAAATCCCATCTACAAGAAACAATGAAAAGTACAGCCAAAAAAGTGCTGGTAGGAATAAAGTGAAGGATATGATTGCCATCCCTCCACTACACCTCCTCAATTCTAAGAACTGCAGGGGGCAGTTAAGCTCTTGCAATAAGTTGGAGGTATCAAAATCTAATGTCATGGGGCCCTGAGCCTCAATTGCAATCGGTACCCTTTTTATTTCCAGTGCTATGGCTAAAGAAAACCTTAGCTACTCCAGCATGGTTCTCAGAATGCAAGAGGTTCTGTCTTTACTAGAAAGAGCAAGGATGGCAGGCTCAGGACAGTAAGATGAATTCACACATTAACATTAAACTAAGTAGTAAATCACTCAATATCTTAAACATACAGAATTGCTGGCTGGCACTGGCCACCGTGGGTGTGAGTTATTATGGATCATTACTTCTAAGTGTCCCAACAAGTCAACACACAAAAGAGTCAAGCTAAGAGGCGGTTCATAGTGTCTTCTGCAAGCAGCCCAATCCATGTGAAGACGCACGAAGTTCTATTCATTGAGCAACAACTCAGCCAGGTTCTCCAGGGCTCAGCTAAAGGTTGCACCAAACCCAAACATCATTGCTGCAGTTGATCCTGGCATTAATATGGGATCCACACCTCCAATATACTCCCTGAAGCCTTTAAGCACAACTGCCAATCATTTGCAAGGGGGTGGGAAGGGACAGAAAGGTCTTGAAATTATACCCAGAAAGGGGAACTGATATCCACTGTGATAAAGTCCATGAAACTCATCAGCCTTTCAATTTCCCAGCATTTTCTGCCTTTTTGCCCTATGTCTTTCTGACACACATAGAAACTCCCATCTAGATGCCCCAGTCTCACCCCACGCTGTGATTAAGCTATATCACTAGCTAGGAAAGATGAATGCCTTGATCCTTCCAAGCTCCAAGGCAGCCTGTGAGGAACACTGTTGCAGCGCCAGTGGATCAGGCCAGTCTTTGCAGTTAGGAGACATAGAAAGGTGCCAATTTCCACATGAACAACCTGTGCAATGAGTAGGAAGTCCAGAGGGAGCCGACTGTGTAGCAGGGCGGGCGCAAGACGTGTGGTTAGCTGCGATACAGGTGGATTGACTACAATGTGAGCAATGTGAAGGACTGATGGGAGCTGGTGGTGAGTAAGATAATGCATTAAGGACACTGCTCCACAGGTAGAGTGCTGTAGCCGTGACACCATTGCTTTCTGGCTGTTGTTCTTCACCATGAAAGGTTTGATTCTCTGCTGCTAGGCATGGAGAGCTATTAGGGAGCTCCAGGTTGCGGTCCGGCTGGACTGAAGATGGGACAGGCAGGCATGGAGCTAGAGTACCTTTAGGGCCAAGCAGCTCCATAGGACCAGCCCTTTTCACATGTACACTGTGATGCACGACGGCTGCAGAAGCAAGGACAGTAGCAAACCCGGTAAGGTACACCACTCCAAGAATGCAAGCCAGCTGCGGAAAGAGAAGATCACAGTGGTTATGTGCTCTCTTTGCCTTTAACTCCCAAAGTTCCCCTAATCTGGAGCGAGTCAGCTAAGCACCCCACCTAAATATTCATCTCCCATTCAAAGAAGAAAAAGTGGGGTTTTTTCCAGATTGTATGCAGATGAAGGGTGAAAACTGACCAAGTAATAATATTTTCACTAATATTCCACCAGGTTGCCAGTGTTCTTTTTTCTGGCATGGTACCTTAGTGATGCAATTTTGCTCAAACTAAATGATTTTTATACTAAGGAACTTAATATTCACAATATTGTTTTGTGGAGACTTGAAGATAGATAGAGAAATGCTTTCGTTGTACTGCCTGTATCTGCCTATTTTTAGCCAGGCTGCAATGGATTTTGTTGCTTTGTATGTTTTCAGCTGCTTCCATTATTTGCCTGATTATACCATATAAAGGACCTTGTAGGATGAAGGATGGCCAAATAAAAAAGTTTGCCTTTCAGGAAACAGTTCATTCAAAGAGAAGCATATCAGTAGAGATCTTTTTCTCTCTAAGAGATGCATATACACCCAAAGATAAACACATTGCTCTCTACCACTGGATATCTGCTTACTTGTTTCTACCTTTTCCTCACTATCAAAAGGTAGCTACACTCTTCTTCTTCCCCCAAGAGTTTTCCACTTTTAGCCTGCCCTCTTACCTTGGCCATTTGTTGGTAGAACTGACCCAGAGCCTGCTGCCACAGCACCCGCTCCATTAAGACAGACAGGTCTGTGTAGGTGAACCAGCCACGTTTGATGCCCTGCCTCTCAGCCACACTGCAAGGAGTGGAAAGAAGAATTAGAACCCTTGTCACAAGAATTCCTCATCACAGGCCTTATAACTTGGCAACATCTTGTCCAACAAGCAGAGACCTGTTCTACACAAATGGAAGGAGTACAGAAACAATTTCCACAGACCCAACAATATGAACTCCAGCAGCTGGACAAGCAGCCTTCTACTCTTTCTGTCTCACGAGTCTTTCCAGACAATTGCATCATGAGTATATGCCTGCTAAATATAGACTTCAAAGGATTCTGGGTTAAGACCCCCATTACAAATATCTGCTGCTATTATCTGATACACTGTGAAGTCACTTGTGAATGCTCCAGACAGGCTGATAGATCTACTCTGCACAGCTCAAGGCTCATTAACTTCATCAAAGTCTTACAATTTAGCCATAGATTCAGCAATTCTTCTCCATTCAGGTGTCTGAATGACTCTCGGTCACACTCAAAATGAATAACAAACAGAACAAGGGTGAAAGGAGCACAACAGTATCCTGAAAACAGGAAAGTACCTACCATCCTTCCAGCCAACTGAGCACTTCAAAAAGCTCCTTGGGGTCTGTATAGAGGCTCCAGTCCTGTAGAAAGGAGAAGGTATAAGTGAAACTGACTTGCCTTCTTGTTACTTGTGATAAAGTAAACCTCCTGTCTAACTTGGCAGACAACTAAAGTACAGGAGATTTCCAATGATATAGATGAAGAGCTTGTACCCCTTCTCCCATCAAGTTTAGCCACAATTACCAAAGGCAAAGGATGATAGGAATGCTAGTTCAACAACACTTGAAGCATCATCAATTTCCTACTTATGGGAAAATCTGTAATGGAGGGAAAGTAAAAATCCCCAAGAAGAGACCCTCCCTGTGTTGAGAGCTAGCCAGGCATCTCCCCCAGGTCTGACAACATTTCAACAGTGTTAATACTTTGGATCATGGAAACTCCTCTAAAGGAGTAAGGAAAGCACCTGTACCCATGACATTCAGGCACCAGATAAAAACCCATTTTACTGCTCTTTTTCAATGGAAAATTGTCCCCTTCTTTGACTGTATGCTTTAAAACTGCTATTTCTCTGTTTGCTGTTACTGCACTCAAAGCTTTAAAGATCTGTAATGATAGATCTATGAATGTATTATTTTAAAATGCTTTGTACGCTAGTTAGAAAGGTAGTATTTTGTATTTCAACAAAACAAAAAGACCAGCTTCTGCATCAATCATTTGTACCATTGCAAACGGCACTTCTTCAAAGCCTGGGATATTTATATTATGGAGATGATCGTTTTACAAAGCCCTCTGTGCTCATTTGAGCTCTGGATGAGAGCATCAGAGGTCTGTATGGTTACCTTTTAACACTACACTCCTCCTCTCACATGTTACTTACAATGGCCCTGAGGAAATTCATCTCCAGTGTGTTCATGGTCTGTACATCCACGTTGCCGGCAGCTCCCCATTCATCATTAAAAACCTCCTCTTCTTCACCTTCATCATATAAGTACTTGCTGGCAACCATCTGAAAGCAAGATAGAGGCATCTAAATATAGAACAGGGTGTGGTGATTCAGCCAGAAATGGGGTGTGGAATCTGCTTCTTGAAATGAGGTGGTGATACAGTCCAGTAGTTCTCAACCTTTGGTCCGCCAGGACTTCAAGTCCCAGAAACCCCAGCCAGCTAACCAGCTGTTAGGAACTGTGGGAGCTAAAGTCCAAAATACTTGTGGGACCAATGGTTGAGAACCACTGATTGCTGTGCTTTTCCCAGATTCCAGGGATGTAAAAACTCCATCCTCAATTTCACACTTTCTGTATATCAGGCCCCAAAATAAGCAGAGGGGCAGAATGAATCTACAGTACAACCTATGAAGCTTGACTAAGGAACTGATATCCTTCCAAATACCATATGTTACAGCTCCAGCAATTATTACCAATGGGCATGATGGACATTGCTGATAAGTTATAGGCCAAAGATCCAGACCAGTGGTTCTCAACCTGTGGGTCCCCAGGTGATTTGGCCTACAACTCCCAGAAATCCCAGGCAGTTTACCAACTGTTAGGATTTATGGGAGTTAAAGTCCAAAACATCTGGGGACCGACATCTGAGAACCACTAATCTAGACTGTTAAGTACTGCTCACTCTTTCCACATGAAAGATTCAGTACACTCAACCTAACCAGTTATACACAGAACACCCATTCACAAATAGGTGATTATCTGCAAATAGACATGTTGAGTGTCTAAACTATATATTGAAGGATAAAAGGAAAATACATCTCCTTAGTATTTCCAAACCATCTTTTAATTATCCAGAAGATGACTTGGAGCAATGCCACTTATCTTTAAGCCTCTCTATTGAATTCACAGATTAAGACTAAAATGTATAATAGGCAAGTTTGGATGCACAATGTTTTCAAGATAGGAATCCACCAGGTACTGTAGTTGTGTCATATAGAACTGAGGACAATCATATAGAACTGAGGGCAGTGTGGAAAGACTACTAAATAACACCTTACAAAATATGCACAACATTTGAGCAATCTACTCAGCCATAGCTTCACCCATTAGATATTTACCATTGAGATCAAGAAGAGATCAGAAGATGAGATCTGCTGTAGGTATTCAGGATTGCGGTGCCGGAGTCTTTCAATGTAAACCAAAGCCAACATCATAGAGCAGGGGGAGATACAAGCCTCTCTGGAATTAGAGTCAGGAGACACGTACTCTATCATTTTAGACACAAAGTAGACTCTTGAACTATATCACAGAAGGATTTTGGGAGCTGGAACAACCAATTCTGCAGAGAGTGAAGACCTGCCATGTTTCAACTTCTATCCCACTACATACAGATGTCACAATATGGCTGTTGTGCATTCCCATCGTCTTTATTTACATGTTCAAACTGCCCCATCAGTTTCACAAAAATGGTATGGAGATTAGGAGCCATGGTAATACTCATGAAAATAGGCCAAGAAAGCATAATCAAAGAATTGAAGCAGCTATGGAAAAAGGATCCCGGACATGCTTCATATGATCATATCCACAAAAGCTTGTTCTTTCATACTATGCTCTCATTGAAAAGAAGGTGGAACAACAGTTCAGCTTCTAAAATTGTCCTGAGTTACCATTCTCATTTCATATAGGAATGACTATCTCTAAACCTCCCCTACAGTTATTCTTAATAATTGCCTTACAATGTCTCTGTTCCTATCTATTCTTACAACCACCCACTGCTGGGGAAAAAACGTAAAGCTGACTTTATGTAAATAAATGTATTCATCAGATATACCTCTAAATAATGTTATATTTGGAGAAGTCTAGTGCTCATGTTGCACAACCTGGCGACCTCATAGTTCTGTGGTAAGGCTCTGCTACATACTGGTGCTGTTAGTTTTTTTAAAAGTGTGATTACATGTACATTCCTATCTGTTTTAAATCAGTGTATATTTTGCCTTAAAATATAAATTTGCTAAGACACCAGATCCTGTCTGATCTTAGAAGCTAAGCCAGGGTCAGCCCTGGTCAATACCTGGATAGGATACTATCAACAAATCCCAGGAGCTTTAGGTTATATTTCAGAAGAAGGAACTGGCAAAATCACAACTGACTGTTCCTTTCTTAAGAAAAATCTATGAAATTCATGGTCACCATAAGTCAAAAGATGACTGAAAGGCATACACACTGCCTTACCAATGAAAAAAGGCTCTCATGGCAACTTGAATGCAAGTCCAAATATTCATTTAAGAACAAAAATACAAAACCCAAGCCCCACATTCCCAAGGGTAAGAACACTATATTGGATAAGAAATTGGTATAGGAAAAAGCAGAAAGCATTCTGAACTATACCGGGAGACATGAGACACATATTTTTTCTGAAGCCTCCGAATGGGACTAGGAGCAGCTTTCTGGAGTAGTTCCACAGCAATATCTAGAATGAAGAAAACAACAAGGTTGAAAGCTAAGTGCACAGCCCTTTGTTATCAAGCCACATCAGTATCTTACTCCAAACACAGAACCCATATGTCCCCTTCTAGGAAACCAAAACTGCTTTGCTCTGTGAGCTACTTAACCAAAAAGATGCTTGAAGAACTTGTCAAAAAGAAAAAAGGAAAAAAAAACCCTACTGGTGTTATTTTATGTTAACCTTCTAGTTGGAAACTAAATGAAAGATTCTTTAAAAGCAAATTAACGTTATTTAACTACTAAAATTATTTTGGCATCTTTTTAAAAAAAGTTTGCAAATCCAAATATAGCGTCAAATCTAAATTGGATGGACTGGGCAACTGCTGACTTCAACCACAGACATAATAAAAAACATGAATTGCCGTTTTGATATTTAAAATAATCAGCGTGAAAGTGTCTTGTATATTTCACCTGGACCTATTTATAGTCAGAAATATTAATGCAGGACTTCATTCCCCATTCTCCCCTCCCAGTCCCTGCATTCCTTAAAAAACTGCTCTTGAGGGTCTCTGAGTCCCTAGGAGTAAATTTGAAATTGCACAGTATCTTGCCTTAAAAGCAATTCCTTCCAACAACACTAATGGATTATGGGCAATGTCCTGAGAGCAAAGAACAGCCAAAATAGCAAGGAAGAAAGCATGCTTCAACACAAATGGTATAGTGAGTTTTCCCACCATCTCAAGATCCAAAGCCCTTTTCCTTAGAGTTTTCATTCACTTCAAAAAAGACAAATAATTGATAAGCGAGCTTTGAATATATAGTTTTTGGTACTTCCCAAAAAATAAAACAATCCTAAGTATTTGTCTTGATCATTTTTATTATGGTCTACAAATCTTTCCAGCTGAACAAGATCAGCCAGAAGTTGCTGGCCAAACTTTGGACTCCTAACCTCTGAAATATTTGTCTCTTAGCAACTGTCAGACGCCACCCTTTTCCTGCTGGTTCAAACTACATGCTAGCATCCGTTATCCCAGTTCTGGCCAAGGAGTGAGTTAGAGTAGAGCTGCTTAAACCTTTCCACTTGCAACTTTTTTTGGCCCAAGAAATGCTTACATAACCTCAGATTTCTAAGTATATAAAATAGGTACATTTACTGATAACAAATTAACATTTGCAAGTTTTGTTAAACAAGCTGATTTTCCTTTTTATGAAGTTTTGTTGAAATTTCTTCTGCAGAGTCCACTGTAAACACTACACAGCAATTTCGTGTAAATGTCTAGAATTGCCACTAAATGACATTCAGAAACCTTTTAGCATTGCCAAATATTTCAGGGACATTTGGGGTCAGGACCCACAGTTTAAGAAGCAGTGGTTTAGAGATCCCCTTAGTTCATTCATGCCTATAGACCTCAGTGGCTACTATTTTTTTATGCTGTGTTATCTGCAGTGGAGACCTTGGGAAAGGTGTCAATTATCTACTCAGTCTGCAAAAACATCCTGTTTAGTCTATGGAACTTGACTACAAAAGGTTTGCCACCAGCTGTGAAACACTCACATTCTCTCTCATATAGAAAGCAATTCCCTTGCATATGACTCAGTTCCACCGCTGCAGTTATCCTGAGTGTTTAAGCTACCAGGAATGCTGACAAGCAAGTAAAGGGGAAGTTAATTCACTGACTTTGTATTAGAACCAGGCTAGAATTTTACAGAAAAGACTGAATAACTAAATTTGAGTGTGCAGTAAGGGGGACTGAGCCATTTTCTAGGTAACATGAAAAAGTCAAAGACCATTGGGAGAAGGGAATTCCAGTCAGGAAACAATCAGGACTAGCTAACACTTCCCAACAGAGGATTCCCTAGGCAGGAAGTAGTCAGGCTTTGAAGCAGTAAAGTATTAAATGCTAATCAAGATGGCCAACTGTAACATTCACACTTGCCCCAAACATACAAGAGTTCTATTTTCCTACCCTAGACATTCTACAGATATATTGCCTAGTTTCCAACAGACCTCACAACCTCTGAGGATGCCTGCCATAAATGTGGGCAAAACGTCAGGCGAGAATGCTTCTGGAACATGGCCATACAACCCAGAAAACTCACAGCAGCCCAATATCAGCTCTGACAAACATATGCCAAGATCAAAATGCCAAGAAAGTGAGGAAGAGAAGCAATAGAGTTTAGTAATTTTGGGTTCGATCCAGCATGTTTCTAATTACAGTAATAATAATAATAATAATAAACTTTATTTCTATTCCGCCTTATCTCCCCAAAGGGACTCAGGCGGATTCCAACAAACAACGGCATACATTCAATGCCTTCAAAAAACAGATAAATATTAGCATAAAATCCCAAGACCCCACATATGAATACAACGTTAAAAACCTAACATCAAATTAAACCTAATCTCAGTGAATTGAATATAACATCAATAACCTAAACCAATACAGTCAGACAGTACTGTACCTACTCTTGGCAATTCAGGATAGTACGTAGTTTGGACTGAGCTATGACAATTAAAGTGGCATCAAACTGCATTAATTCTACAACGTAGATGCATCAGAGGTTATACCCATTCAGTATGTCCCTCCCTTCCTCTGGCTGCTTTCCTGGCTCAGCTGTAATATCCCAAATCCAGACTCACCTGCAACAGGACTTGAGAGATTATCCAGGGTGCCATCTTTATCCCAACCATAGTAAAGCCTCTTACGGACACGATCACTCAGCTGCTGGTGCCTGGGAAGAAACTGAGAAAAAAACAGTGGGGATTTAAAATACAGAACTTGGACTTTACATCTTTCTGCCCTACTTGCTCCACTGAAACATCTTAATTCTATACAGTTAAACTGGAAGAGGCACACAAAATGGAAAAGGAATCTAGTGTACATAAATGCATATAAAGCCCAAATCCTTCTGCAGATCACGTTCATGGGTGTGTGAATTTCGTCTTGCTTCCAACTCAAGAATTATGACAGACATCCCACAAATGTATTTTCAAATACTATGAAGAAAAGGATTCTAAAAATCCCATACTGCTTCTTCTCCTTTATTACTATTCCACCTAAACACACACCGTTACCCAAATTTTGGCTTGCCCTCAACAACCATGCTTCATTTATTATTGAAGATAGTATTTGTTAATTTATTCAAATTGTTGGCCACCAAAATCCACCTGAATGATTCGACGGGGAACTTTTAATAAAATCCTTGTACATATTAACTCACCAAATAACCTCCTTTAAATATAAAGTAGAAACAGTTTTTTTTAACCTTGGCATTCCCATCCACATCTTATATAATGTTATAAGCTTCTATATATATAAAAGGGTAATGAAATTTCGGCCTAGGACAAAACAACAAAACTACACATCCCAGAAACACTAAACTTGGCAGCACAACCCCTCATCCATGCCTCTACGTTCATACAACAAAAAGAAAAGAAAAATTAAGTCCTAATTAGAGGGAGAGGAATAATTGTTTTTATCCAATTGCTGCCAGTTAGAAGGCTAAGCTCCGCCCACTTGGTCTCCTAGCAACCCACTCAGTCCAGGGGACAGGCAGAGTTAGGCCTCACTTAGGCCTCTTCCACACTGCCTATAAAATACAGATTATCTGATTTGAACTGTAAGATGACTGTAGTTGATCTCAGATTGCTTTTAGCTCACTGCTTTTTAACCTGTGGGCCCTGACCCCAAATGGGGTCCCCTTCGCTGATTGTTGGGGTCATGAAAAAATTGGCAAAATCATTTGCACAAATCTATGAGCAAAAACATGCAATCTTTACAGTAAACTCTGCAGAAAAAGCTTTAAATGTACAAAGAAAGGAAAATCAGTTTGTTTAGCAAGCCTTGCAAATGCTGATTTATTATCAGTACACATTTGATTTTAAACCTATTTTATGTCCCTATATACCTGAGGTCACATAAAAATATTCTCAGTAGGAAAGTGGTTGTGAGTGGAAAAAGCTTAAGAAGACCTGTTTTAGCTAAATGTTTTAGTATTCAAGTGTGGAGTATCTGCTGACACAACTGTATCCAGGAAAGGCAATGAACCATTGTCCTAAGTCTGGCCCTTCCCTTGTTGCCAGTGGTTATTTCACTGATGACACTATTACAGTTTTGTACCAAGAATAAAACAAGGCATTGAACAACTTGGTTTCCTTTGCTAACAACAAAACAATGGGTTCATGTCCTGGGCTTGACAAAAAGCCTCATTGTTTCATCACTTTAAAAAGCAGGAGTGTCACCCTTTTCATGCTTTCCTTGATTTTTACACCAACTTGCTTTTATTTTTTCTTAATACGCCTCCCTAATGACATTCATCCTCTGAGTACTGCTTTCTTTTTTTAAGACCTGGAATAAGTATTTATTCTCATTTGATTATTTCTATGTCCTCAGATATTGAGGAAAGGGGAACATGCACTCCAGCTTCAAAATGTTAGTACATCTGTTGCAGCAAAACAACAAAATACCTTGTGGCATATTAAAGATTGAGAATTTTAATTTGGCAGGAATTTTAATAGGCTCCAACAAAACGTAAGCTAAATAAAATGTATTATCTTTAAGACACCCAAGACATCAATGTCTTCAGCATTTTATTGTGTAAACCTACAATTACAAAGGGAATAAACTAAAGGAGGAGAATACTAGTGGCCAAAAGACTCCTACAATAAAGTTGCTGATTGAGAGGCTTTGGAGGAATATTGTCTATTCTTTTTCTGTTTCTTATTTTTATAATCACAATATTATGAACTTTTTCTGTTACTGTGTTGGTTTCAAGAAGTGGTTCAACTAGTCAGCTGCTGGTTTTGCTACAATTTCTGCTTTATGTACTAAAGCCACAATTAGACATGGATTAGGATTGTAATAAATAGTTCCAATTTTTCTAGAATTCTTTAGGCAAGTTTTAACATATGATGGAGCAGAAAGGCTGGTTCTGTATTTTATGTAACATCAATCTGTTTTTTATATCAGCCGGTTTATTGCTGCAAACCATCTAGAGTTTGGTTCAAAACAGTGTAATATTTTCTTTCTTTGGGGTGTTGTGTGTTTTCCAGGCTGTATGGCCATGTTCTAGCAGCATTTCCTCCCAACATTTCACCTGCATCTGTGGCTGGCATCTTCAGAGGGGAAAAAATTGCAAAAAATTTAACACCTTCTTACTGATTAACCGAAATAAGCTGCTAAATTGTACTGAGATGGGGAGTGAATGGTAGGGTGTGAGGGATTTCATCTTCTGCATATTTACAGTGTTATGCTTTATTGTCCTTGACTGTATATGTTAGTGTCCTGTTCCTTGGTGAAAAGAGTTATAAACGTTGTTGTCATTCCTGTTATTACATCTGAGTATTCCTTGCCTAAGAAACCCTTATAAAATCCCGAGTTGCCATAAATGGAGAGGCAACCTGAAGGCAAATGAGTTTGGCATTCCACGAAGCTGATGTGGAGGGCTCTAGTTCACAAAAACTTCAGCTATGGGGAATTTACTAGCCTTTTAAAGCAGCATGAAACTCTTGTGCTGCTTCTGTGACTGGTTAAATATAATGAATCACCTGGAAAGTGTCACAATTCTCCTAATCCATGTATCTCAAGATGAGAAGGGATTACCATTATTATATTTATTTATACCTCGCTTTATCTCTCCTGAAGGAGACTCAAATACTGAATGTGCTGGAAGATGAGTAGGATCCTCTTCCCCTTCCCAGTAACTGGTTGTTGACACAAAATAACTGATATCTAATTTAGAAGGAAATGCCACAGAATAGTGTGTGACTTGCTCATAAGGTTAGAGGCTGCAGCGGAGGGGAGTAGCCAGAGTCCTATGATCAAACCTGATTAAGGACAGTTTTGGAACAGAGGTGGAAAATAAGCCATTAAATGGCAAGTGGAATGTGTGGCCATTTTAAAAAAAATCTTTATGATAGGTATAGGTAAAGGTTTTCCCCTGACATTAAGTTTAGTCATATCCAACTCTGGGGGTTGGTGCTCATCTCAATTTCTAAGCCGAAGAGCTGGCGCTGTCCGTAGACACCTCCAAGGTCATGTGGCCAGGATGACTGCATGGACCGTCTTTACCCTCCTGTCGGAGTAGTATCTACTGATCTATTCACATTTGCATGTTTTCGAACTGCTAGGTTGGCAGAAGGTGGGGCTAACAGCGGGAGCTCACCCCACTCCCCAGATTCGAACTGCCAACCTTTCGGTCCGCAAGTTCAGGAGCTCTGTGGTTTAATGAAAGATTATAGCAAAAAAGGGGGGGAAAGGGCAGAAACTGAAAAGGTAGAAAGAATTATCTTTATCTTGGCAGTTACACAAACATATTATATTGTTCATATATGTGTGTGTGTGACTGCTTGTCATCTCTCAGCTTTTGGCAACTTCATGGATTTCATAGGGTTTTCTTAGGCAAGGAATATTCTGAGGTGGTTTGCCATTTACTTCCTCTGAAAGGTTGAAGGCAGCACCTGGAATTCATTGGTAGCTCCCCATCCAAGTACTAACAGGGCTGACCCTGTTCAGCTTCCAAGATCAGATGGATTAGTGACATTAGGATATTTAACTCTCTGGGCAGTCCGAATCATTTCACAAAGAAACATGGGAACACCTAACCTTTTGTGTTTACTTTTCAAGTGACCTGTCAATTTAGGACAACCCCCTCAATTTCCAAGGGTTTTCTTAGAAAAGGAATACTCAGAGGTGGTTTTAATAACACCACCAAAAAGAACAACAGCAATGTTCCAGCAAGATTTTAAATTGTATTAAAAGGCTTTTAATGTGAGCTGCTTTGAGTCTCCTTTGTGGAGAGAAAATGTGGGGTATAGATAAATATAATAATAAACAGGGTTGTTGTATGTTTTCCGGGCTGTATGTTCCAGAAGTATTCTCTCCTGACGTTTCGCCCACATCTATGGCAGGCATCCTCAGAGGTTGTGAGGTATGGAAAAACTAAGCAAGGAAGGTTTATACATATCTGTGGAAAGTCCAGGGTGTGAGAAGAACTCTTTTTCAGTTGGAAAGCCAGCCCTGTGATCCCGGCCATGAAAGCCTTCGACAAACATCATAATAATAAATGTCCTGGGTTGCTGTGAGTTTTCTAGGCTGTACAGCCATGTTCCAGAAGCATTCTCTCCTGACGTTTCACCCACATCTATGGCAGGCATCCTCAGAGGCTGTGAGGTCTGTTGGAAACTAGGCAAGTGGGGTTTATATATTTGTGGAATGCCCAGGGAGGGAGAAAGAACTTTCGTCCATTGGAGGCAAGTGTGAATATTGCAATTGGCCAGTTTGATTAGCATTGAATAGCCTTGCAGCTTCAAAGCCTGGCTGCTTCCTGCCTGAAGAATCCTTTGTTGGGAATGATTGTTTCATGTCTGGAATTCCCGTCTTCTGAGTGTTGTTCTTTATTTACTGAACTGATTTTAGAGTATTTTAATACTGGTAGCCAGATTTTGTTCATTTTCATGGTTTCCTCCTTTCTGTTGAAATTGTCCACATGCTTGTGGATTTCAACGGCTTCTCTGTGTACTCTGAAATGGCGGTTGTTAGAGTGGTCCAACATTTCTGTGTTCTCAAATAATATGCTGTGTCCAGGTTGGTCCATTAAGTGTCTTCCTATGGCTGACTTCTCTGGTTGAGTTAGTTTACAGTGCTTTTCATGTTCCTTGATTCGTGTCTGGGCAATGCTCTGTTTAGGAGTCCCTATGTAAACATGTCCACAACCACATGGTATACAGTAGACTCCTGCAGATGTGAGAGGATCGTCTAACCTTTTGTGTGTATTTTTCAAGTGACCTGTCAATTTAGGACAACCCTCTCAATTTCCCAGGATTTTCTTAAACAAGAAATACTCAGAAGTGGTTTTAATAACAACAGCAATAATAATAATAATAATAATAATAATAATAATAATAATAATAATAATTGTTTTTTTCTGAAGGGACTTGGAGCAGCTCACATGGGGACAAAGTCCCAAGAACAACAATTTAATATACAATTTAAACATAAAAATACAGAATTAAAATACATAACAGCAATTATTTAAAACAACTTAAAATGAAAATGCAATATATAAATTGCTGGACAAAAGTGGGACAATGTTCCAGCAAGATTTTAAATTGTATTGAAATGCTCTTAATGTAAGCGGCTTTGAGCCTCCTTTGTTGAGAAGCACAACAACAACAACAACAACAACAACAACATTTGTCATAATCAGAACTGACCCTGCTCAACTTCCAAATCCTGGATTGAGTGCCTTTCAGGTACAGTAGAGTCTCGCTTATACAACATTCTGGATTATACCATGCAATCTGCCTCCCGCCCAAATCCCCAGCTCTTTCTCTAGGCAGCGAGGACTGAACTTTTTATGGATTTAACTTCTGACTGTGTTGTTACTGTAAGTTCAGTTGATGCAGTTCTATCTTTATATGGAGTCAATTTGTTAGCAGCCAATGTTTTTGCAGTCAATGTTTTGAATACACTGCGATGTTTTGGTGCTAAACTTGTAAATACAGTCATTACTACTTAATGTTACCGCATATTGAACTGCCTTTTCTGTCGATTTGTTGTAAAACATGATGTTTTGGTGCTTAATTTGTAAAATCATAACGTGATTTGACGTTTAATAGGTTTTTCCTGAATCCGTCCTTATTATCCAACATTTTTGCTTATCCAACGTTCTGCCGGCCCGTTTATGTTGGATAAGCGAGACTCTACTGTATTAAATCAATACTACAGCACTGACACTTAAATCAATCCCCATCCTTCCATGAGTAATTGTTACCAACTATGAAAACCAAAAGTGATTCATTTCCATGAAGCTAATAAAGGCCTCAGCATCCTACAGTGGGGAGAGACCCCAGTGGCCCGGTCCAACCTCATCCTGCCATGCACGAGACCACAAACAAAGCCCTCCCGACAGATGGCCACCCAGCCTCTGCTTAAAAACCCCCAGAGACGGAGGCTCTATGACAGGGGTCCCCAAACTAAGGCCCGGGGGCCGGATGCGGCCCTCCGAGGACATTTACCTGGCCCCCGCCCTCAGTTTTATATTATAATATATTGTATATACATATAATATTGATAATAATATTATAATGTAATACAATATAACACTAATAATAATACCATATAATAATATTAATTATATATTCTATATTACATATAATATTACTAATAATATTACAGTATAGTGGTATAGTTTAATATAGTAATATATAATGCTAATATTGTGCTATGCTAATAATATAATATATTGTATGTACATATAATTTGTAAGCCACTCTGAGGCCCCTTTGGGGTGAGAAGGCTGTGATACAAATGTAGTAAATAAATGCAGTAAATAAATAAATAATAAATAAATACATTTTAGACTTAGGCTCGCCCAAAGTCTGAAATGACTTGAAGGCACACAACAACAACAATCCTAATTAACTTGACTATCTCATTGGCCAGAAGCAGGACCACACTTCCCATTGAAATCCTGACCAATCTATGTTGGTTAAAACTGTTTTTATTTTTAAATATTGTATTGTTCTTTCGTTGTTGTTGTTGTTGTTGTTTTTGCACTACAAATAAGACATGTGCAGTGTGCATCGGAATTTGTTTGTATTTTTTTTTCCAAATGATAATCCGGCCCCTCAACAATCTGAAGGATTGTGGACCGGCCCTTGAATTAAAAAGTTTGAGGACCCCTGCTCTACGACCTATGTAGTACTAGGCTGGAGGGCGTGACGAGGAGGATGGCCTGGGATCTCCTTGATGGCGGCGAAGGGAGTGGGCAGGACTCACCGTGAACTCCTGGAAGCCGCTGAGAGAGAAGGCGCCCTCCTCGTCCAGGAAGAGCCCGTTCAGGTCCATGGCTCGGGGACAGGAAGAGCTCTCCTCCTCTTCGGTCCTCGGCTGCTCCTTGGCTCCTGAGCAGAAGGCTCCCTGCCCCGACGGCGCCGCAGAGGCGAAGGAAGGAGAGGAAGGAGGAAGAGCCCGGCACCCGCCCCGCCTGGCCTGCCTCTTCCTGGGGCGGGCCTTCCTCCACGGCCGCCCCTTCCTTCTTTCCGTCCAGTGTGAGTCACGCCAGGCGGAAGCCCGGGAGATGGGCCTGGGGAGCCCACACTGTGGAACGAGTACAGTTCAACTGCAATGGCTTCAGTGCTATGGAATCATGACAGCTGTGCCACTGTTGAGAGTGGCTGTGCTTCACCAAAATGCAAATCCCTTGACTGGCACAGCATTGAGCTATGGCAGTTAAAGTGGCGTAAAGTTAGGGATAGCTAACACTGCAGAAGACAGGAGCAGAATTCAAAACCATCTTAACAGACTAGAGATGGGCCGAAACTAACAAAATGAACTTCAACAGGGACAAATGCAAGGTACTCCACTTCGGCAGAAAAACTGGAATGCAAAGATACAGAATGGGGGACGATGCCTGGCTGGACAGCAGTATAATACTAATAATACAATATAATAATGTTAATTATATATTATATTACATGTAATATTAATAATAATATTGCAATATATTGTTATACAGTAGAGTCTCACTTATCCAAGCTAAACAGGCCGGCAGAAGCTTGGATAAGTGAATATCTTGGATAATAAGGAGGGATTAAGGAAAAGCCTATTAAACATCAAATTAGGTTATGATTTTACAAATTAAGTCCCAAAACTTCATGTTATACAACAAATTTGAATGAAAAAGTAGTTCAGTACGCAGCAATGTTATGTTGTAATTACTGTATTTATGAATTTAGCACCAAAATATCATGATATATTGAAAACATTGACTACAAAAATGGCTTGGATTATCCAGAGGCTTGGATAAGTGAGACTCTACTGTAGTACAATATAGTAATTTATTACCAGTATTGTGCTATGCTAATAATATAATATTGTATGTAAATTTAATTTGTAAGCTGCTCTGAATCCCCTTCAGGGTGAGAAGGGCGGGATATAAATGTATTAAATAATAATAATAATACGTGCGAAAAAGACCTTGGACTCCTCATGGACAACAAGTTAAACATGAGCCAACAATGTGATGCGGCTGCTAAAAAAGCCAATGGGATTCTGGCCTGCATCAATAGGAGTATAGTGTCTAGATCCAGGGAAGTCATGCTACCCCTCTATTCTGTGTTGGTCAGGTCTCACCTGGAATACTGTGTCCAATTTTAGGCACCGCAATTGAGGGGAGATGTTGACAAGCTGGAATGTGTCCAGAGGAGGGCGACTAATATGATCAAGGGTCTAGAGAACAAACCCCATGAGGAGCAGCTTAAAGAGCTAGGCATGTTTAGCCTGCAGAAGAGAAGGCTAAGAAGAGACATGATAGCCATGTACAAATATGTGAGGGGAAATCATAGGGAGGAGGGAGCAAGCTTGTTTTCTGCTGCCCCGCAGACTAGGACGCAGAACAATGGCTTCAAACTACACGAAAGGAGATTCCACCTGAACATCAGGAAGAACTTCCTGACAGCGAGAACTGTTCAGCAGTGGAACTCTCTGCCGCAGAGTGTGGTGGAGGCTCCTTCTTTGGAGGCTTTTAAGCAGAGGCTGGATGGCCATCTGTTGGGGGTGCTTTGAATGCGATTTCCTGCTTCTTGGCAGGGGGTTGGACTAGATGGCCCACGAGGTCTCTTTCAACTCTATTATTCTATGATTCTACAGCTGCATTCATTTTGCAGTATGGTGAGGCATACAATCATGGTTGGCACTTGGATGGGAGACTGGGTGCTGTAGGCTATAGAACATGGCACCCCCCACCCTGGAGATTTATAGTACCGGTTTGGGCCTGGCTTATCTTTGTGACCGCATTTCCTATTACGAGTCTGCGTGATCCTTGAGATCTGCTAGAGAGGCTCTCCTCTTGCTCACACCGCCGTCTCAAGTGCGACTGTTGGGGACAAGAGAGAGGGCCTTCTTGGTGGTGGCCCCACGGCTCTGGAACTCCCTCCCGAGAGAAATCAGACAAGCCCCCACCTTGGCCACATTCTGAAAAGATTTGAAAACCTGGTTATTCAAATTTGCGTTTGATGAATTGGCATGAATTTGCACTTTTTGGCCCATTCCATTCAAGTTACAAGATATTGCACATACAGTAGAGTCTCGCATATCTAACATTCTGTATTATCCAATGCAGTCTGCCTTCTAGTAGTCAATGTTTTTGTAGTCGATGTTTTTAATACATTGCTATGTTTTGGTGCTAAATTCATAAATATAGTAATTACTACATAATGTTACCATGTACTGAACTGCTTTTTCTGTCAATTTGTTGTAAAACATGATGTTTTGGTGCTCATAATGTAATTTGATATTTAATAGGCTTTTCCTTAATCCCTCCTTATTCAACATTTTCGCTTATCCAACGTTCTGCCGGCCTGTTTGTGTTGGATAAGCGAGACTCTACTGTATATAATTTTATTGCCTTGCCCCAATTTTGAATACGCCCTTTGCCCCTGGCTATTGGTATTGGTTTTGAGTATGTTTTTATTATATTTTATATGCTTTATGATTTTATATGTTTTGTTGCTGTTTATTCGTTCAGTCGCTTCTGATTCTTTGTGACCTCATGGACCAGCCCACGCCGAGCCCTGTCGGCCGTTGCCACCCCCAGCTCCTTCAAGGTCAAGCCTGTCACTGCAAGGATATCATCTATCCATCTTGTTTACATGTTTTAAATGTATCTATGTCATTGTATTTTCTCGTGTCTTACTGCGCTTGGTTCTCATGTGACCTGCCCCGAGTCCTTTTGGGGAAATGGGGCAAGATACAAAAATAAAGTTATTATTACTATATTATTATTATTGCCTTGAATAAATACATGTTGTTATATACCACTGAAGAGAAGATTTTATAGAAGCGCTCCCTCTCCCTCGCTATCCAAAGGGTCTCCTCATCCCCATGATGGATCAGCAGCACCAGATTCCCAAAAGCCAATCACCCTTTATCTCTCTCTCTCTTTATTCCTTTTTATTAACTAACCACAGAGATGCGCTGATTTGGACTAGCGCACATGCAAACCAGGTCCGTAGCAGTGGATTTATCACTCAAGAGCCCCGATTTTCCCTTAAATCAGTCACGGAGGTCATCACCTCCTGACTGGATACCACAAGCCCCAAAGGAGATTAATCCATAGACAAAGAGAGCCATTAGAATTTCATTTTAATCACCAACATATTAGCTGATCTGGGGATGCACATATGTGCAGAAGTTAGCAGACAGGAAAAGAAACAATATGAAAATTCCTTCTGTAAAATGTATGTTCTGATTTATTCAAAGTACACTGTATCCCTTGTCTTCCCCTTTCTATCTTTTGCCATCAGATATAGTTTATATTTCTGAAATCCTGCTATTAAATATATTTTCTTTCTGAGACAAGCGACATTAGCCTCTAGCTGACCCAAGTCAGGGGCAGCGCCCACCAGGAATATCACACTGTGCACCTGGGCAAGGAGTACAGCCCGGACAGACCATACAGCCATACCTGTCATAAGATATACTGCTGGCATCATAAACTGGACACAGGTGGAACTGGACAATTTGGACAGAAAAACAAGAAAACTCATGACCATTTATCATTCACTGCACCCCGGCAGTGATGTTGACCGGCTATATCTGCCTAGAAGATCAGGGGGCAGAGCACTCTTACAAGTAAAACAAGCAGTCAAAGAAGAAGAACATGCCCTGGCAGAATATGTAAAGCAAAGTGAAGAACCTGCTTTGATTGAAGTCAAAAATCAGAAACCCCTCAAAACACAGCAGACAAAGTAACAGTACAAGAAAACTGCACTACAAACTAGAGCTGACAGCTGGCACAACAAAACACTGCATGGAAAGTTCCTTGACAAAAAGGAAAAGCTGATAAGGAGAAGACCTGGCTATGGCTCACGAATGGGACACTGAAGAAGGAGACAGAAGGCCTGATCCTTGCAGCCTAGGAGCAAGCCATCAGAACAAATGCAATTAAGGCCAAGATCAAAAAATCAGCTGATGACCCAAAATGCAGACTGCAAGGAAGCTGACGAAACCATTGATCATATCCTCAGCTGCTGTAAGAAAATTGCACAGACAGACTACAAACAGAGGCACAACTATGTGGCCCAAATGATTCATTGCAACTTATGACTCAAGTACCACCTCCCAGCAGTAAAGAACTGGTGGGATCACAAACCTGCAAAAGTATTGGAGAATGAGCATGCAAAGATACTATGGGACTTCTGAATCCAGACTGACACAGTTCTGGAACACAACACACCAGACATCACAGTTGTGGAAAAGAACAAGGTTTGGATCATTGATGTTGCCATCCCAGGTGACAGTCGCATTGACGAAAAACAACAGGAAAAACTCAGCCGCTATCAGGACCTCAAGATTGAACTTCAAAGACTCTGGCAGAAATCAGTACAAGTGGTCCCGGTAGTGATTGGCACATTGGGTGCCGTGCCAAAAGATCTCAGCCGGCATTTGGAAACAATAGACATTGACAAAATTATGATCTGCCAACTGCAAAAGGCCACCCTACTGGGATCAGCACGCATCATCCGAAAATACATCACACAGTCCTAGACACTTGGGAAGTGTTCGACTTGTGATTTTGTGAAATGAAATCCAGCATATCTATCTTGTTTGCTGTGTCATAATAAAATAATAATAATAATAATAATAATAACTTTCTTTTTGTATCTTACCTTCATCTCCCCAAAGGGACCCGGGGTGGCTAACACGGAGCCAAGCCCAAACAATTACAATAAAACAAAATAAAATACATACAAGACACATGACAACATGCAATAAAATAATTATATAATAACAAAGTAAAACAAAATATAGTAACAATGGCATAATAAAACAAAGTATAAAAACAGTGCAAATTTTTAAATGAGGGTGAGCTGGGTCAAGGTTCAAGGCATAGAAATTGTAAAACTCGTGGGTGAGGTAGGTAAATAAAATGCTGCATGTAGTGGGAAACTCGGGTGGGCTAAACAATTATGTTATTCTCAGGTGAGGGATCAGGAAAACAGCTTGACATTGGAACGGAACCTGACAAATAATAATAGTAATAATAACTATTTTTATATCCCGCCCCATCTCCCCGAAGGGATTCGGGGTGGCTTACATGGGGCCTTGCCCGACACAACAATATAACAACAACAACAAGACAATAAAACTAATATCCCAACAATAAAACATCAGCATCAATAAAACAGTCATAAAAATCAACATACAGCATAAAATGTTAAAACAGGAGACTAATACACGGATCTGGGCCAAAGTGCAGAATATTTCAAAATGGGGAGAGGTAGTTTCACAGCTAAAATGGTCAATAAAGTGCAATGTAATAATGGCAAAGCATCAATGATGGAGCTATTGTTGAATGGGCAGATAAATCAAAGGTATTTTGGAAGAGCCAGGTTTTTAGGCCCTTCCGGAAGGAGAGGAGGGTAGGGCCTGCCTGATCTCCCTGGGGAGCGAGTTCCAAAGCCGGGGAGCCACGACGGAGAAGGCCCTCTCTCTCGTCCCCACCAACCGCGACTGTGAGGGTGGTGGAAGCGAGTGAAGGGCCTCCCCCAACGAGCGAAGAGAACGTGCGGGTTCATAGGGGGAGATGCGGTCTCTAAGGTAGGTGGGTCCCAAACCGTTTAGGGCTGACAAAGGGATTAGTTGTTCAATCTTCGAAAGCACACCGAAAAAGCCAAGTTTTAAAGCTTTTCCTAAAAGCTGCCAGAGTGGGTGCCTGCAAAATAAATAGGAAGAGAGAAGATGGAAACAACCCTTATATCAGGACTAAGAAACCTATAGACCTCTAAATGATGTTGGACTACAATTCATATTATTCCCAACATGGATCATGCTGCCTGGGACTTTTGGGAGTGGAGATGCAACAAATCAGGTGGACCAAATGTTTCCCTCCTCTGCCTTAAAGGGGATAAAAACAGTTGTCCTGAGAAGTTAATTCACAATGGAAGAGGAAAATGGTTTGGATTAAAGCCCTAAAGGGTTCTGCCCCAGTTTACCTGTCCGAACGCATCTCCCCCTATGAGCTACTTCAGAGATTAAGATCTCCTGGGGAGACCCTGCTCTTGGTCCCATCTCCTTTGCAAGCGCGGCTGGCAGGGACGAGAGACAGGGCCTTTTCAGTTGTGGCCCCTTTGCCATGGCACTCCCTCCCTAGCAACATTAGATCGCCCCCTCTGTTCTAGCCTTCAGAAGGAAAGTAAAAACTTGGCTCTGAGATCAGGCTTTCAGTGATTAATACAGTGCAATAATAGACGAGGAATATTTAGAATGACGATGAACGGCCTTGGGCTATTTACCATTACCTTAAATAAAGTAGCACTGTGTAGTACTTGGATGGAAGACCACCAACAAATACTGAATCCTGTAGATTATATCTCAGAGGGAAAAAAAACCTTAGGCTTTTGTAAAAAAAAAAAAGCAAAACTTTTTTACTGATTAAACCAAAATAAGCTGCTAAATTGTGCAGAGGAGCAAATGGTAGGATGTTAGGGATTTCATTTCCTGCATATTTACAGTGTTATGTTTTATTGTCCTTGACTGTCTATGTTGGTGTCCTGTTCGAAAAGGATGTTTATATGTAAACGTTGTTGTTGTTGTTATTCCTGTTTTTACATGTGAGTATTCCTTGCCTAAGAAAACCTTATAAAATCCACAGTTGTCATAAATGGACAGTATTGTAGCAAAGATGCCAGAAAAACTGTCAAAATCAGTGATTACAAAAAACCCCAAAAACAAATCATCAACAAAAATAACCGTGCATACTTGTAGTCCGTGCCGATGGATCCATGTGGTTATAATTATTTAGAATACAATCCTAGAATTTGAATTGCCCCCAAGGCAACATGACCTTGGAGGTGTCTACGGATAATGCCGGCTTTTAGGCTTAGAAATGGAGATGAGCACCAATCCCCAGAGTCAGACACGACTAGACTTAATGTCAGGAGAAAACCTTCACCTTTACCTTAAACAAAGGTACTTCTCATATGTAATGTATTCACAGCAATATAAGTGGACCACTTAGCATCCTTAAGTGAATCACACACTCGCAGCCCTAGAGAACACCGTTGTATTCCTTCTCTTTCCGCTTTATTGATGTCTCGATCAAAAGGCGCCTGCGCAGTTGCGCCTGTTTTTTCCTTGATCTTCCCGGCCGGCGCGCGCGCGGGGAGGTGGGCGGGTGCGGTAGGGGTCACGTGATTGGGCCTGGCAAGAGAGTTCGTCTCAGCGCGCGGCGCCTACTTCCGGTGGCTCCTGTCAGGAGGGCTCCCTCAGTCCCTCCGCCCCCCGTCTCTTTCCCGAGCGCTGGCTGAGGCGATGGCGAGCGGCGGCGGCGAGAGCGTCCCTGCGGCAGCCGCGGCGGAGGAGGAGGCAGGGGAGGCGGAGCCGGTGCCCGGCCCCGTAGCCTCAGCCTTAGAGGCCGCCGAAGAGGAGGAGGAGGAGCAGGAGGTCTCGGCCCTGGCGGTGCGGCTGCGGCGGCGCCTGAGGGGCTGGGAGCCCACCGTGGCCGCCGTTCAGCGGCTCCTGGTCTGGGAGAGGCCGCCGCAGAGCTTGGCCGGGGCCGCCGCGCTCGGAGCCGCTCTCTGGTGAGGAGGAGGGCGGCGGAGGGAGAGTAGGCCTGGGGGCTCGGTGGAGATGCTCCCTTGCGGCGCGGAGGGACCCTGAGACGGGGACGACCAGCGTCTCCAACTGCTAACGCCCGTGGCGTCATCTGCACTGTCGAATTAATGCAGTTTGACGCCGCTGGAACTGCCATGGCCCCGGTGCTAACGGGATTCTAGGAGCTGCAGTTTGGTGGAGCACCAGCACTCTTGGGCAGAGAAGGCTGAAGGCATAGTGAAAGGACAACTGCCAGTGATGTCAAAGGGCATGCCATCTGTAGTGGAGATGCAACCCAGGGTTGGTTTCGCCCAGTGTGGAAACTCATGGTGCCACCCACCCAGAGACCCATCCCAAGTCTCGCCCTTCAGAATCATAGTCCAATACTCAAACCACTGCACCACGGTAGATTTCAGCAGTTTGAGCAGCTCTGCTGTATGAAACCTACATACATAGTTTTTAGAAGTAACATTAGAACAATAAATACTAAACATTCGGCAGTCAAAAGTATTCCATAATTCAGCTTCAACTTCCCACACACACTTTATGTCTTCTTCATTTAGCAATGTATGTGTGGGATATATAACTATTATCCAATAATACTATAATTACTGTCTTGCAGATCTCACTAGATACCCTAAAGCAGGCACGGGCAAACTTTGGCCCTCCAGGGGTTTGGGACTTCAACTCCCACAATTTCTAACAGCCTTTAGACTGTTAGAATTGTGGGAGTTGAAGTCCCAAACCCCTGGAGGGCCATAGTTTGCCCCTGCCTGCTTTAGGGTATCTAGTGAGATTTTGTCTTGGGAACTTAGAAAGGTCAGACCTATGTAATACTTGGATGGGAGACCACCAACAAATACTGAATGCTGTAGGTTATATCTCAGAGGGAAATAATCCAACACCTTCTTACTGAATAACCAAAATAAGCTGCTAAATTGTGTTGAGATAGGGAGCAAATGGTAGGGTGTAAGGGATTTAATTTCCTGTCTATGTTGGTGTCCTGTTCTTTGGTGAAAAGGGTGTTAAACATAAACGTTGTTGTTGTTATGCCTATTTTTACACGTGAGTATTCCTTGCCTAAGAAAATCTTATAAAATCCATAGAGTTGCCATAAATGGACAGTGTTGTAGCTAAGATGCCAGAAAAAATGGTCAAAATCAGTAATTACAAAAAAAAATAATTACAAAAATAATGATGCATGCTTGTAGTCCATGCAGACTAATCCATGTTGTTATGATTATTTAGAATACAATCCTAGAGTTTTAATTGCCCACAAGGGCCATCCAGTCCAACCCATCCTGCCATGCAGGAGCACACAAACATAGCATCATAGAATAATAGAGTTAGAAGAGACCATGCAGGCCATCTAGTCCAACCTCGTACCATGCAGGAAAAACACAATCTAAGTACCCCTAACATATGGCCATCCAGCTCCTGTTTTAAACCTCCAAGGAAGGAGCTTCCACCACAGTCCAAGGCAGAGAATTCCACTGCTGAACAGCCCTTACAGTCAGGAAGTTCATCCTAATGTTCCGGTAGAATCTCATCTCCTGTAAACAAAGCACTTCCAACCAATGGCCATTTAGCCTCTGCTCCAGAGAAGAGACTCCACTACACTCTGAAGCGGCATCATATCCTACAGCCAAATAGCTCTTACCATCAGGAAGTTCTTCCTAATGTTTAGGTGGGAGATGCAAAGCTGCTCCCAACATTAAAAGACAGTTCAATTTAGAACCCACTACTTACAAATATTAAAATTAAATTAAACAAATCAGTCAATTAAAATTTCAGCATTATAATAATTGCTTCAAAGCATTGTAATCAGGCAATAGTGATGGCTCTAACCAGAGAAAATTTGTATTGGAAGGTTCAAAAAGTAGATCAATATTTAGTTTTAGCTTTGTAAGTATCAAGTTTTTTTAAAATTTTGGAATATCTGTGTTTGGATATATGTACATAATGAAATACCTGGTGATGGGACCCAAGTCTAAAGGCAGAATTCATTTGTTTTGTGTACATTTTATTTATGTGATATTTTAAATAATTTTGTGCGTGAAACAAAGTTAGTGTACACTGAACCATAAGAAAGCAAAGATGACAGTAGTTCAGCCACCCATGTGGGTAATTTCAGGTTTTAGAATATTTTGCAGAATTGCAGATAAGAGATGCTCAACCTGTACTAGCGGTTTCTTGGGATGCTTGGGGGAGTAAATTCCATAGGAATCAAATGACTTTACTTCTGAATAAGTGTGGGTGAGATGTCACTGCTCCATCTGTCTGCCCAGAAGGCCCAATGGGAAAGGAGTTGTCAGTCTGTGATGTATGAGTTGGGCTTGTGTTTGAGCTTTAGCATAGAGTTTTAGATTGCGGGTAAGGTCTGGAATTGGCCAGTGAAAGCTTTAAGAAAGAAATAGCATTTTGCTGAGTTCTTTTTTTGAAATAAAGCATATACATTTGATTCCTTTACAGGTGCCTCATATTTCTTCTTATTTTGGATTAGCTTTCAGTCATTTGGTATCACATTTGTTGATCCAAGCTATTGCTCTCTGCTTTTTTAAGGAGCTCAAGATGGCACCCATGGGGAAAGGGTCCCAGGGCTGTTCTCCTTGTGTGGCATAACCTTATGTGGTACCGTGTTTCCCCGAAAATAAGACAGTGTCTTATATTAATTTTTGCTCCCAAAGATGCTCTAGGTCTTATTTTCAGGGGATGTTTTATTTTTCCATGAAGAAGAATTCACATTTATTGTAGAACAAAAAAATGAACATAATAAATGTACAGTAGTTGTCATCACAAACCAGCATAAACAGACAAACTGTGAATCCTATCAAGAATTTCTTCTTACTACCAATATTTCCATGTACAACACTTTATGGTACGTACATTTACTGATCCTGCATGCTCTGGTGTTCTGTTCGGCAGGCATGCTTCCAAACAAAAACTTTGCTAGGTCATACTTTCGGGGGGGCCTTATATTTAGCAATTCAGCAAAACCTCTACTAGGTCTTATTTTCTGGGGATGTCTTATTTTAGGGGAAACAGGGTAGGTTAAGTTGAAAGACAATGATTTTCTCAGTAATGACGTGCTGAGCTGTGTGGTCGAGCTAGGATTTGCATCCAGGTGTAATAGATTCAAGTCGTGTTGTTGGGAGAAAGAGAATGATGCACTGCAAGAAAGTGTGCATAATGTATGTATTGCTAGATAGTATAGTAAACTGTACACAGATTTTGAAAGGATGGAAGTATTGAGATGAATTTTTTCTTGAATTTTAGGTAATGAGGCATGTCTTAATAAAATCCAGAATGTATGAAATATCTGCAATTAAGATGAAGTTGATTGGTAGCAACATAAGACAGTCAATGAGTACAAATGATTGTAGAGCACAATGGGAAGTGCTTGAAAAAATGTCCTATCAACCATGAAACTTACAGTGTATATGCAAATGAATAGTGGTACCAATAAAAGAACACTTGAACAAGGAAGAGATTTTTTTTCCCCCCGCTACTGGAGTGCAGTAAAGCATATTAGGCAATCTGTTATGTAGAGGACACCAGTTTGGCTTTCCCCAGTAGTCAAGATTGTTCTTCTCCCAACGAAGACATGTCATTGTATACACATCTCCCAAAAGGAGGTGATAATAGAAGGAAGAGTTGGTGCATATAGAACATGGCATCATTCCAGCCTTAAGTTTTATATACTGATAAGGACAATGTGAAAAACACTATTCATATATGAACATAGTTGAATTATTATTTGATAGTGGGTGGATTGTGTATGAAAATCATGGTTGATTCCTTGCTTCAAGCCCAAAAGCAATATAGATTATCTTTTTTATATTCTCTAACTTTTTTATTCTTGGCTTTGTCTTTTGATAGTAAACAAGAAACACAAAGGCTAGGTTATTTCTATAGATCCAGCTTAAGATTGCTGTTTGCTGTAAGAAAATGATTTTAGCAGAACACCCGTCCCTACAGTTTCTCTGCCCAGGTCTAATGTCAGTCTTTTCCCAGAAAACTGAAATATGTTTTGAGATGATAAAAAATAGAAAAGTTGCATATGCCCTTGTTGTGCAGTTGTAATACCTGAGCAAACATTGTGTTCTGAGGCCTAATGAGTCTGGATAAGGATTTGGTGGCTGCAGTTAGGTGTGTTTGAAAGAAAAAGCTTGGAAAGTTTCGGTGGAAGAAACTGGGAGGCATCTTTCTTGGTGGATATAGACTTGCAAAAATCACCATGGTTTTACTTGAAGCCTCACAAGATAACTTGAGTGATATCGAAAAATGAGAAAGCAGGTCATAGAATCATAGAGAAAAATGAGAAAGCAGGTGATGCATCACAGATCTCTAATGGTCCTATTTATTCATGTTGGTGGTGTTTCCCAGGACCCTTTAAAACAGATCTCATATTATAGCAGTTCCTGTGTTACAAACATCTTACAAGTGACTCCTAATTAAGAGTGTGTGTGGGGGGGGGGGGGGGGAAGAGACAACAGGAAGTGAGAGAAATCTACCCCTAGGAAGGGAAATTCACTCCTGAAAGGGTTATCATGGAGGGAAGGTGTGCCCACCGAAGCTTTATCACAATCTTTGTTTCCATAACAAGCCAAAATTTTCAAAATTCAATTATCATAGGGACAGAAAGTGAGGTGAAATCTTCTGAACAGAAGCACAGACAGCAAATCAAACACTACAGGGGTGTTAACCCTTCCTTATGACACCCAAAGCTTATATACCTGTTCCAACAAACATATAGATTCAGCTTAAGAACAAACCTATAGAACCTATCTTGTTTGTAATTTGAGGGTTGCCTGTATATTTAAAGGAGGGAGTATACATCAGAAGCAGAAGGATATTGGCAGTGACCTGGTGAAAAAATAGTTGCCCCCTTCTCTCTGAGAATTCTTATTTAATGCTCACTCCAATACAGATTCAGCATGTACATGTGTATGGTTACTGCATTGTCGAAGGCTTTCATGGCTGGGATCACGGGGTTGTTGTATGTTTTCTGGGCTGTATGGCCATGTTCCAGAAGTATTCTCTCCTGACGTTTCGTCCACATCTATGGCAGGCATCCTCAGAGGTTGTGAGGTCTATTAGAAACCAGGCAACGCAACATTCACATTTACCTCAGGCAGACGAGAATTCTTTCTCCCACCCTGGACATTATTCTACAGATATATAAACCCCACTTGCCTGGTTTCTAACAGACCTCACAACCTCTGAGGATGCCTGCCATAGATGTGGACGAAACGTCAGGAGAGAATACTTCTGGAACATGGCCATACAGCCCAGAAAACATACAACAACCCTGTATGGATATTATTTGAGTATCTTTGTTCTTTATATGAGTAGATCTTAGAAGTTATCAGATCACCTATTCTTCTAGACTAGTACTGTGTAGTTCAGAAGTGTGCAAAGTATGGCCTTAGAGTGCATTTGGTCCTCAGGTTACTCTACTGCAACTCTTAGCATCTACCTCAAAATTGCTCCCAGTGTAAAAATGTATCTCAGAAGGTACATGGTTTTATATGTTTTTATGGATTTAATCTGATTTTTTATACTAATGATGTTTAATGCTGTTTTTATATTTGTATATTTTAAATTGTATTATAATGATTTTAATGTTAGTCGTTTTGAGTCCCCTTATAGAGAGAAAAAGCAAGATATAAACAAACATAATCATCATCATCATCTGGAGAAGTAATGATGTGCTACTTAAGCATAATTCACTTCTACTGTATATTAGGCCCCCAAAGACCTTTTCTTAGAATCAGAAGTGACAGGCCCTGTTTTTCCGCTATCTCTTTTGGCCTACATAGGCCTTAGAAGCTACTTTAGTTTTTATATTGGCTGATTTGCTATGGACATTGCTCCTGCTTCTGAAATCCTTGAAACTGAAAGTGCTATATTTTGGTGTTTAGAGTTCCTGCATGCAGTGCTTATATTTTGTCATTAGTATATAGAAATAGGTTCCCTCCCATATTTAATTTGTCCTGCATGCAGTGCTGGAATTGTACCAGGTAGATGGTACTATTTCTGAGTCCACTGTAGGTGTAAGTCTGATGCACACCTTCAAAAAACCTGCTTTGATACAGATGTTTTGATGTTCTCTATGGATTATCTGAGGAGTACAGTTATAGCCCAGGATCTGTAATGTAACACTGAGTGAGTGTTGCCTCAAGTAACCTTCCTACTTCACTCAGAAAGTATAAACAGACCTTTCCCTCACACGTGGGTGGTGCCAAGAGTGTCTCTAGGACTTGGCCTGCGACAAACAAGAGCTGCTATTAACAGCTGCAGATAGCGGCAAGTTCGCCTAGCAGTGTTTCTAGTTAAAGTTTGTGTTCTTGCTGTGTTGGAGCCACATGGTCTGCAGTATCCCCAAGTTGGAGCTGGTAGCTTAGTAAAACCTGGCTGTCTACCAGTTTGTAAGCCAGACAAGCTGCTAGTTACCCTCTGCCAGATGAGCCCTTGTTAAGCCTTATAGTCACTCAGAACTGCAGTGCTAGTACATTCATTCTTTTTTGCCTACCCTGCTCCTGCATACACAGCAATATTTAACAAGTGCAGCCAGTTAAAATGTCCGGCAAGTTGTGATAAAGCAAAACATCCTGTTTACGTTTAAAGATAATGTACTGACTATCAGCAGAGCAAATTCACTGGCTGGAGACAGTACAGTACAGCCTAAAGCAGTGGTTCTCAATCTGTAGGTTCCCAGGTGTTTTGGCCTTCAACTTCCAACATGGTATTTCCAGGTGACTGGCTGCCTATAATACTTTCTTTCATCAGTTGCACATAATATTGGCCTTCAGACTATATTCATGATCCAATGGACAGTGTTGGGTTTTGGAAACAGAAGAGATTACGGTATTATTGAAAATATGTGCCAATATGTGACTTAGACCTAGATCAGGGATAGAGGATTTATGAATCACAGAAGCTTCCCATACAACTTTTGGATATTCCCTCCCCAGACCCACACCTTGAAGAGAAGGTCTGAGCCATGATCTGAAATAGCAGTCAGGATTTCCATTTGCATACTAAACATTCTTATAATTAACTTTAGTCATAGTCTGTCCTATGTCATCTTCAAAAGAGGATAATGATGTACAGGTAAAGATGCTCCAATCAAGGCAGTTGACAAAATGTACCGTCACATCATTGCACACAAGTTTTTTTTCTTCTAAGCTCCAGATGCTGTTATATCCAAAACTACAACAACAACAATAGTGAAATACACACATCAAAGAATTATGTTCCAGAGGACTCAGGGGAGGTGGTCAGTGTTGTCTGCAAACAATGACTGTCTACAAAATCCAAGATAATGGCTGCTGGTTGTAATCCCTTAGTACATCCTGGCAGTATTTTCTTTAATGTTTGTCTTAATGATTTTCTAGGCTGTTCTCCTCCACTTCGTTGCGCCCCCTGTTCCTCCTCAGCATTGGCCTTATTGGTGTTCTTCTGTTGGAGAGATGGAAGCCACAATTCCTATTGGATATCTCAGGTAAATGAGAATAGTGATAGTTAAGCAAGATAAGGAAGTGCTGAAGTTCCTAAGCAGGAATCGTCTTTTTTTGTTTCCAGATTCTTGCATGTTTACTACATTGCTTCTTGCCCTTCTGCTTTCATTTCCTTTCTGTCAAACCCTGGACTGTCCGTCTTTTTTCATGTTAATACTTTTTAGAGCATAAAACATTTATTATTCAGGAATGGAACTGCAAATTAGTGGATGGCAGAGGATAATTGCTGATTTAGCAAACAGTTATTGGTTTCTTGAGAGAGTTTCTAGCAAATGTTGCTTGGTTTTTTGTTAAGCCAAAGTAAAGAACTGATGCTTTTTTGCCTCTTTTGTGCAACCTATCTAGCTTTCATGGGAAACAACGAGAGGGACGTTAGTTTTTCCTCTTTGTGTTCATTTCTCTGTTCTTGTTGGTTTGTACAATATGGTGGATCTTCTCTGTCATCAGATACTAATAATGCAAAAGCAAACAATACCAGACATAATTATATTACCAACCTGTGTGTTTTCAAAATAATCTCAGCTTCATCTTAAACAATGGGATTATATGATTAGAATAATGGTGCTTGTAATTAGGCTTTAAAACATCCTTTGACTATTTTAGAGCAGCTATATGAAAAATTATGTTTGTCTGAAATAAGATGAAGTGTAGCAAGTTATTTTGTAACAAATACAACATATATTTCTAATTTCTAAAGGCTGTGGACCACTGCACCTAGGTCTTAACAAATCTGTTTATCAAAGTGTCCAGTGACAGCTCTGCGATATTAACACTTATTTCCATTTCCTTTTCAAATATGTTCCCTGTGAGTTCACCAGATAAAGACAGTCTTAACAGCTATAAACACTGTCACAGGTTGTCTCTAATATTAAACTTCTTGTCTGTTTATGCATGCATGGAAGAAAGGCTGTGTGACAGGGGGCTTCTTGTAAGTAGTTTAATGCTCTTCCAAGTTGCAGAATACCCCCTCAAAGACTGGCTTTCTTTCAAAAGTATCAATGATATTATCCTAAGTCCTGCAAGAAGCATGCTGGAGGGCAAGACATCAGTGAGAGTCACCTGTTGGGTGTAATCATGAGTTAATTTTCAAGATGTGGCTGTGCCCAAAAGGCCTCCCCTAAAAACAGCACTCGATAAGGGAATGATTTGAGAGGGGGCACACTAGATGCCCTGTGTCAAGCAACAATCAACAAGGTAGCCCAAGTAATATGGTTTTTGTTGATCTCTCATATCCTACTCGGACAATAAGATAGAATCTGTTGACTTTTTAATGGCGATTGTGTTTCTCATCTCACCAAATGATGCAAAGCTTCTGTGATGTTTTTTAAAAACTCTTGACAGTGGACCTTAGTTTTTACCTTTTTGTGAGAAGCCTATCTTTTAAGACAGCAAGATCAGGAGGCATTCAATTCATGTTAAAATTATCCAAACTAAGGGTTTTTAAAATTCCACTTGTAACACTAGTAAATAACAGTGTTGCAATGTTATTGCACAACATAAAACAGTAGACCATCCTAGGTGGGCTGAGGTGTATTTTCAGGACTTCTGTTGAGATTCCTGCTCAGTTAACTAAAAGTGCTGAACCTTGATTTATCTAAAATCAGCAGATAGCTTGCCACTTGAAGAAGCCTGGACACTACTTTGTATCCTGATATCATCCTGCTTCCTCCCATATGAAGGACTAATTATTTTGCAGAACGCTTTCAGTATGCAGAATATTATTATATTTACATATAGCGGTTCTGGACATCCTGCTTGATTTAGCTTTTCTTGCTTTTTGCATTTTATAACAGAATTCAGCTGTTCAGTGTGGGAGTATGTGCTGATCTTACATTCATTGTGAAAACCCAGTTTTCCCCTTGGAATCAGAGTTTATTATTGTTGGTTTATATTTCTTTTGAATTATCCAGATGTATAAGATTACAACAGAAGGAGAGGCTATAATGAAGCAAATAGCACGAGAGTTACACAGCTCGACAATATTCTGCTTTAAAAACAGGCTCATGGAAGACATTTATATTCCTTTTCTCCCAGTATATGATGGCTGGACTCAACATTATGGTAGCCAACAGTATCAAAAGGCGAGCACAGTAGTCAGCATATTTGTAGCTGCAGTAAATGAGCCTTGTGGCCATACACATTTGTTAACAATAGTAGCTTTTCATTCCATTGGAATGAGCTTAGATTCTTTATGTGGGATGTGTCTGCTGCATTGCCCAAGTCCCTACCAGTTCGTCAAGGAAGACTCTGATTAGCTCCCAGGCCTAGGGCTGATTGCCTGGAATCTGGGTCACAGACATAACAAGATTGCTTTCTGTCACTCTAGTTCACCAACCTGTCAGTTGTGTCTTTGTGGCCCTGAGCTAGCCGTGAGTGCAGTAGCTTGTGAGAACCACACACAGAATGCTTTAAATAATGGTACAGCATGTCAGCAGCACCAGATAGTCAAATCTGATGAGTTTCAATTGTCCGGCATGTAAAGGATTATTCACTGTGCTCCTGTATAACTAGGTTAGTAAATCTCAGATGACTAGTTGCATTTTTAGGTCCTTCCCAGATGTCTTCACAGTCACAAGGGATTGCTCATAGTCTGTGCCAAAGCAGATCAACTTCTGCAACAATCCTACACTCCAAATTACATCATACAAATTTATATAAATTTTGTGTTATAATGATGATGATGATGATGATGATGATGTTTATTTATACCCCACTTTATCTCCCCAAAGGGGATTCACAGTGGCTTGACATAAAAGCATTGGTATCCAATTTAAAATATACAAATGTGCAAACATTAAAACATAATTAAACACAACCCGTATTTAAAAATTCAGTTAAAAACCATAGCACCTCCCCCCCCCCCCCCGACCAGATCTCAAACATCTTCATCTTTAAAAGCCTGTTTGAATAAAAAGGTTTTAGCCTGCCACCGGAAGGACAGCAGGGAAGGGGACATTCTGGCTTTTCAGGGTAGGGAGTTCCAGAGTCAAGAGGCAGCCACCAAGAAGGCCTGCTCTCTCGTTCCCACCAACCGAGCTTGAGATGAAGGTGGGACTAAGAGAAGAGCCTCTCCTGAAGATCCAGGGCACAGGCAGGTTCTTACAAGGGGATTCAGTTGGCCAAATAGCCTGGACCTGAACAGTCTAGGGCTTTTAAGATCATAACCAGAATTTTGAATTGTGCCCGGTAACAGACTAGCAGCCAGTGGAGCTGCTGCACAGGGGGGTTGTCCGCTCCCTGCAGCCAGCTCCTCCTAGCAACCTGGCTGCAGCTCTTAGCAGTCTTCAGATGCAGCCCCGTGTAGAGTGTGTTACAGTAGTCCAGGTGGGATATAATTAGGACATGTACCACTGTAGCCAGATTTGGGTGTAATTGGCACACAAGTTTTAATTGTGCAAAAGCCCTCATAGCCACCACCGACACCTGGGCCTTCAGGTTCAGTGCTGAGTCCAGGAGGACCCCCAAACGGCGAACCTGTGTCTGCAGGTGGAATGTAACCCCATCCAGCACAGCCTGGATCCCTATTCCCTGATCTACCTTACGACTGACCAGGAGTACCTCTGTCTTGTCTGGATTAAGCTTCAACTTGTTTGCCCTTATCCAGTTCATTACTGATGACAGGTAGTGGTTTAGGGTCAGGATAGCTAACTTGGCATTTGGTGGAAAGGAGTAGTAGAGTTGAGTGTCATCCACATATAGGTGGCACCAAACTCCAAAATTCCGACTGACCTCTCCCAGCGGTTTATGTTATATGTTAAACAGTATGGGGAACAAAATGGAACCCTGAGGAACCCCACAGGTTTGAACAGGAGTCCCCCAGCACCACCTTCTGGGTATGGCTCTCCAAGAAGGACTGAAGCCACTGCAAGACAGTACCTCTCAGTCCCATCCCAGGAAGATGACCCAAGAGTATACCATGGTTAATGGTATTGAAAGCCATTGAGAGATCCAGAAGAACCAACAGGGACACACACTCCCTGTCTAGCTCTCTTCACAGGTCATTCCCCAAGGCAACCAAGGCTGTCTTTGCTCCATAGTCAGACCTGAAACCAGATTTAGATAATCCGTAATATTATCTTCCTTGATTTTTAATATTTTTGGACAGGTTTATGATACTACTAACTGCTGCTTCCATTATCCCTGGCCAGCATTGCAAGTGGTGAGGGCTGCTGCAAATTGTAGGTCATTAGGGTCTGGAGGTAATGTGTTTTCAGTTACTGATTTAAACTCCTCAATCACTTAGTTGAATGATGTTTTTTGCCTTTTTCTACAGCTCAACCCTTGGAAGAACCAGGAGGAGACAGGTAGGTTTACTCATGATAATATGATTCTGCATATAGAGATCTTACTTGCCATCCTTTATCCTTGTTTTGTGCAGAAGGTTGGAACACTTTGATTTCTGCTGTGGCCTGAAAAGTGTTTTCCAAAATTCCTTCTTATGTAACATGAGTCTTTGAAGTTTTGATATGGATTTCACAAGCTGCTCTTTCATTATTCATCTGTCTGTAAAACTCAGTATGGCTCACTTTGGAGAATTTGCTCTCTGTTCTGTCTGTGGGAAATGTTTTTCTCATGCTTATGGTTCTTATAATTACTCTATGGCAGTGTACATGGAAGATCTGGTTTATCAAAGTCTTGTTTCCATTATGTAGTGATCGTGAAATGGTAGGAGCACAACCTCATTTGCTCAGTGTCCCAGAGCTCTGTCGGTGTCTGGCTGAGAGTTGGATTACATTCAGGCTGTACCTACGTGAACTATTGCAATACAAGAGGCAAAATCCTGCCAAGGTAAGCAAGAAATCAGCTGGTAGGGGTAATAACTTGCAAATTCTCTCATGCTGTCTTTGGACTTTGGCTTCCTCGTATTTGCACCTACACTTTAGACTGTATCATGCCTAACTGTGATTCATTATAGAAAAAAAATATACCTGTTTAAGCCCAATTAAAAATAACCTAAACGTAATCAAACAAATGATTTCTCAATAGAGAATACTAGGGAAACCAAAAATGGAAATATAATTTTCACTGCCCACATCATCCCAGTCATGCAGGTTATACTAGTTGTTACTGCCACATCCCGGGAACTATCCTGGGAAAGTTATCTGGGTGAGAATAGTTAACATTAAAAGCAGCAGTGCTATCTTGCGTCTTTTTTTTTTTTTGCCTCAGTAAGCAATCCAAAATGCATGATGTAATGTCATTATACTGTACATTTCTGCTTCCTCCCCCTTCACTGTAGAGGCGTATTGCAATGTGATGAGGTTGCATCATGTCTATTAGTAAACATTAAATGAGAACAGGTGTGAAAACATTGCGTACCATGACAACTTCATATTTGCTGTAATATGAATGTTATAAAGTTTTACATGCCCGGTCTGTGACTGTAATAATAAAATTTATTCATTTATGTCTGCTGTAATGTGAAGGCCTGGGTTTATTTTAAGCTGAATGTGGGTTTCCTAAGAATTTTAAAGGGGAATCTAACATACTGCTCTGTGGAGCAATGATACCCTTTCTTTGAGGAAGCAAGCAGTGCCTAATATATCTTATGTAGGAAAGTCAACTGAAAGGCAGGCAGATGAGGCAACAGGAAGAGATGAAGTAGGAAAGTGTGTGGACATTATACTATCACAATAAATCTAGTGTCATGACCCTGGCCCATTATTGCTATAAGCAAATTGCTTGCAACACTGCTCTCAAATGCTGGGACTGATGTAGGAAAAATGACTGTCATTTTTTGCTTAAAATATTGCTATTTCTCCATTTGTTAATTCCATACTTCTGAACACCTGGGCCAAGATTCTAAGTGACACCTGCAGGGCACAGCACACTACTTGCTTACTTTCAATAGGGATCAAGGAGGATGAAGGCTGTACCTCTTCTGCTGTGCAGTAGCAGCCAGATGACATTCTAACAGCCTGTCCATGGGAGATAAACTGTGCTTAGGTGCTAGCCACTTCACAGCTAGAAGAGAAGGATTGTGCAGGAAGATAATGAATATCTTCTTATGGCAATATAACTCATCAAGAGAATCCTGGTTGTAGCTTGCTATTCCGGGACCTCTTGTATTCCCCCCCCCCCCCCAGGCTGACCCTGAGATATAATTATTAATCAGTAGGAGTGCACTAAAACTAAACAATAGCCAAGCATTCTCATGTAGCACTATAGAATAACTGTATTAGTAGATTCAAGCTGTTCCTTAAGGAGGTGAGGATCCTCGAATTGGGAATTCAATGTACACTACTGTTTGAAGTCTTCCTGAATTGGTAGTTGGGAACCAGTAATGTTCCTAAATTCATCTGTATCCCTTGTCTTGTTCTTCCAGTTCTGTGCCAGAGTCTGCTCAGGATGTTTGATCCTAGTAGTAGTGGGACACTATGTTCCAGGAATCATGATTTCTTACATTGTCTGTGAGTATCATGGGGTTTTTTCTCTCCCTTAAGACTAAACATGTGGGTTAAGTACACTTCTAATGGATTATTATCTGTTTTCATACATCTAGTGCTCAGTATCTTGCTGTGGCCACTGGTGGTATACCATGAGCTTATCCAAAGGATGTATACTCGCTTGGAGCCTATCCTGATGAAACTGGACTACAGCATGAAGGTGGAGACCTTGCATCTTAAACATGAAAAGAAAAGTAAGACAAATTCTTACTAGCTTTTGATTAAATACATTTCTTTGATGGTGGGATGAGATAAAAGCCTCAGCAAGTCAAATTGGACAAGGAGAGACAAGGCTGGTTGAGAGCCCATGGATAGAGTGGGGACAGGGCCTGCAAGAGTTGGGGATAACTGGATATAATTGTGCAGATGGGACAATTGCTATGATGAAGCTTGTCCCTCAGTGCATTTCCTGTTGGACTTGATCCACAGATACCTCACATAAAATTTCTTTTCCACAGAGCGTCAAGGAAAGAGTGAGCCAGAAGCGGGTAATGAGCCAATGGCAGAGACGGAAAGTGAGAGTGAGGCAGAACTGTCCGGCTACTCTCCTGTGGTAAGGGCAGCCATAGTAACATGAGGCTTCATTTGCAGGAACTATCTTCCTTCAAGTAAGGGCAAGAGCTCCCTTGTAGGACTAGAAGGTTGGAGGTCTTGAATTTATTGTTTTCATCAGGGGGTTTTGTGGCTACAGCTATAAGGTACCACATTCAAACTCAATTGGTATGACTCAGTTTTTAGTGGGAGGAAGAGAACAAAAAGATGGCTTTGTTGGGAGCTCTAAGCCTTTGGCTCTTTAGATGGGTGAAATACCATTTCTCCCCAAGTTTCCTCTAAGTTTTTCATTTTTGGAATCACAGACAATTGGTCCCTCTTGGTTTGAATGGGTGGTCAGATGGCTGTTCCCTGATATTACAGATCCGAATTAGATATATGACCTATATGACCCAGGTATTCTGCAGTGTAGTTAAAATGAATGAACAAGGATGATAAAGTGCCAGTCATGCCATAGCTGTCATCACTCTCCTGATCTGAAGGCTGCCAATCTGATGAAGAGTTTGATTTGAGTGGAGAGGGTACTCTCCTCATCAGACTGTTGTTCCCAACATAAAAAGAGGGAGAGCAGAGGAGAGTGGGTCACCCAGTTCAAGGGTGGGGCAAGGAATGAGGACAAGTATTGCCATAGCATTTTCTGAAAGTGGGGCCTCTAAGCCCATAGGTACAGTCTAGTCTTGGCTCTGTTGGAAAGTCAACTCTCTTCCTTTTGGTTCTTGGCCATTAATCCTAGTAAACCAAGTCTAGCTTTGGAAGAACTTTCTCACTTTCCTCTTTCCTTCAGGTGGATGTGAAGAAGACAGCTCTGGCATTGGCAATCACAGACTCAGAGCTTTCAGATGAGGAGGCCTCTATCTTGGAGAGCGGAGGTTTTACCGTCTCTAGAGCTACTACACCACAGCTGACAGATGTGTCTGAAGGTGCCATTTTACTATTGCCTAATTCCAGTGCCATCTCTCCCAGCTGTCTGCTGGGAGTTTACTTTTGTGATAGAGCACTAGCTGCTTCCTCCCTTCATGGAGACATTGCAAGAGGGGAACTAAAATATGAAAAGTGGCTACAGCTAAGCATTCATGGGGAAAAGGCAAATGCAGTACTGGATATGATCAGATGCTATCAGTTTGGGTCCATAAATACAACTGCCTTTTCCATGAGGAACTGGGCTGCATGTGTCTTGTCTCTGCAAATTACAGTGGTGGATCTAATAACTTACTGTTCTTTGTTAGTAATGGTCATCTTTTATTCTTCTGTGTCTTGCCTGCAATTTAGAGTAGACTTGTTGCTCCCCTGCTTTCACTACTGGTGTTGACCTCAAACAAGCTGCCTGAATTAATACTGTAACATTATAAGTAAGCCTTGGGTGGCTTCATTACCCAGGCCAGCTTTTCCCCACATTGGTCTTTACTTTTCTTCCACCATTTGGCAAGGAGGCAGCTGAGAAGAATGGCTACCATTGCCAAGACAAGGTGTTTCTCAACATACCACTCTGGAACATAAGGCTTATCTTTAAAATGCTATTTATTGAGGCAATGGGTTGGCCTTTTGTATCTCCTGAGTTGAAAAAAAGAAAGAATCAGGAATAGAATTATCTGTATCTGATAATCTGAAATCTGGGATGATTGTTGTTTTATTCCACTAAATGACCTGGTATGAGAGAATTCCAAGATACAAATACTGGAATGAACCTTGATGTGCAATGTCAGAATAAGAAAATATGCTAAAACAAGAAGCCAAGCTAGAATGTTCAGAAATTAGTTTGTATAGCAAAACTACCTGAGAGTCATGCTTGAGCAGGCAGCTAAAATAGAGTAAAGTTTGTGTATTTGAACTCTGAACTTCTAGAAATGTTCATATTAACTAGCTCTCAATCTGCTTTTCAGATTTGGATCAACAAAGCCTGCCCAGTGAGCCCGAAGAGTCCTTCTCCAAGGACATGGCGGAGTTCCCCTCTGTGGAAGAGTTTCATTCCAGAGACTTGGGACCACCCAGTGAGGATGACAATTTTGCGGTGCCTGGTCACGCTGCCCAGCAGTTGGACTCTGCTGAGGAAGAAGCAGTGGCAACAGAGGCCCTGACTTCGGACCCATCCATCCTGTGCCTGGCCTCACCCCTCCATTTTGTAAATACGCATTTCAATGGGAATGGGCAGGCGATGGTGGGAGGAGCTCCTGAGCTCCAAGCTGCCTCTTCAAGAGGCCTGGGGCTGCACATCGATTCCCTGAGCCAAGAGATTGTCTCCACTGCTATCAGTACCGTAGTGCAAAACACCCTGTCGGCCCTGCTCCGCTCCTCTGAGGACAGTGAGGGGCCTTCCCTCTCAGAGTTCCTGCCCACTGAGCCTGAGGAGAGACTCAGTTTCCAGACGCAGCTGTCTGAGAATGAGGAGGTCGGCCCAGGTTCCCTTGCTGGTGAGGAGGAGGAAGCAGATGACTTCGAGCTTCTTGATCAGAGGGAGCTGGAACAGATGGATGCAGAGCTGGGCCTGTCTGGAGAAGCCACAGCTCCAGAGGCTTCTCCTCTCCCTCCTGAAGAAGAATCACCACCTGGCTCCTAGGTCCTGCTGTTCTCTTGCATTTCAATAGCTGCAAGGAAGGACAAGTAAACACATGGCAGGGTTTAATCTATGCTGACAAGAGATGGCAGAGCATCTACATTCACAGTGTTATGTCTGGAATAGTGAATCGTTGCTCCCCATCCCCTTCTTCCTGTGTTGACTTTCCCATCAGGTCACTGTGTCCATCCATGCTTCCTAGTGATGATGCAGTCTTTTTGTTTGCTGCTGCAGTCTTTCTATCTTTGTCTTTGTCTACTTTTTTTGAACACCGCCTCTAGGTTGCTGCTCTTCCTTCCACACCCATAAGGAGGTTGAGTGGTTTTATTAGATAGGACAGCTGGGTCTAAATTGTAAATAAAATTATTAATTCATTGGTTGTTTAGTTCAAGAAGAATGAAGAATTGTTATATGGAGAAATTAGATGGGGAGAGCTCCCCCCCCCTTTGTATAGAAACCTGGATGGGGAAGGGAAACAGTCTCAAAGGAGACAACCATCATTTTGCTGTCAGAATGAGAGGAAGGGGCACACTTGGGCTTTCCTACCCACTTTGCACCATGTAACAGTACCGTTTTCAGTTTCAAGCATTCTTTCCCTTCTCCATCCTTTTAACATCATCTAATATCCTCTCTGCAGAAATGTGTCTATGACAGACCTGGGATAGGCTTCAGGGGAGGAGAACCCAGTCATATTGGTTCTGAACAGCAAGCCAGGCTTTTTGAAGTAGTCTGAAAGCTTCCTTTTCACATTCTGTTGCCACTGCACTTTAAATGCAAAATACTCCCATTTGTGCTTGTTCTTACCTTGTCCTGAAATCTGACCAAACCAGTCCTGCTCTGTGATTTACCCTGGGCAGCAAACAAGCTTTTATTTCCCTTAGTCTTGTTTCTAGGAGAAGGAAGGAGCAACTTGAGAAGAAATGACATGTCCGAGACAGCGGAAAGAACCCGAGTTTCTGTGGGGCAAGCCCTCTAATCTCTTCTTCTGCCTCTTTCAACAAGCTAAATATTTATCCCATTATAGTTTTTCCTCTAGTTAGAGTAGTGTGCCTACTTGTGTTCTCAGGACATGGGAGGAGTGTTCTGGTGTTATTCCGCCAAAGGTGGTCAATACCTGTGGAGGGTGCTTGCACAGCTTTACAGTGCTTTTTTTTTTAAAGGAAATCTAGTTGAAACTACTGAGTAACATAATCTTTAAAAAAGTGTTTTTAAAAAAAATACAATTGTAAATTTACAACAGTATGGTGGTTTTTATTATATAGAAGCAGATCTCTCCTGCCCATCCAGTGTGCATCACATCGGTGTATTGCAAGGCTATGTTTTGCTTCTGGCAGTCCCCCCCCCCCCCCCCCTAGCTGGGTGGTCACTGTTTGTTGCCTGGAAGAGTTTTCCTTTTTGTCTTTTTCTCTGGGGATTGCAGAGTAGGCTATGGCAGTGGTATTGCAAACTGATTTGTGAATTGCTCATTATCTCACTCTGTAAAGTGTTTAGGATGGACACTTCCTGGAAATTGCTGATGTTCCTGACTTTCTAATAAGAGCAAATACAGCTTAGTTGTATAGATCTTAACCCTCAACCTGGGATAGCTTTGCTGCAGACTTCAGTATTTTAGCTGTATTTCAGAAGACATTACTTGTGCTATTCAGTTACAGAACCCCAGGAGTGAGTTGGATTCCTTATATTAGTTTCTTCAATGGTTTTCTTGGAAATCTACTTGTGATTTTCTTCCCGGGACTGACTCTTGTTCTGTCCTGTGTTGCCTGATCCGCACCCTCCCTTGATCAAATGTTGTGGAGGTACAGCTGTTAAAAACAGCATCCTCTTAATGTCTGCACTTTGGAAATGGGAAGCCGTGTGGCACTGAGTGTGATGCTTGCCCACCTCTGTTTTATGTCCTGAGCACAGATCTTCCCACCTTTCTTGATAACCGGAAGTTCATGTTTTCTCCTTCTGGTAAAGGAGGCATGTGATGTATGGGTATTTCTTTCTGGAGCACTAAGCACTCCTCCTTTCCTTGAGTGGCAGCTGTGCCGTGTTGCTCTGGGTCTGGGGCCTTCTAATGAAGAACTAGAAGATTGCTGGTGTTACCTAGGAAAGGTGGAGGGCTTAAACTGTGTAGCAGTGTATTCTATGGCTAAATATTTAAAAGTAAAATGTAGTCTTTTAAATAAAAAATGAAAGATGTGAATTTGGGATTTAAAATGTTGTTTTTTAGCCCATGTGTCAGAATTCCCCACTTGCCTCTTCCCCTTTCTCCTTTCCACAGATAGCTCTGCTGGATTAGGAGCCATTTGTGCTCATGCTCCTTCTTTCTGAAGAGCCAAATTCCATTCAACATCCACTGCATCATCTCAGCTAAAGATCAGTTGCTTACCCAGATGCAGGTGATTTTGTCAGGGATTATTATGCAGAATGCAGGAGTATGCCCACTGGCCCCGCCCCGCTGTCAAATTTTAAAACACAGTGGGTCAAAAGTTTTGCCGATGCCTGATAAATGTGTGTGTGTGTGTAAACATGTCTGGGGCTCCACGACAAACGTTTGCTTCAAAAAGGGTTCCACAGCTGAAAAAGTTTGAGAACCCCTGTTCTAGATTATCATTGCCCTGACAGCAGTTTCTAGATGTGTCAGAATATTTTTCTTTGCACAAGAATATTGAAACATGTGGCACCCTCTCCCTCATGCACAGTCTCAAGTTGAAAAACCTGAACATAAGTTTACTGCGTATCTGCTGTTAATGAGCACTAGTACCTATCAACCATGGGAATCAATTATGACACCCTTCAATGCCTGTGTTGTTATTAGAATTGGCTGTCATGCACCAACCTCAATAGTAGCTTTGACTTGTATTTTAAATTCTGCCTTTTTGTACATATGAGTACTTGCTCCTGATAGATGGAAAGATCTTTTCACAAGCTTATTCGCTACTGTTTAGACCAGAGATTTTCTTTTGCAGAAGTTGGGGAGCCCATTCAACTGGCTACAATCAAACTGTTCTTGCGGACAAAAGTAGGCTCAAAATCAAATGCAAAATTGTGACTGCCCTCCTCCCTTGCTCCGAATCCTCCAATAAGTTAACATGTTTTCTTCTGTCTTATTATTTGCATGGCTGCTTTCTATATAAGCACTTCAAATACAAAGGAAAACAGTGGCTGTCCAGTGGTAGGCAACAAAGCATGCGTGTAACAGTACTCCAGAGATTTACTTTTTCTCTTTGTGGACACTAGAAATAACTTGTCCACACAATGGGGCTCTGGTTTCATTCTAAAATGACAATTGTCTATAAAGTATGGAATGGTGACCAAAGGACTTTCAGTATAACTATCATAGTCTAAATGTTTATTTTGGGGATCTGAATATAGGATGCACCAGATTATAACATGGATTTATTTTCCTTGTTTGCTGTATGTTTTCTGATTTGCTTTACAAAGCAACAATGCAGCAGCAGAATCTCTGTTACTACCACACATACACTTAGTGAAGTGCAGAACCTGGCTTTTAAGAGAAGCAGTCAAATTCACCTTTATCATCTATCAATACATGTTTTATTAAATGTAAGCCAAAATTATTGAAAGCTCGTTTTAAGTTACATACCTGTATGAAGCTGTAAGAGGGATATGGTTAACTTTTCCTTCACTCATGTAGCTTAGACACTTGAGCAACTCAGTACCATTATTCGTATTCTACCAAATTCCCATGGAAACAGCAATAATATTCTAATGTAGTATGATCCTGTGGCATGTACCAGCTCTTTCAGAAACCCAGGTCATCAGCATGGGATGATGAATACTTTTTTGTGCTTGAGACTGAGTTATCTAATTTTGTTGCATTTTTGTGTGTACAAAAGCTGTTTATTTCTTTTGAGCTACCATTGCTGTGCCAACAAAAAACTAATTTAATGAGCTTATACGATGTTTTTCTCTTTCAGCTGGTCAATTAAACATATAGAATGATGACCAAGTTTCCAGAATGGGGCTAGGATTGGAATTTTTGTTTGCGACAGGGACGTTAAGTTTTTCTGTGTATGCTGGATGAAATATAGTAGTTGTCACAACAGTTACTCTCTATTTTTATTTCAAAATGTAAAATTATGGCATATTCCAGTGACAGAAAATCCAAGAGGAAGCCAAGTTTAGAGATGAGTTAACTATTAAGTCAACTTAGAAATCTGCTTTGAGCTATTTGTATTCTTTTTTTTAATTGCCTAATCAGAAGTCAGTCTTGCAGTGCTCAAGATTTGCAGGTAGGTACAAATAAATATGGGGTGAAACAAAGCATTGCAATTTTATTTGTCTGTACTAAATTCCTAGCAAGGTGTTACCAAGTTAGAAATTCCCTCATATCCTGGCCTCTTATAGTGGAGCCTGACATGAAAATGGAATAACATTGTAACAAACCCATACAAGCCATGTGCAGAATTGTTGCATATTTGTTGCCTATTATTGGTACAAACTAAATCATCTCTATTTTCCCTTGTATTGCATGAACAAGCAAGAAGATTTTTCAGGAAAGAAATATGATTTTATTATAAGTACATAATACAAAATAAAAACACAAAAGAATTTTAGGCCTATGTTCTAGCAAATTTTTGAAAGCTTCAATAAACAAACAGGGAAGTTCTTCGAAGTCACAAAATGCCTTCTGTTTTGAGGAGGCAGTTTCTGACCACCTTTTCCAAAGGAAAGATAAAAAATCTTTCTGTAGTCCTCAAGCACTTTGGGACGGTTGCAGAAGTTGGATCAATTTTTTGCAGTGCTGTGTTGATGAAGGCCAAGGGTGGCTATAGGCACTATTCTGAAACTGGTCAAGGGTAAGTGCTTCCAACTTCTCACATGCCCTGAGTGATACCAGCACCTAGACAAGAGATTGTGATAAGTGTTCAGTGACCTGGTGTAATATCTCCCCATCCCCCTGCCCTTGATGGCCAGCTTCTTCTGAACAAGCAATTGTCGGGGCTCAGAGAATTTTCAAGAAGGAAAACTGTTGTAACCAATTGGCACCAATATACCATTCCCTGGCACATTACTGGGAAACTGTTGTTAGTCCCATATATCATATAGCACTCAATAAAGGCATATCAATGTCTACTAGTTACAAAGATTAGAGGAACAGGAACCAAAACAAGATGGAGCTCCTTTAAAACTGATTTCTCTTACCTTAGTAGCACCCATTACCATCAGCTATAATGGTAGCAAACACTCTTACAGCTTGTTTTGTTACAAGGAACCTACCAACAGCATTTCCTTTTTGTTCTAATCTTCCAAGGTGTGTCCAATTTTGATGTGCAAGTGAAGGATGTTAAGCCCCCCCCCCCCCCCGGTTACTTTTAAAACCTGCTACAGGGAATCTGAAAATAAGAATTCCAATATGCATGTTAGTGCATTAATTGAAGCTCAGTGAGCTGAGAATCCACAACATTCCCCCACCAATTCCACAGCAGCACAACTCATACCTGGCGAATCCTGGGCTGATGGCTCATGGAGCGGAGAGCAATTAGGGCAGCCTTTTGTACAACTGGCTGGGAATCATGGCAGGCAACATCCAGCAGAATATTGGGTGCTTTATTCTGTATCAGTGAATCCCCCAGTTCCACCGACTGCCAACCCAGATTACCCAGCGCTGAAGCCGCATTGCAACGGGTCTTTGCTTGAGGATCACCCAGGAGCCGAACTACACAAGGCACTGCTTTTCTGAGGTCCTGCATAAAAGGGCCAGCTTGGTAGGCTGCATTGCCAACAGCAAAACTGGCAGAGCGACGCACATGTCTATCATCATCTGAAAGTCGTTCCAGCAGGGATTTCAGCAGCCCAACCTGACCCTGTAGAATGTGAGGAAATTCCTGTCCATGGCGCAGAAGATTGCCCACAAGGCTGCAGGTTCTGGCACGGACCAGGCACTCCGAATGGCCCAGAAGATGGCTCAGTGCCTGGGAGGTGGAGCCAGAGAGAAGTTTCTCTAGAAAAGGCAGGTGAGATGGACTGGCCCGGGCTATATGTGTGAGGAGGGTGAGCAAGTCTGCAAGTAGGTGTACTTGGTCTGATAGGAAAATAGATGACAAGAAATCAATGGCATCTTGTGAGGTGGCTGCTCCCACCACCTGCTCAATGATCTCCTCATCACTCAGCACCAAGCGGCAGAGCAGACTCAATGGCAGCTCAGTTTCCGTACAAGGAAGATGGTGAATGCAAACCTTAAAAAAAAAAAAAACCAGGATAGCTCAATGTTTATTGTATTGCTAAAGATGGAACTTTTATCCTTCATCTCCCACAGCTGTAGAGATCATTCTTCAAAAACAATTTAAAAGGACAACATTGTTTTCCCAAGCACAGCCAACATAAAACAGGGTGAAACACATTCTTCTCTATAGAGCAGAAACAACTGGCAGAGGCAGAGACTGTACCATGTGAAAAAAGTGAGAGGGAAAGGGCCTCATCTTTCTAATGTGGAAGAATGGGCAGAGTTGAACAAAAAAAAACCTTTACCTGTAACAACTGGGCAGGGATTTCAGAGCCCTTCATATTAGTCAGAATTTGTTCTAAAATTTCAGGGTCCATATCCATAGCAAATGCGAAACAAAAGACTTGGCAGACTTGGAGCACAGTAGTTGTCACTAACTCTAAATCACCATCCTCGTGCAACTGCCTGAAAAATGGACAAGAGACGAGCCATGAACGAAATGCTCACTTCCAGAAATGAGTACTGCCTGGCCTGAATGCCTTAAGAAAGCTAGTCCATTAGAATGGCATGTCTACGTGGCCATGCTAAATGTGCAAGTTCTGTAAGATTTTATGGTTGACTAGCAAAACATACATATTGCCCACAAAATGTTCCAAATTTAGTCTGGAAAAGGAGCTTGACTAAAACCACAGAACCATTGCCAGTCAATGTAGGCAATACTGAGTTGGATGGCCCTCAACTGGTTGTATGATTTGGTATAAGACAGGCATCAATGTTCTACCTGCCACGGCCTGGACTTTAGCTGATAAATGCTGACACCTGAGCCAAAAAAAAGAAAAGAACAAAAACCCTGTTTGGCTTCAAAGGAACAAGTATTATATTCAAACTAAGGGATGCCTAGTTGTGCAAGACTGCACAAACAATCCTAATTTACATCATTTATTTAGAATACTGTATAGAGAATTAAGCTGAAAAAGGACAAAGAATAAGGTGATCATTAGAAGGCTAATGAAAGTCAATACAGAATAGTTTGAACACTGGACTATGACCCTAGAGAGCAGTTTTTGAATCCCTGCTTGGCCATGAAAATCCACTGGTAACATTGGACAAGTCATATTCTCAGTGGAAGGCAATGACCACCTTCTCTGAATATAGCAAGAACAAATAAAACCATGTGATAGATTCTCCTTGAAGTCACTGTAAGTCAGACATTACTTGAAAACAAGCATACAACAGCAACAATGAGGCTGATGCTAGAAGCTGAGGAAGCTTTAGTGAGGATGTGCAATCTACCTAGTGTTCCTTATTTCCTAATCCAACAATCTTTTAACATCTTTCCTGGCAAATATACATCCTATAAACTTTTGTTCCTAATAAGAAAACCAACAATCTTAAAAACCAATAACGAAGGCCAGGAAGTTTTGCAGAAGAAATAGATCTGAACTAGATGCACGAAGAAAGGTAGATGTAACCCCTTGAAGAGAAGGGAGATGAAGAAGGCAAAGGGACAGTGGCTAGTGATGGAGAGAAAAAAGAAAAGTAAAAAAGAAAATAGTGAAAATTTTGACATGAGGGATGTGGATAAATTGACTATAGGGAGGAAATAAAGAAGAACTTTCTTAGGGAATGGGATCTATCTTTGAACTTTTGGGGGAAGGAGGGAAAGCATTTTAGAATAGGCTCCATAATTTGGTCTGTGTTATAATCTTAGCTTGTAATTGTTAGATGATGATACTTTTGCTAAAGGGAAGAATGGGTTAATGTTTTACTGGGAAGGAGGAGCAAGGTAGTATATGACTGTCTTCAACCCAAAGGATGTGAGGTCACTGCAACTGGAGGGGTGAAAGGGGGAAAATAGTGTAATAGGAAACAATTATTGTAGGCACTTCTGAAGTATATATGTTTTATGTATACATTATGTGTCTAGATTTTGTCAAGGGGAGGGAGGAGAAGCAATCATACCAATGATTTGTATTTGACTTTGATTAAAAATGTAATTTTTGCAATATGATTGTTAAAAAATAAAAAGTTTTAAATCCTATAAAAACAAATTCTCATACACATTCATGGTGGTAATAAAATAGCTAGGGGAACACAGAAACTCTTATATTACATGCACCACTTTAATCTCTACTGGCAGCTTTGTTATTAGAACAGAAGTTGAAAGGAGGAAAGAAACAAAAGTAAGGTTTGGAATGGGAAAGATGGTGGAACTGCAGAATAATACCAGCTGTATTTGGATAAGCAAGAGGCATGGTTCTATGCAATACCCTCCCTCTAATCTCACATGCCATTAAACTTCTGTTATTCTGTCCCTTCTATAGGCCAACTTGGGATATGTCTGTTACTTACATTTGGGCCAAGCACTCTAGGAAATCTGGGTCCAGCAGCTTGTTCAAAACTGCCATGATAAGCCCATTGGGCTGGGCCATCTGGAGAAGACACTGGTGGGGCTCACATGTGAAGACAAAGAGTGTTAAGCTGAGGAAGAACGGGGTTCCTACAGGGCAGGAAAGAAAAACAAGAATGCCATATATGTCCATTCAGTGCTGTCCTACGGCTCCCAACCTAAAGTTGACTGTCATGCCCAAATAGGCAACCATAGAGAAATTAAAATAATTACATGCATCCTCGTGAAAACCATGACATCCCAGGCTCTGCTTTGTCCTGGGGACTGCAGGATGGGGGTTTCTGGAAAGCTCGGGTTGCATAGGAGATTGTACCTTGAGGTGAAATGAGGTCCCAGTCTGGCTCTGGTGCATGTTGGCCAGCTCCAGAAGTCTCTCCTTCTAGCATTGGCTCTTGAGTGGTCATGTGGAGCACCATAGCAAAAAGATGCCACACGATGCCCCAGAGCTCCGAAGCAGCAAATTCCCGCACCATTGCTACATCCCCCTGGCAGGAGAGGGACACACCAATCAAAATGAGGCTAGAATACCTTGTCCTCTGCAGTCAGCAATTTGGCCTAACATGACATTTGTGGGTGTTCCTTTTGCAGCTTGATACACTGCCTCAGACAAAGGTTTTCTTACTTGGCCCTCACTTGGGAACTAGAGAAAATGCTAAACATGATTGGGCATCGTTGCTAAGGTGGCCACATCAAAAACTGAATATACAGTTTGCATGATAGAATAATTAATTCTGTGTCTTTTATATCAAAGGGGAAATTACCAATATGGGACTGCTAAGAAACAGTGATACAGTATGCATCTAGTTAAGAGTTCTGGAAAAAACATTTCATTGGATTTTCTTCATTCACTGCTTTATACTTTCCTTGACATGCTACACTATCGTCACAGTGGTTTTTTTCCAGTTTGGTTCAGCAAATAAGTCTGAACCATATATCTAGAAAATAACCGTAGAGTTCACCATATATATCTATACAATTGTAGTAGCAATTGGGATTTGTTGAGATCCTGTCTTTCTCTTCTCTCCTATGATGTAGCTGTCTCCTCAGTTTGGGGCAGAGCTATTTCTAAGCATTTCCATGAGCAGGAAGGGCAATCTTTCTGTTTTTCCCAACTGGCTCCAATAGTATCCCTACATCTCCTTACTACTGAGTCACTTCTGGGAGAGGGGGTGGAATTTAAATAAAACTTACTATTATTTATTCTTAATTCCTGCTTCTTGGATAATTACTCCTTTTAAATAATAAAATGCAACTACTTTGTGAGACATGGAAAGAAACACAAACCTCACTTAACACATGCAGTAGTAAGATCAGCAGGCCATCGTAGAAGCCAACTCCCATAGGAGGTGGCAGGCAGGGCTAGGAGACATAAAAGAAGATATGTATCCAGACCTGAGCCAGGTATTGGAGCCTTGAGCCAGGTACTGGCACAACACAGATAAGGTCCTCCATTTCCTAATATGTTTCCATCTATTTGCAGAATGGTCTTACCTCCGCAGATTCTGTGAATGCAGTAGCTATAGCTGTCAAGGCTTCCTCCCACCTGAGCTTCACAGCAGCGCCATGCTGAATGAAATATGTAAGTAGCAATGCGGCAGCACTCTACATGGGAAGAAAACCACACGTCTATCTATACTTCTGTCTCTTGCATTGCTGCATGTAGAAGAATCAACATGCTCTTAACTGGGTATGGAATGAGTACAGGCAGTCCCCAAGTTACGAATAAGATAGGTTCTGTAGGTTTGCTTTGAAGTTGCATTTGTAAGTAAGTTGGAACAGGTACATTTTGAAATGTATCTTCAGCCAAATATATAAGCTTTGGATAGCACAGGGAAGAGTTAACACTTCTGTGGTGTTGTTTTGCTGTCTATGCCCCTGAGAATCCAGGGACAGGGATCCAGAAGGAATATGTTCCTGCTTTATGCCATAATATCCATGCTACAAGTGTATATTAAATCTACCCCAAGCAGACATAATACACACTTCTCACAATGCATGAAATTGATGGGGTAATAGAGTAGCAGCGCTTTTCACAATCCATGAAGTTCTGTCTCTGACACCTCTAGTTAACTATCAGAGGAGAATGGCTGAGACCATCCCTTTATTTTATTTAAAAATTTATACAGCAGTGTATGAAACACTTTCTGTAGCTTCTTAAACTTGCCACGAAGTAGAGGCTGTCTAGGTGTCCCCTCAAGTACACTACCTACAGCACAATTTAGTAACAGATAATATCTATGAGGCATTAGGAAATTATATAGAAACTTCTGTACTCTATCACAGAGGCTGTTCGCAAAATGACTCACTAAAACAGAGGCAGTTGCTCCAGAGTTGAAAAGCTTCATAGTCTCATTCAGCACAATATCAGATCTAAAATACCACCCAGAAATAATAGCATTAGAAGAACAGAACAAATCTCATCAAGGTTTCATTGTCTTTAAAATCAGCTAATTAACTCTCTCTCAAAAGCAGCCACCCTTTGGATTTAAAATCAAGATATGAATTAGGCTTGAATGTATATCAGCAGTTCCACTTTGCTTCCTATGATATACACTGTCTACTTCATTTGCGTTATTCTTCCGAACAATCTGTATAGATAATCCCATGTACAGAGCATAGACTACTAATACTGAATTATCCCTGTCCAGATGGAGCTGTAGATGGACCAGCAAATGAAACCAGTAGAAGGCACTTGTGCTAATACCTTCTGTGCTTCACAGCAGTAATGGATATAGAAGAATTCACAAACTATGAACCCAACCATTCAGCATCTGAGGAGCCTCATTCAGAACAGACAAAACAGCATTTTGAAAACAAGCTCAGAGGCAATGCCTTCAAAATGGAGAATAGCATTGCTATAACATCAATAGCTCTTCTATTAAGCTTCAACTGCCATTTTGAAAACAGCAACCATTTTGAAAACGAGCTCAGAGGCAATGCCTCCAAAATGGAGAACAGAAGTGCTATAACACTGATAGCTCTCCCATTAAGTTGCAACTATCATTTTGAAAACAGCCACTTTAAAAACAAGCTCAGAGCCAATGCCTTCAAAATGGAGAATAATATTGCTATAGCACTGGTATCTCTCGCAGTAAACTGCAACTGTCATTTTGAAAACAACCATTTTGAAAACGAGCTCAGAGGTGATGCCTCCAAAATGGAGAAGGACATTGCAGTAGCTATGATATCTCTCCTAAAAAGCTGCAACTGTTATTTTGAAAACAGCAGCCGTTTTGAAAACTGACCTGCTTTGCGCTCCCCTATAACAAACTGATTTAAAGAACAGAAATAAATGTGAAGGGTGAGAGACTAAAAGAGGAATAAGTATTTTGGTCCCAGCGATGGCTGAAAAGCAAATCAAGGGATGGCAGCAACCAAACCCCCCCCCCCCCCACAAAACCCACAAAAAACTTAGCTTCCCAGTTGAACAAGTATAAACAAGAATTAAAAATCAATTGTAGTGGATTGCTCCTCCTGCCATTCCAGAATGAACCTTCACGGAAAGTATAATTTCTCATTTTTTACCAATCAGTGCCAAATGTGAAGTCTCAGCTGTCTGTAGCCCACCTTCTAAGATGCATGATAAGACATAAAAACAGCTAACAAAACACTTACTGTGATGGGAGAAACTGGAGCTGAAGCATCAGCAAGGAGAAGAGTCTCAATGAGGCTTCAGCAGTCTGCACCTGAGCAGCTTCATCAAGTAGGACCTTTTGAAAAGAAAGAGGCTCAATGCTAAGACCCTGTTCTCCACAACCCACCTCCTTTTAATCCTCCTATAAAGCACTGATAGAGACTCCCTAGTTTTATTTCTATATTGCTTTACTCAATGGGACATTTCAATGACTTGCCAACTTCCAATCCTTTCTATGTCCTTCTTATCTCCCTCCTGCGTCTCCTGGTAATATAATTTCTCATTTCCTGCCCATAAACTCAAATGCTGAAATCCTTGGGTGTAGTAACTGTAGGGGAAAGACAACTGGAAAAACCATTGCTGATTTGAGCACATCAGGACAGATGCAAAGGCCTATAAGATGGTTCCCTGCTTTCCTCACCACAAAGCACAACGGAGCAGTTGGAGGACTAGGGCCTTCAACACTAGACAGTTCTCTTTGTAGCATAAATATGAATGAATGAATACCTTGCCTTGAAGGTGACAAATCAGGGAGTTTAGCATTTCAGGTGTTGCTAAATGATGGCAGAGAGTCTGACTGACATGGCCACAGGCATACAGGACCTGGTCGATGGGAGCACAGAGACACAAGAAGACCACAAAATCATAATCTATTACTTCATCAGCAAGAAGGGAAGAAGAGAAAGCATTAATGCAATTTGTACTGTGGGATAAGGTGACTAGACATCTCTTCTCCAACCCACATAAAAACAAAAGGAACATGAAGAGAGGTGTTACCTTTAGGCCATGCAAAGAAGAGGCTGGATGATTAACTGCTAAGATTAAGCTTGCCAACAGCCGGTTCTCTTTCTCAGTGAGCTTCTCAGCTATGTACTGGGAGATCTGCAAGATTTTTTTTTTGCAAATAAAGGGGTGATATTGATTATAATAGAGAGCAGCAGAAGTCCAGTGCAATCTGTACTAACATCTTTACCAGTTCTCTACTATTTGGGGAAGTTGTTCACCAACTATTCAGAACCATAAATGCCAAGAAAACTCCCACCTTCTTTTTTGCCTTTTGACAAACGGTGTGCCTTCCAGGGATGACACAAGATGCAGCCAGGGCTTTTGCAAAGGCAGCTCCCATGAGCTCATTCCAGTGCTGCTTTGACCTTGCTTCTTTGGGGGGCACTGTTAGATGAAAAGGGACAGAGAAGAGCATAACCATGCAAGAAGCTGAAAAGAAATGCACCTGACCTCTGTATCTTAGTATGGAAATCTCCAGTTCAGAGAGTGATCCAAAAAAATGTATGAGCTTCCTTTTCTAATGGTCTAAAATATCTTGGGAGATAGTTGGACTTCTGCAGTAAGAAAGAGATTCTGCTTTTCACATGGTGAACAGCACTTACTCCCTGCAGAAATTACAGTCCATCCATAACCTCCTCGGGAATATCACCTTTGCCACTGTAGATGTGGAATTCCTACATACAAACATCCCACACAAGAATGAACTACAAGCTGCTAGGAACATCATTCCAGATGGGACCATAGCAGACACAGCTGCCAAGGTCTGCCACATTGTTTTCAGGCACAACTACATCACTCTTCTTAGTAACACATAATGGTACTTAACTCCTGCACTCAAAAAAAACTCTCTTCTACCAGAGGTTCGATGATGATACATTCACAATACAGACTCACAGAGAGCACTCACTCAGGACATTTCACCAGATTTTTAACTTCTTCTACCCTAACATCAATCTCAGCCTGAAATGATCAACAGAACAAGATCACTTTCTGGAAACCACCATACAGCTACACAATGGAAATCTAAGTGCTGCACTCTTTCACAACTCACTGACCACTATACATACATATTTGCTTCCAGTTGCCATCCTGAACACACCACCAAATCCATAGTTTATAGCCAAGCTCTCCAGACAATCGCATCTGATCAGATCCACAAGACAAGGACACCCAGTTCAAGGAATTACAATAAGCATTCCTGAAGCTACAATATTAACACGAAGCAAATAAATAAATAAAAATCCACAACGCAATATCCCATCCTCACGAAATCTCTCTCAGCCACTATATCACATCTCCTTTTCGGTCACCAGTCAGAATCATACTACGTTCCAATACTCTCTCCACCATTCATATGATAATCCACTCACCCTGGCTTTAGGCAACAGCTTTCTTCCTGCCTTCATCCTCCAACAACCCTCATCACAACCACAAGTTTTACACATACAGCTTTCTCATAAAATTTTATTCCAAGGCAACTGATGAAGTAGTCTTACGTCTATGAAAACATATTCATCCATCTTTTTTCTCTCAATTACTATCAATAGTGCTACAAAATCCCTTGCACATTATCCAGACTAACATGGCTGTGTCTTTGAATTCTAGCACTATTTATTTACATATGATTCAGAACCAATTCTATCAAAAATAGGACAATGGTAGGCCAAATACCATCTGCAAAGTATTAAAGAAATGCCCTCATTCTCTCTCCCCTAGATCTTGCTTTTGGAAAAGAGATGTCTGAAAGCTTGGTGTGTGTAATGACCAACCCTTCTGTTATTTTTGTTTCATCTCTACTCCCAGCATCTGTCCAAAAATCCAAACACCGTAGAATCTTGGTAGTGTAAATGGTGAAAATATACTGTAATAAACACATTGTGTCATTTTAATTCAGAAGAAAGCTTCAACTGTTCTTTGTGACACTGCCATGTACCATAGTCTGATTGCCCATCTAGCACAGTGACAAAATCACTTTCATGATATGACCCTCAACTAGCAAAGTGGTAAACTGAGGTAACGAGGGCACATGCAATTGTTACAAATCTGTGAAGGATTTGCAACAATTGTTAGTCCTCCACAGTCAAAATGGACATGTTTTGTTTGTGGAGCTTTTACATTCTCCTCTAAGGGCCTCATCACACAAGCATTTATCCACTTCTGTTTCTGCCTGCTGCAGTATTCTGCAGTTTGTAGTTTGCTGAAGCCCAGGACCTGTCTGGCTGAGCTGTTTAAAGGCCCCTCCCTAAAGTGGATTTAAAATGGATCCAAACTCTAGTATGGTTATTAAATTAGCATCTTACCTTCCTGGATGATTTGCTCACAACTGACACCATGGCAGAGTGTGTCCAGCAGAGGGCAATGGTTCTCAAGCAAGCTGGTATAGAAGGGGATGGAGATGGAAGGGCAGGCATTATCCATACTCTGACACAAATGAGTGAAGCACTGGAAGTTTAGGAAACAAGACCTGCTTTTACCAAATGGGAATGGAGCACAATTGAAAACTGGGGGTGATACCTCCCAATGTTACACACTGCACATGTATTACTGGAATCAGAGCATATATAATCAGCTGAGAGGGTTGAGCAAACAACTGATTGAGAATTTAATGTCATTTTGACATTAAAGGGAGGCAAGTACAATTAAACAGGATTACATGCAGCTTTTAAAAATGCTATGTTTACCTTTTATAACCATACTTTAAAAAGATAATTGGAAAATTATAAAAACAAAGAAAGGAGTAAAGAGAGTGATTTAAAGTTTGGAAAAGTAATTTCACATTGAGAAACTCAAGGGCTCTTTCTCAATGCATCATAACTGTGTATGTTCACGTAAGAAAGACCATCAATAGACTTTCAGATTCACAGAGAATGGTGAGTCTATCACAACTGTTCTCTGTTCTGTCCCTGTTCTCTATAAACGCCTTTCTAACTTTTAGCTGATTACAGTGTTTCCACAGAGCAAGGTTCCAAGTTTGTTTTCTTGTGGGAGAAAATCTGTCTTGACTGAAAACAATTGCCGTTGTTGGAGGTTTTTCTTTTTTTTTCCGTGTCAGGAGCGACTTGAGAAACTGCAAGTCGCTTCTGGAGTGAGAGAATTGGCTGTCTACAAGGACGTTGCCCAGGGGACGCCCGGATGTTTTGATGTTTTACCATTCTTGTGGAAGGCTTCTCTCATGTCCCCGCATGGAGTTGGAGCTGATAGAGGGAGCTCATCCGCGCTCTCCCCAGGTGGGATTCGAACCTGGCAGCTTACAGATCAGCAGCCCAACCTTCAAGTCACAAGGCTTTAACCCACTACTCCACCAGGGGCTCCAAGTTGTTAGAGGTGGTGGGAAAAGATTCAGGTTAAAGCCTCTCACAACGTAGAGTAACCTCAAGAGGCCTCATTGTGAACAGCAAGGCTTCCTTCTCCATTCCATTCCTGCATAATCTCGTGGTCTCAGCTGGGAAAGGAATTTGAGCCCCTTCATCTCTGTCTATTGAGATGTGTGGAGTGCATATGTATACATCTTCATAATTGTCAGCCAGCCAGTCAGCCATAGATGTGGCTTTTGGGGTACCCCTTCTACACAGAACACTACAATTAGGCCAGACAAAATAAACCATAAACAATTGTGGTCTGCATCATTGGCTTGAAGCCACCTCTCCTGAACAGAGAAAAGCCTTGTATGGAAGAGGTTGCAGGTAGCACTATGTGTTGCTCAAGGCACTGAATGGTGAAGTTTCAAACAGATAATGAATGAGAGAGTTAGGACATGAAGTTGCATTACAAAAGACAGAGCAGAAGCGAACCCTTACCACAAGGCTTTGTTCCCGCAGCCTGCCCTCTTGATCTGTGGGCTGAGCCAGCAATGCTGGTAACAGAGTGAGGAAGTGATTAGCAGAGCTCTGGAATGCCTGCAAACTTTAAAAAAAATCTGTGTATATATAAGATTGTTGTAACCACAGAACCACATATCTTCATGCCCGGGGGAAATGGTCTCTAGGAATTTGCTGGCTCCTCCAACACAATTCTATGGTATGCCAGGACCGGAAGTCATGTAACCGAATGGAATTCAATTATAGCCATGATTTTAGGTAACCATGGTATGACTGGGAACCTATCCTCAACAGATACAGGAGTCTTAATGTATTAAACTCAATCTTCCCTAATCTGGAACCCCTAAGAAATACTGGACTACGATTCCCATCATCATAAAGCTAGTGATTGAAGGAGCTGAAATTCAACATATTTAGATAAGAACAGTTTAAGAAAGCCTCCATTAGATACAAGGCATTAGCCATGACATGGATTCAAACTGCAGGGAAAAAAGATTCCACCTAAACACTAGGAAGAACTTCCTGATGGTAAGAGCTGTTCAGCAGTGGAATACGCTGCCTGGGAGTGTGTGGAGAACATGGATATAGTCAAAGTAGCATCTGGAATGCCCTCAATTCTCCTTATGCTTTGTGTTTTGATTAAGTTGTAGAACTGAACATGACAAATTATGTCCCCAAGTAGATGCCTTGCATTATATAAGGACAGAGCTTGTCATAGGATGGGAAAATGCCTTGGTCAGACCACACCTGGAATACTGTGTCCAATTTTGGGCACCGCAGATGAAGGGAGATGTTGACAAGCTGGAAAGCGTCCAGAGGAGGGCGACTAAAATGATTAAGGGTCTGGAGAACAAGCCCTATGAGGAGAGGCTTAAAGAGCTGGGCATGTTTAGCCTGCAGAAGAGAAGGCTGAGAGGAGACATGATAGCCATGTACAAATACGTGAGGGGAAGTCATAGGGAGGAGGGAGCAAGCTTGTTTTCTGCTGCCCTGCAGACTAGGACACGGAACAATGGCTTCAAACTACAGGAAAGGAGATTCCACCTGAACAGCAGGAAGAACTTCCTCACTGTGAGGGCTGTTTGGCAGTGGAACTCTCTCCCCCAGACTGTGGTGGAGGCTCCTTCTTTGGAAGCTTTTAAGCAGAGGCTTGATGGCCATCTGTCGGGGGTGCTTTGAATGCGATTTCCTGCTTCTTAGCGGGGGGTTGGACTGGATGGCCCATGAGGTCTCTTCCAACTCTACTATTCTATGATTCTATGAAAATGTACCATTTTAGAATTGGAAAAAAACATAAAAGCCATCCAGTGCCATGCAGGAACACACAGTCAAAGCACTCCTGACAGGTGGCCATCCAGCCTGTTTAAAAACCTCCAGAGAAGGAGATTTTTTGTGTCTGTATTTTCTACCCCCAGCTTGATTGAAACATAGTACTCTTCATATTATTTCTTTTCATATTCTATTTGACTTCGATATTCCTTACCTTTGCTTTTTTCCATCTTTCTCTCGGTTGAAATCACTGGCAAAGAAAACGGTCATCACAGCCATTAAGTCAGTCAGTAGAGTGATGTGCCAGGGCTGCTGTGAAACAGACAAAAGAGGTATATGTTCGCAAGGGCTGGATTTCTGAAGGGATCCCCACAAAAAGAAGTAATGAGGAAAATAATTGGTCTCAGTTAGAGATATTCTTTGTTAGAAAGATAAAGAAGAGAAATGCTAACAAAGTTCTAAATTAAATAAGCTGAATTCTGTGCCAAGTTATCAAGATGAAGAAAATCAGTTTAAAAATCCCTACAGGCAAGGCAATTTTACATAACAATGCCATCCCAAAGTTAGAATGACAAAAAGTCAACTTCCAAATAATCTTATTTAATTTTAAATAAATGTTTCATGTTCCAAGTGTAAAGGAAGTAGCCATGTAAAAGACAGCATGGAAGCTTCCAGTTGTCAATTGTTGAAGTGCTCAGTTACTCCCTTATATTTTACTACTTGTCCATCCCTCGTTTCTTCTCTTCTTCCTAGGGCTCTTCTACACAGCCCTATATCCTAGAATATCAAGGCAGAAAATCCCACATTATCTGAGTGTGAACTCAGATAACCTAGTTCAAAACAGATATTGTGGGATTTTCTGCCTTGATATTCTGGGATACTGAGCTGTGTGGAAGGGCCCCAATTACCCTACAATCCAGGAAAAAATAGCTGAAATTTTGTGGATACCCTAACAGCGCAGGCAGTTTTGAGAAAAGCAGTGTAGGACAATTGTTAGAATTCTGAACTTCAACTTGAGAAATCATGTTTAAGTCCCCTTTAACCAATAAAACCCACTAGGAGAACTTGGGATGATCATTTATTCTCAGCTTGTTCTATCTCTCATGGTTATTGTCAGGAAGAAGTGGCAAGAGGAGAGCCAGTATCCCGCCATGAACTCACTGAAGAAACAGTGGGCTATCAACGTAACCAATAAAATCAACTATGCATATTAAGTATGTTATTTTCATAACCAATGTTTATTTCTTCTAAGTGTATCAATTCAAATGTCATGCATTACAAAGAGAAGTAGATACAGGCAAAAGAATGGACTGCTATTTACCCCGACGCTTTACCACTTCAAAATACAACCTACTCTCCTAAGCAGCTCCTACCTGTTTGATATTGAAGCTCTTCAGGATGCTCTCCACTAGTTGCATGAGAAACTGGGGCAGTCCTATGTCATTGCAGAAGGAGCAGAGCAGGTCAGAGTCACAGCAAGTTCCTAACAAGTTACTGATGACATGAAGAGCAGGACGAAGATGGGATGCTCCCTCTAGCATTCCCTCCAGGACCTGATGGGAAATGGAGGTGGGGTGGCGGCGGCAAGGTATACCAACATACAACTCATCTCAAAACAGACTAAGAACCCTTGTAAAGGTACATCACTGCCTGAAACCATAAAATGCTTTCATAAAATGTAAAACACTGGTTCTGCTATCAGTTTGAGCAGTTCCAGACAGGAATAAAACTTCTGCTGAAGTGAGTTTAAAAAATCTGCTTCAGCGTGGGTTTTTGTCCACACAAAGTGCTCAGAACCAGAGCTTTCCTGGGCAGAGTATCTAGATGCCACCCCAGTAACTACCAGGATGGCACCCAGGCACCCAGATGCTGAGAGGACACCCAACACCTTAAAATTTAAAGGAAACTTATCCGACTGCCATTGAGGTAGTTCTTGAGTCCTCCTGGAGCAGGAGACCGGGAAGGGAGGGGGAGGGAGGAGAAAAATTGTTTCCCCCCCTCCACATTTCTATGCACTAGGAGGACTCAAGGAGTACTTTAATGGTGGCTGGGTTAAGTTTTTCTTAATTTTGAGGGTAGTTTTGGGGGAGCGAATGGGTGCCCTCTCAAGTTTTCTGGGCTCATGGAGCCTGAAAAACCAAGATGTCTGTGTGAATTGGGCTCAGGGATCACGTGACACTGACTCCTGGGCCCAGTCCACACAGGGCCCACACCTGGTGAGGCCTGGATTTTACCTAAAATCTGGGTCTTACCAGATATCTAATTAATTTGGAACAAAGCAGGGAAACTCTACTTTGTTTCGAATTAATTTGCTTTTATCTGAGGCATCATTTGGACATCTCACATAAAAGTGAGACAGGTCCCGCATTTTTGGGCCTATCTGGAAGGGCCCTTTGTCTACAATTACATTTTAATATAATATTGCCATCCCTAACTTCATCCTGTATAGAGAGTTTGTCTAATTGGCATGCCTTCACCTTAGATACTTTTTCAGTAGACCCTATGCATTGATAAGGTTTCCCTTTCAGGCCCCACTGTCATATAATCCAGACTATCAAATCAGAAAATCTACATTATCTGCTTTGAACTGAGTCTGCAATCCCATATAATCCAGTCCAAAGCCAATAATCTGGATTTTATATAGCAGTGTAAAAGAGGCCTTAGTGTCCATCTATGGAATGTGTCATTCCTACAAATACTGCTCAAGTAGCAAAACCAGATCTTACAATTGAAGAGTATTTCTACTAATGAATATCATGTAAGATATTGATCCTAGTCACAGCACACAGACACTGTGAATTTTATAATTTTGTAAGCAGCTCACCTGTTGACCAGAATCCTTGAGCCGGACCCTGATCCGCTGAACAAATGCAGGATCTCCCAGAAGGCTCAGTGGGGCACTGAGGTGCACATGTGTAGAATTTGTGGCATCTATGAAGTGTTGCCATTCTTCATCACTATCCATCTCCTAACAAACAATGAACACCAATGAAGACCACAATGATCAAGAGGCCATGGAAGAACTTCCTTGCTATTTTGGCATCGAGGAATGTGCTCACCTCAGTTTCCAGATCAACAGTATCAATGCTGCGTCTGCCTCGGGTCTTTATTCTGCAACTTTCAGGCTTCATTTCTTGGAATTCGCGTTCATAATCCTGTGTGATCCAGTTCTCTCTGTCCATGGAGAAGATGGAGGAGAGGCTGAAACCATTCTACACAGCAAGGTGGAGCTTCTATACTACATTCCTATTCCACTGCTCTACAACAAAATTAAAGATGTTTCTCCTCCTTACTGAAGCTTGGAGGATGGTTCTTTTTGCTCCCATTCTGTTTCCTTTTCTCCTAAAGCAAGGTGCTCTTCCATGCCAGGAAGTTTTTGATGCTGTCTGCTACTATCTGTCTGAGCAAGGCAAGCCTTACGTGAGTAGGTTTCACTCTCTTTGGAAACTTCTCCCTTAAGTGAAGCCTTGGGTTTCCCCATCTCCTGTAAAAGCAGACAATTAGACCAGAATGTAAAATGAACCTAGCACACTAATCTACAAGTGGCATTACAAGAACAATGTTGTATGTCTTTCACCTTTCGCCGCGCTTCCTGGGCCATCTTCTGCCGTGCCTTCCTCAAGATTTTAGACTGCCCACTTGGAGGGGTAAGTGAATGTGCCTGCTGCTCCTTCAAGGCCTGCAAATCAGGGGGCAATTTGCTGGTGAAGGGGTTCACTATGCCTTGATCTACTGTGTCATCAATCACTGCAAGAGAAGGTCCAGTTCAGAAAGTAGATGTGTATGGAGTGGTCAGGAGATCACACAAAACCGGACTGGGGAAAAAGTGTCAGCAATTGGTAAAATACTCACCAGTGACTTTCCCAGCAATGAAGGGATGATAGAGCAGCTCTGGCCAGGACAGACGTTCATGAGGGTTTTTCATCAGCAGACCTTGCAAAAAGCTCTACAACAAGATGAAAGAACCTTTATAGTTTTTCTACAATGTTATCTAGTAACGTGACCAAGAGCTTCAAAGATGATGCAAGTCCTTCATGATAAATGTAAAAGTCTCTTTATATAGCCCTACATATAATAATCCTGAGAATATTATTTTTGGTTCTGTGCTTTCAAAAGCTTTCAAAACTTCAGAAGAAGAAAAAATTTGAAACCATGATTGTAGATTATGCCTTTGGAAATTTGACGAGTTCAACAATACTGCTGGAAAGTATTTTTATGTAAAAGCATGTTTTCCAACAAATCTACCTTTTTCCAAGTCATGTCTGCACCAAATGATGAAAGAAAGAGAAGAAAAAAGAGAAACATGTATTTGGACCCACTAGAACATGGTATTGCTGGGAATATTGTAGCTGTGTACTCCTGCAAGGCAGAGTGTTGGATTAGTTGACCTTTGCAGTCCCTTCCAGCTATGATTCTATGATTGTACGAACTTGTGTTTTATGGCTCAATGTCATCAAACTCATGGTAAAAGTCACCTCATGGAGATCTCAGTCATAAGGGCATAGGAAAATTGAGTTGCTGCAATGGGGGTTGAGCGATGATGAAGGTGATCAGAATAGGCATGTCTGGCCCCCAAGGGAACACTATTCACTTGCATTTCTAGACCATTGATTCATATTTAAACATATATATTGGGATTCTCAAGTACAAGCATTTATTTAATTCTGAAATTTTATGTAGATTTCTATATATGCAGAATTACATGATGTGAACAGCCTTGCAAAAAAAATCTTATAATAAAGACGATTAAAAATATTCAGATTATTGGATGCTGATAGTGGGAGAGATTATGATAGCAACAACAACAACAACATTTTTTTTCTTACCCACCTCTCCTCACGGCTTGAAAGAGGTTACAACATGGCTAAAAATCATATATATGCCATATTTTAAGCCACATGGAGTTTCCGAATTTGGTACAAAAGTAGCCCAATGTGAAGTGCATTGTAGAAGTCCAGGTCCAACCCTGAAGTTACCAGTGCATGCAGTGGTATCTTTACGTCATACAAATCTCAGAGGGGGCACAACTGGAATATCAGGTGAAGCTGGTAGTAAGCACTCCTACCTGCGCTGACATTTGGACAGACAGATTCCGGAGCACTCCTAAGTTGCAAACACAGTTTATCAGGGGGAGTGTAACCCCATCCAGAACTGGTTGATACAGTTCCATCCCCAGATTAGGACCCTTAATAGCAAGCATCTCTATTTTGTCTGGATTCAGTTTCAATTTGTTTTTCCACATCCAGCCCATTACCTTCTTCAGGCAGTCATTCAGAAGAGACACAATATCCTTAGCTAGATGTCATCAGCATATTGAAAGGACTCCTCCCCATGCATCCAGATGATCTCTCCCAGAGGTTTCATGTAAATATTAAAAAGCATTGGGGATACAATGGCACCTTGCAGAATGCCATATAACAGCTCCTTTTTTTGAGGTGCTACTATCCCCAAGCACCACCACCTGGAACCCGCCTGAGAGGTATGACAGGAATCACTGCAACACAGTATCTGATTCCCAACCCCCCAGGCATTCCAGAAGGATACCATGGTTGATAATATCGAAATCCGCTGAAAAGTGTAAAAGCACCAACAGAGACACAAATCCCATGCCAGTGATCATCCAATAAGGCGACCATAGCAGTCTTAACTACATATCCTGCTCTGAAGCCAGTTTGAGATGGGTCTAGGAAGCGTGTGTCATCCAAGACTGCCTGACGTTGGAAGGCAACTGCCTTCTCAATCACTTTGCCCAAAAAAAGCAAGGTTAGACATTAGTCTGTAGTTATTAAGGTCCAGGGAGGGCTTTTTCGGCAGTCATTTAACTACTGTTTGTTTTAAATAGGATGGAAAATCCCCCTCTGAAAGATGCATTAATAATTTGTTGTATTTGAGCTCAAACTGCATCTCCTCCCTGGATGACCAGCCAAGATGGGCAAAGATCAAGAAAGCAGCAGCTTGTCCCCATAAACAGGACTCACCAATTAAAACCTATCTGGTGTAATCTCACTCACAAAGTTGCTGGACACCGTAACTGTTGGCTTCTGCTTCAATATTAGCATCTAAATTAGTTCTTATAAGAGTTTATATATGAAGTGGTTGTTAAATGCATCACAGTGAGCTACTGAAGGTTCTAATAATGGGTTCAGAGGAGAGGGTACCTGAGTAAAATCTCTCATTATTCTGAACAGCTCAGCTAGACATGAACAAGTGCAGAGAAGAAAGTTTTAAGCCACCTAAGGACTTCATGTTTCTTGTGGGAGAATGAATTCAGACCACAAAGATATACAGCATAATGCAGTAGATACAAAAGAAGCTTAGACATGGGAGATACAAAACTATAAATCCCTGTAGCAAAATGTTTCTTGGATAACCCCGAGCAAATCTATCAGGGGTGATACTTAATACAGCTGAAATCAAAATAAGGAAATTGTGCATATAAATGTGACCTGGACTCCTTAAGTGCAATGCAAAATATTTGTACAAAGAAACTACCTTGAAGTGCAGGCTCATATTTTTTGGCCACTTGACAGGATCCTTGATGATCAGGCTGACCAACTGGAAGATGCTGTTAGTGTAGAAGGGGGGAGTCCCCACATACAATTCATACAGGATGCATCCCACTGACCACAAGTCAGCTGTGTGGTCATATGGCTTCTCCTCTACTAACTCGGGGGACATATATAGTGGTGTTCCTTTGATAGATGTCAGTACCATGGTGTGAATACTCATTGCACGGGCAAACCTTCGCAGGAAAGATGGAAGAAAATTGAGAACTTTCATCTTCTGTAGCAGGAAAAATAGGGAACAGAATTTCTTAAATTACTTACCCAAAGTCACAGAGTTTGATTACACCTCCTTTTCCCAGTAAGATGTTTTGAGGTTTCATGTCACGGTGGAGGATCCGATGGGAGTGTAGGTAATAGAGTGCTGACACCAACTGAGAGGCAATAATCTGAACCTGAGGAAAAAATGGCAATCATGACACTTAGGAAAATGTCCATTTGTACTGTACTAATTACTATATGATCTTAAAAGATTTAGTACTTTCATATACATATTTTATCAAAAGTATCAAAAGTAAGAATTACAGTTCAAGGTTTTCCAAAATTTCCTTTTTCTTCAGCTAAAACTAGGGTAATATTTGTCCATCTCTCCATTATGACACCTTAATCATTCCCCAGGAAATACAACAGACTTATGCTAAGTTCATAGGTGGAAGAGTCATGGTACAGCTGGATCTGACCAACCTACTGAACATACTTATGCACAGGTTAAGGGCAGGCTTTGGGACAAAAATTATTGATTTTGATATGATGCATGGATAAGTTGATGGTCATTCTGCAGAGAGGGGAAAGCACCAATGCCGACTCAGGGAGCCAGCCACCTCCAGCCACCAACATTCCCTGCCCAGACATTCAGAAGGGAAAGAAGTGATGCCTTAGCAGACAGTAGGGAAGATTGGTCCTTCTTTTAGGTTCTCCCAGAATGGACAAAACTCTTGCTTTTTGCCACTCTACTCAGAGAAAGGGATGTTTCATTTTTATAAGAGTTACAATACAAATTCTTACACTGACACATGGATAAGTTGACCCAGGTTTTCTAGTTTGATTTGATTAATTTTTTAAGACTTATACATGAGTATATTCTACTACTTTCATTTTTGTGCACATATTTCTCTGCTTGTGCAAGCACTTGCTTGCTCATTCCTTTCAGATGACTTACCTGCTCCTCAGGCAAGTTCCCATCATCTTCAAGGATCTGAAAGAGTTCCCCTTCAGCATAATCTGTCACTACCACCACCTGGAGTATGAAAATCAGACCAGAAGGCAAATAATAAGGGGTAATATTATGACTATCATGTTTACACAGTTCAAGAGAAGATAATTCAACAGATATGCACGCATTTTGATGACTTATGTGGAAATTAGCCTTTGGGAGGGCTAAACATTCAGAGGTGAACACACTATGACATTTTGGAACAATGTTACAATTATGATAGTCTCAACAGAATCAGCAACAGATGTAGTTTATGAACCAGTGGGCCTTGAGGCAATCTTGGTGCTTGGCCCACTCCAGCTAGGAACTCACAAAGACATCACTGAAACACCATATATATCATGACACTTGTATAAACAAATGAAGCACTTTTTAAGTCTTTCCTTAAGGTCATCCATATAGACACTTTACCCAATTTCCACACTGAGAACAGTTTCCAAGCAAGTGTCTCACCTCTTTATCAGTCTCAAAACTGTCAAGCATCTGGACAATATTGGGATGATGAAGGCCCCTCATTATCTCAATTTCTCGCTGCAAATTCTTCAGCTCTTTCTGTGACCGACCCACTTTGGGGATAAACTTCAAAGCCACAATCTGTCAAAGTTTAAAAAAGGGATGTGTGAAAACATACTCTATTTTTCTATACCCACTGCATTTCTTATGTATCTCCCTGTCAATGACCACATCCCAATCTTCTGTTCTTACCTTTGTGGTGTATTTGCGACGTCCCTTATATACCCTTCCAAAAGAGCCTTCTCCAATCATCTCCAACACATGATATTGTTCCATGATAAGACTGTGGTAAGAAGAACAGATATGTATCCTGAAAATGCACAGATCCTCAACTTTTGACAGTTTTGCCTTTTTCCATAGTATCTTCATGGTGGCATTCATTCATATCAGCAGTAGACAACTATGGTCCTGCAGATATTTTGGCTACAACTTCTGTAATCCTAGCAGATACTGAGGAAGTTGTAGTCTAGCAAAATCTGGATGATACTGCATCCTATTCCTGCCTTAAAAGTGTGCTTCCACATGGGGCTTCTATGGTTTAATCCAGGGATTCTCAAACTATGCTCCTCCAGATGTTTTAGACTTCAGCTCCCAGAAATCCTAGCCAGCTTATCAGCATTTAGGAATTGTGGGAACTGAAGTCCAAAACATCTGGAGGAGCAGAGTTTGAGAAACTCTGGTTTAATTCAACTGCATCATACTGTGCTCACTTTGTAATCCTCCTGTTCCCCACCCCTTGTCCTTCCATGTATTTTCTTTTACATACATACAACTATTAAGGAGGAAAAGTTGGAATAGCTATACAATATTTTAACTTATAACTTCCATGTGCATGCCAATGTCAACATGTTTATTATGGGGGGTGCCATAATCTATGCCACATCAAGTTATAAAGGGTTAGCTATTTTAATGCTAGAATACGGTACAGATCAATGAGGAAAAAAACTAATTTCAGTAGAAATTTACTACAGTAGAGTCTCACTTATCCAAGCTTCACTTATCCAAGGTTCTGTATTATCCAAGGCAGTTTGCCTTTTAGTAGTTATCATTTTTGTAGTAAATGTTGCAATGTTTTGGTGCTAAATTTGAAAATACAGTAATTACTACATAACATTACTGTGTATTGAACTGCTTTTTCTGTCAATTTCTTGTAAAACATGATGTTTTTGTGCTTAATTTGTAAAATCATAATGTAATTTTATGTTTAATGGGCTTTTTTTCTTAATCCCTCCTTATTATCCAAGATTTTCGCTTATCCAATGTTCTGCCGGCCCATTTATCTTGGATAAGTGAGACTCTACTGTACCCACCAAAGTGTATTTATTTATTTATTTATTTATTTAATTTATATACCGCTCTTCTCCCCCAGGGGGACCCAGAGCGGTCTTACATAATGGCAAGATTAATGCCACATATAATACAAAATATAGTAAAACAAACGATCGTAAAAACACACTTAAAAACCAATATCATACCCCATTTAAAACAGTAAAACACTGTGTGGCCATTACAACAGGGCCAGTAGCATTGGGCCAAAAGTCAGAGCCAGTCTGTATTCAATTACACATATAGGATTTCTTACTTGCTGGCTGGCTGAGGGGAAAAGTACAGGCCTCAATCCCCTTTTTGGAGCCATCTGAGGACCAAGACAAAGGAGAATAAAATTAAAGCTTTCTTCTCCTCTATACTTTTAAAAATATCTTGGGCCTGATGAAGAAGCCAGAGGAGCTTTGAAACTGTGTGTGAAGTGTTTTGTGCCCTCTGGTTGCCCAACTGAGGCATCACTCTTCCTGTGGCTTTTGTTCTTTTACCCCTGAATGCAGATGAACTGCTTTGAACTGGATTACATGGCAGTGTAGACCAGGCAGGGGCAAACTTTGCCCCTCCTAACCCGTTGTTAGGAATTGTGGGAGTTGAAGTCCAAAACACCCGGAGGACCGAAGTTCGCCCATGCCTGGTGTAAACTCATAATTCAGCACAATGCAGTTCAATCTGCATTCTGAAACAGTGTTATATGGCAGTGTAGATCCAGCCTATATTTCCTAGATGTCAACGATGTTGAACTGAACTTATTTATTTATTTATTTATTAGAATATTTATATCCCGCCCTTCTCACCCAATAGGGGACTCAGGGCGGCTTACAATAAAACACATATATAAACTTGTACAATACATTGTGAATCAATTAAAAAGTTATTAAATTATAAATTAAATTAAATTATATTTTATAAGTGTTTCATAAAAACACTTATAAAATACAGATGGGCATGTCTGAGTCTAAAAGACTGGGTCTGTCAATTGAGTCAACTGTCAACTTACTTCTGAGTAAGCTCTAGGAGGGGTTCACTCTCCCAATAGGAGGCCCAAGTATTGATCCTTTTACTGCCATCTTCAGGAAGAGAAAGGGGGGGGGGAGGAAGGAAGGAAAGAGAGAGGGAGAAGGTGTATGAGGGAAACGGAGAAAAGAAAGAAAGAAAGAAACGCTCGGTGAAGTCCCTACCACCTCGAGGATGCCCTCCATCTCCTCTGAAAACAGCCACCCACCCACCTTCCCCTTTCCCGCAGTCCTGACCTCTTTGTCCAAGAGATGGGAATCTCCTCAGAGAGAAAGGGCTCCTCCGTCCTCCTAGAGTCCGGACAATGGCGTCGCCGAACTGTTGCTTAGCAACGCCCGCTGCCGGAAATGGGCTTGGGCGGTCGCGAAGAGCATCCGCTTCTGGGCGGCAAGATGGCGGCGGTCGGCGGTGTGGCAGGAGAAGCGGAGGAGGCGGTGTCGGATTGGTGAGAGCGCTTCCTTCCTCTCTCCGAGGAACATGGGGGCCATAGGGAACAGCCGAGGGGGCTTCTTCGTCCCCCCTTTTGTTTTCATGTAGGAGCTTCTGCTCCCCCCTCGGAAGTTATGCATGTTTACATAAAAAGAGCCTTGCACCGTACAAAGTTCCCTCTGAGGAAGTAGATGCAATCTCAGAGAGTTTATTGCCGTCACCTTTTTCCCCTCGGTCTCTAAGGCCCTTCAATCCCTTCTAGTACATTGGGGATTTATTTATTTATTGTGTCAGAAGCGAACTGAGGTCACAGTTATAATGTATTTTAAAACACAAAGTTTAAAAACTTGACATTATTCTAAATGTCCTTTGACCAGTAGCTGGCCACTTGGAGTGCCTCTCGTGTTGCTATAAGAAGGTCCTCCATTGTGCACGTGGCAGGGCTCAGGCTGCATTGTAATAGGTGGTCTGTGGTTTGCTTTTCTCCACACTCACATGTCGTGGATTCCACTTTGTGGCCCCATTTCTTAAGGTTGGCTCTGCATCTCATGGTGCCAGAGAGCAGCCTGTTCAGCATCTTCCAAGTTACCCAGCCTTTTGTGTGCCCAGGGGGGAGCCTTTCATTCGGTATCAGCCATGGCTTGAGGTTCCAGGTTTTAGCCTGCCACTTTTGGATTCTCACTTGCTGAGTATCCTGCAAGTATCTCTGTAGATCTTAGAAAACTATTTCTTGATTTAAGGCAGTGGTTCTCAACCTGGGGTCCCCAGATATTTTTGGCCTTCAACTCCCAGAAAGCCTAACAGCTGGTAAACTGGCTGGGAATTGTAGGCCAAAACATTTGGGGACCCCAGATTGAGAAAAATTGATTTAAGGCATTGATGTGCTGGCTGATATCTGAACAGGGGATGGGTCGGAGATGTCACTGCCTTAGTCCTTTCATTAGCTGTTACTTCATTGGCTTTTACTTCCCGGCAGATGTCAGGTGGTGCAATACCAGCAGTATAGTTTCTCCAGTGGTGTGGGGCGTAGACATCCTGTGATAATGTGGCATGTCTCATTAAGAGCCACATCCATTGTTTTAACGTGGTGAGATGTGTTCCACATTGGACATTCGTATTCAGCAGCAGAGTAGCAAAGCTCAAGGGCAGATGTCTTCACTGTGTCTGGTTGTGATCTCCAGGTTGTGCCAGTCAGCTTTCATATGATATTTTTTCTAGCACCCACTTTTTGCTTGATAGTCAAGCAGTGCTTCTTGGAAGTCAGAGCACGGTCCAGGGTAACTCCCTAGTATTTCCCTAATGCACAAAAGCAGTTTGTGAACTTTACCTTGAGTGCGTCTGCACTGTAGAATGAATGCAGTTTGATCTCCTTACAATTAGCTACTGTGTAAGTCCCATCACGTTTTGTTAGGCTGTCTCACCCACAGCTTGAGAGTAGTCATTTTTCTGTTAGTCTTATGAAGGTGGAGGTTAAGAAAAGCCTTTCTGGTTTGGAGTAGAAATTGGCCCACCCCTTTGCCCGAGGAAAGAAAACTAGTTTAGTTTAGTAAGCAGTAAGAGCACCTAAAGCAGGGGTCCCTAAACTTTTTAAACTGGGGGCCAGTTCACGATCCTTCAGACCGTTGGAGGGCCGGACCATAGTTGGCCACCGAGCAATAATAATGAATAATAACAACAACAACAACAACAATAAAAACCAGGGTTGGAAGACACCCCTTGGGCCATTGAGTCCAACCCCCTTCTGCCTTTGTGCACCAAAAGCGCAAGCAAAGCATCCCTGACAGATGGCCACCCAGCCTCAATGTTAATAATAATAATAATGCCAACTGCAAAAGGCTACCCTACTGGGATCTGCACGCATCATCCGAAAATACATCACACAGTCCTAGACACTTGGAAGTGTTCGACTTGTGATTTTGTTATACAAAATCCAGCATATCTATCTTGTTTGCTGTGTCATAATAAAATAATAATAATAATAATAAGGGTTGTAAGAGAAGAAGAGACCCCTTGGGTCATTTAGCCCAACCCCCTTCTGCCCTTGTGCCATGGGGGCTGGATAAATGGCTTCGATGGGCTGCATTCGGCCCCCAGGCCTTAGTTTGGGGACCCCTGACCTAAAGCTTCAGAGAGCTTCTCTGACTCTGGAGCTCAACAAAAAAGTTCCTGTTTTGTAGCAGATTTCCTATGAAGCGGGAAGGTGGAGTCCACGACATGCGAGTGTGGAGAAGAGCAAACCACAGACCACCCACTACAATGCAGTCTGTTCCCTGCCACATACACAATGGAAGACCTTCTTACAGCAAAACCAGAGACACTCCAAGTGGCCAGCTTCTGGTCAAAGGACATTTAGTATTATGTCAAGTTTTTAAACTTTGTGTTTTAAAATACATTATAACTGTGACCTCAGTTCGCTTCTGGTCAAAGGAAATCTAGTATAATGCCAAGTTTTTAAGGTTTATTTGGTTTTCTTTTATACATTATAACTGTATTTTCAATTCACTTCTGACACGTTAAATAAATAAGCTACTCTAGCAGCTGAGACAGACATGTAACCATTTCTTTCTTCCCCCTACCAATATTAGAGCCGTGGTTTTGCTTGTTGAGGTATGATTGTACAAAGCTGTGGCTCAAAAGCCACAGCAGTTATGATTTTTAAAGCTACAAAGTGATGTGAGATTTTCTATATTTGGGGAAGTGGTCAGAAATCATAGATTTCTGTCATTAGAAGTAACAAAAATGTCAGTTATTGGACCAGTTTAGATTTTCAAGGTTTTGTCATCTCCAAACATATTCTCCTTTCCTGAGAGAGAGAGAGAGAGATAAATGTTATGACATTTTGTGCTACAAAAAGCTATTTTATTGGAATGCTCTGATATATCAGTATTTAGGTATGGCCAATCAACTTTGATGACCCCCTGAGTGGGAGGCTCCGAGTCACCTTGTAATCAATAACACTGTTTAAATCTGGCAGAGCCAGTTGTGGGTTATCCAAACTTATTCCTGGAGTTTTTAGTAAGGTCTGTCTTTTTCTCTCTAAGACAAGTCTGCATTGCATTTGGTAGAAAATGTTTGCCGCAGTAATGCTGTGCTATCTAGATGGAGACCTGAGGAGATGAGTCTACATATAACATTTCTTTGCCTTCAGGATTTTGCCTTCAGAGGAGGAAGTCTTAGAATCTATCTACTTGGATGAGCTACAGGTGTCTAAAGGAAATGACAGGTATTTGCCTTACAGTTGGATGTCTTGCTCTTAGATGTGAAACACAGATTGGGGACGCTTTTTAGCTGTATGTGCTCTAGGCTAACCTTATTGCATGAGAAAAGTGGATGTGTCTAAAGCAAACGTAAAACCACATCATATTGGCCTATATGACTCAGGCTATTTGGTGGATCATATCTTCCTGTATGAACTTGCCTAGACTTTTGAGAATATCTGGAGAGGACCTTGTTTCGGTCCTACCACTATCGGAAGCTGGAGGAAACCTAAGGGGGTTTTATCGGCATTTGCCCCTTAACTCTGGAACTCCATTCCCAGGAAAGTCAGAATGGCCCCCTCGTTGTTGTTTTTGCAACAGCTAAAATCTTTTTATTCAGGTAAGCCTTTAAAACAAACTTTTGAAAGATGGACTAAGGGGGTACTGTAATCTTTTACTGAACTGATTTGATGAGTTTTTAAAAATATTTTAAAGTATATTTTAACCAAATCAGTAAAGTAGTTAGTTTAATGCTATAATATATTTACTTTGTGTATGTTTAATTGTATTATATTTTAAATAGTGAGCCACTTTGAGTCTCAATTTGGGGTGAGTGAAGTGGGATATAAATGATTATTATTACTATTCACTCACATCCATCTGCACAAATACCTGTCTATATGTCAATATAAAATTTTGTTTGGTTTTTTAAAAAAAAAAACCAACAACAACCCTATATTGTGAATTCCGAGCCCAGTGAAGGGAGAGTATATGATTGAACTGAACTTTCCAGAAGCTAAATTTGGTTTATAAGATTCCTTGTCTATAATTTAAAGTGTTGATCATTCCTGGAAGCTTAGACATATTCTGAAGTATGACCCATACCATAGGATGCTGTTGGTGATTCCTGCCTTCCTGGTTACTTGTTCTACATCAAACTATAGCAGCTTTCTACTCTGCCCCATTCAGAGTGTTCTGCAGTAATATGATTAGTTATTTCTCCTGTTTTTGGATGCAATCACTAAATGTCATCATGGTAAGAACACAAAATGTGTGTCTGCAAAGTCTCTTTCTATTCTTTACTTTTCCTTCAGTCTGAGAAAGGAAGGAATAGAATGCATTTGTGTCATCGTTATGTTTAATCTTCTGTCTGTTAGTTCTTTTCAGATAATTAACCCTCATGTGAGTCTTACTCCAACCCTAGGTCTGAACCCTGGGAAATCTCCATTGTTTTACATCCAGCAACTGCAGAGGATCAGGATTCTCAGTATGTCTGCTTCACTCTTGTCCTTTCTGTGCCTGTTCAGGTAAAACTCATTATCCTCTTTCTTGTCATTTTTATCATGATGCATGTTGTACTGTTGGTTTGACTTAATAATGTTTTTTTTTAGTATCCAAAAGAAGTGCCAAAAATAACAATTCAGAATCCTAGAGGGCTGTCAGATGAACAGATTCAGAAGTAAGTGAAATCCATTCAGTGTTACCATTCAGTGCAACAACTAAGTTAAAATTGTTTTTCCTCCTTTTCGCAATTTCTTTGGAAGATGTAGTGCTAATACCTTGTTTTGCTTCCCTTATATTTTAAGAATTATCTATTAATTAGGTATTTTTTTAATTTTAACTGTGCTGTTGCAAAGAGGGATCAAGATGTTGCTATCCTACTCATTTTGAGAGCAAGAGAGGAAAGATACATTGTTGGACTACTTACCGCAGTCATATATAAAACATACATATTGATTAATACAAAGCTATTGAAACTGTCTCTTAACATTGAGGGTTTGAGTGCCGTTGCCACCTTTTAGCTAATTTGGATTTTGCCTTAGCGTTTCATTATCACATTTTGGACATCTTAAGTGCCCAGTTCATGATGATGGTTAGACCTAGCAGGCTGAATTAATATCATAATTCCACTTAGTATTCTTAAATATTGGAATCTCATGGAAAATAGAATTGGAAGAGACTCCAAGGGCCATTCAATCCAACCCCCAGACATGAAGACACAATCAAAGCACCCTTGACATTCAGCTATCCTGCCTCTGGCTAAAAGCCTCTAGAAAAGGAGACTCCACCAGACTATTCTATTCCGGCAGTCTATTCCACTGTCAAACAGCTCTGTCAGGAACCTTTCCCTAATGTTTAGATAGAACCTTGATAATTTTGGCTGCCATTCTCTGGACACGTTTTACCTTCTCCATATCCTTTTGAACTGTGGTACCCAGAACTGGACTCATAATTCCAGTTGAGGTATGTCCAAAGAAGAATAGAGTGGGGCTATGGCTATGGCTTCCCTCAATCTAGACACTATATTCCAGTTGATGCAACCTAGAATCATATTGGCTTTTTTAGCTGCTACACCAGCACAGGATCATTCACACTGCAGCCATAGCTGACTAGCAGTGCATGGTTCCTTCACTGTTTTTGTTCCCTAATAACATTGGTGTGAGCAAGGAGTACATTACTTATGCCTCTCTTGATCTCACATTCTTTCAACATGTTCAGAAGTAGAAAAGCACTGAACTAGAGGCAGTGGCCTATTAGACTGCAGTTTTGGAAGTGCACTGGGCAGGTTTAGCCAGTCCTTTAAGTATTGCTTTCTTACACCTCTAAATATTTAATGTTCTATGGACACATTTTTTTTTCTTCTAGGATTTTGCAGACACTGCAAAATATTGCTAAGGCCCGACTTGGTACTGCTATGTTGTACGAGCTAATAGAGGTAAGAAAACAAAGGACAGAGAAATCAACTTTTTTGGGGTTCCTGCCCAGACGTAAAGGTTCAGAACAGATCTAGCCTGGGTCTTTTTTGAGATTCTGATGTTTGAACTGATATGTTGGCTCCCCATCTCTTCACAGAAGGGAAAGGAAATCCTTACTGACAATAACATCCCGCACGGCCAGTGTGTGATTTGCCTGTATGGCTTTCAAGTAAGTGGATATTGGATTGCTTTCTTGGTTTAACCTTTTGGGAACTTGTGGAATTGACAACAGCGATGTAAGATGATGATGTGGTTCACTCATGAAGGAAATCAAAATTTTACATGTCGATAGTGATGCATGAGGGAGCAAGAAGAAAGCCAGGTCAACTCTGAGTGGTGATAAGATGAGAAACCTGGTTGGACTTGATAGCATGTGACAAATTAATAGATGTTATACTGAGTCTTCAGGAACACTCTGCAAGGCATCATATTAGAAACATAGCACACGGCAAGTGTGTGTGTCTTTCAATAGAATACCTGACGTTATTACAGTAGAGTCTCACTTATCCAAGACTCGCTTATCCAAGCTTCTGGATTGTCCAATGCATTTTTGTAGTCAATGTTTTCAATATATCATGATATTTTGGTGCTAAATTTGTAAATACAGTAATTACAACATAACATTACTGCGTTTTGAACTACTTTTTCTGTCAAAATTGTTGTATAACATGATGTTTTGGTGCTTAATTTGTAAAATCTTAACCTAATTTGATGTTTAATAGGCTTTTCCTTAATCCCTTCTTATTATTCAAGATATTTGCTTATCCAAGGTTCTGCCAGCCCGTTTAGCTTGGATAAATGAGACTCTACTGTATCTATTTACATCCCATCCTAAACATCACCTTAGCACCTTTCAAGATCCAGGAGAGATCACTCCTGCATATAATAAATTAATGCTTTGGGCTTTGAGAGCAAGAAAAAAGGAGTGTGCACACTGTGGAATTAAACCCTTGTTTCTCCCTATATTCAAACTTGGATACTTGGTTTTCATCATTTGGCTGACTTCGTGTAAATCTCAGCCTTTAACCCAAGCTAAACCGATAAAGTGATTATATTTTATACCCTCATTTTTGCACTTTCCCCCCATGATAACCATGTATCTAACCAGAAATATATAAAATAATGTCAAATATGCCCACTCCATTATTTGTAAAAACACTGTAAATGTAAAAGGATTGTGTTTCTCAATAGAAAGTATGTGACATTCAGGCTCTTCCAACTGGTCAACAATTTATAAGGCAGTCTAGGTATTGGTGGTCAAAACCCAAATACAAGAATAGTTGTATAGTATCCAGAGGCATCTGCATTACAGCAGTTAAAGATTTTTTTATCTAGCTTGCAGTATTTCTCAGAATTATCTGGGAGACCACCTTCAGACTTATCAGTCTGGTCACATACATAGCAGTTTAATGAAATAGTCATCTCCTGATACTGAAGGAGAATTGCCAAACAGTTAGTTTCATCACAGTTAAGCCTATTTCCTCATTTGAAAAACTAAGGATCAAGAGCCTGCTGAAGTTAGTTCCAATACTAATTTAGTTTCAATGTTTTTAAGCTTGTTTTCTCATCTTGTAAAGCAAGGAGTCAAGAACCCATTAACCTTAGTTCAGGTGTACATCCAAACAACAATCAAAAGAGTATACCGTATATACTCGAAGATACCTCCCCCGGCTTATATTCGGGTCAAGGTCAAGCCAGCAGCCGGAGCCTGGAGGCCACAGTATGTTTTCTTTTCCAAAACCTCCTTTCTTCGCTTCTTCTCCCAGGCTGGTTATCTTATTTTTTGAGAGAGAGACAGAGACAAGAAGCGAATGTTTTCAAAAGCGAAAGGAGAATGTGAGAAAACCCTTGCAAGCCAGATTGCATGGGTAGAAGGGGAAGGAAAAAAGATATTCTTGCAAATTATTATTATTACTACTATTACTACTACTACTACTATTGCAAGAACATTTGAGTCCAAAGGGAGGGAAGGAGGGAAAAGAGAGCAATAGAAGGTGTGTATTTCTTTTTATTCGTAAGGAAACAAAAATGAGGTGGGTTTTTTGGGAGGGGGAGAGAAGTTTTAAAAAGCCTTTTCTGGCTACTTTTAGAGTTTGAAAAAGGGAGAAAGAAAAGAGGTGGGAAAGGGCAGGAGAAAAGAGGACAAAGTTGTTTTTAGCGGGACTTCGCTTGCATTTCTTCCTTGGGTAAATGCATGCCCCAAAGCTTCTAAATATTTATATAGATGTTCCCCCTACAAATACATTAATATATGAATTTTCCCCTCATATGTTTACAGGTCTTTGCAAATCCTATGTAAATATGGATAGAGATTTCCATGTACCTGTATATCTGTTCCTATGTGTATACATAAATTTTATATATGAATTTTATATGAATTTTACCCTCACATGTTTGCAAGTGCAGAGGGAAAATGCACGTGCGCGCACGCACACACACACGCACACACACAGATGTCTAGATAGATATAAACATAGGGCTTGCAAATATTGCAGGAGGAAAATGCACATAGAGGATTTGCAAAGGTTTCAGGGGGTAATACACATGTGAAATTAGTATATATCATGATAGATCTATATCTAGCTCTGCATTGTTTATGTAGGCATTGAATGTTTGCCTATTACTATGTTGGAAGCTGGCCTGAGTCCCCAGGGGAAGTTAGATAGGGCAGGGTACAAATGAAGCTGTTGTTGATGATGATTATTATTACAAAGTTATTGTTGCTTTTCCACTTATAGAGTTAGTTTACTGTTTTTCTTTGAAATACAGTAAATATTCAAAACATTTAACCCACTGATGCCTCAATTAATGTAATTTTATTGGTATCTAATTTTATTTTTGAAATTTACCAGAAGGTGCTGCATTTCCCACCCTTGGCTTATACTCGAGTCAATAAGGTTTCCCAGTTTTTTATGGTAAAATTAGGTGCCTCGGCTTATATTCGGGTCAGCTTATACTCGAGTATATACGGTACATGTAGTTTTACATTATCAGAAAACATTGTATACTTAACCAAAATAACTGGAGCATCAATATAATAAACTGAGGTCAATATCACTGGCCAAAATCTAGAGATTATTGTGTTTCTCATTAATATGTGGGAGGAAATTGACATTTTTCTTTCCCCCTGCTCTGCCCTAGTCTCCTTCCTCCAGTATACTGCTGTGCTTCTGGAGTGACTTACTGTCTATAGGCCCTGTCTACACTGCCCTATATCCCAGGGTCTGATCCCAATTATCTTCTTTAAATTGGATTATATGAGTCTCCACTACTAGATAATCTGAGATCAGATCCTGGGGTATAGGGGCAATGTGGAAGGGGCTCTAGACAGCTTTTCAAGGAAGGGAGTAATTTGGTTTATACGCAGAATGCACATCTATTTTGGATCCAAACATTATCGTCATAGTGCAGTGATGGAATTTTAATTCTAGTTGTAATAGACTTTGTGATACTTTAAATCATACAGGACTTGACATAATATATTAATAATAATCTGTTCCTTCCACTGTATAGGAAAATGAAGCTTTCATTAAGACTCCATGTTACCATTACTTCCACTCATATTGCCTTGCCAGTTATACACAGCATATGGAGGAGGAGAAACGTGCACAGAAGAAAGAAAGATTACCAACACTGGCATCTCAGTCAAAAGAGGTAATGCTACTGTATCTACTGTAGTTGTTTCTACCAGTTCACTGGCCTTTTTTTGACTACTAATGTTTTCTGAGGCTGGAGTAATCTTTGAGGTCACTGTATGATAATATAGGAACAACATTTTTCAGGCTGGGTAGCAATCAGTTTCCTGATGTCTAGAGTCATGTGTGTATTCTCATTTGTAGGTTCTTTTGTTTAACAAAAATAAACTGTGGCCAATGGACACAGTAGAAAATCTGAGGCGATAAACAATATCTTGTATCTTGTTCCTATATAAGATTTTGTAGTGTTAAAACGATCCAGTAATATCTGAAAAGAAGAAAGCTTCAATGGCCACAATATCTTTCAGAAAGTTAATGTGGTTTATAAAAGTCATTACATTGAGCTAGGGATCCAAGCTATACCAATAACACTTGAGGGATGGATCACTATTCTGTTGCTAACCACCATGATCTTATTGCTAGAGGAGGAGGAGGAGTTTTTAAAAGAAAATGGCTACTTACTAAAGCAGAAATTACAGATTTTTCATAGAGTAATTCCTTATTAGAGTTTAAAGTTGTTATTACTAATCTTTTCCTGTACAGGAAGATGATGTGCCATGTCCTGTTTGCAGGAAGCCTCTGGTGTATGACCTTGCAACATTGCAAGCAGCACCGCCACCTCAACAGCCAATGGTGAGGGAATTTTCAAAAGGAACTTCTCACAAGGGCCAACCTCCCTGTAAAGCATGGTTGGGCAGAGTTCATCACTTGGACCTGACTTTTGTAGCCCCTAAAGGGATGTGGTTTATAAAAATCAAGTTCCACAGTCCTCACATTTTAAAAAATGATTTTATTTCCATGCAATCATTGTCCAAAAACTGTGTGCAAAGTCCCCAAGCATGGGAAAACAAACTGAAATATATCTACCCCAGAAGTACTCCAGAACTCTGTATTCCCAAATACCTACACTTCCTCTCAAAATGGAAATACAGAGTGACTTCCTGTAGCCATTTTGAGAAGGACTGCAGAAGAAAACCATATGGACTTGCTTTGAGGGGACTAGGAAGAAATTGGCTTGTCCCCTATCCTCTTGTGCTCTAAGAAATGCAGCAAGGATGCTTCTTCTCTCTTAATAAACAGAGCTATCTAGAAGTTCTTAATCAGCATTGCTGACTCTTTCCCACATCATAATATACATCAGGATTGAGGAATATCTGGCCCTCCAGATGTTGCTGGTCTGCAACTATCATTAGTCCAAGCCAGTATAACATGCATAACTAATGATGCTTAGGTAAAGGTAAAGGTTTCCCCTGATGTTAGTCCAGTTGTGACCGACTCTGGGGGTTGGTGCTCATCTCCATTTTTAAGCCGAAGAGCCAGCACCTCCAAGGTCATGTGGCTGGCATGACTGCATGGAGCGCCATTACCTTCCCGCTGAAGCTGTACCTGTTGATCTACTCACATTTGCATGTTTTCAAACTGCTAGGTTGGCAGGAGCTGGGGCTAACAGCAGGCGCCCATTCTGCTCCGGGATTTGAACCTGGGACTTTTTGGTCTGCAAGTTCAGCAGCTCAGTGCTTTAACACACTGTGTCACCACGGGCCCCTAATGATGCTTATTCCAGTCAAATAACACATAGAGGGCCACATATTCCTTAGCCCTAGCATCCATAGTGCATAGCTATCTATACAAATATAAAACCCTTATAGAAACAGAACAAATGCATTGCACTTGTATTGCTTATATGGGCATATAACAGACTTGTAGAGCAGAGCCAAAGAAATCCACTCTAGCTAGAAGGGATAACATTTCTCTCCCCCACAGGAAGTGTACCAACCAGACACAGCGATGAAGCTGCACAGAGAACAATTGAGCTTGATCTATCAGAGACAACAAGCAAAAGGAGGCATTATTGATCCTGAGGCAGAGCGCAATCGATACTTCATTAGCCTGCAAAAGGTCAGTGCAATTATCAGTGTTGACATAGGAAAACAAATATGAATTAGAGGCATTACTAAAACATAACAGGATGAGACTCATCGGTGAACTATAGTCACTGATGAATATAACATGGGTTGTCGAAGGCTTTCATGGCCGGGATCACAGGGTTGTTGTGTGTTTTCCAGGCTGTATGGCCATGTTCCAGAAGTATTATCTCCTGATGTTTCGCTCACATCTATGGCAGGCATCCTCAGAGGTTGTAAGGTATATTGGAAACTAAGCAAGGAAGGTTTATATATCTGTGGAAGTTCCTGGGGTGGGGGGGGGGGGGGGGAGAGAACTCTTGTCTGTTGGAGGCCAGTGAGAATATTGTAATTAATCACCTTTGTTAGCCTTAAATGGCCTTAAAGGTGGGGCTGGGAAAGCCATTTAAGGCTAACAAAAGTGATTAATTACAACATTCACAATGGCCTCTAACAGACAAGAGTACTTCCCACCACCCAGGAACTTCCACAGATAGATAAACCTTCCTTGCTTAGTTTCTCCATACCTCACAAGAGGAGAGAATACTTCTGGAACATGGCCATACAGCCCAGAAAACACATAACAACCCTATCAATGTTGAGTTCACCCTTGGACTGCCCATACTTTTGGTGATATCAAATTTCTAGTAATCAGAAAGTAGCTAGGCTAGAGACAGGGCCAAACTTAGGGAATCCCTTTCCCCTACATTCCTCTGCATTTCTTTTAAGAAAGTTTTGCCCCCGGGCGATGGCTATGTGACCTGGTATTCCTTTTCTTAGAGGCAAAATGTAGCTGCATGGACCTTTTCACCTGTTGTCTCTTTTATAAGATGAAGTTTCAGAACCTTATTTGACTCCAAGACCTTTCTATCCTGAATGCATTTCCTTTTTGTTGGGTTTCATCTCTGAACTGCACAAGTCTCTTGTGTCATCAAGTTTCCAGTCCGCAATGAGTAGCTGGGCTAGAGGCAGGGCTAAGATGAGGGATTCCTTTCCCCACATTTTTTTTGCATGTTTCCTAAAAGGGCTTTGTCTTTCGTCCTCCTGTTAGCCACTGTCTGCTCCCCCTTGGATGATATAGTACTGGAATTCTGTGAGGGAGCTTCCTCTTGGATGGCCATTGGCCATTTTTCATTCTTCTGCTTTTTCTTTCTACCTATGAGGTTGCACCTTTGCCTATCTTTAGGCAAAATGTAGCTGCATGGACTTTTTACCTTTTTATCTCTTTAGAAGTTGAGATTTAGTAAGCTAGTTAGCTCCAGGTCCTTTTCTATCAAGAATATATTTCTTTTACTTCAATAAATATGTTTTAACCTAAAGTTCTGACTCTGCAATCCTAAGCCATTCTAAGGAATAGAAGCTTATCCCAGCTCACCACATGTAAGTTTCTGCTGGTTATGAAGTTTATATTTGGTACTCTGCTATAGTTATGGTGGAATCACCCCAACTGAGATTATTTTGAGCCTAACAGCTCGGATTCCCCAAGCAAGGGTTTACAGGCCCAGGCACGTGTGGGCTGAGCAAAAAGGGAAATAGCTTTTTAAAGGATAAGTGAAAAGGAGCAGAGAAAGGTTTCTCAAAGAGATTTTTGAGCCTTTTTGATTTTTGTGTATCTTATTTTGAACTTTGTTTTTTGAATTTTCTTGGAGCATTTCATTTTTATTTTTGAAAGCCAAGAACCGTGGAACGGAAACAGGAATTTCTTTGGACTCTTCCTAAATTGGAGAATGAAGGTGGAAATTATCTTAATTGGAAAAGACGACTGGAATTATTCCTGAATTCCAAAGAGGCTGAAGTCTGTGACCAAGATCCTCCATCACCTGAAGATGAGGGATACATTGACTGGCTCCAGAGCGACAGATTGGTGAGGGGAATCATTTCATGTTCTCTATCAGATAGAACCTTTGAGTTTGTAAGAAATGCTGAAACAGCAAAAGAAATGCTAGCATCATTGGAAAGACACTACAGTAGAGTCTCCGATGCTGAAATTATGCTAATTTATCAAAAATTGTTCACAGCAAGAATGGATTCAGAACAGAACTTAGATGGTTTTCTACAACATATACGATCTTTAGTTGACCAGCTAAGAATGCATGGTGAAAAAGTGAGTGATAAAATGGCTATTGCCATTATTTTTTCTCGAATTCATCGAAGCTATGAAAATTTTGTATTAATTATGAAAAATACTCACACTGAACAGAACCCACTAACTTTTGATGAGTTAATCGCAGAATTAAGAGCAGAATCACTTGAAAGAGAAAGAAAAAGTACCCTGTGTGGCTCGCTTTTTGAGAAAAATGGAATGACTTTAAAAGCACATGGCCAGAAATCCCAGAGGAAAAGTTCCAAAGTGTGCCATTTCTGTGGCAAAATTGGCCATCTTCAAAAGCAATGTTTTTTGGCAAAGAGGAACGAAGAAAGTTTGGGGAATTTGCCCACTCCTGTTGCTAGGCAACAAGGCCAAATGGCCAGCCAGTTTAATGACTCTAGGAGCCAGGAACAAAAAAAACCTTGGACTCTGAAAGGAAATGCAAATGTTTCAGGTGACTCACCTCAGCACAGAAGTGCAAGAGAAAAGCTTAGTTTTCTCACCAGAGCTTGATGATGAAATAACTGCCACACAAAGCATGATACATGAATTAGCTTTTAATTCATCCTGTGACAAAGTGTCCAAAACAGATATTTTTCTGGGCAGCGGTGCAGATAATCACTATTTTTCAAATAAAGATTATTTCTCAGAATTGCATAAATGTGACTCTGCAGTGTATGGAATTGGTTATCACAAAATAAAATGTATTGGAAAAGGACAGATTTCTCTGGCATGTCTGGACACAGGAACAAAACTGGTTTTAAATGATGTGATGTATAGTACCGAAATAAGGTGTAATTTGATTTCTGTATCAAAGTTAGCAAAAAAAGGATGCAAAATTATCTTTAATGGAGAAAGCTCTAAAGTTGTGAAAGATGGAAAGATAATTTTAACAGCTCACAACTACCTTGGACTGTTTAGAGTCAATTTTGCACCAGAAATTTCTGGTCTTGTAACCTCAGAATGCCAAAATGAGAACTGTTTCCAGTTATGACATAAGCGTTTTGGACATGCAAGTGACAAATATTTAAATGAAGCTGTGAAGTTGTGTAGAGGTCTGAAGATCAATAATTGTTGCAGAGAAAAATGAGAAATCTGTATTGAGGGAAAGGCACATGCTCCTAACATTCCAAAGAGCAGTGAGATGGTGACACAGCGCCCCCTGCAGTTTGTGCATAGCAGCCTCTGCGAACCAATAAATCAGTGGGAATAAATATATCTTAACATTTATAGATGATTTTTCAAGATTTACAATGGTGTTTTTCTTGGAAAGTAAAAGTCAAGTCTATGAAAAGTTGTTGGAGTTTCTGGCAAGAATAAAGAACCATTTTAAGAGTTTGCCTGAGGCTTTGAGGATTGACGAGGGGAAAGAGTATTGTAATGAGGCCGTAAGCAATCTCCTGAAAAGCTATGGAATAGCTCACCAGCATTCCCTTCCCTCTTTTCCTAATCAGATTGGAACTGCAGAAAGGAAAAATAGAAGTTTGATTGAAATGGCCAGGACCATGCTTCTATATTCAAAATTGCCAGAGTTTCTGTGGGCTGAAGCCACACTTTCTGCCTGTTATCTACAAAATAGGCTACCAAGTGGAGGAAGAAACGCAACTCCTTACGAACTGTGGTACGGTCACCCGCCTTCTGCCAATCATTTGAGAGTTTTTGGATCTAAAGCCATTGAATTTTATCCCAAAAGTGAAAAGAGCTGGGAAATTTGATAGAACCGCTAAAGCATTGATCCTTGTTGGATATAGTCCAGAATACAAAAGTTACAGACTATATGATCCGGATAATAAATCGATATCTGTGAGAAAAGTGATCTATATTGATGAAAGGATTCAGAGATCTAATAAAGATTTTTTTGGTGAGACTTCAGAACAACTTCTCTGTGATAAGTCTTTCATTGGAGATTTCATGCCATTTGTTCCAGTGAGTGAAGATGGGGGAGCAGCGCCATCCCTGAACTGCATAAGTCTCTTTTGTCATCAAGTTTCCAGTCCTCATTGAGTAGCTAGGCTAGAGTCAGGGCTAAGATGAGGGATTCCTTTCCCCACATTCCTATGCATGTTTTCTAAAAGAGATTTCTCTTTCCTCCTGTTTGCCACTGTCTGCTCCCACCCCCCTTTGATGATGTAGTAATGGAATTCTGTGAGGGAATTTCCTCTTTAAGTTTTATTGCCCTGGGATGGCCATGTGGCCATTGACCATGTTTCAGTATTCTGCTTTTCTTTCTACCAATGAGGATGCACATTTGCCTCTTTCTAGGCAAAATGTAGATGCATTGACCTTTTTCCTTTTTACCTCTTTAGAAGATGACATATTTAGTAAGCTAGTTAGCCCCAAGACCTTTTCTATCAAGAATGTATTTCTTTTATTTCAATAAATATTTTTGAACCAAAAGTTCTGACTCTGCAATCCTAACCCACCCTAAGGAATAGAAAATTATCCCAAGTCACCATATGTAAGTTTCTGCTGGTTATGAAGTTTACTTCTGGAACTCTGCTATATTTATGGTGGAATCATCTCCACTGAGGGTTATTTTGAGTCTAACAGCTCAGATTCCCCAACACTTTTACTTTAATAAATCCTTGAAACCTAAGATTGATTCTGCAATTCTTAGCCATCCTAAAAGGATAAAGGCTATTCCTGCTCACCACATGTAAATTTCTGCTGGTTATGGCATTATGTCCTGGCACTCTGCTATATTTTGTGGAATATAGCAAAGGGGTTTTCTTTAAGTCTAACAACTCAGATTCCCTAATAATCAGGACTACTGAGAGGATGCTTTGAGTCTGGTACAGTTGAGTATCCCTTATCTGAAACACTTGGGACCAGAAATACCTTTGATTTTTGATTTTTTAAAATATCCTCGAATACCTCTATTTGCACATGGGTACATAATGAGCTATCTTGCAGATAGGACCCAAGTCTAAGTTTGAAGTTTATTTATGTTTTATATACTGTACACCTTATACCAATGAAGGTGAACCTTTCAGAGACTGAATGCCCAAACTGCAACCCAAAACCCACTTATTTATCGCAAAGTGTTAACATGGCAATTCAACCTGAGTTACTGAGGTTTCACTTAGAAGAAACAACTCATACTGCCATTATTATTATTATTATTATTATTATTATTATTATTATTATTATTATTATTATTATTTAATTACATAGGCTGGATGGTCATCTATTTGGAGTGCGTTTATTGTGCTTTTCCTGCATAGTGAAAGAAGGTTGGACTACATGACCTCTGGGGCTGCTGCTGCTATTACTGCTATTACAAGGGCTGGATGTCCATTCCTTAAGGGTGCTTTGGTTGTGCTTTTCCTACATGGTGGAAGGGGGTTGAATTGCATGGCCCCTGGGATTACTGCATCTACAGTAGAGTCTCACTTATCCAACACTCGCTTATCCAATGTTCTGGATTATCCAATGTATTTTTGTAGTCAATGTTTTCAATACATCATGATATTTTGGTGCTAAATTTGTAAATACAGTAATTACTACATAGCATTACTGTGCATTAAACTACTTTTTCTGTCAAATTTGTTGTATAACATGATGTTTTGGTGCTTAATTTGTAAAATCATAACTTAATTTGATGTTTAATAGGCTTTTCCTTAATGCTTCCTTATTATCCAACATATTCGCTTATCCAACATTCTGCCGGCCCATTTATGTTGGATAAGTGAGTCTCTACTGTATTATTATTATTTTTTTCGTGGTCTCTTTGAAATCACACATATGGGTCTTCCTCGCATGCACAAAGCTGTTCAGAATTCTCTAGAAGCTCTAATTTTGACTGGCCCCACCCAGTCTCCCCAGGGTGGTATATAGCCAGTGAGAGGGTCTGTAGCCTCAGTTCCATTTGCCTGCTACCATTGCAGCAACTTAGGGACTTCTCTTAGCTCTTGCAAAGACCGGCACAACCTTTTGACCGTTTTTTGGACAAGACCATTTTCTGACTATCCTCTGCTCGCTGATTTGGACTTGGTTGCATTTTTCCTCTGACTGGGTCATTTTTGACTACTCTCTGCCTAGTGATTTGGACCTGTTTGTCTCCCGTTTTTATCAGACTGCCTTAATCACTCTCCTGCCTAGTGCTTTGGATTTTGTTTCAGCAATCAGGCCAGTTACCCTCACCTTTTCTAAATGCCATCTACCTTTTTAAAGAAATGTGCAGCCTGTGGGGTGAAGCATCGAGACACCGACGTCCATTCCATGTGCCTGGGGGAGCCCCATGTGGTCCAATCTCACCACATTTGCTTCTCCTGTACTCCCCAGGCTCGTAAGAACTGGGACTCCCACCTCAAAGCATTTTTGTATGAGCAAGCACTTTTGGTGCCATCCACCCAGCCTAAGAAGCACTCGGCTTACCTCCCCTGATATCATAACACCTCCTGCTGTCATCATTTCTAAATCTCTGGTAGCGGCAACTTTCGGGAGGGGCCTTGTTATATATAATTATTATAAATTATATAACAATAGTTATTTTAACTGCTTTTAATTGTTTTTTTAGAAAGGCATGACCTTTTAGAGATCATAACCTTTTGGAAAACCAGAATCTCAATAACATTTCGGAGAAAAATGGCATTCACAACCATCTGAAAATCATAACCTTTTGTAGAAAACTCTTCCAGAGAGGTCTGATCATGTGGTCTGCAGCTCCTCCCACAACCTCAAGAAACAGAGTAAAGGGAAAGCTTTACAATACAGTAAGCAAACAGAATCATACTAGTGGAGGATTGAAGAAGGTTGCTATTTCCAACATTTTTAAACTGATTAGTTTTGTTACTTGGTAGGTTTAATACATTTATATGTTTTATTTAATTATTGAAACTTTGTGAGTATTTGTTAAAATTTGTTATAGATGTTTTATTCATGGGGCTGTTTGCTCATTTTGTATTGTTTTATGGCATTGAATGTTTGCCATCCTTTCTTGGAAACTGCCCTGAGACCCCTCGGGAAGGTAGGGCGGGTTATAAATAAAGTTGTTGTTAACCTGGTGAAACAACCCAAGGCAACAAAAAAATCCTCTCAGCCCCCCCCCCCCCTCCCGAATTTAGGCTGGGAAAGCCTGGATTGCTCAAAGAGGCTGGAAAAACAGAGGGAAGCCTGATTCAGGCAGCAATCCTGCAACTGCCCTTGCAGCAAGCGCTTCAACATCGCCTGTAGCAGTCTCACCAGGCATTCAGACAGCAGCAATAACATTGCCTTCCGCACAGCCACCCCCATTGGATGATGCACATGCCCCTTCAGAGATCTCCCCAGTCCTCACCTAAAGGGAGGCCAATTAGCACTCCGCCAACCCCCACAATGGACAACTCGGTCTGAGGAAACTACAGAAGCTCTGACCACTCTGCACCACCATTGCTTTCAGGCATGATCACCGAGCCCCCGCATCCCCCGGGAGACTTGAGACCGAGATCTTATGGCCGCTCTTCCTCCCGCTGCTCATGCAGCTCAAAGTACTCTTATGGTCCAGGTTCAAGGGGCCCCTCACCCTTGATGCGATCTTGGAGCTCTTGCTCGCTGTGCCCTTCACGAGGCTCCTATTACTGGAATACATTGCACTGTTTTGGTGCTAAATTCATAAATACAGTAATTACTACATAACGTTACCATGTATTGAACCGCTTTTTCTATCAATTTGTTGATAGAAAATGATGTTTTGGTTCTTAATTTGTAAAATCATAATGTAATTTGATGCTTAATAGGCTTTTCCTTAATCCCTCATTATCCAACATTATTGCTGTCAGCCCGCTTATGTTGGATAAGTGAGACTCTACTGTACCACCATTATTTATCTTCGAGATCCCCAACTGAGACTGCTTAAGTCCCGCCCATGACATGCTAATCTTTTCAAGGATGCCGCTACTTACAGGGGTTCGGAGACCTCAGAGGGAGCGCCAGACGAGCCTGCCCTTCCTGATTGCCCCGAGCATGCAGATCTCTTGTCGCCGGAAGACTTCCACAGCTTACCGGAGGTGTGGTTCGCCTTGCACGGGCCCTGAAACTCCCTACGTCCCAGCCACCTGCTCCAGTGGAGGATCCAATTTTTTCCTCCAATCAACAGCAAGCGCCTGCAACAATGGTGCTCCCATTACTGCCTTATCTCTTGCACCTGATCAAGACTCCGAGCCTTTCCCTATCGTCTGTTCCAGCAATTTAAAGAAAGGTAGAAAGTTTATATCATGTGGATCTGTCAACTGCTGAGCAGATGGGAAAACACCCCAATAGATGTGACTCAACCACACTCTTCTCAGAAATAACACACCACGCCGATGGATAAAGAGCAAGAAACTTGACACAATGGGCCAGAAGGTGTACTCCTCAGCAGGCCTTTTTGCCAGGCTGGCTTACTATGGGGCTCCTTCGGGAATAAGATTTCTCCCTAATTTGATCATCTCTCTTCAGAGGAGTTGAAGTTGGCCAAAGCTTTTCAACAAGAAGCCACTTTGTTGGCAAGCTACAGAAAGTACTGGCCAAGCATACTGCTGACTCAGCGGGCAAACTATTTATGGTAGTCATAGCCCTTTGCCACCATGCATGGTTATGTTCCTCTGGGCTGCCCACTTCAGCCTCTGGGGCAAATGAAGACTTCCCCATGCATGAATTGGGTTTGTTTAATTCTAAACTGGGGCATACCAACAAGATGCACCAGACAGTGCACAAATTTGGCTTCCCAGTGTCTCCGGCTTCCTGCTGAGACAAACAGTTTTAATTGCTATTTTTTCACATTGGAGAGTGAAGAAACCACTGACTGGAAACTGTCAGAAAGGAAATGGCTGCCAACTCTCCAAAGCCTGATTATTTCCAAGGCTTAAAGGAATGTTTATTCCCTCTGTTCTCTGTGTGAATTCAGAGAGACTGCTGTATATATTATTGCCCTGTTTGATCTTTTGAACTGAAGTAAAGATATTGTTACTTCTTACACAAGCCTGAGTGACACGTTATTATACTGCAGGGTATATATTGGTTCAAAAACTGTGGTAAAGCTTCTATTTATATCTACAACTTCCAACAAACCCTGAGGTTTTGATCGTATCCCCAGTCTCAAGCAGCACCTAATAGGAAACCCCCCTTCCTTCCAAGGGAAGTCTACAGGGTAAGGGCAAAAAGGCTGACAATTTGAAGCGGCGCTTTTAGCCCCCTTTCAGTTGAAGACTCTGGAGGTTCTACAGTTGGAGTTCCTAATGTTATTCTGAATTTAGTGTGTTCCTTAAGTTCAATTGCTGTTATCTGCAATATTGACATCTCTGACTATACAGCACCATTTTTGGACCGCCTCTCTTTCTATGCAGAAGCTTGGTGCCACATTGCTACAGACTCCTGGGTGCTTGATATTATTGAGAGGGGGGTATGTCATCAAGGGATCCAACTCACTGCGCACCATTTCCCAGGAGAGGAGAATACCCTAGCCAACTCCCTGATCAGGATCCCCAAGTCCTACCACAAATGGCACCTCCACCCCATGGGTGAACCTTTTACCTCACCACAGAACAAGCAATGTGCCCAGTTCTGCATGTGTTTTCTGCTGGGGTGAGTACTGGGCTCCCTCAGTGATGCTGTTTGCATTTCCACCAGCACCTTTGATAACGAGAACCCTGTCAAAGATCCTAACAGATGATGCATACTGCATTCTCATCACTCCATGGTAGTCGCGGCAACTTTGGTTCACCCCACTCCTACAGGCATCCCAGAATGAGTTTCAATGCCTGTGATACCAACTAGACTTACCTCCCAGATCGGCCAGGTCTGCCATTCAGATGTACAGTTCCTGCACCTCACAGCCTGGAGGATACATCCATGCTGTGAAACTCATCATTGAGGCTGCCCCAAAAACGTCTACTAAGCGTGCCTATACTTACAAGTGACATCACTTCACCTCTTCCTGAAACATGCAGTGCAACTATGCCAATGATTCTTGACTTTCTGGTATCCTTGTCAGGGATGGGACTTTCTCTTTTCTCTCTGAAATGTTACCTTGTGGCAATCTCATGGTACCAGAGAAAGACTGGTCACCCCTCCTGTTTCTCAAATCCTCTGATCCAACTGTTTCTAAAGGGTTATAAGAACATTTATCCTCCAGCATGTCCCCTGACTCCAGGATGGAGCCTGGAACTCATCTCAACTCTCTAAACCACTGTTCAAACCTCTGACATCGGTGGACCTCTCTTACCTATCCTGGAAAACTGCCTTCCTTGTAGCTGTCATGTCCGCAAGGTAGGCCAGCGAACTTTGTGCCCTTCAGGTAGATGAGCCTTGCCTGTGTTTCCATAAGGACAAGGTCGTCCTCCATACAGACATGGGTTCCTGCCCAAAGTTGTTTCTTGCTTTCATGTGTCCCAAGACATCTTTCTGGCATTCTTCCAGAACCTCTCTTCTCCCCTCGAATGATCCCTTCATTTGCCAGGCATTAGAAGGGCCCTGGCTTTTTATGTGCATAGAACATCCATGCACAGGAAATCATCCAAGCAATTTCTGAAATATCACCAGGATGCTATTAGCTGCTCAGTATCAACACAATGTTTGTTCTTCTGGATTCTTGCCACAATCCACCTTGCTTATCAGCTTTCACGTGGAGATCTTTCACCTCAAGTCAAGGGCCACTCAACAAGAGTGGTAGCTACTTGTCAAGCGTTTTTGAAGGGCATACTTCTGGATACAGAATGGGGGACACCTGGCTAGACAGCAGTACATGTGAAAAAGATCTTTGAGTCCTTGTGGACAACAAGTTAAACATGAGCCAGCAATGTGATGCGGCTGCTAAGAAAGCCAACGGGATTCTGGCCTGCATAAATAGGGGTATAGCGTCTAGATCCAAGGAAGTCATGATCCCCCTCTATTCTGCCTTGGTCAGACCACACCTGGAATACTGCGTCCAATTCTGGGCATCACAGTTGAAGGGAGATGTTGACAAGCTGGAAAGCGTCCAGAGGAGGACAACTAAAATGATCAAGGGTCTGGAGAACAAGCCCTATGAGGAGTGGCTTAAAGAACTGGCCATGTTTAGCCTGCAGAAGAGAAGGCTGAGAGGAGACATGATAGCCATGTACAAATATGTGAGGGGAAGTCATAGGGAGGAGGGAGCAAGCTTGTTTTCTGCTGCCCTGCAGACTAGGACACGGAACAATGGCTTCAAACTACAGGAAAGGAGATTCCACCTGAACATCAGGAAGAACTTCCTCACTGTGAAGGCTGTTCGACAGTGGAACTCTCTCCCCCAGGCTGTGGTGGAGGCTCCTTCTTTGGAGGCTTTTAAGCAGAGGCTGGATGGCCATCTGTCGGGGGTGCTTTGAATGCGATTTCCTGCTTCTTGGCAGGGGGTTGGACTGGATGGCCCATGAGGTCTCTTCCAACTCTACTATTCTATGATTCTAACACATCTGCCATGTGGCAATGTGGTCCACATCACTTACCTTTGCCTCCCACTAAAAAGTGAACTCCCTTTCCAGGAAGGATGCTGCTTTTGGCAGAGTTGTCCTCTTCTCCTGTGTGGCATGACTACGCGCTTCCAAGGTCAATAGCTTGTTTGTCATCCATACGTGCGATTTCACAGAGACCAGGAAGAAGAAGTGTGGCTTGTTTACCTGTAACCGTGTTTTTTCAAGTGGTCATCTGTGAAATTTGCATATCCTCACCCATCTTCCTAGCTGTTCATCATGCCTCAGTATCTGTAGCTGCTGCCATAGAGGCTAAGAAACTGAGGCTACAGCCCCTCTCACTGGCTGTATACTATCCTGATGAAAGTGGGTGGGGCTACCGCCAAAATGTTTCAGTTAGAGCTTCTAGAGAATATTGAACTGCATCAGGCATGCGCGGAAGACCTATATGTGCGAATTTCACAGATGACCACTGGAAGAAACACGGTTACAGGTAAGCAACCTGTTATTATTATTGTTACTACTACTACAAAGGCTGGATGACCATTACTTTGGGTTGCTTTATGCTTTTCCTGCATGTTGGAAGGGGATTGGATTGCATGGCCTCTGAGGTTGCTGTTATTATTGCTAGTAAGGGAAAGAATTAGGGGGAGAGCAGAGGGGAAGTGTGCAAGAGAGGGAAGGGCAGAATGGCAGGCTTAGCTGGCTCCTTCGTTTATTTTGTTTTTGTGAAGCTTTCTTTAACACAACAGGATCAATATTGATTTCTTGCTTTGTATAGTGATTATTGTCTACTGAAATCTTAACAAGGTGACTAAAAATGCCAGACTTTTCCTGCCCATTTGATATTCTTTTTAATTAGTTAAATACAGAAGCATATTCCAAACTGTAAACTTGCTACTTCTTAATATTTACAATAAAATGCTTCATAAAAAACCTCAGAGTAGAAGTTCCATTTTTTAAAGCAGCTGAAACTGTCTTTAACACACACAGAGAGACAATTGTCAGTGAGGCAGCCTGATACAAGAATTCCCAGATCCCCTCCTTCCAATGTTTCTTTCTTCAAGTCTCAGGCTGCTTTCCAGTTTTTTCCGCTCCACCAGGCCTCCACGTTGCAGCCAGCAGGAGCGTAGTTAAGGGCAGAGCAAGTGAACCTGCCAAGCTCCACCTCTGCTCCCACTTGTTAGTCTTTCTGCCTTCCTTTACCCCTTCTCACTTTCGTTCCCCAAAAACAGCAGCATCAAAGTGGGAGAGCTGCATGCTGGAGCAGCCAAGAAAACGAAGTTTGGGGGGGGGGCAGAAGGAGGGGGCAGCGTGCGTGCCAGGACAGAGGGCTCTGTGTGCCCCTTCTGGCACACATGCCATAGGTTCACCACCACTGCCTTATACTCACAACCTGAATATACAATATTTGGTACTGTTCTATTATCCGGGCAGAGGCCACAAGAGGGCCCTAGAGAGAGAAGGACAGTCTAGTTTATTGGGGGGGGGGGGGGGGAGTTGAAGGAGGAAAAAAATTCCCTCATTTTCACTGGTTATTCCCTCTTCCATTTTAATATAAATGAGGGTTGTTTCCACGACAGGGACATGGGAGGGGGGGGAATAACAGGAAAACAGAGGGAAATTGTTTTACTCCTTCAGCCCACTCTCCCCCTCCCTAAAATGGACTATCCTTCTCTCTTTTGTGGCCTTCACCCGGATGATGGAACAGTACCCATTATTTTATTTTAAATAGTTTTGTGCCTGAAACAAAGTTTGTGCACACTTGAACCATCAGAAAGCACAAGTATCACTATCTCAACAACCCAGGTGGACAATTTTGGATTTTGAAATATTTTAGAACTCCAGATTAACTCACCTGTACTTGGAGAGAAGTGATGACACTGAGTGGCCTTTTTGGAATATAAGAGCCATTGATTCTCCTCCTGGGAGAGTGACTGAGAGCTTTTCCTTGCTGCACTATCCTGTCTAGTGTTGCAAGAGATGGTTGCTATTGATATCCTTGGAAATTTCTTGAAAGTGCAGGTGCCATTTAACCCCCCTCCCCCCCAAAATATCAAAAAAGTATAAGGAGCAAATAATAAATGTTGGAAATGTGAAGTTCGTGAAGGGTCTCATTACAATATGTGGTGGACCTGTGAAAAGGCCAAAAAAATCTGGCTGCAAAGGCAGATAGTAATCCAATAAATTCTTAAAACAAGAACCAGCTTCAAGTCAGAACTTGCATTACTAGGATTATTGGTTAATCAAAAAGGATCATAACAGAATACTGCGGTACATGTTAACAGCAGCAAAAAATTTATATGCTCAAAAATGAAAAATGACAGAGATACCAGCTACAGAAGACTAGATTGTAACGAAGTGGGAAATAGTAGAAATGGACAAATTAACAATATTGTTGAAATATAAGTCATTGGACACATTATCAGAAGAATGGAAACAGTTTTATCAGTATATTTCTGAGGGGAAGGGAATGACTTTATGTACAGGTCTGGAAACATAAAATGTTGGGATATTCACTTGCAGATGTTGAAACAAACAGAAGTAAACAATTTTCTGAATATAAATGTTTCTCTATGAATATTAAATTTATAGAGAAACCGACAAAAGAGAAGCTGGAAATCCACTTTTAAAATTAATTTATGTATATGTTGGTAATTTTAGATTTATAGGTAGAGTTGTATGTATGTTAATCAACCATTGTCTAAGTATATCTATGTTTATGTACTTAGAAGTATTGTAGCATTTCTTTTTGTGTGTTTTGTGAAAAGATTTAATTAAAAATATTGAGAGAGGAAAAGTAATTTCTTCAAATGCTACTTCCTATCAGCTCCATGCGGGGACATGAGAGAAGCCTCCCACAAGGATGGTAAAACATCAAAACATCCGGGCGTCCCCTGGGCAACGTCCTTGCAGATGGCCAATTCTCTCACACCAGAAGAAACTCAGGTTGCTCCTGACACAGGAAAAAAAAATCAGTATAGTATTATTCCTAGTAGCATGTTGCACCTTACAATGTTCGAACGTATCTTTAGTGTCACCAGCATTTTAGCTCATGGAAACATGGGCTGAAGATTAAACTGTACTGAGTTCATGTGCTTTCTGTCTTTCATCGTGTTACCTCTTTTTCTTAGCCCTCAGGTGCCCCTCAGTATGAGCAGGAGGTCATTACAGAGAATGCCATAGATGCAGAGAAGGAGGTGAAACCACCAACAAGTTATGAAAATCTTCCGGGGACTATAAAGACTATTCCAGTAGTGAATGAACCAGACAAAACAGAGAGACCATCCATTACCTTCCATCAGCACAGCAAAAGAGAGAGGATGCAAGGGGAAAAGCCATCTTCACGAGGCCCTGGCTGGCAACAGCACTACAGGACCATGGAGGTGCCAGCAGAAACACGTGTGGCCAGTGCTGAGGGAGAACCCAGAGCCTTCAGTAGAAGACCCAACTGGAGGAAAGAGAGAGGGCAGTGGAACTCTGGGAAGTACAGCCCACACTTCCCAAAACCGTGCAGCAGAGACCAAGGGCCTGTTCACATGGATAAAAAAGAGGTGTGCACCAGTGATGCCTCAGCAGTTCAAGATGGGGTGTATTTAAGAGAAAAGGAAAACATTGGAGGGAAATGGGAGCCAGTTCAGAAAACAGAGGCCCAAGATAAAGAAAAAGATGACATAGAGGTTAGCCATAGTGAACCCAAGGAGCCCACCAAGTGGCAGGGCCAACATGGGACTCAGGATTGCAGGCGATGGGTAAAAACCAAGAACAGAGAATACGGTTCTTATCCTAAAATGTCAAGAGGACAAGGTCGGTCCAGACCAAACTCAAGAAGAGGATCACATGGCCAAGAAGCTGAGGGAGGCGTCTAACAGATACATTTGAAAGCTCCTTTTCCCCCCTAGGAGAAAATACTGACAATTTTGTTAGGCTTTCTATCAACCATTTGCCTTTGAATTATCTTGTGGGGAAAGCAGAACTATAGTGGAATTCTGCTATGGTGCATGGATGGTCTACAGTTTGTTGGGTTGCATGAGGTTTTTTTTTAAAAAAAGAAATATGCTGTTCAGAAAAAATCAAAATGGTGCTGATGGATTGTGGTGGTAAGTGAACAATTTCAACAGGGAATAAATAATAGACACTGGTAGCCATGGATCTTCTAAAAAAAGCACTTTGTTGTAGAGGTGAGGTGAATTTTCTTAATTTAAAGAGAAAGCTTTGAAAAATACACTCTTTAATATGACACTTATTTAAAATATGTACTATTAAAATAATGGAGAACCAGTCTCTCTGTTTCCTGTCTAGTAATATTGGTAGGATTCACAAGAACAGTGTTATACTGGTGCTAGACATGGTGTGTCCAAATCAAGTTTGGCTTGGGAACTATTAAAATGCAAGGTCTTTAGTGCGCTGGCACTTTGGAGGATTAGAAGAGACAAAACAAATTTCTTTGTTTACTAGCTGTAATTTTTACTGTGTTTTTTTTATTACTTCATTTAAGTTTTTTGCCTGCTCCACATAAACTGGCAAAGCCAAAAATATTCTTACAGTATGGAACCTTGTATATCTATTTGACAAACAAACAAAGGAAATTCAAACAAAAAATGTGTTTGTTCCTTAGTTTCAGTGTTCAGGAAGTGCTCTGTTTTCCACTAGAGTGTGCAACACATTGGTATCAACTGATTTCCAGGCTATCTTGTCCCTATAATCTCCCATAACAAAATGTGCCCTCCTTGGAGGGCCAACCTATTGGAATCCATTCATGAATTGCAGAGTTTTCTTTCCATGGAAGCCACTTTTTCTTCAGTCCTTAATCATAGCTTTGTGCGTAAGCAGAAGTGGGACTTGGGTTGATTTTTGAAAGGCTAAAACTCAGCATTACCTTACTGATGATTGTTGGCAACATGAGTGTGCAGGTCAGGGGTCCTCAAACTTTTAAAGCAGAGGGCCGGTCCACAATCTTTCAGACTGTTGAGGGGCCAAATTATCATTTGGAAAAAAAAAAACCAAACAAATTCCTATGCACACGGCACATATCTTATTTGTAGTGCAAAACAACAACAATAACAATGAAAGACCAATACAATATTTAAAAATGAAAATAATTTTAACCAACATAAACCTATCAGGATTTCAATAGGAAGTGTGGGCCTGCTTCTGACCAATGAGATAGTCAGGTTAATTAGGATTGTTGTTGTTGTTGTGTGTCTTCAAGTCAATTCAGACTTTGGGCGAGCCTAAGTCCAAAATTATTTATTTATTTATTCATTTACTACATTTATTTACTACATTTATATCCCACCCTTCTCACCCTGAAGGGAACTCGGAGCAACTGTATGTACATACAATATATTATATTATTAGCATAGCGCAATATTAGCATTATATATTACTATATTGAACTATACCACTATACTGTAATATTATATGTAATATATATCATATAATTAATATTATTATATGGTATTATTATTAGTATTATATTGTATAAAATGATGGAGCCCCCGGTGGCCTAGGGGATAAAAGCCTCGCGACTTGAAGGTTGGGTTGCTGACCTGAAAGTTGCCAGGTTCGAATCCCACCCGGGGAGAGCGTGGATGAGCTCCCTCTATCAGCTCCAGCTCCATGCGGGGACATGAGGGAAGCCTCCCACAAGGATGGTAAAACATCAAAACATCCGGGCGTCCCCTGGGCAATGTCCTTGCAGACGGCCAATTCTCTCACTCCAGAAGCAACTCCGGTTGCTCCTGACACGAAAAAAAAGTATAAAATGATAATATTATTATATCATATGTATATACAATATATTATATTATTAAAACTGATATAAAAATATTATATTATAAATGAGGGCGGGGGCCAGGTAAATGACCTTGGAGGGCCGCATCCGGCCCCCGGGCCTTAGTTTGGGGACCCCTGGTGCAGGTCATAATCAAGGGTGTGTCTACACTGTAGAATGAAAGCTGTTTGACAACACTTTACCTGCCTTTGCTCAATCCTATGGAATCATAGGAACTAGTTTTACAAAGTCCTTTAGCTTTCCTTCCAAAGAGTGCACCAAACTACAACACCCAGGTTTCCATAGCATTGAGCCATGACAAAGGGGTGTCAGACTGCATTAATCACTCTTATTGGTCGCATCAGCTTCTTTCCTTCTTCTTACCACTTTGAAATCCTTCAGATATTTCTTCTTTAAAAATCACAAAGATGTATGTTTTCCTGCCCTACCAAAGGTGTTTCATGATTTTCTTCATCTGTGGTACATTAGAATCCCCATCCCATTCCATTTATTCAAATGCATGGTTGGCTATCCAAGTATTCAAATGAAAATCAAATAGCCTTCACAATGTTCAGTGCTTTTATTTTGCAGTGAAAGAACCATATTTCACCCACACATATTTTTTTCTTGCTAATATTTGCAGGAGGAGAAGGTGCTGTTCTCCACACCCCCAGCCTCATAAATAGGGACTGAAATGTTCCCCTTCATAAGAACGTTGTTCTAGCATTGTTCTGGGTGGATAGCTACATTTGCAACCGTTACTCTACATCAAAGGATATGCCTCTACTTACTCTCAGAAGTGCTTTTTGAACTTTCACAGCCCACCGCAATAGCCTTTATCATGTGTCATGATGGAAGCATTTTTACTAATAATATACATAGGACTGTGTGTTTTATGTTTAAAAGACCAGAAGCTGAAGGTCAGTTCTGCAGATCCAAGTTTTGTTATCCTCATAGCTGTGCTAAAAATGTTCAAGACCTATCAGTCAGCCAGTCTTCATCCTTGAAGGGCTTTTTGTAAAGCTCATAGATCTTAATTCCATGTTCACGACAACCCCACTCCCAAATCCTTCCTATTAGAGGTGGTGAAGCTCATAAGTTGAGGGAAATCTGTTTCGTCTGGCACTGAATATCTTAACTACATTCAGAGGGAACAGGCACGTCCAGGTGGGAGTGGAAGATTACATCTAGATCTTCTTTTTTTAAGACCTGGAACTTTCACACTGCAAACCAGTTCCAAAGGAACATGATATCACTTTAATGCTTATCACATACATTTGTAACACTGTGAAGATGATATTCCTCCAACAATCACATCTGTAACAAATTGTCCATCTTGAAAAAACCTGTTCCTGGTTTGAAAGTGTTATTTCTTCTTTAATTGTGCAGTACTTACTTTGAAAGTGGGTGTTGTTATACTCCAGAAACTTCCTTTTTGTGGCTGCCACAAAGTATGTTGAATTGGTTGAACCTCTAGGAGATATTAACTGAAAACTGTAGCAAAATGTGCTGCAGGATGTCCTGCAAAAACAACGTTTTTGCAATTTAATAAACATTTTTTGTGTTTTTATGATATTTATTTATTTATTTACAGCATTTATATTCCGCCCTTCTCACCCCAAAGGGGACTCAGGGCGGATCACATTACACATATAGGCAAACATTCAATGCCTTTTAACATAGAACAAAGACAAACAAACATAGGCTCCAAGCGGGCCTCGAACTCATGACCTCCTGGTCAGAGTAATTCATTGCAGTTAATTGCAGCTGGCTTGCTCTCTCGCCTGTGCCACAGCCTGGCGGGATAGAGCGAATTAGGAAATGACATGTATAACCCAGGAACAAAAATTGTGTTACATAGTGTTATTTGCAGCATTTGAGCATATGGAAGAGTTAAAACTTTGGTTTACGCATGTGATTAAATGCCATTACTTTTCCATGCGGTCACCTAGTCCATGCAGTAAGCTTTTAAGTGACTGTTGAATGGTTGATATTCAGCACACAGTAGTGGCTTGAGTATTAGACTGGGATTCTGCAAGAACAAGGTCTGAATTTCCACTCAGGAATGGAAATCCTTTGAGGCTGAATCTACACTGACATGTAATGCAGTTTCGGAATGCTGATTAACTGCATTGAACTAAATTATATGAGTTTACTAGGTAAAGGTAACAGTTTTCCCCCGACATTAAGTCTAGTCGTGTCCGACTCTGGGGGTTGGTGCTCATCTCCATTTCTAAGCCGAAGAGCCAGCATCGTCCGTATGCACCTCCAAGGTCATGTGGCCGGCATGACTGCATGGAGCGCCGTTACCTTCCTGCTGGACCGGTACCTACTGATCTACTCACATTTGCATGTTTTCAAACTGCTAGGTTGGCAGAAGCTGGGGCTAACAGTGGGAGCTCACCCTGCTCCTGGATTTGAACCACTGACCTTTTGGTCAGCAGGTTCAGCAGCACAGCAGTTTAATCTGCTACGCCACTGGGGGCTTCATGAGTCTACTACTTCCATACAAACCAGTTCACTGTAGTTAATCTGCATTCTGAAACTGCATTATATTGCAGTGTAAATCCAGCCTGAGTGACCTTGGGTAAATTACATTCAGCCTAAAAGGAAAACAGTGATAAACCTGAATAAATCTTGATGTGAAAACAGTTCTCCCTAGTTATCTGACTCCTTTGGAGTTCGCAATGGCTGAAATGCTGCATTTTCTGAAATTGTTGTACCACACACATCAATCGTTAAAATTAACGTTGCCTTGAATTGAAGGTATCTTCCTACGAAATACCTCTGAACAACTTCATTTAGCACTGTTCCCTCCAGTCCATTTCTTCTTTTTTTCCTGCTTTTATTTCATCTCACTTTTCTTTTACTTTGCTGCTTTAATGGAATCAAACAATCATAGATATAGGAGTAGTTTTAGAACAGGAAAATTAGGGAATGATCAGAATAATCTTGTGAATTAATGACTTCATGTTATATGAGAACTGACAAGGAATACATGAAGAACTTGACTCTATAAAAGTTTGTTTTCTTGTTTGTCCTGGCAATTTTTAATGAGCACATAAAATCTTTTAGTACATTTATAGATTATCTATGTTGCATTGTTTAAGCATCAATTTCAGTACTTTATGGGCCAACGTCACAGTGAAGTCTGTTAATAGTTTTGTAATTACAATTATGTTCCCATATTTCACAATTGTACATGTGTTAGATATTTTGTGCATTTTTTTCTGCTAAATTAGGAGTGGGCAAAATGCTGCAGACAGTTGCATGCAGTCCCTGGAAAACCCCCTCCTTCAATTATTTCTTTAAAATTAAACATTTAATTGGGTTTCCTGACAATTGACCTAAAGCCCCTCCCAGCAAACCATTCTGGAAGGTAACATTTACTTCTTTCAACACTTCAAAGGCCTAGATCCCCCTGCAACCTTTAAAATGGAAGAAAATACTGTATCATTCTAAAAAAAAATAGTAAAAACGTTAGTCCTCCAAAACTGGTTTGATTTATCCATGCCTCGATACGGAGTAGAATGGTTAAAAAGCAAGAGTTTAGTCCATTAGTCCATCCTTGGAGAACCTAAAAGAGGCACAGGCCACCTCCATTGTCTCCGCCACAGCATTGTTCCTGGCGTTTTCTGAATACTTTGGTGGGAGAATGGTGGCGATGACTTATCCACATCATATCAAATCCATAATTTTGCCCCCCAAACCCGATGTCCTTATACGCGAGTATATAAGTAAAGGTAAAGGTTTTCCCCTGATGTTAAGTCCAGTCGTGACCGACTGGGGGTTGGTGCTTATCTCCATTTCTAAGCCGAAGAGCCGGTGTTGTCCGTAGACACCTCTTAGGTCATGTGGCCGGCATGACAGCATGGAGCACCGTTACTTTCCCGCCGGAAAGACCTATTGATCTACTCGCATTTGCATGTTTTCGAACTGCTAGGTTGGCAGGAGCTGGGGCTAACAGCGGGCACTCATTCCACTCCCGGGATTTGAACCTGGGACCTTTCAGTCTGCAAGTTCAGCAGCTCAGCACTTTAATACGCTGTGCCACCAGGGACCCTAGGTGAGTATATATGCTAAGCCAAAATTAAAAAGAAGGTAGGGAATTATTCCCAGCCCCTTCACAGTTGTGCATGCCAGCTCTAGATCAATGTTTAGCAATCTAGAGCTTCTTGGATATTTTTTATCAATTCTCAAAACCACCTAACATCACCAGCAGTTCGGTTTATGGGTATTATACGAGGGTGGGTCAAAATGTTTTGTATCTTGTGTCATAAAAATGTTATGAATGAACATATAACAGCAGAAGTTGCTACAGATCATAGCCTGAACTATCCTCTGCACTAGTGGTTCTCAACCATCCTAATCTCTGACGCGGGGGTCCTCAAACTTTTAAAGCAGAGGGCCGGTCCACAATCCTTCAGACTGTGGAGGGGCCGAATTATTATTTGAAAAAACAAATTCCAATGCACATTTTACATGTCTTATTTGTAGTTTTATGTTTACCTCATCCCAAGCCACTTAACAATAATAACAGTCCCGGTTACTTACTTCTTTCTCTGGTTTACATTCCTCACTGTATGCACTTTCTCTGGCCCAGTTCATTTTTTTCTCAGGTTTTTTTTTTATCAAACCATGTCTTATTTCAATGTGATTTTATTATGTTTATTGACCTGTTTTTATACTGATGTGTTTTATCACTATGTCTGTAACCACTTGGGCTTGGCCCCATGTAAGCCGCCCCATGTCCCTTTGGGGAGATGGAGACGGGGTATAAAAATGAAGTTGTTGTTGTTGTTGTTGTTGTTGTTATTATTATTCATATGTTCTAAATCAGATCTTTCCAACCATTTAATGCATCATTTACACATGCGCCATTTCATGACACAGTAGCTCAGTGTGATTAGCCAATTGGTGATTAACCAATCCCTTATGAGAGAAAAGGATGCAGAAATTGTAATAATGAAATCTATGGAAACACATAGGAGCCCCCGATGGTGCAGCAGGTTCAAGCGCTGAGCTGCTGAACTTGCTGACTAAAAGATTGGCAGTTTGAATCCAGGGAGCAGGGTGAGCTCCCACTGTTAGCACCAGCTTCTGCCAACCTAGCAGTTCAAAAACATGCAAATGTGAGCAAATCAATAGGTACCGCTCCGGCGGGAAAGCAACGGTGCTCCATGCATTCACATGACCTTGGAGATGTCTACGGACAACGCCGGCTCTTTGGCTTAGAAATGGAGATGAGCACCAACCTCCAGAGTTGGACACGACTAGAGTTAATGTCAGGGGAAAACCTTTACCTTTACTATAGAAGCACAAAATACAGTATCTCATGAAAGCCTTTTTTTAAAAAAAAAAACCTGATTTTTAAAATATCAACTTACTTTCCCAAACTGTTTGTCATTTACAAGTAGCAATATGTAAATATGTGCAAGAATTCTCTCTCTCTCTCTCTCTCTCTCTCTCTCTCTCTCTCTCTCTCTCTCTCTCTCTCTCTCTCTCTCTCTCTCTCGGGCTGCTCCTTTGATGTATTCGTGACATCATAGACTTCTTATAAAGATCAGGAGACCTTTATGACCTCATAGAATTTCTCCATGCCTGATGTTCTCATATTGAAGCTTCTCTAACAGAAGTATTTCTGCTTGACTACCACACCGTCAGGATGTTTGTAGTAGGCTGCACTTTGGCGCTTCTGTTGGGCTCTGTTGGGGTCTGCCTCTGTGATGACACACCAGCCTGGGCAACCACTGGTTTTGATTTGCCATCAAAGGAACGACAGCGGGAATGGAAGAGGGAACCTTCCAATGACTGCATTTTTGGTTTAGATAGATTTGGTTTAGAGATGCTTATTTGTGGTACCTTGGTACTTGTCCCAGTGATTGACCTAGCGATCCTTTACATTTCACGGAAACACAAGAAAAACATGAAGGTAAGATTTATATATATGCATTATACAATGAACAGTATGGTCCACCCATTTGAGTGTCTGACATATTTTATTTTATTTGCATATTTCTAATGAAAATGTATTTGCATTGCTCTCTACTCCTGCTAGAACCACCTTCCAAAAAGGTTACAGCACTTTTTACAGGTCTCCTCCCTGTATTTAACAGCAGAATGGCACTTTGAGAAAATGTCCCTGTGAAGAAGTGTATAAATATATTTTGTTTATAGATGACATGTGTATTTGATTTTGTTTGAACAGTCAGGTTTGGCTAAGTTTAAAATGGTGAGTATTTGAGTTGATGATGTATGGGGGAAGGTAGCCATCTTAAGGCAGGTTACCATAGCAACAGGGGCGGAGCCAACCGCCGTTTGGAAAGGAAAAGGGGGAATGTTTTAAAAACCCAGGCAGTCTGTGATTTCCATTCACAGTGAAGGAACTGATTCTTGTGTAGAGGATCAGGGTGGCTCAAATAGAAGAGTTTGAGTCAGGTCTAAAATAAAGAGAATTATTTTAGGCAGTCTGCGATTTTCTAGTCACAGTGGAGGATCTGATTCTTGTGAGGAGAATCAGGTTGGCTCAAATAGAAGGATTTGAGTCAGATCTAAGTTGGACCAGACTAGGCAAGTTAGGTGACTTGTTTAGGGTCATTTATAGAGCCTGTGGATTAGGGAAAGTTAATCCCAGGGGATCCAGGAGGATCAGGGTTTAGTGTAATCCAGAGAAAGAAATATTTTGAAAGTTTGACCACCTCATATCCGTTTGTAACCATTAAGCGAAGTGCCTTTAACAAGTTAGATGAAACCATCAAGCTCTGTACCTGCAATAAACTTATTTTGATTTTATTCTAACTAAGCCTCTGTCATACTCTTATATTAAGTTAAGTAACAACAACATCTGAAGTAAAACAAATAGAGACAGCTTAAAAGAACCAGTGCCATCTGCCTGACGTCTCCTCCATTGGTGGCAGCGAAGAAGATAGTCAAATCAGAACAAGAAGAAAGATCTATGAAAATGAGAGCAAGGATTCGATTCCAATGTATTCCTGTGCCAGTTCTGGTCAAGAAGAAGGAAGAAAGGGAGAAAGGGGAAAGGGGAGGGGGAAAAAAGGGGAGGGGAGGAGGGAAAAATCAAAAAGGGGTTTAGGAAAGGTAAACGGGGATGGGAAAGGGGGGTTGAGGGGTGGGGGGTAGTATTTACTATAATTAGAGCCCTATTCTTTACTTTCATTTGTTCAGTAATCTGTATATATAATAAAGTCAGTGTTTGTATATGTATACGGGCATGTATGTATGTATCTGTGTATGTAGCAGCTTTCTGATTGGCAGCCACTTTCACGGGACACTATGAATGCCAGGAATGACGGACCTGGCCCACACTGCACACATAACCCCCATGACCCACATTACATCCTGGTGCCGTTTGGGGGAGGAGGGACCATGGATGGTGGGATTTGCAGTACTTTCAATCACTTTGGTTCCCATGGACCACTGCGACGCCCACCAGTGACAGAACTGGACCAAACTTGGCAGATAGAACTCCCATGACCTAATTTATAACCTGGTGCAGTATGGGGGAGGATGGACCATGGATGATGGGATTTGTAATACCTTCACTCACTTCCTGAGACAACTGCAACTGCCAGGAATGACAGGACTGGACCAAACTTGGCATATATATCTCAAATAACACACTTTACACGCTGCAGCAGTTTGGGAGAGGATGGGCCAAGGATTATGGGATTTGTAGTACCTTTACCCAATTCACCTCCCACAGACCATTGCGACACCCATGAATGAGGGAACTGGACCAAACTTGGCACACAGATGCAATGTCTTTCACATAAGAAAGAACTTGCACACAAGGATATCTGTAACTGTTTGGACAAAACCTCTCAATGGGGGAGTCGTTCTGCAGGACGTTCAAAAGTTCACTGACTTCAACTTCAAAATGGAGACAAAACTACTTTTTTGTGCCTCACCTTTAGATTCTCCCTGGCAGCCCTTTTTACTAAGTGAAAAGGTCGGGCTGTGATCTCATGTTCTTGGAAACTGTGAAGATGGCATGTAGAGAGCCTTGTGGCACCACCAGCATGTGCAGACCTTTTGAACATACATTTTGTAGTTTTCAACAAAATACAAGAAAGGCATCTGTCACTCATACTATCCTTCACACCTTGCTTCCTCTCAATTCTTCTGGAGTCCCTGTGAAACATAAAGCAGCTTGAGGACACCCCGGCCACAGCCTTGCTCCTAGGTTTTCTCAGAGGGTTTGCCTTTACCTTCCACTTAAGCATAACTTGCCCAGCACCACACAGTGCAGTCCCAAGGTTGAATAGGTATGACATCCATTTAGAAACTGAATGTACTCTCATTTGTCCTTTGGCTTGGTATAATATAGAATGGGAATGAAGGCAAAGTACATTGTAGCTACAAATCAACTATTTTCCCTCAGTTTCTCCCTCTGTCTCTCCGGGCCCTCCCACACAACCATACAACCCAGAATATCAAGGGAGATACTGAACTAGATCTGCTTTGAACTGGATTATCTGAGTCCACACTGCCATATAATCCAGTTCAATGTGGATTTTATACAGCTGTGTGGAAGGGGCCTCTGACACATGCATTAGTGAGATGCATTAAAGAAGATGTATCAGGGAAATAGACAGCCACAGTGGATGATATGTATAGTGTTCTGTTCTAACTACCTGAAACTGAATCTAACTACACAGAGCTATTTTGCAGCACTGCCTGAATTACAGCCCTTCCACATGCAATGCGACTATAATAATAAATTTATCTGAATTGTCAGGATAATTTTGCCTTCACTGCAATCTTTTGCATTATGGTAGCATCTTTACTTTGCTTTTCAATCACAACTACTCTTAACAGTCTGAATTTCAGATTAGATTTTGGGGAAAATAATGATAATTTCTCCATTAGGGAAGTTTTCCAAAATGGCTTTCAAATATATTTTTTCAAGTTTCTTCTTCATGTCAGCCATTGCCTGAATTTTATATATTGGATGAGCATTGAACCGTGCGTTGGGAATATGGGCTACTTTCCCATAAAAGAAATGGAGAAGCTAGTGTTTGCACATTTGGGTACTGCACAGCCTAGAATAGGAATGAGGAAACTGTGACTCCAAGGTTTGTTGACCTGCATTTTGAAATATACAGGCAATCCCCAAGTTATGAACAAGATAGACCCTGTACTCACTTTCTGTCCCTGTGATCATTGGATTTTGAATAAAATTGGCTTGCTGTGGAAACAAAGATTGGTGAGACACCTTTCCCCCATGATAACTCTTCCAGGAGTGAATTTCTCTTTCTAGAGGTAGATTTCTCTCACTTTCTATTGTCTTGCCCCCGTTCTTTGAGTTGTATGTTAGTCAGCTGTTTGTAATTTATCTACTTGTAGTTAATCGTTGAGTCTACTGCCTAGAGCTGATGGGAGCAGTAAGTCAGCAAAGGCTTTGGTCAGTTATATAAGAAGATCTCCTTCAAAGATGAAGCCAAGGGCAGCAAAGAACCAGGCTGCCTGCACTGAGCTCCCAAAAAGCACCCTCACCCCGGTGCCAAATCTGATGGGAAGCCTGGCTGTGCAGAGCCAAAATCTCTCTCTGCTGAGAAAGGAGTCTATGTCTTTTCTCGGTGGACTAAAACGCAGCTGGGCTTCAGTTGCTTCTTTCCACCAAGGAAGACATGTACTCCTTTCTCAGTTGACAGAAATTCAACTGGACTGCCACCAAAGGATTCCCTCAGGCAGAAAGCAGCCAGGCTTTGGAGCTGCAAGGCCATTCAATGTTAATCAAGCTGGCCAATTACAACATTCACACTTGCCTCAAGCAGACAAGAGTTCTTTGTCCCACCCTGGACATTCCACAAATACATAAATCCCACTTTCCAACAGACCTCACAACCACTGAAGATGCCTGTCATAGATGTGAGCGAAATGTCAGGAGAGAATGCTTCTGGAACATGGCCATACAGCCCGGAAAACTTACAGCAATCCAATGATTCTAGCCATGAAAGACTTTGACTACACATTGGACTGCCATCACTTCTGTCCATTGAGAAAATAGTCCACTTTCTTTCTTGACAGACAGAAACACAGCTGGACTTCAGTCCACTTCTATTAATAGAAAAATGAGCTCTCTTTCCCGGTTGAGATAATTTATCAAAGTTTTGCTGTATTTCTGCCCGCTGAAAAAAGGACTCCTTTCTCTGGGGAGAGAAATGCAGCCAGGCTTCAGTTGCTTCTCTCTGCAGAGGAAAAAGACAGGCTCCTTTTTGAATGGGAAGACATTCTGACTTTGTACAGATGAGATTCTTATAGGATTTGGCACCCAAAGAGGTGGTTGTCTTTGGATCTTCAGCACAGGAAGACTGGTAGTTTTGGATAGAGGATAGTTCAGGCTATGATCTGTAGCAATTTCTGCTGTTATATGTTCATAACGTTTTTATGACACAGGAGGCAAAACTTTTTGCCCCACCCTCGTAGTTCAAAATATCCAATGTGTACCAACGTGCCCTTAATTTGAGTAGATCTTGTTGGTTTATACAAAATAAATAAGCCACATGGCACATGACCAGAGCTTGCACTAATTTCTCTCCTTTTCATAGAGTTGGAAGAGACACCAAGGACTATCCAGTCCAACATCCTGCCATGGAGGAATACATGATCAAAGCACTTCCAATAGTTGGACAGATGGCCATTTAGTCTCTGCTTAAAAACCTCCAGAGAAAGGGACTCTTCTTCAGATAGCTTTAACTCTCAGGATGTCTTTCCCAAACATTAGTTAGAATAGAATCACTTTTCTATTGCTTGAGTCTACAGCTCTGTTTCCTAGTCTTTGGATTAGTAAAAAATAAGCTTGCTCAATGTGTTGTTGAAGGCTTTCATGGCCGGAATCACTGGGTTGTTGTGAGTTTTCCAGGCTGTATGGCCATGTTCCAGAAGCATTCTCTCCTGACGTTTTGCCCACATCTTTAGCAGGCATCCTCAGAGGTTGAAAGGTGTGTTGGAAACTAAGTAGGTGAGTTTTATATATCTGTGGAATGCCTAGGGTGGGGAGGACTCTTATCTGTTTGTCTTGTCTCCCATCCTGGACATTCCACAGATATATAAACCTCACTTAGTTTCCAACAGACCTCTCAACCCCTGAGGATGCCTGCCATAGATGTGGGTGAAACGTCAGGAGAGAATGCTTCTGGAACATGGCCATATAGTCTGAAAAACAACTACTAAGCTTGCTCAATATTAACTAAAATATTCTTTTCAAATATTTAAATGTGGATATCATGTCACCTCCAGGCTGAAGCTATCCAGTTCCCTAAACTCCTCCTCATAGGACATGGTTTATATAGTTTACCATTTTGATCACATTCATCATTACGAATTTCAGTTTGTCAATATTCTTCTTGAGAACCATTGTACTATAATGGCTAGAGTGTTGGATGAGGACTCTGGGGGACCAGGTTTCGAATCCTCACTTGGCAATGGAAATCCATCTGAAAATCATGGGCAAGTCGCACTTTTTTAGCCTTAGAAGAAGGCTGTGACAAATCTTTGAACAAATTTTGCTGAGACAAATTCATGATAGGTTTTCCTCAGGGTCCCCACAGATCAGAACCAACTTGAAGGTCCCCCCTTATATACACAGTATATTAAAAAGTATGTATATTTAAAGTATTTATTAAGCAAATGATAGACATATAATTTTAGATAATTTAGAGTGCTGAATCTTGTAGCTATTATATTAGTTGCTACTCTTAACTATTTATAAATCATATATAACATTACTGTTCTTTCTGACTAAGATTAAGTGGACACCTGACTCAAATCCATGCTCTGTTCTACTTCACCAAACTTAGAAACTCAGAATAACTTTTCATCTCTCACCTCGGAGTTCTCAGTGGCATAATGGGTTAAACTCTTGTGCCAGCAGAACTGCTGACCTGAAGGTTGCCGGTTCAAATCCGGAGAGAGCGCAGATGAGCTTCCTCTGTCAGCTCCAGCTTCCCATGCAGGGACATGAGAGAAGCCTCCCACAAGGATGGTAAAACATCAAACATCCGGGCATCTCCTGGGCAACGTCCTTGTAGACGGCCAATTCTCTCACACCAGAAGCGACATGCAGTTTCTCAAGTTGCTCCTGACATGAAAAAAAACTGAATTACCTAACGTATTTTTAAAATATGTTCAAATTCCCAGCCAATCAGTAATCGCTTTCAACTTTCTATGTCATCACCACTTTTTAAAATCAGTTTTGTATACCACATATGACAATACATTACCTTGTCATGTATTGTTGTTGCATGCCTTCAGGTTCTTTTAGACTTATGCTGACCTTAAGGAAAACATGTCAGATGTGGTCTACTATTGCTTTCCTGAGAGGCTAAGAGAGTATGTCTTGCCCAAGTTAACCTGAGTGGGAATTTGAATCCTGATCTCTCAAGCCTGGTCCAACACTTACTTTCTACAATTGAAATACAATGACATTCATACAAACTCAGGACATCATAGTGGCATATGAAATTATTCTGATCCCAAGGAGATACTGGTATCGCCACTATAGGAGAAGTAAAAGTCCCACTGTTTTCTGCTTAAACTCTAATGCGCAAAATAAATCATTAAGAGTTGTGATTCAAAGAGTTTCTTATCAAAGGTTAAGGATGCAGTTTAAAAATAGAATAACGGTTGCCATTTGATCTTCCTTTTTAGGAGGAAGGGGAGGTTAATAAGTTGAGAGAGATGTGAAATGTTTGGTTATAGCCCACATAGCTGTATGCTTTCATTCTTTATCTGATGAAATCTAATTACTCATGGAGGAGGAGGGATATACAAAGGCAAGATGAAAGACTAATAGGTAAGCAAGATGAATGCTTATTACACTTTGTCCAATTCAAGTCTGAGGAGGTGGCCATTTGGATCACATTGTTCCTCCCTCCCATCAACGTCCCGACTATAAAGCACATAGACGACTGCCAAACACCATTCTACCATTGAGGATGAACACAATTCTGCCATATCTGCTCTTGGTGGCTTCTCTTGTAAGTATCTGATTCATAAAAAAGGATCTCAGTTTCTAGCTAGACCCTGAGTAGGTACACCGCAACTAAATTGTAGAGAGTGAGAAAAATAATCTCTTGGCTTTCAATGAACTACAGGAATTTGATGGAGATTCTGCTTTGATGTGGCACAGTGGTGGCTTGGATAAGGAAATAATGAAGTTATACAAGGGAACACATGCACGAATATGTGTGTATGTACCTTCAAATCACTTCAAATCACACCCCATTAAATTCATGGGGTGTTCTTAAGCAAGGGATACTCAAAAGTAGTTTTGCCAGCCTCTTCCTCTGAAATAAAGTCAACAGCACTTGGTATTTCTTTGAAGTCTCCGATCCAAGTAGTAACCAGGACTGGTCCTGCTTAGCCTCCAAGATCAGATGAGATGTTTAGATTATTTAGACCATATGAGCTCCCTGTGTACAGCAGTTTGAACTGCTGAGCTGCTGAACTTGCTGACTGAAAGGTCAGAGGTTCGAATCCGGGGAGTGGGGTGAGCTCCTACTGTTAGCCCCAGCTTCTGCCAACCTAGCAGTTCAAAAACATGCAAATGTGACTAGATCAATGGTACCGCGCTGGCGGGAAGGTAACAGCACACCATGTAGTCATGCTGGTCATATGACCTTGGAGATGTCTATGGACAATGATGGCTCTTCGGCTTAGAAATGGAGATGAGCACCAATTCCCAGAGTCGAACACGACTAGACTTAATGTCAGGGGAAAATCTTTACCTTTACTAGCTGTAATAGTGCCAAGATGGCAAACTAGTACAATAGAAGGATATATTCTGATATTATGACAATATAATAGCAAAAAAAACCCCACAAAAAAACCCAGAAACCAGAAGAGGGAATTGAAAGAGGTTTAAACAGTCATTTTCTCCACCTGGCACTTTTCTGCCAGAACTGAGAATTATTGTGCCCATGAATTTATTGTACATGGAAGAAAACACTATGAGACATCAACACCCAAACTGGTTATGGAATTGTTGCGTGGAAAAGGGGTCATTAATGGATTTTTTTCCAGCACGAAAAACCATATTTCAACAACCCTCCAATTCAAACAATCCCTGGAAAGCTATGGTGTTGTGTAATAAGGACGGGGCAAAAGTGAGACCGACGCATCACTGTGATGGTATAAGAGCATGTTGTGGTAATGCCCTCAGTTTTGAGACTACTCTTGTTTCAATTGTTCCAGATTCTACAGGAACTGTCCTGGTGCTGAACTTCTTTCAGCAACAGGGTCCCAATCACCTTCGTTGTTCCCATACAATCTGAGATCAGGATGAATGGCTGTAAAACTGAGAGTGGATTCAGCTCTCTTACAATGATATGGCCACTAAGTGGTTCAATATTTTCTAAAGTCTAATTATGTTGTTGTTTATTCATTCAGTGGTTTCCAACTCTTCCTAACCTCATGGACCAGCCCATGCCAGAGCTCCCTGTTGGTCATTGCCACCCCCAGCTCCTTCAAGGTCAAGCCAGTCACTTCAAGGATAACATCCATCCATCTTGCCCTTGGTCGAACCCTCTTCCTTTTTCCTTCCATTTTCCCTAGCATCATGATCTTCTCCAAGCTTTCCTGTCTTCTCATGATGTGGCCAAAGTACTTCAACTGTGCCCCTAGTATCCTTCCCCCTAGTGAGCAGCCAGGCATTATTTCCTGGAGGACGGACTGGTTGGATCTTCTTGCAGTCCAAGGCACTCTCAGGATTTTCCTCCAACACCAAAGTTCAAAAGGATCTATCTTCCTTCGCTCAGCCTTCCTTATGGTCTAATGTATACAAACAGTGTAATAACAAAAATAATCATTTTAAGCATTCTGTTTTTAGCACAATGAGGCATGGCATCCTCGTGCTTTAATCAGTAGCCACTCCATTTATTACATGGAGTAGAATTCAGGACACACTTGACCTATAGTACTTAGTTGCTGGAAAGACTGGAGTAAACCATGACTTTTGGTGTAAAATGTTGTTTTATGTATTAAGAAAATTGTTTCTCATATATTGTGCAATAGATGTAATCACATAAGGAGCTGATGGCAGGGGCTGTGCAAATGAAGTGTTGAGAATGGGGAGGCTGATGAAACATTGGGACAGATTTGGATACAGGAAGGCGGTAGAATTTTGGTTTGGAGAGTGAAGTGGAGTGAATAAGTGATGGTTGGGATAGAGAGTCAGCCAGGTTAGGATTCAGAGACACAGCTGTGTTAGTCTGTAATATCAGTATGCAAAGGGATCCAAGCACCTGAGGAAGTACACAAAAGGTGCATCTGCCCTATAAAATTACTGGAGTTTGAAACCACATTAACTCCCATGCCTGGGATTTGTAGTTTGGTGAGGTACCAGGGTTCTTTGGCAGAGAAGAGTAAAAACCTTGTAAAATTACTATAGCATTGAGCCATGGCAGTTAAAGTGGCAGGAAAAAGGCAAAATAATAATACAGAACTGTGGGTGTATATATATTTTGGGGACACTTGGTATATATCAGGATTGGTATCAAATATGATGTCTTTGGTGGCAACATCAAATAAATAGAGCTGGTGTCCAGCGGGGATAGAAGTTGCATAAAATCCCTCAGAGGATGCCTGCCATAAAAGGCAGCTGTTCCCAACCTTCTTGCCAAAGGGAAACCATTCTGTTTCTCTATATTCAATCCCGATAGTGGACTTTTGTTATGAGTTATTCTTACGCATCTGATCAATCACATCAGTTCTTAAAGAGCAATCCAGTGTTCATGATCAGCACTGTTAAAGGATTTGTTATAATCTATAACGGACTTGCTAATTTTTTCCTGAATTTTTTTGTACTCTTTATTGCTGATTATATTTTTGCAATATAATATCTAGCACCTTTCCCTTTACTAAACCCAATTATGACATCTGACATTTCCTGCACCTTACAAGGTAGAAGTTTTTGTTGTAAAGTTTTGAGCATCATTTCACTTGCATGGGAAATTAATGTAATAGTCTAGGAGTTCCTGCAATCTCTGGCATTTATGTTGGAACCTATCTTCTTCCTGAGTCCAAATTTCATGTGATTTGTTTTCTTTCTGCTGCTTGTGTCTTCTGTCATATTGTAAATATAAGTGGGCATCACCGCCCCCAGCAAGACACATGCTCGCTGCCTCCTTTCTCCCAAAGTCTGAAAACTTTCATAGGGGCTGAATTTTATAACAAGTGAAGTCTTTTAAAAAAGTCCACCCCTTGTTGCAATTTTCTGAATAAAAATGATTAAAAAATAGTTTTTTCCCTATTTACTAGTAGCAGTCAACTCCCTTTGGGCTTAGGATATGCAGAGGCAGGATGAAGGGTATCACTCCAAACATTTTGAGTTACGGAAAATCAAGGCATATCAAACTGGTTTCAGCACTGGGGGTATATGCTCTGATCTCAGCCAACAAAAGGTAGAAACGCAATGAGGACACTAATGTTCAGATGCCAGAAATTATCCTGCAGGGAAAGTAAGAATGGCTAACAATAAGTTTCCAGAATATATTGTCTTCCTGTTTTTTTTAATCTGCTCTACCAGGTCATTGTTGATGGTAGTCACATTGCGAAAGTCGTAGGAGTGAGAGATGCAAGTGGCCAATGTATTTGTACCATGCATCTGGCCAACGTCGTCTTTCCTGCGCCAAGGGTGGAGCAACTGGAGAGTGACTTCTACAACCTGACTAATCAATTGCAGGAACAACTGAATGAGGTAAAATTTACCCAAGCACAGCATTTTGGCCAGTGTTGTAATGGTACATTTTAAAACGCAAGGGTCTACTTAATCATCTACTTAATCATGGCTGGTCCATAATTGCAGGGAATTGTATTGATTTATGCTGTGGCTCTTTGTGCTCATGCATATTAAGAATAATTTTAAAATGTGAATCTTTTTAATTCCTGACTCTGTTACAACACTGACTTCAGCTCATCAAACCCCTGACAGGTATAGATCATCTGCCACTTAAACAAATTAGAAGTAAGTAAGTATCAGCCCATTAGTGTGGGCTGATAAGAGTAAGGATTTGAACCCATGTCCTATCTGCTTCAATACAGGAATGAGGCATCTGTAGTCTTTCTGGTACTGATAAATTATGGCTCCTCTCACTCTTTACCACTGGCCACACTAACAAGAGCTGATGGGAACTCCAATGGCATGCAGTTTCACAATACTTCAGTGTGATCCAACAACCAAGAGAGGAACACAGCTAGATCTTCTTATTTTGTTTAGTTTACAGTAACTGCTGTTCCACACCTTTTGGAATTAGATTATTTCATTATTTAAAATATTTCTACCCATTCTTTATCTGCATCAAAAGGAGTATAGTATTTAGATCAAGGGAAGTCATGGTGCCCCTCTATTCTGCTTCAGTCACACCTCACCTGGAATACTGTGTCCAATTCAGGGCACCATAGTTTAAAAGAGACATTGACAAGGTGAAAGGTGTCCCGAGGAGGGCAACTAAAATGATCAAAGTCTGGAGTTTGTTCCCTATGAGGAGCAGCTTAAAGAGCTGGGTATGTTTAGCCTGCAGAATAGGAAGTTGAGAAGAGACATGATTGCCATGTATAAATATGTGAAAGGATGTCATAAGAAAGAAGGAGCAGGCTTGTTTTCGGCTGCCCTGGAGACTAGGACTTGGAGAAATGGGTTCAAATTACAGGAAAGGAGATTTCATCAGAACATTAAGAAGAACTTCCTGACTGTAAGAGCTGTTCAGCAGCAGAACTCTCTGCCTCAAAGTGTGGTCAAAGTTCCTTCCTTGGAGGTTTTTAAACAGAGGCTGGATGACCATCTGTCAGGGGTACTTTGTGATTTTCCTGCATGGCAGGGGGTTGGACTGGATGGGCCATGTGGTCTCTTCCAACTCTATTATTGCATGATTCTATAATTCTTCCTCAAAAATATCCAACATTAAGATTCTATCACTGTTATACATAACACTTAAATGCCACATTGCACAGCGTCACAATGATCTATGCAAGATTGGAAGAGAACCCTTAGACATAAGTGATCTAAACATTTGTCTCCTTGCCTTCTAGATTTATAATGGCAGAAATAATATGTCTATTATTACAACCAACTTAACTGACCTGGCAGCACGCATAAAGTATGCAAAGACGTATGGCACTCACATTGATCTGAACTTCGACAAGGTTATCAATGACCTTCAATCAGTGATAGCAGTGGCACAGGATATAAGCAAGAATGCAACCACAGATAGCACAAAGAAACTGGTTGACAGCTTGATTGAACAGGTAATGGGATCGTGGTAATGAATCCTAAGGGGATTCTATCCAGATTTTAGGTAGTCATAAGTAGAGATATAGATAAATGTATGACGGATGTAGTTTATCCTGGGTTTCTAAGAGAATGACTTCTTGCATTCAAAACAAGCACAGAGGTGCATCTACAATGTAGAATTAATGTAGTTTAACACCCCTAATTGCCATGTCTTAATGCTATGGAATCATGGGAGTAGTGGTTTTACAAGGTCTTTAACCTTCTCTGCCAAAGGGTGTCCATACCACATCAAACTACAACTCCCATGATTCCATAGCATTTTTTAATGTCAGGAGCAACTTGAAAAACTGCAAGTCGCTTCTGGTGTGAGAGAATTGGCCATCTGCAAGGACGTTGCCCAGAGGATGCCCGGATGTTTTGATGTTTATACTATCCTTGTGGGAGGCTTCTCTCATGTCCCCTGCATGGCGCTGGAGCTGATAGAGGGAGTTCATCTGAGCTCTCTCCGGGTTGGATTTGAACCGGCAACCTTTAGGTCAGCAACCCAACCTTCAAGTCATCAGTCCTGCTGGCACAAAGGTTTAATCCACTGAGCCACCAAGGGCTCCCATAGCATTGAGCAATGGTAATTAAAGTGCTTTCAAGCTGCATTTCTTTTACAGTGTAGATGCACACCAAATTCAATTCCCCCCTCTTTTCTTTCCTGAAACAATAGACATTATCAGGCAATAAAGTGATATTAAAGAAGTTTGGAAAATAAATCTGACCTCAGTTCAGCATGAATATTCTTCCCTTACTCTGCTAGTAAGAAGAAAGTCAGGTTCATATATCACATTTCCCTAATTAAAGTATCACCTACTATCCTTGCTGCATTTGCTAAGACATAAACTATTAGGGAAGCAATGTGGTGTGATGGTTGGTGTGTTACAGCAGGACTGTTGGAGGTCAGGGTTCAATTCACTGCTCAGACATGTGCAATTCACTGTGTGATCTTGGGCAAGCCATACTTTCTCATCCTTGGACAAAGGCTTTGGCAAAAACCCCTGCGAATAAATGTGACCAAGAAAACTACAGGATAGTGTAACCAAAAATTGGTGCATAACAACAAGACCATCCTATCAGGGAATGACACCAGGTATGAATACTCTTTCCATGAAGCAAATGAATGAGGATCAAATGATCATTGTCATCATTTCATGACAGATGACCGTTGTTTGAAACACAATCATTTGCAATTGTGCAGAGTACGTCTTAATGGTCCTCTCAGTACTGGTTAGGTCAAAGCATATGGCACTGAATAGACCTTACACCTGGCTCTGCTTGCATTGGTGGATAATTGCTGCCCCAAAACTTTCCTGTTATGACGCTACTACAGTGGAGAAACTGCAGGAGAATAAGTTTCCAAAGCTAGCCAAGTATTGTAGGTAGGGTGTCCTGAGAGATTATTTTGTGTGACCAGTAGTCTACAAAGTCTGCTTGCTTTCAAGTAAAGCGGAAGGTAGATGGCAGCAATGGTGGGGCACATGGTATTTCTTTCCCACACCAGAGAGAGATTACCTAAGAAGCAGAGAGATCACTGCTTCTTGGTCACGAAATGTTTTGGCAGCAGTAAAAGGTGTCTGAATACCACACATTTACACAAATCTGTTAGCAACCCTGTTCAATGTTTACAGTGTGCTCTGTCAAAAATGCTTCAGCTTTACTCCACAGAAAGGAAAACCAGCTTCTTTAGTAAGCCTTGCAAATGCTGATTTTTATGTATGATTTTTATATCAATTTTTATACCTATATACCCAGGGTCACAAGGAGCCCCGGTGGCAAAGTGTGTTAAAGCACTGAGCTGCTGAACTTGCAGTTCAAACCCCGGGAGCGGCGTGAGCGGCCGCTGTTAGCTCCAGCTTCTGCCAACCTAGCACTTTGAAAACATGCCAATGTGAGTAGATCAATAGGTACCGCTCCGGCGGGAAGGTAACGGCGCTCCATGCAGTCATGCCGGCCACATGACCTTGGAGGTGTCTACAGACAACGGCGGCTCTTCGGCTTACAAATTGAGATGAGCACCAACCCCCAGAGTCAGACATGACTGGACTTAACGTCAGGGGAAACCTTTACCTTTACCTACCCAGGGTCACATAAAAATTCCTCAAGCAGAAAAAGATTTTGAGTGGGAAAAATTTAAGAAGCTCAGACTTAAGTCATTTCTGGCTAAACATGCAAAACTGTTGTTGTCCACTGCTGGTCAATTAGACAGTGCTGGATTAGGATAAATGGAGAAGTAGTCTGACCTGGTGAAAGGCATTTGTGGCATATGGCCAAATAAAGATGGAAAAAAAGAGATGCATTAGTCCTTGCTCATAAGCATTATCTTCCTTGATTGTTTCCAACATGCTCATGCTTTCTTCAATGTAAAAAAAGGACAAAGTGTCTCAAAATATCTGCCTTTTGCACGGTGAATGCCTATTTGGGATCAGCTAAATCATATTCTGTTTTTCTAGTCATTATTCTGTCTGGGATACAATTCCTGTTTTCTTCACTCCCATGAAGAATGGGGCTTCACTACAGTAATGAGAGTTGACCTCTCCTTGCTTTCCTTTTCCTTTATCCTTCTGCATATCCTTCCTGGAATCCCTCTAAATTGAGAGATGGATGGGAAGGCAGCAAAAGGAAGGAGAAATCTGTTCTAGTGGAAAATATGTTCTGCTGGTGGAAACATGAGTGGATTGATCCCATTCTCTGATAAGGGGAAGCTAACAACTACACTCATGTTTCAGATTAATAACATCAACACTGCAGTAACAACCATGGAAGGTCACGACAAGAACAATATAGTTACAATACAACGTGAGATCAATAACCTGCGGAAAAAGCTACAAGAATGTGAGGAAGCAATTGCCAGTGGTGCTGGTCTTGCAAATCTGTCAATGTCACCACCAGTTGGTAAGTATTATCAGTCACATTATTATTCTAGGATACACTAATGTAGTTTCCTTATATAATATGCTCTTGCTTTTTTATATCTACTGGGGCCAAGCTCATTATGTAACATATAATCAGCCATGATAAGAGACAGAATTTTCTTCACACCTTGATCGTTTTTCAAAAAGGCTTTTCTTAAGAAGGCTCAGCTAGGTCCAGTATTAGAATAATTTAGTTATTTTTATGCGAAAGGATTCCTTTTTAAAGGCAGTGGGGAAATCACATGGTGTTGATGAGTTAAACATGCCCTTGAATGTGGGAAGCAAAGCTTTTATTTCCAATCCTGGAATACTGTATTTGAGAGACCATTGGAGGCCAAAAAGATGCCCAAGGCCCCCCTCTCCTGAGAGCTTACCTTCCTCACTCCACAACTGCTATTATGTTGAAAGGATTCCTTTTGAAAGGCAGTGTTTTCCTTTTCCTCAGCTTTCAGTATATATTTAATCAATGTTGCTGAGAACTATTTTAACACTCTAGACTCTAATGAGAGTCAAGGGAAATATGAATGTATATTCCGAACCGCTCTGGAATTTCTGCAAAGAAGAGAAATAGAAGAAGCCCAGTAAAAGAATAAAATCCTTATATTCGATATCCAAGGTTTACTACTACCTGAGCACAACATTAATGCCCACCTAAGATCCCCCTCCCTCCCCAGAAAACTGAAATAGCAGGAACAGTTCTGAGAGGGTCAGACAATTTCCAAAATTATGCAAGTTGCATGCTGGTTCCTGCAACACTACCTCATTTTCTTACACTTCCATTGTTCAGCTTGGAAAGGAAACTCAATTAGTCCTCTGCTGTTTCAAAGCTGCTTTAAAAAAAGTTTCTCCCTCCCTCGGCCGCTTTTCCACTTTTTGCGCTTTACTTATTTCATCTGTTATAAACTGAGTTGAAAGTGCAAAAGTAGTTGGCATTCAACCGAGGCATCAAGGAAGAGGGGAGAGGACAGAAACTTGCCTTACTCTGGAGGCTCAAACAAAGCAAACGGCTGCACACTCTCAAAGCTTGTGACTTTTCCCCTGTTAATAACTTTAATCACCTTGACCACTCTCTGATGTTGCTTAGGTACAAATGTCCTCTTTTCATCTGTGAAGTGGTGGAGGGAGGGACTTACTCTTTTTGGCTGAATCCTTTGGCCACCCATAGCTTTTGGGAGGGCAGCGGATGCCGGAAAGATGCCCAAGGCCCTCTCTCCCAAAGGCCAGACTTCTCACCACTATGCACCTCTAGCAAAGCAAAAGAGGGAAGAAACGAAGCAGAAGCGAGGGGGCTCAGGTCATGGCCCGGCCACGTTCTTTCTTCCTGGCAGTGGAGGGCTGACTGGTGCCTGGTGGAGCTGGCAGAAGCTTCGGTGGGCTCTGCTTTCCTGTCCAGAAGAATGGAAAGTCACAGTTTCTCAGCAGGGAAGTGGGGGGCATTTTTGATCCTCCTGGCCAGGTTTCAGAGCTGATCTGGTGTGCGGGAGACACCCACACACTTGTCTCCCAGTCCTGACTAGTTTGGCAGATGAGGAGACCTCCTTGGAAGGGAGAGACTAGGCTCTTCTTTTCACACACACACACACACACACACACACACACACACACACACACACGGCCCAAGGTTTCCCACCAAGGACCTGAATTCCTACTAGCAAGGGACAGGGAAAAAATGGCTTTGATCAGCACAGTGCCTCCTTCCTTTTGCACACATTGTGCAGCCAAGGAATCACTTTACCCAGAACAAAGCCCCACAACACGGCTCCATGTTGCCGTGCCCACTGCCAGGAGTCTAGGAGGGGTCGCTTCCACCGAGGGGCCTTGGGCAGCCAGGCATGGGCCAAGACGGACAGGTGCCCTGGAGGCAAAGGAAGGGCCTCCGTCCACTCAGGAACCTGCCCCATTCCATGCTGATGCGAATAAAACCACTCGAATAAAACATGGGATAAGTTTTCTGCATTAGGAGGGTCAGCCCTGGAAATATTAACATTCCCCTCAAAAGCCCAAAAACTTTACAAACTTAATAACATTAGGCAAAAGAACCACAGGGGATTTTTGATATTGCTGTCAGTCTTCTTCATTAGTCCCTCTGCATTTGTGGAGAAATAGAATTGCATTGTTGTTATTGTTTTCAAAATATAATACAAATAAACTGTCTTCTTATTTTTCTAAAGGAGACTGCAACCATGGCGGGATACTGAAGGTCAGTGATCCTGTTTTAGTGAAGCTCAACTGGAAAGGTTCAGATTTCAAAGCTGGATCTTGGGGAAAAGATTTTGCTGTTGGGACGAAAACCCCAGATCATTATTGGGTTTTCCCACTGAACAAAGATGAACGTACTTTGGAGAGCTATCGTCTGTACTCTTCATATAAGAAATTATTAATTTATTCTCCAGTCCGGGAGTATAGCCTTAACATTAGGAACAATCCAAACTGTGAAGATTGTGGCCAAGGTGCTGGGGTGATCTTCTTCAATGGTTCCTTTTATTACAACTGCTTTGACAGCAGGGCCTTGTGCAGGGCTGATCCATTCAGCATGCGAATTTCACGTGAGAATATAGAAGACCAGGATCCTGCTTCTTTCAATAACTGGTTTTCCTATAAGGGAGTCAAATATCAGGACATAGACTTGGCTGGAGATGAAAAAGGCCTTTGGATGGTTCATGGCTCAACACTGTCCAATGGGAAATTGGTGATTAAGAAAGTAGACCCTGAAACCTTGAAGGTGGGAATACCTTGGATAACTTCGCAGAGTAAAGATGCGCTCAGTAATAGCTTTATGATCTGTGGTGTGCTGTATGCAACCAAGAGAAAGAATTCAACTCATGATGAGATAAATTACATGTATGACACCAACACAGGTCAGGAAAGCAACATCAAAATCTTTATCGAGAAACCACTTCCTACAGTGCAGAGTTTGAATTACAATCCCAATGATCGGAAGCTCTACATGTACAATGATGGCTATCTGGTTTCTTATAATATCACATTCATCAACAGCAAAAGTAAGGTATTGAAAGATGTAGCTGCAAATGAACAAGATCAGGCTTCTGGAGCTGAAGGAGAGCACAGTCTGGTAAAAAGTGGGTCACAGTCTACTACAAGCCAGGATAATCCCAGTTCAGATAGTATTAGTAACCAGCAGCAATACCAAGAGAAAACCCCTGTTTCTGTTACAGTTGAAAAACGGGAAACCATGAGAGAAGGTAGCCATATTGTTGCTAGTCAGTGAGATTAAGGGGTTTCATAAAGAAAAATAGAGCAGCGAGTAATGATGATGACGTAATCGTTAATGAAACTGAAAAACATTTTAGTTAAAGTTCAGTAGCTGGGATTGTGCTGATGGAAGATCTTCTGTAGGCAAAACTGGGGAGAACTGATTCATCCTGCAGTTTTCCATAACCCCGAAAGTGGTTTCCATCTTACTAATGATTGTAGTAAAACAATGCTGGGCACAGGCTTTTGTAAATAATGTTTTTGTAAGTAGATGCCTCTAAAATGTTCATAATGAGCTGTCAATAATACACAGGTTCATTATATGTACGCTTCAGAGACTGAATCTGATATCATGCATCAGATAAGAAACTTTGCAATGATTTTCACATTCCCTTCTAGTCGTCTATGTCTTCTGCACAAGACAGTCACAAAATGATTGCAAATAAAACTGGAGCAAAAGTTGGAGACTTATTTTTGTTAGGAACTAATTCACACTGTCAGACTTATTTCATTTTAACAAAGGACTTTTTATTCTATAAGTTAATGATGTATAATACAGCATGTCAAAACCTTTCTTAAAAATGAAGAGCTACTATAGTGGTTAAATCATTCTGTCAGTTCAATAAATCTATCCCAAACTTTTCCTATAGTTCTTCACAATTAATTCAAGTGTGTTTCCACATCCATTGAAAAAGAGAAGTTTCAAACCCATAATCATAGTTCCTTTGATGAGGATGTAGGACATGGACTAGTCCTGCTGACAAACTCCCCAAATTTTCTTCTGTATGGACACACATACACACACACACTCTCACACAGAGGAGTGTTCTGCAAGATATGGCACCTCTACTGAGCCTAGGTGATTTTTCCACTCCTCCTCCTCCTCCAGTTGCCAAGCGTGGGCGTGCAAGGAAAGAGAGCGTCCAAAGCAGGCCCACAATAGCAATAAGCAGAAGAGCCCCTCCTTGGCAGGGATCCTGCTTACACACTGGCCTCCCATGTGGGCAGGACTGCACTCTTCCACAGCAAAGCAGACCAGTATTGGACACACTGTGGAGCTGGTTGCATTTGAAAATATGTTCAAGGCAGATCAGGCCTTCCAATCATGGCCAGTGAAGTGTCTTTAATGGAGAAAGCAGGGAAAGGCTCCTTGTTTCCATGTCTGCCTTGTGCCTTGAGCACTTCTGCAATAAACATCAGACGAGGCACACACTCTCTTCACAGTCTCAAGAATGCCTTTGCAACTTCTGTGTCTCTACAGAAGTGAGGGGCTCCTTTTTATGACTGGCCTTTCAGACGTGTTAGGGGCATCAAATAAGCTGCATATGCTTTTCAGTCCATCTCCATGCCATTTCTGGGGAGGACCAAATGCAACATTTCAGGTACAACATTTGAGAGAAAACTCTCAACTCAGCGCAGCACACAAGATTCTTTCAAGAATTATGGTTCAGATCATCCACTTTACAGTAGAAATATTATTTCTCTTGTGTACCCCCACAATCTCAGGTGCACCTGATTTTGAGTAATCAGGTGCAATTAATTAAATAGAATAAATTAAAGAGTGTATTTCAACTTTTTAATGGTTCAGCCCCATGTTTAGATTTAGGTCATAGCCCCTTGTCCAAAGAGTCCTTTTGCTTTCTCTCCTTAAAGGGTGTGGCCCAAACCCCAGGTTTCAAAAGCCAGTGACAGCAAATCCTTTTTAACTTCTACTCTATTTTTAGAAAATGGTGGGAGGATTTTGAGTGTCATGCTTGTGTTCTAGAAACCCATCTCACTATTAATAATTACAGCATTCTTTTGAAAGTGCTAAAAAAAGATTTATTAATCCATTCTAGACCGGCCACTTCATCACATTTACTAAATTCCACGGAGTGCTACACTTAAAACCCAGGAAGCATGAGTTTGCCTTCAAGTGTAGGATAGAGCATTCTTTGTGTATTTTAAGTGTGGGGGCCAGCATTCTTTTCAAATGTTTGAGGAGGTGGTGGGGAACTGGATTTTTGGTAATGATCTGGATGTTTAGAAAATTCTCTAATGTGATGGCATTTTTTGCTCCCAGGTTTAAAATTTGTGGGAGGGGAAATTTGGAAATTGTGGGAGGAGCCAAAAGTGTCCTTGTTATGGAAAGCATTATCTTTTGCTCACTGAGTTTTTACTTTGCCAGAACATTTTTTTAAAAAAAAATAGCCTTTCCAGGTCCTTTCCTTTTTGCCCCTTCCTTCCGTGATATGCCTGTGCTTTGTGTTGAATGGGAAAGCCAGGAGACAATGATGATGGTGATGATGATGATGCCCTGTCTCCATGCTGTGCAGTCCTGGGAGTTATAATTTCCCAAGGTCCATATCCTTCTTGGATGATTTTGCACTGGAGAATAAATGCAGTTGGGACCCATTTTAAATACTATTATTATTATTATTATTATTATTATTATTATTATTATTATTATTATTATTATTATTATTCCATGTCTCCATGCTGTGCAGTCCTGGAAGTCATAGTTGTCAAAGATCCACACCCTTCTCTGTGGGGTGGGGGGGGGGGAGAAGGGGGGAGAGAGAGCGTGCATCACTGCTTTCCCTTGCAACCAAAAGCACAAACCTCTGCTGTGTGAAGGCAACTGTAGTGAAAGAATACAGAAAGGAAACAGAGACATTTAACAGTGTGATAGAAGGCAGGGAAACATCAATTTCATTAAAAATGGAGTAAGACAGATCTTCTCTGCTCTCCACTGCCACACACTTCCCTGCCTCATGTGATGAAGTGGTAGTTCATGCTATCATTGTATTGCTAGCTGACTGGTCAGTATTGCCAGGGGCGGTTCAAGCTATATGTGAACTATGCACTTGCTGAAGGCGCAGTCCTCTAGAGAGTGCAGTTGAGGCTCCTTGGAGAGCGCGATTAGCCCGCTTGGTTGCAAGCCGGCCTGCTTGCCTCCACTTCCCTCTCTGCCGGGCTCCCTCGCCCTCCCACTGCCCCTCCAAAGCCAGGAGGGGGGGGGGGAGAGCAAAGGAGCACCCATACCTGTGACGTGGGAAAACAACAGAAGTGGCTGCGGCTCCCTCGCCACCACAGCCATTTCTGTTGTTTTCCCCTGCCTCGGGGATGGGTGCTCTTTTGCACTTTCCCTCCCTTTCCTAGCTTTTGAGGGGCAGTGGGAGGCTCCCACCGCCCCTCCAAAGCCGGGATGGGGGGGGGGGGAGCGAAGAAGAAGTCATCTCCGTACCGTGATTCAGTGATTGGTTTGGGGGGAGGGGGAGGTGGTGCCAATAATACTGCTTGCTTACACTTGAAAATTGCTTAGGGCCAACCCTCAGTATTGCCCAAGTCCCCCTTTTGAAGATGGGGATAGGTTTGTAACTTGATTACACTTCATATAGATTCTAAAGACCTCTTCATATGGAGCAAAGTAGCCCTGTTTTGCTGTTTTTATCTGCAGCTTGGATGGGGCATGCCGAATGCCATCAGACAATGCACGGCAGGCCCCACTCCTATTCCTCCCGAAGTGGAGGGGAAGCAACCAAAGGCACTTCCTTGTCCACCATGGGGAGGAAAGTGTTTTTCGGGTAGCTCCATATAATGAGAGAAAAGGCAGAGAGGCAATGCGCATTGCCGCCCTTTCTCCCATCAGATGGGACAGGAACAGGGTGCCAACACGCCTCGTCGCATCCCCACCATGCGATAGGGGAAGCAGGGAGGGTGTGCGGGGCACCCCGAGGCACCCCACATGCCTTTCTTTTTGTCAGAGACTGCCGGCACAATGGCATGGCTCGTGTGGGCTGTGTGAAGACGTCTAAGTCTTAATTCTGGCTCATAGACCAAAAAAGCTTCCCATAATTCTTTCAGTCTCCCATATTTTTTTATCCAAGTGCTCTCAACCTGCCTCTGATGCCCCAGCTCAGGACCACCTTACATAAAATGATGTACAGAAAATGCCATCTCTCCTGCCTTTCTGTTTATTCTATTTCTTCAGACCATGTTATATTCAGGGTAGTTGTGTGTTTTCCAGGCTGTATGGCCATGTTCCAGAAGGATTCTCTCCTGATGTTTTGCCCACATCTATGGCAGGCATCCTCAGAGGTTGTGAGGTATACACAACTTTTGAAGATGACTGCCATGGATATGGGCGAAATGTCAGGAGAGAATACTTCTGGAACATGGCCATACAGCCCAGAAAACACACAACAACCCTGTGATCCCGGCCATGAAAGCCTTCGACAACCCATGTTATATTCATCAGTGACTATAGTTCACCGATGAGTCTCATCCTGTTATGTTTTAGTAATGCCTCTAATTCATATTTGTTTTCCTATGTCAACATTTCCAGTTCATATTATTTATTTTTCATGTTCAATGCACTAGTAAAGAGACTTCTATAAGATAGGTCATTCTCATCAGCTGCTTCCTTACTGTTTTTTTTCTGGCCATTCATGGATTCCCATACCAATTTCCATATCCCCCATAAATCATTGATGTTTGGTGTCTTCCTTTCCCCTGAAATGTTTTCCATCCCGTTTGTGATCTTTCTAGCAAATGTGTTTTTCAAAATATAATTGAGGTGATAACACTGCTTTCTAGAAGTCTCAACTGATACAGACACATACCACGATCCATTATCTTTCTCAATGACGTCATTTCTACTGCCATGCTTCAAGTATTCTTTTTTTTTCTTTTTCATCCTGGTCCATTACTGTTAACATGGTGGGGATGAAACAATCATGCTCCAATATCTTGTATCTTTTCCTCCAGTGCCTTGTATTCACTTACCATATCTTTAAGGCTGTGCCTGTCACTATCAGTAACCATCTGGACAGGCTGATCATCTCTCTCTCAGACTTTGAACCAGGAAGATAACACAGCCTTTAAGACACCTTGTTACATCTGTAAACTGCTGTTTCTGTCCCCCTCAGTAGGAAATCACCAAACACTTACCCAAATTGCTCCTCCTCTGGGAAATGCCAAAACTTTTCTCTCTGCTGAACCTTAACGTCTCAGCTCTCCAAGGGCCATGCCTATTGTCTCATTTCTGTGGCTCAAAACATTATCCAAGCACGGTGCCTGAAAATAATTGTGTAGCTCTAAATACCTGGACCTATTCCTGACATTCTTCCTTTTTGGCTTTTATACTTGGTAATATTCTCTCCTCTAGAGACATCCCCCATTGTTTCCCTTCCAGGAGTTTTGGTTTTTGCTGTGTCCAAATACCATGTCCCATAGCCAGACACAAACTGATGCCATCTTCAGCTAATACACACAAGGTCTCCAACCCCTGATATTTTCCATCAGCCACAGAATGGCCTATCAAGGAGCTGTTAAGGCAACAACATTGGAGGCCAAAAAGATGCCCAAGGCCCCCCTCTCCTGAGAGCTTACCTTCCTCACTCCACAACTGCTATTATGTTGAAAGGATTCCTTTTGAAAGGCAGTGTTTTCCTTTTCCTCAGCTTTCAGTATATATTTAATCAATGTTGCTGAGAACTATTTTAACACTCTAGACTCTAATGAGAGTCAAGGGAAATATGAATGTATATTCCGAACCGCTCTGGAATTTCTGCAAAGAAGAGAAATAGAAGAAGCCCAGTAAAAGAATAAAATCCTTATATTCGATATCCACAGTTTACTACCACCTGAGCACAACATTAATGCCCACCTAAGATCCCCCTCCCTCACCAGGAAACTGAAATAGCAGGAACAGTTCTGAGAGGGTCAGACTATTTCCAAAATTATGCAAGTTGCATGCTGGTTCCTGCAACACTACCTCATTTTCTTACACTTCCATTGTTCAGCTTGGAAAGGAAAGGCTCAATAAATTCTCTGCTGTTTCAAAGCTGCTTAAAAAAAAAGTTTCTCCCTCCCTCGGCCGCTTTTCCACTTTGCGCTTTACTTATTTCATTTGTTATAAACTGAGTTGAAAGTGCAAAAGTAGTTGGCATTCAACCGAGGCATCAAGGAAGAGGGGAGAGGACAGAAACTTGCCTTACTCTGGAGGCTCAAACAAAGCAAACGGCTGCACACTCTCAAAGCTTGTGACTTCTTCCCTGTTAATAACTTTAATCACCTTGACCACTCTCTGATGTTGCTTAGGTACAAATGTCCTCTTTTCATCTGTGAAGTGGTGGAGGGTGTGCCTTACTCTTTTTGGCTGAATCCTTTGGCCACCCATAGCTTTTGGGAGGGCAGCGGATGCCGGAAAGATGCCCAAGGCCCTCTCTCCCAAAGGCCAGACTTCTCACCACTATGCACCTCTAGCAAAGCAAAAGAGGGAAGAAACGAAGCAGAAGCGAGGGGGCTCAGGTCATGGCCCGGCCACGTTCTTTCTTCCTGGCAGTGGAGGGCTGACTGGTGCCTGGTGGAGCTGGCAGAAGCTTCGGTGGGCTCTGCTTTCCTGTCCAGAAGAACGGAAAGTCACAGTTTCTCAGCAGGGAAGTGGGGGGCATTTTTGACCCTCCTGGCCAGGTTTCAGAGCTGATCTGGTGTGCGGGAGACACCCACACACTTGTCTCCCAGTCCTGACTAGTTTGGCAGATGAAGAGACCTTCTTGGAAGGAAGAGACTAGGCTCTTCTTTTCTCTCTCTCTCACACACACACACACACACACACACACACATGGCCCAAGGTTTCCCACCAAGGACCTGAATTCCTACTAACAAGGGACAGGGCAAAAATTGCTTTGATCAGCACAGTGCCTCCTTCCTTTTGCACACATTGTGCAGCCAAGGAATCACTTTACCCAGAACAAAGCCCCACAACACGGCTCCATGCTGCCGTGCCCACTGCCAGGAGTCTAGGAGGGGTCGCTTCCGCCGAGGGGCCTTGGGCAGCCAGGCATGGGCCAAGACGGACAGGTGCCCTGGAGGCAAAGGAAGGGCCTCCGTCCACTCAGGAACCTGCCCCATTCCATGCTGATGCAAATAAAACCACTCCAATAAAACATGGGATAAGCTTTCTGCATTAGCAGGGTCAGCCGTGGAAATACTAACATTCCCCTCAAAAGCCCAGGAACTTTGGATGAAAGCTGTCAGTCTTGCTCATCAACCTCTTTGAATTTGTGGAAAGATGGAGTATTGTCATTCAGATAGCTTAAGATAATTTTTTTCTTTTTTTGTTTTCCAAGACCTGTCTAAACAATTGCAAAAAAAATTATGAGATCTGTCACAACAGAAAGCCTAATTTATTACCAATTTGGAAACTGTATATGCAATTTGGCCAATAAGCATTCAGATATCATAATGCTATAAAGAAAGGGAAATTCTGTTTTTCCAGTATGGACTCTGGGTGTTTTGCAGCTGATGTGGTTCAAGGAAATGCTGAGTCTTGTTAGAGTGGAAAAAACGGGTTTATTCAGCTGGGCCCTGGGCAGGATAACTCCCTTTCCCCTGAGCACCCCGAAAGCTCAATTTGCACGGGTTAGATCAGTTGTTCTCAATATGTGGGCTGCGGCCCAGCAGTGAGCAAAAATCCCAAACCTTCTTCCTCTTCATTTATTTATCCTATTTTATTAATTTTATTTCCACCCCTTTCCACAGAGCTGACCATTGCATTGAATAGACCTCATCAAATCTAGATTATTAAATATAGTTTTCTGTGGATGAGCAGGTGGTGACTACTGGGTGGCATATGTTCTGTTTCAGAAACTAGAGCTGATGTGATCTATCCAATGCAATTTTCTGAATCAGCACCCCAGATAAACAAGCTGAATCTAAACAGAATCTAAAGTTGAACAAAAACTGATTGGTACTAATATTGAAGAGTGGTTCCTGGTTAAAGTGGTCCCTGTTCAAAGTCGGCCCTGCTCAAGTGGGCCATGGTCAAAAAAGGTTGGGAACCGATGGGTTAGATAGATGCTGCATATACATATGGTAACGTAATTTTCTATTGGCTAGATCCCAATCACCAGACACACCTCAGGGTACAGAAGTAGGTGATTATTTCCTTAGCATTTGCTGATCATGCATCACTTGCGTAATTAGGGTACAGAAGTAGGTAACATTTTCTTAGCACGCGCTAATCACATGCCGCCTGCATGGCTGAATTGCATGTTTGTGCCCTTTCAGGTGCATTTACTCTGTAAAATCAATGCAGTTTGACACTACTTTTATGGCTCAGAGCTATGGAATCATGAGAGCTGTAGGTTTTCATGGTCTTTAGCCTTCTCTACCAAAGACTGTTGGTGCCTCAACAAACGACAACTTCCATTATTCCGTAACATAGAACCATGACAGTTAAAGTGTTGTCAAAGTGCCTTAATTCTGTAGTGTAGATGCTCCATTGGTTAGGCACGTTTACTTTTTTTAACAGTACTGTGTTCTAGAGCCCCATTTACACTGCCATATAATGCAGTTTGAACTACATAATGTGGTCATATTGAACTGCATTGAAGTGGATTATATGAATTTACACTGATACATAAGCCACATCAATGCAGTTAATTTGAATTCTGAAACTGCATTATAAGGCAGTGTAGATGGGCCAAGGTGAGAATAAAATGTTTTTGTTTGTGCTTGAAATTACCTCTGGATGGTCCATAAAAAAATGGGAGGCTGTTTGCTTTCTTGATTTAAAAAACCCCCGGGCTGTGGCGCAGGTGGGAGAGCAAGCCAATGCAATTAACTGCAATGAATCACTCTGAGGTCACAGGAGGTCATGAGTTCGAGCCCTGCTCGGAGCCTATGTTTGTTTGTCTTTGTTCTATGTTAAAAAGCACTGAATGTTTGCCTATATGTGTAATGTGATCCGCCCTGAGTCCCCTTCGGGGTGAGAAGGGCGGAATATAAATGCTGTAAATAAATAAATAAATAGTGCTGTAACAGGTGGAATAACTATCACAAACATTTACTCTGTTTTCAAGAAGGAATTTGTTGATTTCTTTCCTGTTCTCCCATAGGTTCATGCAACCATGATGGGCTACTGCGAGTAAATGGACCTATTTTGGTAAAGCTCAACTGGAAAGGGGCAGATTTCAAAGCTGGAGCCTGGGGAAAAGATTTTGCACTTGGAGCTAAATCACCAGATCATTATTGGGTATTCCCAGCCAACAAAAACAACTATACATTGGAGTCTTTCCGCTTGTATTCTTCTTACAGAAAATTGATGCTTTATTTTCCAGTGATGGAATTTAGCCTTCAAGGTGCTAATGATAAATGTGAAAACTGTGGACAAGGGGCTGGTGTAATCTTCTACAATGGCTCTTTCTATTACAACTGTTACCACAGCAGGGATCTGTGCAAAATAGATCCACAAACTTTGCGACTCTTGCATAAGGAGCTGGAGGATGAAGATCCTCCTTCCTTTAATAACATGTTCTCCTATAAAGGTGTTGAATTTCAAGACATGGACATGGCTGGGGATGAAAAGGGGCTTTGGATGATTCATGGATCTAAAGTGGCCAATGGGAACATGGTCATTAGGAAAGTCAACCCAGACACCTTGCAGTTAGATACACCTTGGACCACTTCACAGAAGAAGAGAAATGTCAGCAATGCGTTCATGATCTGTGGGGTGCTGTATGCCACCAAAAGAGTGAATTCGACTCATGAGGTGATATTTTATGCATTTGACACCAACTCGGCCAAGGAACACAGTTTACGTATCTTTTTGAACAAACCTCTTCCTACCATGCAGAGTCTGAGTTATAACCCTAATGACCAGAAGCTCTACATGTACAATGATGGCTACCTTGTCTACTACGATGTCAAATTCAAACCCCGTGTGGCAAAAAGGGCAGGACCAGCACTTGCTGCTGATAGTGGGTTGGATATCCATGATGGGAAAAGCCAGAGCCTGGTTGTCAAGTCAGCACAAAGTGCTGCGGATAAGGAGGACCGTAGCTTAGGTAATCGCCAGCAAAAGACTAAGACAAGCAAGGGAGAAATCAGTGCCATTCATGAGAGCAGGATGATGTGAGTAACGAAAGAAGGGCTACAGTGAACACTGGAAGCTACACTGAGAGTAGTGAGGGTGACTACTACTACAGTGTGATTGTTGTTATAAAGATTTTTTAAAAGGCTTTTAATGTTTTCTGAATTTTGTGAAAACATATAAATAAATGCAACCCTTCACAAATTGTTATTGTGTGTCTTCAAGTAATGTATGACTTATGGTGACCCTAGCACACACCTACAATGGTTGTTTTCTTGACAAGAGGAAGTTTCCCCTGCCTTCCTCTGACACAAATAATAAGAAGTATGACGTGGTATTTTCTTTTTTTAATGAGATTTCCATAGTTTCGGAATCAGGTAAAAGAAACTCCAGAATACCATGGGTGGAAATGAATCTCCACCCATTTCCCAATTCTTCTATACATTTCATTCTTATTTTAGTGATGGATGATCTAACTTTTTAAAATCTTTTTTTCATCATATTGATGTCTTTGTTACTCCCTTAAGATCTCCTTGATATTATACACTCACACAATTATTAACTATTTCCTATTGGAACTGATCCCTTTCTTTAAAAATAATGACTTAGTTTTTGTAAACCCTTATGTCAATTCCTTAGACCTACCTGTCATTTGTCCTTGGTTTTCCACAAAACTTTTTCTTCTGAAGTGTTTCGAGACCACCATAAAAAGAGATTGCAAACACATAGTTATTGTTCCTTGGATGAGAATGTAGGACATGGACTAGTCCTGCTGACAAACTCCCCAAATCTTCTTCTGTATGGACACACATACACACACACACTCACACACAGAGGAGTGTTCTGCAAGATATGGCACCTCTACTGAGCCTAGGTGATTTTTCCACTCCTCCTCCTCCTCCAGTTGCCAAGCGTGGGCGTGCAAGGAAAGAGAGCCCACAATAGCAGGCCCACAATAGCAATAAGCAGAAGAGCCCCTCCTTGGCAGGGATCCTGCTTACACACTGGCCTCCCATGTGGGCAGGACTGCACTCTTCCACAGCAAAGCAGACCAGTATTGGACACACTGTGGAGCTGGTTGCATTTGAAAATATGTTCAAGGCAGATCAGGCCTTCCAATCATGGCCAGTGAAGTGTCTTTAATGGAGAAGACTTGTTTCCATGTCTGCCTTGTGCCTTGAGCACTTCTGCAATAAACATCAGACGAGGCACACACTCTCTTCACAGTCTCAAGAATGCCTTTGCAACTTCTGTGTCTCTACAGAAGTGAGGGGCTCCTTTTTATGACTCTGGCCTTTCAGAAGTGTTAGGGGCATCAAATAAGCTTCATATATTTTTCGGTCCATCTCCAAAATGGCAGGATGTGCAAATTTTATTATTTATTTATTTGTCTATTATGGTTATTTATACCCCACTTTTTGTCTCCACAAAGGAGACTTGAAGTGGCTTACATTAAAATCATTTCAACACATTTTTAATTTCACAAATATACAAGCATTAAAACAGGATTAAACATCAGTGGTATTAAACAAATTAACAGTTAAAATCCATAAAACCGCTTAAACACATATTTAAACCAAAAAACCACAGCACCTCCTGAATTGGTCTTAAATACCTTCTTCTTTAATAACCTGTCTGAATAAAGCACAGCAGGGAGGCAGCCAACCTGGCTTCCCTGGGCTTTGAATGAGATTTTCCTGCTTCTTGCAGGGGGTTGGACTGGATGACCTGCGAGGTCTCTTCCAACTCTACAAGTCTATGATTCTATGAATTTCCAGAGTCGAGGGGCAGCCGTGGGGAAAAAAAAGCCCCCCCCCCTCTCCTTCCCACCAACTGAGCCTGAGACAGAAATGGAACTGAGAGAATAGGAATAAGGTAAAGGTAAAGGTTTCCCCTGACGTTAAGTCCAGTCATGTCTGACTCTGGGGGTTGGTGCTCATTTCCATTTCTAAGCCGAAGAGCCAGCGTTGTCTGTAGATACCTCCAATGTCATGTGGCCAGCATGACTGCATGGAGTACTGTTACCTTCCTGCCGGAGCGGTACCTATTGATCTACTCACATTGGCATGTTTTCAAACTGCTAGGTTGGCAGAAGTTGGAGCTAACAGCAGGCGCTCACTCCGCTCCCAGGATTTGAACCTGGGACCTTTCAGTCTGCAAGTTCAGCAGCTCAGTGCTTTAACACACTTCACCACTGGGGCTCCTGAATAGGACTAGGACTAGGACTAGGAATAGCTCTATTGTAATATATGACCAATTTGCTTTTGCTGCATTTCCTCCTTCATAGTAATCTAGGCTTTCAAAATTGTGCTATTGCTGCGGTACCCTTGAAAACTTTTTTTACCCATTATAGGAAGTTCTAATGCTTATGAAGGTTCAGGAACAATTAATAATAACCTTATAATTTTGCATTAAATTTGAATATACTTCTATAAGTACTCATATCACATTGGTGCCCAAATCTTGGATTTTGAGATTGTGCTATAGCTGGCTTTTAATTTTGTTTTTCTGCAATTTCAAAGTTTCCCTAACTTAAAAAAAAAAAGGAATGTGGACTGCACTTACTTGTGTGATGGTTCAGAACATGGGACAGAATGGGAGAAGCCTGACGAACATAAAGCATCTGATTGGATTTATAAAACCAAACTATGTCTTGTAAAACAGAAGGGGATGATACGCTTTGCTAAGATGATGATACCCCCACTTTCTGCAATGCATTTGATGAAGTCCTTAGTAGACCAAGCTGAACATCAGTCAACAGTGTGATGCAGCAGCTAAAAAATGTGAAACTACATTAATAGAAGTATAGTGACAGAAGCAGAATAGAATTCCTCTTTTGATAAAAGCATCTCGAATACTGGATGCCACAATTCAAGAATGATACTGACAAACTGGAATGTATTCAGAAGAGGATGACCAATGGAAACCATGCCCTATGAGGAGCGGCTTAGGGAGCAGGGTATGTTGAGCCTGGAGAAGTGACCAAACTGCTAGTTATGACAGGGGCAAACTTGTTTTCTGGTGCTCCCAAGACCAGGAAACACAGCAGTGGATTCCAATTACAGTAGAGTCTCACTTATCCAACACTCGCTTATCCAATGTTCTGGATTATCCAACGCATTTTTGTAGTCAATGTTTTCAATACATCGTGATATTTTGGTGCTAAATTCGTAAATATGGTAATTACTACATAGAACAACTTTTTCTGTCAAATTTGTTGCATAACATGATGTTTTGGTGCTTAATTTGTAAAATCATAACCTAATTTAATGTGTAATATGCTTTTCCTTAATTCCTCCTTATTATCCAACATAGAATATAATAACGCTTATCCAACGTTCTGCCGGCCCGTTTATGTTGGATAAGTGAGACTCTACTGTACAAGGAAAGAAATTCCACCTAAACATTAGGAAGAACTTCCTGACTGTAAGAGCTGTTTTACAGTAGAGTAGGCTGCCTCATGACATGATGGATTCTCCTTGGATGTTATTAAATAGAGGTGGGTGGCCAACTGTCAAGAATACAATATTTCAAATAATCTTCTGGAACAGTTTTGCAGAGTGTTGATGAACACAATCACTGCACATTTGAAGATAAATATTTGTGCTATCTACTGAAAGCTTCCCTGGGCAAAAAAAGAACATTCCTTCAGATAATTTCTGAAGTACAGGCCCAGTTGATGAATAAGAATCTAGTAATGCTTCTAGATGCACATTGAAGAGGGAGCCTTATGACCCTGGTCCTCTAAGCAGCTGAAGACCTTGAGATAGGAGATTAGTGTTTCCAAGAAGAACCACCTAGAGCAGTGGTTCTCAACCTGGGGTCCCCAGGTGTTTTTGGCCTACAACTCCCAGAAATCCCAGCTGTTGGGATTTCTGGAAGTTAAAGGCCAAAAACATCTGGGAACACACAGGCTGAAAACCACAGCCTAGAGATATTGATGCCACAAGATGTGGGAGTAGAAAGACCTGAGTATATGTTGATGACTGCTTCTTTGAGTTTCATACCTTTTTAGAGGGTAAGCCTGAGTGCAGGGAACTGTCAAATTAACCATTGTCAACTTCTTGTGTTAACTGATGGCACTAAGACAATAAATAAATGAGGTTGGGATTATTTTATGAAGTAAGACATACATTTCCACCCTGTCTCTTACCCTGCTAAGAGTATTGCAGTAGTATAGCAAAAAAGAAACAGAAGATGGTGCACCATGTTTGGGAAATATGCTTGGATTAAAGTTATGTACTCTGTAAAGTAGCTGTCCTAAGAAATCAAGTAGTCTAGAGTTCACTGCCACAAATGCGTTGATGAAAGCCAGCTCTATTTCATGTTTCCAACTACAGTAGAGTCTCACTTATCCAACACTCACTTATCCAACGTTCTGGATTATCCAACGCATTTTTGTAGTCAATGTTTTCAATATATCGTGATATTTTGGTGCTAAATTCATAAATACAGTAATTACTACATAGCATTACTGCGTATTGAACTACTTTTTCTGCCAAATTTGTTGTCTAACATGATGTTTTGGTGCTTAATTTGTAAAATCATAACCTAATTTGATGTTTAATAGGCTTTTCTTTAATGCCTCCTTCTTATCCAACATATTCGCTTATCCAACATTCTGCCGGCCCGTTTATGTTGGATAAGTGAGACTCTACTGTAACTCCAAGGGAAATTATTTCAGTTCTAAACCAACATTTGGCATCAACAATGGACTGGATAAAGTCAAACAAATAGAAGCTCAATCCAGACAAAACAGGGGTTGCTCCTGGGATACAACCCATGTTGATGGGATTTCACCTTGGAAATGTATGTTCTCAGTTTGTATCTTTTCTTGGGGTCAGTTTTGATCCTGGAAGTCCAGATTTCTGCAAATTTAAAGTTAATTAGAAAACTGCACACATTCCTATGGGTGTTTAGTCTCGCCATGGTGGTACATATTTTACTTACAATAATGCTGTATATGTGGGGTTACCTTTGAATAATGTTCAGAAACTTCAGTTCTACAGTCAAAGTGTTAACTGGATGTTTCCAGGTATGATACAACTCCACTTCTCCGACAGCTGTAATGGTTTCTGGTCTGTTCCTGGCACCATTCAAAATACTGGTCATCGCCTGTAAACTCTATAAATCTGGGATCCAGGAAATCATGACTTCCCACTGGGATAGGAGGAGTATAGGGCTGTGTGGGGTGGACTCAGCACACCTGCAGCTCAGGTGATACTGCCTTAATGAATCTCAGACCAGATTACCTGGCTAAGACAGGTCATCTGATGGAAGCAATGTCTATCTCTCACCCAGTGGTAATAACATCGGAGCAAGCTCAGAGACTGCCCAGTTTTCTGGATCCCTTGAATTTGGATCTATTTTGTGTGTGTGTGTGTCCCTGCGCCTATCATGACTTTCCTGGCTACTGACTGATTCCTGGACTTCTTGATTCATTGCTTTCTCATTGTGCACATGACTTTTCTCCTGTCCCAATGAATTAAGACACAGAGTATTTGACAGACTATATTATCCCATATGAGCCTGTTGGATTCTGAAATACCCAGGAGAGGCCCTTCTTTCAGTCCCAGTGCTTTCACAAATGCAATGAGCATAAGATAAGGCTTTCTCAGGTCCCTTCCACATAGCCATATAACCCAGAATATCAAGGCAGAAAATCCCACAATATCTGCTTTGAACTGGTTATCTTAGTCCACACTGCCATATATTCCAGTTCAAAGGCGATAATGTGGGATTTTATTCAGCTGTGTGGAAGGGGCTTCAGTGGCTGCCCCTAGGCTATGGAAAGTCCTTCTTAGGGGGGCTAGAATGGCCCCTTCTTTTTCTCCTTCCATTGGCGGACTATTAGGCCCCATCTACACTGACATAATGCAGTTTCAGATTGCAATTTAACTGCAGTGAACTGCATTATATGGCAATTTAGACTCATATAATTAAGTTCTATGCAGATAAATTGCATTCTGGAACTGCATTATATGGCAGTGTAGATGAGACCTAAGACTTTTTTATTCAGACACGCTTTTAGGACAGAAAGCTTTGAGGAAAGGTTTGTAAAAGAGGCCAGTATTGTTTAAAATTGTACAGCATTAATAACGTCAGTGTTATATGTATTTGATTGTTTTCTGTGTATTTTTGCACTACTATGTGCTTTGTAAGCCACCCCGAGTCTCTTTTGGGAGATGGTGACAGGATATAAATAACAACAACAATAATAATAATAATAATAATAAAAATAAAAATTCTGCCTCTTTTTCCTTTTTAAGTGAATGTTTTAAATTGTTATACTCCCATTAACAATTATATGTTAATATTGACTTTTTGTATCTTTTAACTGTATTGTAATTATTTTAAATCAGCCTGAGTTCCAATTGTCAGGAAAATACATATAGAGTCTCACTTATCCAACACTTGCTTATCCAACATTCTGGATTATCCAACGCATTTTTGTAGTCAATGTTTTCAATACATCATGACCTTTCGGTGCTAAATTCGTAAATACAGTAATTACTACATAGCATTACTGCATTGAATTACTTTTTCTGTAAAATTTGTTGTATAACATGATGTTTTGGAGCTTAATTTGTAAAATCATAACCTAATTTGATGTTTAATAGGCTTTTCCTTAATCTCTCCTTATTATCCAACATATTTGTTTATCCAACGTTCTTCCGGCCCGTTACATTGGATAAACGAGACTCTACTATTCTTATTATACTCCACCTTCCGTATTCATGATTCTGTGGATGGATTCAACCATCCATAGCTTGAAAGCATTTTTTAAAAAGAATTCAAAAAGCAAACCTCAATTTTGCCATTTTATATAAAAGATACCATTTTACTACACTATTGTATATAATGGGACTTGAGAATCCACAGATTTTTGTATCAACAGGACATTCTTGTATCAAACTCCAGCAGATACCAAGTGGAACATTTTCCTCAAATTCTCAAATCTATTTTGTTTTTAAGTACAACATTTTTGTGTGACACTGTTAACAATAAAATGTTTTGTGACACTATCAACAACATCTGTTTTATGTGTTGTCGAAGACTTTCATGGCCGGAATCACTGGGTTGCTGTGAGTTTTCTGGGCTGTATGGCCATGTTCCAGAAGCATTCTCTCCTGACATAATTTGTCTCAATCAACCAATTCTTGACACATTTCAACCACATCTATGGCAGGCATCCTCAGAGGTTGAGAGGTCTGTTGGAAACTAAGTAAGTGAGGTTTATATATATCTTTGTGGAATATCCAGGGTGAGGGAAAGAACTCGTGTCTGCTTGAGGTACGTGTGAATGTTGCAATTTGCCACCTTGATTAGCATCTATTGACAACGGAACGGAATTGGACTATTATTTTTTGGATGATGTGATTTTAATATTGAATGTAATATTTTAAATGTTTAATATATATTAATTTTAAATTTAATTGATTTTAAGTCTCTGTATGTATTTTAAGACATCTAATGGTTGCCATATCTAAGCTGCCTTGAGTCCCCTTCTGGGTAGAGAAAGGCGGGGTAGAAATAAGGTAAATAAAATAATAATATTTTAATGGCCTGCAGTTTCAAGGCCTGGCTGGTAGCTGCCTGGGGGAATCCTTTGTTGGGAGGTGTTAGCTGGCCCTAATTGATTCTTGTCTGGAATTTCCCTGCTTTTTGAGTCTTGCTCTTTATTTAATGTTCTGATTTTAGAATTTTTTAATACTGGTAGCCAGATTTTGTTCATTTTCATGGTTTTCACCTTTCTGATGAAATTGTAGACATGCTTGTGTATTTCAATGGCTTCTCTGTGTAGTCTGACATGATAGTTGTTGGAGTGGTCTAGCATTTCTGTGTTCTCAAATTATATTCTGTGTCTGGGTTGGTTCATCAAATGCTCTGCTATGGCTGACTTTGTTATTGACCGCTTCTCTGGTTGAGTTAGTCTGCAGTGCCTTTCATGTTCCTTGACTTGTGTTTAGGCAATGCTGCGTTTGGTGGTCCCGATGTAGATTTGTCCACAGCTGCATGGTATACGGTAGACTCCTGCAGAGGTGAGAGGATCCCTCTTGTACCTTGCTGAACATAGCATTAGTTGGATTTTCTTAGTGGGTCTGTAAATTATATGTTGTGTTTCTTCATCAGCTTGCCTATGAGGTCAGTGGTTCCTTTGATGTATGGTAAGGACACTTTTCCTCTGGGTGGATCTTTGTCTTTACACTTGGGGCTTTTTCTTGGCCTTGCAGCTCTGCTGATGTCTGTGGTGGAGCCCAGTTTGGTGGTTCAGTTTTCCTTGGAGGAGATGGGGTTCGCAGATTCTTTTTGCACCGTCTGCCAAGGCTTTGATTGTGCTTCTTTTTTTTTTTTACTTGGATGATGGTTGGAGTTTTTATGTAGGGATCTATCCGTGTGTGTAGAGGGTTTTTTGTAAACAGTGTGGCCCAATTGTTGATTGGGTTTGCAGACTAGGACAGTTTCCCTTCATTTTCTTTTTCCATGGTGAATTGGATGTTTGGGTGGATGCTGTTGAGGTGGTCCAGGAATTTGTTCAGCTGTTCTTCTCTATGGCTCCACATGGTAAAGGTGTTGTTCTGCCTCCATGCTGAACTAAATGAACTGGAAGGAACCATAGCACGAAGGACAGATTGGAGACTGTATTTGGTGAAACAAAATATTTTATTAATAGACAAAATTTATCTCTTTTCCTCTTGTTGCCACTATGAAGTCTCTTGTGAGGAAAGAAATCTTTAAGTCTATGCAGTTCTGGATAGATATTGCCACAGAGTATAAAGTCTTGTCATGATTGGATTCTTTGTGTCTTTGAGATGACTTCAATGCAATGTTGACATGGCTTTCTCTATTGCTGTAGTCTATGGCTTTTAAATCTAATTTGAATACAGTTCCGACGTGATGTGAATTTCTGTGATCCTTTTACTTCCTACACTTCCTTCCAGTGCCTCACCAACTGACAAAATCTAACTGACAAAAAATAACTGCCATTTCAGGTTGGCAGGAGCCAAGGCTAAGCTCCGCCCTTTTAGAATCTTAAAGAGACAGGACAGCAGGTGATGTTCTGCCTTCTCGTGGCATGACAGGTGTCATCCACATATCTGAACCATGTGGTGGGCTCAGGAGATAATGCTTCTGGAACATGGCCATACAGGCCGGTAAACTCACAACAACCCAGTGATTCAGACCATGAAAGCCATGGGGCCGGGCTGTGGCGCAGGCTGTTGAGCAGCTGCAATAAATCACTCTGACCATGAGGTCATGAGTTCGAGGCCAGCCTGTGGCGGGGTGAGCACCCATCAATTAAAAATAAAAAAAAATAGCCCCTGCTCGTTGCTGACCTAGCAACCCGAAAAATAGTTGCATCTATCAAGTAGGAAATAAGGTACCACTTATAAAAGTGGGGAGGCAAGTTTAACCAATTTACGACCTGGAATGAGGAAGTGCCATTAGAGTGGATGATGAAGCAGCTGCTCCCCCCTGTGGCCAGAATCGAACATCCCCTCAGAAGAAGGTTAAATTGCCTCTGCGTCTGTCTGTCTCGGTCTCTGTTTGATGTGTTTATGGGCATTGAATGTTTGCCCTATGTGTGCATAATGTGATCCGCCCTGAGTTCCCTTCGGGATGAGAAGGGCGGAATATAAATACTGCAAATAAATAAATAAATAAATAAATAAATAAATAAATAAATAAAGTTTACTTCAATCTGGGGCTTCTCTCCCCGAAGCCTCTCACACTTCTAATACTGAGGCCTATCTCATACTCCTCAGGTCAACACTAGCTTTGCCCCACTAATTCTATTACGCTTGGGCCTACTGATACTGAAACCCTTCTCACACTGAGGCATTCTAATACTGAGGCCTACTAAGCTACAGGTTATATTGAACTGCAGCTTTAGCTGAGTCATTGCTTCCATTTAACCCTTTCAGTGCTTGACTCACATTTTTTGTAATTAAAAATACCTCCTTAATTTTTAATATTTCTAACAATTTCCAATTGTTTGTGCATTGTGTAGAGCAAGTCGTGACAAAGGCCAGAACAAGACTGCATTTTATATTTTGTACTCATAACACACAGTACCAATTGAAACTGAACTTCTCTCCTTCCACCTGATTTCTAGATCTTTGTGATAGGACCTCATCACATAGAGGTCCCTGATCCGGGTGATAGCAAGGGTTTTACCACGTGTCGTGGCGAATCCAGCGGGGCCTGGCACATTGCCCATATTGCCCCTCACATCTCACATTTGAGGCACGGAGCCCCACCGAAAGTAGACCAAGGTCATGTGATGGGATCCATCAGGCACGGAAGGAAAGAGGTAAATATATAGTTGCAAAAATATATAGTTACAAAAACCTATGTACTACAATTAAAACGAAAAAGAAATTTTAGCACTTATTACTATTACACAGCCCAACAAAAAAAAATCTTAGTGTCTTGGTTTTTATTTGGGGTGCTGATTCAGACAATTGTGTTAGATAGACTGCATCCTCTCTAGTTTCATAGATATGGATATCATTTTCTATGAACAAGCAGATGAAGATTGGTATATGTCATATGTTCTGTGTCTCAAAAACTAGAGCTGATAGAGGAAAACAGGAGCCACTTTTTTTAATCTGCAGGCCTAATATACCCAGAAACAGATCTAATATTTGAGGCACCAAAATGTGTGTTAGCTAGTGTTATTATTGATTTCTTAGAGGACAAAATGTTAGGAGAGATCAAAAACTTCCTTGAATTATATTTAAATTCTACACATGGATGGAGCCTTGAGTAACACAGTTTTGGGATCCAGAGGGCTAATTCAGACCAGGAATTGTCAGATTGTGGCTAGCTTTTTGGATGTCTAGGTGAATTCCTCAGCCTCCATTGACCCATTGGGGTATTAAACCAGTTTCTGCACTCGTCCAGTCATTCTGGACAGGAACTTTGTGGCATCAGGGATCATTGTCACGTCCCTGACATTGTGAGACCCATGGAGGAGTTGTGGGTTGAGCCTGCCCCACCGCAGCCAATTCTACTTCTCCATAGCTAGAATTAAGACCACCCTGAATAATAAGTGGTAAAAAGAACGACAAAGAATCATAGAATCATAAAATCATAGAATAGTAGAGTTGGAAGAGACCTCATGGGCCATCCAGTCCAACCCCCTGCCAAGAAGTAGGAAATCGCATTCAAAGCACCCCCAACAGATGGCCATCCAGCCTCTGCTTAAAAGTCTCCAAAGAAGGAGCCTCCACCACACTCTGGGGCAGAGAGTTCCACTGCCAAACAGCCCTCACAGTGAGGAAGTTCTTCCTGATGTTCAGATGGAATCTCCTTTCCTGTAGTTTGAAGCCATTGTTCCGCGTCCTAGTCTGAAGGGTAGCAGAAAACAAGCTTGCTCCCTCCTCCATGTGACTTCCCCTCACATATTTGTACATGGCTATCATGTCTCCTCTCAGCCTTCTCTTCTGCAGGCTAAACATGTCCAGTTCTTTAAGCCTCTCCTCATAGGGCTTGTTCTCCAGACCTTTGATCATTTTAGTTGCCCTCTGGACACATTCCAGCTTGTCAACATCTCCCTTCAACTGCGGTGCCTAGAATTGGACACAGTATTCCAGGTGTGGCCTGACTGAGGGGTAGCATGATTGCCCTGGATCTAGACACTATACTCCTATTGATGCAGGCCAAAATCCTTTTGGCTTTCTTAGCAGCCGCATCACATTGCTGGCTCATGTTTAACTTGTTGTCCACAAGGACTCCAAGATCTTTTTCACACGTACTGATGTCTAGCCAGGAGTCCCCCATTCTGTATCTTTGCATTCCATTTTTTCTGTGAAGTATCTTGCATTTATCCCTGTTGAACTTCATTTTGTTAATTTCGGCCCATCTCTCTAGTCTGTCAAGATCGTTTTGAATTCTGCTTCTGTTTTCTGGAGTGTTGGCTATCCCTCCCAGTTTGGTGTCATCTGCAAACTTGATGATCGTGCCTTCTAACCCTTCGTCTAAGTCATTAATAAAGATGTTGAACAGAACCGGGCCCAGGATGGAACCCTGCGGCACTCCACTCGTGACTTCTTTCCAAGATGGAGAAGACGCATTGGTGAGCACCCTTTGGGTTCGTTCGCTTAGCCAATTACAGATCCACCTAACCGTAGTTTTGTCTAGCCCACATTTTACTAGTTTGTTTGCCAGAAGGTTGTGAGGGACTTTGTCGAAGGCCTTACTGAAATCCAGGTACGCTACATCTACGGTGTTCCCTGTATCGACCCAACTCGTAACTCTATCGAAAAAAGAGATCAGATTAGTCTGGCATTATTCGTTTTTGGTAAATCCGTGTTGACTATTAGCAATGACTGTATTTGTTTCTAAGTGTTTGCATTAAGTGTTTGCAGACCACTTCCTTAAGGATCTTTTCCAGAATGTTGCCTGGTATCGACATGAGGCTGACCGGGCGGTAATTGTTTGTGCTGTTCTTTTTTCCCTTCTTGAAGATAGGGACCACATTTGCCCTCCTCCAATCTTCTGGGACTTCACCCGTTCTCTAAGAACTCTCGAATATGATTGCCAATGGTTCTGAAATAACTTCAGCTAGTTCAGGACCGGCCCGAAGAAATTTAAAGGGGTACGCAAAAAGTTTTTTTGCGCCCCCTCCCCCGTGCCGCGGGAGGGGGGGCCAGGACTGGCCCTGCCTCCGGCGCCCTAACCTCGCCTCCCGTGCCGGGCGGCAACGCCTCCTGTGGTGCAGGCGGCACGGGAGGTGAGGCCAGGGTGCGCGCGGCGTGGGAGGCGGGACCAGACGTGGCCCCGCCTCCTGCGGCGCACGTCCTGGCTCAGCCTGAAAGGACTCCCACCGCAGCAGGCGCGCGCCGTGGGAGGCGTGACCGGTCCCGCCTTCCACGGGGCGTGCCCTGGCCGGGCAGCCAGGCTGCGTACGGCGGGAGTCCTTCCAGGCCGCGGCTTTCGTTGCAGCCTGGAAGGACTGCCGCCACACGCAGCCTGGCTGTGCCAGGGCGTGCCCCGCGGGAGGCGGGGCCAGACCTGGCTGTCATGGAACCCAGTTACAGGGCTTTGGTAATTCAGCCCTGTAACTGGGAGTCATAACATAAACAATCCCAGGAGCACCTGGCAGAAGAAGATAGAATATGCCTGGGAACTTGGGGCCGAAAGTATAAACAATTATAATTGGTCTAGTGTGTGAAAATGGTAGTAATGTGATATTGGGGGTGGGACTTGATGATGATATTTACGTGTGGTGTTACGTAGCATCAAAAGTTATAAAAATAGTTGTATGTAAACATTGGGTCATTCCTGACTTTTCCAAAGTCATGTGTTCTTCAATAAAGATTGGATTTGAGAGCAGCCATCTCTGATCTGCGTTCAGACTGATCCTTTGAAGTGAGCAGGACAATTAAGTCAGGAATCCAGTTCTCACCCTCCTGCAAATTTGCAGTGAAGTGATAATGAGCAGGGAAGGAGATCAAAGCCATGACGGAGCAAAGGGGCCTCCGCTGGGAGCTCTGCCGTTGGCAGAAGAGACATTGCAAGCCATAGCTTCCTCTACGGGGTACCCCAAGCCGGACGGCGTGACCCAGAGGATTCCCAGAGGGGGAAGAGGAGTTCCGGCGGCGGCAGAAACCAGTTGGGGATCTGGAGGAAGCATGCCGGAGACCGTGGCCCTGCGGTTATCCATCCTGGAAACTCATTTATCCAGGCTGTCGGATACCGTGGGGAGAATAGTGCCAATATTGGAAGAGAATCTCCAAAAAGAGCACATCCGATATGGTGCCGAGAGAGAGCCAAGCAAAGGAGGCGATTGGAGCCAGAGGGGACAGCGAGCTTCAACGCAGAGTCCCGCGGCGGCAAGGGACGAGGGAGACGAGGAATATTGGCAAGAGCTGGAGTTCCGGGACAGAATGGCGCGCGAAGTGGAGCGCCAGCAAGCTCTGGGAACTCTGAGGCCGCCAACCCCAACAGAGCTCCCAACCCCCCGAATGGGCGTCGGAGTAGAAAGACCACTGGGGCCAGGGATCGGGTCCAGTGGATTAGCTGACGAAGGCGGAGAGGAGCAGGAGATCCAGGAAGAGGAGGAGGATGTGCCGTACGACGGGGAAAGGCGAGATGCGGGGGCTACAGCGAGGCCAGTATGCGGATGGGGGGAAGGGCCGACAGCGGCGGCAGGATTTCGGGAGCCGCGCAGAATGACCACCGGAGTGGGGCGCGGCGTGATCCAAGGAAACCCGATGCAACCCTTCCCCATGCCTCCCAGACAGCATCAACGGGCCGCTGAATGGATGCCAAGAAGGGAAGATCTCAAGCTAGAATACGGAGGGGAATCAGCCGAACTGAACTTTTTTCTAATTAGCATCAGGGGATACATGGAAGACAATGCACACACATTCCCCTCCGAAGCAAGCAGGGTTCGGGCCATCGGCAACACACTAAAGAGAGGAGCGGCCAGCTGGTATGTGCAACTACATGCCAGACAGGACCCATGCCTGAGGTCAGTGCCCCGCTTCCTCGCCGCACTGGAAAACCGGTTCAGAGACCGGCTAGAGCAATTGAGAGCTCGAGACCAGCTTAGAGGAATAAAGCAGAGGGACAAAACGGTGCCCGAGTACGCAGAGGAATTCCTCCACCTCGCGGAAAGGGTACCAGAGTGGTCTGAAGTGACCAAAGTGGAATTATTTAAAGAGGGACTACGCCCCGAGATTTTCAGCTGGGCAGCGCACAGAGATGACCCCGAAACGCTCCAGGGATGGATTCAACTAGCGGGGCGCGTTGAATCCACCCTGGCCCAAGTAAAGCGCTTCAGGAGCAGCGGCGGCCAGCAAAGACCGGTGGCGAGAGGTCGAGGAGAAACGAGGAAGCAGGAAAGACCCGGAGGGAGGCCGGGGATTCCCTCCAGAGGAGACGACAACAAACCTAAACCGGGATGCTTTGTATGTGGGAAGACGGGCCATCGAGCAGCAGAATGCTGGGCACGGAAGGGGGAGCCGCCAAAACCCTCAAAGCCCAAGCCAGCAACCGGGAGGCGTGCGGAGGAGGAGGTGCAAGCCCCAGAATCTCCAGAAAAATTGGTGAGTCGGGACAAACGCATGATAGTAGTGCCAATCTGCCTATCGGGGCTAGAGAATCAGGCCACCTGCAAGGCATTTATGGATTGTGGTTGTTCCAGGAATATTATAACTCCAGAGTTAGCAGGAGCGTTGAAATGCCAGCAGATGGCGCTTGACTCCCCAATTGCGTTTTCGCAGCTAGACGGATCAGTGGCTACTGGGGAAGTATCTACAAAGGAAATACGGGAGGTCCCATGTAAAATAGGCAAATGGGAAGGAAGAATATCCTTTGTGATAGCCCCTATTGCCACATACCACGTAATATTAGGGATACCATGGCTCGAACAGGCAAATCCCGAAGTAGATTGGAGAGGAAAGAGCCTAGCATTTAAAGAACAGCAGACGCAATGGGAGATAAGCAAGATTGCAGAAGAGGAGGACGAGGGAGATGAAGAAGGTGAAATAGACCCACTGCTATTGCCACCTGAATACAGAGACTTTGTGGATGTGTTCAATCAGAAAGAGGCAAGTAAATTACCTCCCAAAAGGAATATAGAAGTAGAAATTGAAATAACCCCCGGAGCAAACTTACCAAAACCAAAAGTGTATCCCATGTCTGTGCAGGAGAAGGAGGAATTGAGGAAATACATTGATAAAAACCTGGCGCGGGGCTTCATTAAGCCATCCAATTCTCCTCTCGGGGCCCCAGTGTTATTCAGGAGAAAGAAAGACAACTCCCTAAGATTGTGCATTGATTATCGAAATTTAAATGCAATTACTAAGGACAATAAATACCCTATGCCCTTAGTAAAGGATTTAATTACCGTATTGAAAAAAGGGAGCATATTTACTAAACTTGATTTAATTGAAGCATATCATAAATTAAGGATCAAACCGGAAGATACTTGGAAAACTGCATTTTCCTGCGCATTCGGCCATTTTGAATATAAAATTTTACCTTTCGGTTTAAAAAATGGAGGCGGGTGCTTTATGCAGCTTATAAATGAAATACTGCACCCATTGTTGTACAGAGGGGTATTCATATTTCTTGATGATATCTTGATTGTGACTGAAGATAAGGAAAAGCACGTGAAATTGGTCCGGGAAGTTTTGCAGAGACTAAGAGAAGCAAAGCTGTACGCAAAACTGTCCAAATGTGAATTTAATAAAACTCAAATTGACTTTCTGGGGTATCGGATATCTCCAGAAGGGTTAGCTATGGATCCAGCTAAAGTATCAGATGTAAAAGAATGGGGAGTGCCTCAAACAAGGAGGCAATTGCGATCGTTTCTGGGGTTTGCAAATTTTTATAGATCCTTCATAAAAGGCTTCGCGCAAATAACCGCACCCCTTACTGAACTTTTAAAAACAAAAGGGAAAGGAGAGACAGCAAAAGTAAAAGCTCCTGGCGCCAAACTAAGTTGGACGCCAGAATGCCAAAAGGCATTTGAAACCCTAAAAGAATGCTTCACAGAAGGACCCATTCTAAAACACCCCGATATCAGGAGCCCTTTCATAATCCATTGCGATGCCTCAGACTGTGCGTATGGGGCAGTACTATTGCAAAAGGATCAAAATGGGAACTTAAAACCCTGTGGATATTTGTCCCGGAAGTTCAGCGAAACTGAAAAATGTTGGCCGATATGGGAAAAAGAGGCACTAGCCATATTAAAAGCCTTAGAATGCTGGCGACACTTTCTCGAAGGAAGCGGAATCCCATTTGAAATTTGGTCTGACCATAAGAACCTCCAGTATTTAAAGTCCCCTCGAAAATTGTCCCCCAAACAGATTAGATGGGCACAATACTTCAGCAGGTTCGATTTCCAATTAAAGTTTTTTCAAGGGAAGCAGAATGTCTTGGCAGATGCTCTTTCACGCATGCCTCAACACGAAGGAATACCCACAGCAAAAGAGGGAACAATATTCTCTGACAAACAATGGGGCTTAGCTGTCAGAACAAGAGCACAAACCCAAAAGGAGAACACTGCTATGGTTGAACTCGACGGAAAAGATAATTGGGGAAACGAGCTGAAACAGTCTTATGAAGGAGACCAGTGGATCGCATCCAATGCAGAACAGGGGGAGCAGAAGGGGGGATTTTGGTTTGTGAACAAGAAACTGTATATCCCAGCAACATTAAGGATCAAGATTTTGCATCGTTTTCACAACAACCAGAGCGCTGGTCATACAGGAATTACAAAAACAACAAAAGCAATAGCAAAACATTGCTGGTGGCCAGGGATGAGGAAGGACATAAAAAATTATGTTGTTCAATGTGATGATTGTGCCAGAAATAAATCGAGAGGAGGGAAGCCAATGGGATTATTACAAACAGTAGCAGAACCTACCAGACCTTGGGAATGTGTAGCTATGGACTTTGTGGGGGAACTACCGGTTAGCAAAGGACATCGTTATATTTGGACAGTATTGGACCTGTTTTCTAAACAGGCCCACTTTATAGCACTGACGAAACTACCATCAGCCGAGAAACTAGCTGAATTGTACATAAACCACATTTACAAACTGCATGGATGTCCCAGTAGAGTTGTCAGTGACAGAGGAGTACAATTCACAGCAAAATTTTGGGAAAAATTCCTGGAAATGCTAGGAGCAGAAAGGAGCTTAAGTTCTGCTTTTCACCCCATGACAAATGGGGCGGTAGAACGTACTCAGCAGACACTTGGGCAGTTCCTTCGAATGTACTCTAACATGAGACAAAATGACTGGTCTCGGTGGTTGGCTTTTGCAGAACTAGCTTTTAATTCGACTATACATTCAGCAACAAATAAAACCCCCTTTGAAGTAGTTTACGGGCATGAAATACAGCCTCTGCCCCAGCTGCCAAGATGGACAGAGAATGAGGAAACAGAGGCAGGGAAATGGAAAGCGCAAATGATGGAATGCTGGAGTCAAGTGACTGCATCCTTAAAAGAAGCACATAAAAAGTATAAAGTATTCGCAGACAGAAAGAGGGTGGAAGGTGATAAATTGGAGAAAGGAGATTTAGTGTGGCTAAGTACCCAAAACATCAAACTGGGGCTACCTTCAAAAAAATTGGGCCCTAAATATATTGGACCATTTAGAATACAGGGTGTTATCAACGAGGTGACTTTCCAGTTGACATTGCCAAAAAGTTTAGGGAAAATACACCCTGTATTCCATCGTAGCTTACTGAAAAAATATATGGGTACTTTGGACAAAATGGACACATAGAATTATTGTTTTGTTTCAGGCTTGTGATGAAAGAAGAACCGAAGAGGAGGACGAAGAAAAGGAGGGCACCATGTCATGGAACCCAGTTACAGGGCTTTGGTAATTCAGCCCTGTAACTGGGAGTCATAACATAAACAATCCCAGGAGCACCTGGCAGAAGAAGATAGAATATGCCTGGGAACTTGGGGCCGAAAGTATAAACAATTATAATTGGTCTAGTGTGTGAAAATGGTAGTAATGTGATATTGGGGGTGGGACTTGATGATGATATTTACGTGTGGTGTTACGTAGCATCAAAAGTTATAAAAATAGTTGTATGTAAACATTGGGTCATTCCTGACTTTTCCAAAGTCATGTGTTCTTCAATAAAGATTGGATTTGAGAGCAGCCATCTCTGATCTGCGTTCAGACTGATCCTTTGAAGTGAGCAGGACACCTGGCCACGCCTCCAGCGTCATGCGGCCCTGCCTCCACCAGGTGTGGTCCCACCTCCCAGGGGCTCAATAGCGCCCCTGGGAAGGTGGCGCCCAACGCGGGGGCGTGGTCAGCGTGCCGTGTTGGGCCGGGCCTGAGCTAGTTCCTTCAATACTCTTGGATGTAGTTGATCTGGCCCTGGCAACTTGGCCCATCACTTACTTTCTTTCTTCCCTTCCTTCCTTCCTTCCTTCCTTCCTTCCTTCCTTCCTTCCTTCCTTCCTTCCTTCCTTCCTTCCTTTTCTTCCTTTCTTCCTTCCTTCCTTCCTTCCTTCCTTCCTTCCTTCCTTCCTTCCTTCTTTTCTTTTCTTTTCTTTTCCTTTCTTTTTGTTTCCTTTCCTTTTCTACCCTATGGTTGCTGTTTTAGGGCCTGGCAACCCAAGGCAGAATCAGGTAGAACCAGTAAAAGAAAGTACCCCTACATACTTTCTTGTTGAAAAATTAACTTAAAATGTGTTTTAGGCAGAGGCAGCCCAAAGTACAGGAAGACTTCTTATAGCCCACATGCACACTATCTTATTTTATCTAATCAGATATGGACACCTCTTCAAATGGGCACATAAACTGTACAAAGAAAACTAATTTTGGAAAGTTCATAACATCCTGTTCTGTATCCCAAGGGAAACTCCTCTCTGGATCATACTGCTCCTTCCCCTGGTTGACCATCTTGTTATAAAGAGGGTTCTAAAATCTCCTTGACCTGGCTTGACAAACTCCTAGAAACAAACACCATGTTTTGGCTGCTCCTGTGTCTCACTGTGACTTCCTTGGTAAGTATTTTACTCAGAGAAGGGAAGTTGACTGTTGGCAGAAGCCTCAACTGGAATCTGAGATATGTGAACAGTTTACGCAATTTCTGGCTTCAGTACAGCAAATGGGCTTTTAAAAAACCACAGCAATTCTAGCCTTTATAGCATCTTCCCCTACAGTGGTATAAAATCATAATGTATGATAAACTTTTAAGCAATAATGAAAGAGGATTTCAGCAAGCAATGCTCAATGAGCATTTTTCAGAATTAATGGAGATGACTTCAGATGTTACAAAACAACAAGTAGTCATAGAGCACAATTAGAACTAACAAGGTTATGAACTATTCACTTCATCAAATGCACAGAGTATGAATTGTGAAGTTCAGATATACACACACGCAGGGTGTATGGTTACACATTGGATAGGAATGCGCCATTTGATGCTGAAAAGCCATGGCCTGAATCTGAACCCTTACATTATATTCCAAATATCTTACCAAAATAAATTGACAATAGCAGCATTCTATTGGCCATATTTGCTGGTTTAAATGCTCTTCTATTGGTGATTGATTCCCACCCCACCCCATTCAGTGTGCAGTGGATGTATTTAGTTCACATTTGTGCATGGATTCCCCATATGTAACTGTGTCACAAACTGTTGTGCTTCTTAAGCCATCACAGACTGAAAAATAACGCCCCTTCTATAACTTCCTTGCATGTCTCCCTTCAGTCATCATTTGCTGTTGCATAATTTCAGATGCATGATCAGACGCACAATCCAATTTTTCCATGTCAGGAGCAACTTGAGAAACTGCAAGTCGCTTCTGGTGTGAGAGAATTGGCTGTCTGCAAGGATGTTGCCCAGGGGACACCCGGATGTTTTTCATGTTTTACCATCCTTGTGGGAGGCTTCTCTCATGTCCCAGCATGGGAAGCCCATTAGAAGGGTAGCATAGTGCAGGTACTGGGTAACTTAACAATTGACTGAGTTATGCTATGCTATCCTCAGCCATACTGCTATGCAAGTGTTAGAAGAAGTGCTAGAAAATAAAATGCTTTATCCTGTGGAGTCCATTTCCACACAATATCTTCCTAGCTAGAAAAGCAGAACTCATGTAAGTGCATCAATGTCTTCATTCAGAGGCTACAGTAATAGAGTTTATATGGACTATTGAAGAACAGTCTGTAGTCATAGAATCATAGAGCTGGAAGAGACCTCACGGGCCATCCAGTCCAACCCCCTGCCAAGAAGCAGGAAAATCACATTCAAAGCACTCCAGACAGATGGCTATCCAGCCTCTGCTTGAAAGCTTCCAAAGAAGGAGCCTCTATCACACTCCAGGACAGAGAGTTCCACTGCTGAACAGCTAAGGTCTTCATCCCTCAAAGGGGGTGGGTAGGGAGAGGGTGGAATCGTCTCCTTTGTGTGATGTTTCATCGAGTTCCATCTTTAAAGAAGAGTTAGAATTTACTCATCCCACTCACACAAGTTCACCTCCTCCCTTTTCTAGTGCAACCATTTCAAGGATACCAGCACACTGTTTAAAACAGGCATCCTTTTTGAGACACTACTTTCCATGGGATAGTTTCTCTTAAGCCCCTACACTGAAAGAGACAGGCATCCTTTCCTTTTTTGAAACCCCACTTTCCATAGGAGCATTCCCCTTAAGCCCCTACACTATAGGAACTAGGCACACTTTTCAAAGTACTTCGTTCAGTGGGACCCACACCATCTTTAAACCACTAATGGAAATAGAAGGAGCATTAGCAGATCACCCACATGAATGCCCACACTGAAATATCACAAAGTAATTGGACAAATCCACCACTTCCTATCACATGGAAAAATAACAACCTTAAGCGTTTCTATGCACAGGGAAAGGACGGGAGTTGATTTCTTTGAGATCCTGCCATTTCTACATGATGCAGAGACTCTGTGGAAATCCATCCTTGAAGTGTGTAGAAATGAGTAGAAAATGAGGAAAACTTCCATATGACGAGGTCCTTAGAAGTTCCCAATTACTGTTCTGTTTTTGTTTGAAAAATGTGGCCATATTAAATGAGAAGCAAGTTGTAGTCATGCCTGCTGGTTTCTCCTTCTATGTGAATACAGATACTTCACTGAAAATTGATCTCCATGATTCATATAGCAGTGGTTCTCAACTTGTGGATCCTCAGGTATTTTGGCCTTCAACTCCCAGAAATCCTAACAGCTGGTAAACTGGCTGGGATTTCTGGGAGTTGTAGGCCAAAATATCTGTGGACCCACAGGTTAAGAATCACTGACATATAGAGAAACAAAGAACCAGGCTGCCTGCCCCAATGTATGTATTATTGTAGTATTGCAGCTGTGATTCAGCTGTGTGAGTATGGAATACCAACGTGCAAAGGGCTCTTGCAGCACCTTAGAGCTCTTTACTGGTGAGATTGACTTATTCAAATTACACATCCTAGGAATCTGTAGGGTGACATCATAACCACTAAAGTAGTATCAAAATATTATTCATGCAGATACCTTAGCAGAAGAATTTTGGTCCAAGCTCAGACCACAGCTAAATGGTGGAAATGTGTTGTCTTAGATATGCTGGTCATTTACTGAAATATCTATGTGTATGTCTGTGTGTTGTCTTAGAGAAAGAGAGGACACTAAGGGCCAAGGAAAGGCCTTTAGTGTCCCAAAACTGTCTGCATTTCTATTTCTGACATCCCAGGTCACTGCGGATCACATCATCCTTTATAATTCAGAGGTAGCAGCAAGGGATGGAGAAGGTACTGAATGTCTGTGCAGTTTAGAGATGCCTGAAGAGCTCTTCCCTTCACACATGATTGATATCCTGGAGGATGCCTACACCAACCTGACCGACCGCCTTAAACATGACATAAGTAAGGTATGGAGCAAACATTTAGGCTAAAGTGCTTCTCATAGCCTTGAGACTGTCTAGAAATGTTGGGAGAAGATCTTTGCTAGGTGTTGGTCATATATCTTACTTTGTATAAGAGTGAGACCAGTCGCTGCCATTGCAACGATGAAGTACCATTGAGGACGCTGACTATATTTTAGTTCTTGTGGACCACTGGTGGTCCGTGGACCACAGATTGGGAACCATTGTTCTATGTTAATGTCCATTTTTCAATTTTTTTCTCAGTTTATATTCACTTTGTGTCAATTTTATTTAATCCAGACGCAATCAATTATCCAGTGTAATTAAATTATTTATTCTTTATTGATTTATTTTGCAGTTGTGTACTTCCTAGAACCATTGAGTGTTTGTTTTTGACTTGATATTATTTGATGTGATACGATGACATCTATTGAAAAGATACTAATGAACGTGTGCCAAAAAAGGCTACTGTAAGAACATTGATGGTTATAACTACATTGTGTGAAGAGCATGCAAAAAAGGGATCGATATATTGACTTTAATTATCATTTTACATTTCTCTAGATTACAGTAATAAAAAATAATATAACAGACTATACTGACAGGTTGAAAAACTTAACCGACACTATAAGAGATATGGAGACCAATGGCATCAAGGATGATAGTGATTACCAAAGAGTTGTGAAAGACATAAGCAATCTGCAAAAATTAATTGAAGATTTAACGGATCGCCTAAATGGAACTGAAAATGGGGTAGAAGACTTACTTAATCAGGTGATTTTTAAAAAAATATGGGTGGCAGTATGACTATTGGTTGTATTTTGATCTCTAATCAACAAAATATTGCACTAAATTGAAGCCAGGAAATGCTGGGAGGGAAATGGGCTACAATTTCCAGGAACCTTCTGACTGCAGGTTATAGTTTGAAAAGGTGGCTATTCCATATTTTGTGCCAAATCCCTGTATCTCAAGGGGATAAAATATGGTCCTTTGGACATTGGACTTTAACTCTTCAGTACTAGTCAGGGAAGCTGGGATCAACAAGATGTGGAAAAGCCACTTGATTCCTGCTCCTGCCTTTTGAGGATTCATTCTCTCTGTGTTTCCAGCCAGCACTGGACTCACCGAGAAAAGCATATATTTGCAATTCAAGTGACTCAGGTTATTGGAAAAGTCTAGAAATTGACATTTGTACTTCATCCCAGCATTTTGAGCACATTGGAGTTCAATCTATTTAACTTCACTCAATTAAGTTAGATTGCACCCATAGTGCTTAAAATGTTTGCAAGCACGGAGATTGTTTGCATACAGCACACAACCAACCTTGGGTCAGTACTCAGAGAAAGGCAGCATATTAAGTAAGTACGCAAGTAAAGTTGAAGAACCAAGATTAGCTCGGGGGGGGGGGGGGGATGAAGTTTCACATTTATAAATTTCATGGAATGGGGCATGTAATGTCTAGCCATGGTGAATGGGCTGCTGGAGTACTGCATTTTGTCATAGACAGCATTCAAGAAAAATAGTACAAGATACTGGTTGTACTTGTCTAGAGGGAAAGGATGGGTGTATGCTTAAAAGGAAGTGGGGGAATGAGGGCTTCTGGGCAGTGTTGAACTTCAGTGTCCTTTACTATCAACTATGCTTGCTAGGGCTATTGGGACGTGCAGTCCAACAATGTGTAGAGGACTTCATGATCCCAGCCTGACCTTAAATAGTCAAGATACACACGAAGTAGAAAGCAGAATGTGATACACTTGTAAGCCAAGGCACTTTCTTTTCTTTCACCTGGGGCAAATGGAGATAGGCAGCCTCAGCAGTTATGAGGAAGGGCAAGATATGCACAAAAGGAATACATAAACAAACAATAATGACCTTCAGAAGTTATATATGGTCTCCCCGAATGAGTTCATCAACATCCACATTCCAAAGAACAACCCTGGCCACAACCTATGGAATCCTGAGACATGCAGTTTAGAAAAGGTGCATTTAGACTTCTCTGTCAGAGAGCTCTTCTAGTGCCTCTGATCAGACTTCAGATCCCAGGATTGCATAAAATGAAGCCATAATGTTTACAGTGGGATAACAGCACTATGATTTCATTGTGTGGAAGGGTCCCAGATCCCCAGAGAGTCAGTTCCATAGCTTCAACTCACTTTATAATGCTTTCTGTACTTCTTTTCATACATATTAGGAACATGTCGATACCATTTAAAGTGTGATTTTGTACATAGACTATGTTCCAGGTGAGGACAAATTACAGAGACTGAGTTCCTTTATAGCTTCCTGAATCTAATGCAAGCTTCATCAGCCTCCAAAAACAGCACTAGATAGGACTAAAAATCCACTCCCAGTTTTTTTAAAAAAATCTCTTTTGGAGCCGATCTGTGTAGTAAAACAAGTGTCTTATTTTAATGAAGGATTCTCTCGAAAAAGAGGCATCCAGAAATGGAAAATCTGTTTTTTTAATGGCTTATATTTTCTAGCTTCAGAGGACCTAGTAAGGAGCAGAGGCACAGAAATGGCTGAGGTGTGATTTCTACACATACCTCAACTGATAGGAAAGCTTAAGTAAGATTCTTTTATTGGCATTTACCAGCTGATTTTCCTAGCAAAGGAAAAATGTATGAACCTCTGTTGCCCAAACTTTCAATTTTATGTTCGCTCATTTAGATTCACTTGGGAGAGGCACCCAATTATAAATTATCCCACAGATAACACAACTGTAATGAAAAGTTGTCTGGTGCCGTGGCTATTTCATCACATATATGCCTCTATCTATGTTTTAGGTCAATAATGTCTCCAGTATGGTGTGGACACTAGAAACCTTTGATCAGAATGGAGTGTTAGCGACACGTAGGGAACTTGCTTCAGTTCGGAAACAATTGGCTGAATGTGAAGAAGCTGCTGGGAATCCCAATTTTGGACTGCCTTCAGCTGGACTCGTGCCTCCTGAGTTTGGTAAGCAGGACTGGTAGTGAGCTGGTGTTACAGTCTATTTATGCTTTGATAACTGACAAACCTAATGTCTTTCTTCTCACCTTTAATGGAAATTCTTACCATCTTCAATGTATACATGGGGGTGGGGGGTGGAATGTGAATCTTTATAGTCTCCTCAGTCTTGGGTATACTGCTGATCCATTTTTGGCCTCTTTGGGTGGATAAGTTCCCAGTCTATACAGGTGACAGTACAGGATATAGTGAGCGAACTCCATTTCTACAGGGATGTTTTTTCAAGGAAAATATATAATGGATATAGTTAATTATTTAGGTTGAGTGTCCAAACTCCAAAATTGTCCATATGAGTGGCCAAAATAATGACACCATTGCTTTCTGATGGTTCAACAGATATAAACTTTGTCTCTTTCACAAAATTATTACAAACATTGTATGTAAAATTAGCTTCAGCTATGTGCAGGAGGCACATAGGAAACAAATACATTTTGTATTTAGACATGAGTTCCATCTCCAAGATTTCTCATTATGTACGTATATGCAAGTTTTCTAAAATCGGGAAAAAAATGGGGGGGGGGAATCCCATATGCAGAACACTTCTTGTCCCATGCATTAAAAGTAAGGGATACTCAACAACAGCAGAGGGATTTGGAAACATTATGCAGAGAAAACATGGCTGCATTCATGTCAAAAGTTGATGGGACTAAATAATATCTTAAAAGAACTGTGAAACAATTGGCAGGGATATTGTAACTATTTCAGTGCCTAACAAAGTCACAGTAAACAAAATCAAAGCCACCCAAAAATATTGCCAGGCAATGATAACAAAAATACACTTCCCTTTCTATTCCATAACAGGTACATGTGATAACAAAAAGCTGGTGAACGTAAGCAAGCCTTTTATAGTGAAACTGAACTGGAGAGGTTTCAACTACAAATATGGAGCTTGGGGAAAAGACTTTGCTATTGGAAACAAACATCCAGACATGTTCTGGGTTGCTCCATTGAATACAGATGAACGTCGGATGGAGACTTACCGCCTCTATAATACATATACAGATATGTTATTGTACAAAAACCAAATAGAGAAAAGCCTGTCCGAATACGTTGGCCTCACCTGGAACTATGCCAACTGTGGACAAGGAAGTGGAATCATTTTATACAATGGCAGCCTCTATTACAACTGCTATAACACCAGGAACCTGTGCAAGCTCGATGTCGTCAGCCATAAACTCAACCGTAGGCCAGTAGAAGGTGCCGCTTTTAATAACTGGTTCTCCTATGGTGGGGTCAATTGGCAGGACTTTGATTTTTCTGGTGATGAGAATGGTCTGTGGGTAGCTTATGCCACAGAAACCAGAAAAGGGAATGTAACCATTGGAAAGCTTGACCCCGATACTCTGCATATAAATGAGAAATGGGACACGTCACTATTCAGACCAAATGCAACTAATACCTTCATGATCTGCGGGGTCCTGTATGCTCTCAAGCGAGTAAGTGCACATGTTGAGAAAATATTTTACTCATTTGACACCAATACAGGTAAAGAAGAGACTTTGGACATCACCGTGGAAAAGCTAGCAGACACACCACAAAGTGTGAGCTACAACCCCAATGACCACAAGATATACATGTACAATGATGGTTACCTGGTCACTTATGACGTGATGTTTGAACGCCGCCCAGTGAGAAAAAGGCGAAGCGTGGCCAATCAGTATGAGAGCAACGCCGTTATAGCAATCAGCCAGGGCCAGCAGCAATATGCAGTGATATGAGAAAGAGCTAATGCTAAGTTTGTGTATCTCTTAGCTACCGGGAAATGCATTAAAAGTTTAAATAAAACTAAGCTGAAAAATCCAGGAGCAATTTGTGGCAGCTGTCCAGTTTATTAGCGAAATAACCCAGGTTATAGACACATTTTGTACCAAATGCCATGCATTGTGACAACAAATATTTATATAGCTATCAGAGCTCATAAGTAATGTCTTACAAGGAATAACATTGCCAACACTTTCTACTTTAGGAGATAACATGAAGATAGTCATATTGTTTTGAGAAAGTGTAAGCAAGTTTGCTGTTTAAAAAAATTAAAAAGGAGCAGAGGATTCAAATGTTCAAAAAGACACTAAATATCTCTGTAGTCCTAAGTTCCAAGCCCATCTTTGCTGGTTTTTATTATCCAAGAAAGGAATGGTTAGGAAACAATCTGAAAGCACATTCCCAAGTGATATAAACTGAAAACTACAGTGTCTGTAATGGCAAAGGCATGACCAGATGATATCCTATCCCCACCCACCTTTTGACTTTATTAAAACCATGGCATCATTGTCAGCAAGCATGACAACACAGAGCCAACCAATCACTTTTGAAAACCTCACACTCTAGTCTCGCTGGCTACAAAGACAATAAAACATGCCAACATTTTTCTAGGGGTGATTTTGTGTGGATGCGATGTCAATGGTGAAGTAAGACATTTCGCATCTATCACAGACTAAGTCAGTAAACAGGATCTCACTTGTGTTCACTAGGATTCATAATTAATCTTCTGCCACCTACATATAAACATGAATCAAATTCATTGCTTCAGTTCTATGAATCAGCCATAGGCTCGGGCTGTGGCGCAGGCTGGAGAGCAGCTGCAATCAATCACTGCAATTAATCACTCTGACCAGGAGGTCATGAGTTCGAGGCCCGCTCGAAGCCTATGTTTGTTTGTCTTTGTTCTATGTTAAAAGGCATTGAATGTTTGCCTATATGTGTAATGTGATCCGCCCTGAGTCCCCTTCAGGGTGAGAAGGGCGGAATATAAATGCTGTAAATAAATAAATAAATGTTTAGGCACAGCCATGTATGCTTTAAAATTAAAGACCCTAGAGCTTTTTAGCTAACTGAATGTACGCCTAATATCTGAGACGAGACTAAAAAGGCCATCTAATGTACCCTCTTGCCATGCAGGAACACACAATAAAATCAGTCCTGTGATATGGCCATCCAACCTTTGTGTAAAAACCTCTTTAAAGAAGGAGAGCCCACCACCCCCAAGGAACCTGGGTTTTGCACACCTACTATGGCACTCCCAAACAGATATCTCTAGTATGACGTTATCTAGATGTGCTCGATAGCAACTGCCATGATTCTCCATCAATGTTAGCCCCATTATTGTCATCCATCAACCGGAGAAAGGAGACTAATCATACAGAGCAACTGAGAGTGGTTTCCAAAGCCACGTAGACACAAATGTCTGGTTCTTAAAGTAGGTTCCAGGGACTTCTCATGCCCCCTGAGACTTTGATAGCCTGGCAAGCTGTGAGAAATGGACTATCAGAGCCTCTCCCCAAACAGTGGGCCAATTCTCCCATGTCACCAGTGCTTTGCTCTCAAGCAGGCACTCTCTGGCAGCCACTCCATAAAGGCCCACATGACTCATCATATCATGTGTTTAGCCCTGCATAAAGAGGATGATCTGGAGAAATAAGAATAAGGAACCAATACCTAATTTCAGTGTTGAGTGATTACCAAGTATCCACAACAGTGTTACTTGAAGTCATGGTCTTTGGTCTGGTATTGGTCTGCAGTGAGTTTCCAGGAAATATAGTTGTAATCAATGGTTACAAACATGTCACCAACCCATAGCATATGTGATTCCAGCACATTTGACACAACTGATAGCTTAAGAAGCATTGATCTAGACTTCAGCAACAGCTGGGGTTTTTTTTAGTGGATATCTTTGATTAGGATGGCCAAGCCTTCCCCTCTGGCAGAGCTCCTTAGTCTTTAACAGCTGTGTGAGAGAAAGGCATTCAGCCAGACCGGTCATTAATATTTAGAGGTGGAATGAGCAGCACTCTATTTTTGAATGGTGGGGAAAAAAAGGCAGAGATTAGTTTTGCCTGGAATTCCTTGTGTAAAACTAAATTCTGGTTCTTGATAGGAAAAGATTAGGGAAGAGATAGAAGACAGTAAGGGTGGGGAGAACTAAAGAGAACCTTGCTGAACAGATCCCAAAAGTGATATTCAGAGTCATGTTGGAAATGAAAAACTCAGTAGCCTGAGGAATCCCTTGCTTTGGCTGTTATAGTAAAATTTCAGGAGGGTGGCAAACCAACACGACTCCTTCCCTAATAGATGTGGGCAAATTGTAATTCCATGTTGGGTTTAGTCTTGAGTTACAGTATGTCCAGCCAAAAAAACCACACACATTTACAACTGCTAGCAGCCCACAGAGTTCCTGTGGCATCCAGATTAGGTTTGCCAATGAACCTAATCAAAGCAATTTATTTTTTGTCTTCTAAGGATCAACAGTGGGAGTAGCATCTCCTTGGCTGAAAGAAAAGAAACTTATTGGGAAGTTTAGGTAAAAGGCTTTGCCTATTTACAAGCTCACAATGTTTCAGTGGGCAGATGATGGAAGTGTCTAGATCAAAGTAATAAATTTATCCTGTTCTGTTTCATTGCCTCCTTATACCTCAACCTTGAAGATTAACAGATAAGATGCCACCTGTCTCAGTCTCTGCTTCTCTCTGCAGCACAACCATGTGCTTAATTTGGGTTGGGCAAATCTAATATATTACAGGCTTTGCTATACTAATGCTACTTTTCACACAAAAACTAGACAACTACATCTGCTCCAAATGCAAACAGATGACTCTGATGGAGCAGAGGATCCAACAGCTCGAGCACCGTATTAAGACTTTTAAGGACATTCAGGCACTCGAGCTCTTCTTGGACACTGCTCTGGGAACAAAGCTAAAACTGTATAATGTACATGTGATCTTTTCATCCCTCCTCCCTGTTGTAGGACACGGCTCTACAAGGGCCGGAAAAATAGTACAGGTCAATAACTGGCTCAGAACATGGTGTCAAGAGGAGCATTTTGGCTTCCTTGACCATGGTCTACTCTTCCAAGAGGATGGACTACTGGCAAGCGATGGGGTGCATCTCACACAAGTAGGAAAACATCTTTTTGCACACAGACTCACAAACCTCATCAGGCGCACTTTAAACTAGATCCACTGGGGGAGGGGAACAACAGCCTGGCGAACACTATATTACCCACGACCACAGGGAACCGCCAAAAGGCTAAACGGAGGGCTGCACAAACACAGCAAGGACCAAGTACAGAGAGCACAATAATCCCAAATAAACAGTTCGAGGGGAGGTCACAGGGGCTTACATGTCTTTACACTAATGCTCAGAGCATGGGAAATAAGCAAGACGAACTCCAACTCCTAGCACAGCACCACACATACGATGTCATAGGCATCACTGAAACCTGGTGGGATGACTCCCATCACTGGAATTTAACCATTGAGGGCTATAACCTCTTTCACAGAAATAGAACAAAGGGGAGAGGAGGGGGAGTAGCTTTATATGTCAAAAACAGTTACGTTGCAGAAGAAATGCAAGACTGTAATCCGGGAAACCAGCTTGAAAGCATCTGGATAAGAATCAAGGGAACCGGGACTCAAAAAGATCTTGTCGTGGGTGTCTACTACAGACCTCCGAGTCAGGATGAAGGACTTGATGAAGCCTTCTGTCAACAGCTGACCAAACAGGCACAAAGAAGAGATATAGTAGTCATGGGTGATTTCAATTATCCCGATATCTGCTGGAAAACAAACTCAGCCAAGAGTACAAAGTCCAACAAATTCCTCACTTGCCTTGCAGATAATTTTATGGTCCAGAAGGTAGAAGAGGCAACAAGGGGATCAGCAACTCTTGATCTAATCTTAACAAATGTGGAAGACCTGATCAATACAGTTGAAGTGGTTGGATCCTTAGGGGCAAGTGACCATGTGCTCCTGCAGTTTGCAATACAAAGGAATGCTGAAACTAAGACAAGTCAAACACGCATTCTGGACTTTAAGAGAGCTGACTTCCAAAAAATGAAGGAATTACTGAGCGGCATTCCATGGACGCCGATATTAAAAAACAAGGGAGTTAAGGATGGATGGGAGTTTTTCAAAAGTGAAATACTCAAGGCGCAAATGCAAACAGTGCCAACAAAGAAGAAAAATAAGACAAGTGCAAAGAAGCCAGAATGGATGTCCAAAGAACTTCTAACTGAGCTAAAGCTCAAAAGTGACATGCACAAGAAGTGGAAAAGGGGAGAAATCACCAAAGAAGAATTCAAACGTATAGCCAACACCTGTAGGGAAAAGGTTCGCAAGGCTAAAGCGCAAAATGAGCTCAGGCTTGCCAGGGACATAAAAAACAACAAAAAAGGCTTTTTTGCTTACGTTGGTAGAAAAAGGAAGAAAAAGGAGGCGATAGGGCCATTGCAAGGAGAAGATGGGGTGATGGCGACAGGGGACAGGGAAAAGGCAGAACTACTTAATGCCTTCTTTGCCTCGGTCTTCTCAGAAAAAGAAAGCCATCTTCAACCTCAGCAACACGGAATGGACGAAGGATTGGGGGAAATCCAACCCCAAATAGGGAAACAAGTTGTCCAGGAACACTTGGCCTCTCTAAACGAATTCAAGTCCCCAGGGCCAGATCAGCTACACCCAAGAGTACTGAAGGAACTAGCGGAAGTTATTTCAGAACCACTGGCAATTATCTTCGAGAGTTCTTGGAGAACGGGAGAAGTCCCAGCAGATTGGAGGAGGGCGAATGTGGTCCCTATCTTCAAGAAGGGAAAAAAGAACGACCCAAACAATTACCGTCCGGTCAGCCTCACATCAATACCAGGCAAAATTCTGGAAAAGATCATTAAGGAAGTGGTCTGCGAACACTTAGAAACAAATGCGGTCATTGCTAATAGTCAACACGGATTTACCAAAAACAAGTCATGCCAGACTAATCTGATCTCTTTTTTCGATAGAGTTACGAGTTGGGTCGATACAGGGAATGCTGTGGATGTAGCGTACCTGGATTTCAGTAAGGCCTTCGACAAAGTCCCCCACGACCTTCTGGCAAACAAACTAGTAAAATGTGGGCTAGACAAAACTACGGTTAGGTGGATCTGTAATTGGCTAAGCGAACGAACCCAAAGGGTGCTCACCAATGCGTCGTCTTCATCATGGAAAGAAGTGACAAGTGGAGTGCCGCAGGGCTCCGTCCTGGGCCCGGTTCTGTTCAACATCTTTATTAACGACTTAGACGAAGGGTTAGAAGGCACGATCATCAAGTTTGCAGACGATACAAAACTGGGAGGGATAGCTAACACTCCAGAAGACAGGAGCAGAATTCAAAACGATCTTGACAGACTAGAGAGATGGGCCAAAACTAACAAAATGAAGTTCAACAGGGACAAATGCAAGATACTTCACTTCGGCAGAAAAAATGGAAATCAAAGATACAGAATGGGGGACGCCTGGCTTGACAGCAGTGGGTGCGAAAAAGACCTTGGAGTCCTCGTGGACAACAAGTTAAACATGAGCCAACAATGTGATGCGGCTGCTAAAAAAGCCAATGGGATTCTGGCCTGCATCAATAGGGGAATAGCGTCTAGATCCAGGGAAGTTATGCTCCCCCTCTATTCTGCCTTGGTCAGACCACACCTGGAATACTGTGTCCAATTTTGGGCACCACAGTTGAAAGGAGATGTTGACAAGCTGGAAAGCGTCCAGAGGAGGGTGACTAAAATGATTAAGGGTCTGGAGAACAAGCCCTATGAGGAGCGGCTTAAAGAGCTGGGCATGTTTAGCCTGCAGAAGAGAAGGCTGAGAGGAGACATGATAGCCATGTACAAATACGTGAAGGGAAGTCATAGGGAGGAGGGAGCAAGCTTGTTTTCTGCTGCCCTGCAGACTAGGACACGGAACAATGGCTTCAAACTACAGGAAAGGAGATTCCACCTGAACATCAGGAAGAACTTCCTCACTGTGAGAGCTGTTCGACAGTGGAACTCTCTCCCCGGGGCTGTGGTGGAGGCTCCTTCCTTGGAGGCTTTTAAGCAGAGGCTGGATGGCCATCTGTCGGGGGTGCTTTGAATGCGATTTCCTGCTTCTTAGCAGGGGGTTGGACTAGATGGCCCATGTGGTCTCTTCCAACTCTACTATTCTATGATTCTATGATTCTACTATTCTTGGACTGCCTGGCCGTGGCACCAAAATAACAACGAAGGGGTGGACTATGGTGGGGAATCTCTCATTGGGTTTTTTTAACCCACAGACCAACAAGAAACATTCCTTGCATACGCTTCGGGTCCAACCTATCTTTGAGATCGCATCACCTATTATGAACCAGCGCGGGCATTGAGATCTGTTGGGGAAGCCCTTCCTGCGGTCCCACCACCATCTCAAATACAGTTGGTGGGGACGTGAGAGAGGGCCTACTTGGTGGTGTCTCCCTGGCTCTGGAATACTCTACCTAAAGAAAATAGACAAGTCCCCACCCTACAAGCCTTTCAATCAAGTTTAAAAACATGACTCTTTAGAAAGGCCTTTGAGCCTGTGTAATCTGGTCAGCCTGATGACCCGCCAACTATGCCACGTCACACCTGTTGTGCAGATAGCCAGCTTATTTGCAGGTTCTATTGCATTTTAGGAAATGTTTACAATTCTTATAACTTTTTACTGGTTTTATATGCATTGTTGTCTTTTATACATTTGTTATATATTTATACTTGTATATCTGCATAGTTTGTATTATGGATTATATGCGGCACTATGGTGCTTCTCCGAGCTGCCCCAAGTCCTCCCAGGGAGATGATGGCAGGGTACAAATAAAGATTTATTATTATCATTATCATTATTATTATTTTCTTCCAGATACTTCTGGATGCCAAGAGTTGCTTGAAAGGGGATCAAATGCCTTGGAATAGCCAAAGTTGTGTGTTCCTCTTCCCTGTTTCTGGATTATAGAAGCAGCTATTCAGAGATGATCACTACTCTGCGTTGAGGAATTTGTTGTTGGAAAACCCCTCAATCCAAGTTTCAATGATTTTATTTTAAGCAGTGGATGAATGGGAATAGCTCTGTATAGCCTTTATTTTCTTTACAAAAAGATAACCTCATTGAGGTAGATACATCCTCACAATCAGCATGCCTCTTTACTGCCCCCAGACATGCCTTATGTAAAGTTTTCTCTTTGCTGGTTCAGTGTCAGGATATGAGAGTCTTCACATTCTGAATAGCTCCGTCTGGATCTGCCTTGTGCAACATGAAGTGGCCTTGTACTTGGGCGGCACTAATTTGATTGGAGAGAGAGAGAGCTTGCATAGCAAACTGCTCAGCCATTGCTGCTGGCTGGTCGGGGAAGAACCTCTGGAACATGCGTCCAAGCTGCCACTGGGAGCAGTGCCCCACATACTGCTTCAGATCAACCCGGCCAGGGCGAACCAGGGCTGGATCCAGCCTGAAAGGAACGAGAGGAAGGTCAATGGAACACCTTGGTACAAGTTCAGCTGGCAAACATGGCTTTCCTCAATGGACAAGGACATTAACACACAGGACACTTAGCACAATACTATACGATCTTGCTACACAGTCCTCCCTCCAAATCCAAATTACAAACAGGATTAAGAAACATTATCTCCCTTTTATTTAAAGTTTAATGTTGTGTATGTTTGGATGCTCAAGGTGGGTAACAATATGTTCTCACAAACAAAATGAAAAGAAACAGCATGAATTAAAAATAGAATCTCTATTTCTTTATCCCTAATTACACAAAACCAAGACAATTATGAATTATTACACTGGCAACACACATTTTGTTACCTCGAATGGCAGACCTGTTTCTGGATATACTTGACCAGCAGATTCCAGTTTTCCCCTATCAGCTCTAGTTTTCCAGATATAGAACTTATGTCATCTACCAGTCTGCTGGCCTGTAGAAAACCATGATAACCATATCTAAGAAACTAGAGGTGATGTGGTTTATCCTATGGAATCTTCTGAATCCGTACCCCAAATAGGCCTAAAAATGAATTTATATTGGGCTGTTATCTAAGGATGCAGCTTTTGAACAAGCTTGCAAATAACTGCCCCAATAGCTTAGTTTAACTTAGCCATTTTGTTCCTCTTCCTCCAATATCACTGTACTGTTTCCCCTGATATGTTACCCATTCACGGCCTCAATAAATAATAATAAGAAGAAATCAACATATAGATCTCATTTGCTATGTCATACTATGCCTTTGTGTCAATAAAATAATAATAACAACAACTTTATTCTTGTACCCCGCCTTTATCTCCCCAAAGGGACTCGAGGTGGCTTTCATGGGGCCAAGCCCAAGTAAACACGGCAAACTTATCAGCCATAATTCCTTGCCCACAAAACATAGTGCTCACTAACAAGCATTATACCAGCTTTGACTGGCTTAAATTTAAATTATTTTCATTCTGTCAGCATAACGCTTTTTTTGTTTTAAACTCTACTACCATGCCATGCATGGCTCAAGCAGCGTTCCATGCTGGTAGTGGAGGTGGATACATTAAAGGGGAGCTAGAAAGCCATAAATGTAAAATAGATGGAAATTGGTTGGCAACACTATAGGGCTAGCAATGTTTGCCTCATTCACTGTCTCTGTTCTGTTATAGTAGTAGTTCTCAACCTGTGGGTCCCCAGATGTTTTGGCCTTCAACTCCCAGAAATCCTAACAGCTGGTAAACTGGCTGGGATTTCTGGGAGTTGTAGGCCAAAACACCTGGGGGCCCACAAGTTGAGAACCATAGTGTTATAGTGACTTTCACTTAACTTCTTATAAGGAGTGTAGTACTGCTCTTGGTTTTCAGTTCAATTCTAATATGAACCATTACAGTTGAGTTACAAGATTGACCACCCAAAGGAAATAATCCCCCCCCCCCCCCAGTGACAACTTCTCCCATTCTGTGCAACAATTCTGACCTGTCTACATAATTGGTGGTCATAAATACTATCCTGGCTTCAGAGGAAGCAACACCATCCAACGCATTGAGAAGACCACTGAAAGTCAGGCGTCCCATGCCCTGGTATGCATTGGGATCTAAAAGGAAACACAGGACCAGAGAGGTTGCTGAGATACAGGTAAAGCAGAGGAATTACCACATAATAATAATAATAATAATAATAATTATTATTATTATTATTATTATTATTATTTATTTATTTCCTGCCTCTCCTTCAGTCTCAAGGCGGGGTACAGCATAGTTAACACAGCAAGGTAGAACAAAGCACTATTGAACATAACAAATATACACAGGTAAAATGAAACTTAAAATTTACCAATAAAATGAAAATTAAAATTCACAACTTAAAATTGATTGGGTAGGCCTGCTGGAAGAAATAGGTTTTATGTTGTGTCATTCCACAGGCTTGGGGTGACTGATGAAAAGGTCTCCTGGGTGACAGATGCCAGTCGGGTTCTGGACAGCTGGTGTAAACTCCCCCCAGAGGGTATAGACCTGAGAAAGGGTGACTCACACTCTACCTAGATTTACACAGGAGAGCAGGACAGACTTTGTTGGACTGCAACTCTCATCAGCCTTAGCACTGATAATGGCGATGAGAGTTGTAGTCCAATATTTAGAGCCCCAAACTCACAGCATGCCTAGTTAAAAACCTCCCAGTAGAAGAGAATTATGACCCAGATTGTAGCATCAAGCTGTAGAATTAGTGTCAATTTAGGTGGATTTACAATGGATTGCAGACGTAATGACACCAAAATGGGTAAAAGACAAGGAAGATTATGAAGTCGTCACAAAGGCCTATGTCTTCTTGCGGCAGACACAAGGTAAACAATCTAAAGTATCACCCATGCTCCTACATAGCACAAAAAACAAAACAAAACAAATAGTGTCTGAAAAGAGTGAATCAGTGCCAGAAAGAGCTGATCTTTTTTTCTCTTTTATATATTTTCTTTTCTCCTCTTCTGCCTCCCTTTCTCCGTCACCTGTTTGAAGGCTGACAGGGGAGGGACAGCACCTTCTTGCCGAAGTCTGAGGCCAAAGGTCATATAAAATTAGACATTTGCCCACCTTTAAGTCAGAATAATAGAAACACAGATTTGGCAGAGATTATAAATGACCTCAAGTCTATGCAAGAAGGCACAAAGAAAGCACTCTCCAAAATCTCCAAAGCCTGCAGTTAGGGAAAAGCTGATCCTGGAGAGCATTTCATACTGCCAAAATGCTTTGTGAGATAAATACCCAAAACCCTGTAGAGATGTTCAATGTGTTGTCAAAAGCGTTCATGGCCGGAATCACTGGGTTGCTGTGAGTTTTCCGGGCTGTATGGCCATGTTCCAGAAGCATTCACTCCTGAAGTTTCACCCACATCTATGGCAGACATCCTGAGAGGTTGCCTCAAACAGACAAGAGTTCTTTCTCCCAACCAAACTTTCCCACTTACCTAGTTTCCAACAGACCTCACAACCTCTGAGGATGCCTGCCATGGATGTGGATGAAATATCAGGATAAAATGCTTCTGAAACATGACCATACAGCGCAGAAAACTCACAGCAACCCACTGAAAACCTTGCTTGGCTGGAGGAAGCAGAAAAGGACAGCTTGGAATCACAGTGGGGAAGGAGCCCGTTTGCCCACCACTCACTTTCAGCGGCAAGATCCCGACCAACAAAGGCAGCATCTACATCTTCCAGGAGGATAATGCTTTGCTGAGGAGCTACGCTCAGCAAATGGTTGAGACGATCATCTGAGAGGCTGCGATCACTCAGGCTCAGGAGACAGATGCTGTACTGCAATTCCCCAGCCAAAGCTGTGCTGTGAATAGCAGAGAACAATGTTTTAGTGCAATATTTAAAAAGGTAAATGACAGCCAAATGCAGAGAGATGGACAGCATTTAATTGTACACGGGCAGGCCTAGGAATCACATTTAGCTTTTGCTATTAATTAGCACTCTCAGACACACTGCTGAGAGCAACAGAATATGTTCATCTCATTTTGGCAGGAATGCAAAGGAGTACAAAGGATGAAATCAAAAGCAGAGGAAAATGATAGTATATTGTGACAGAAAGAATGACAGGGACAGAAGGAGAAACACTGAAAAGAGTGATGCAGCCACAGGTTGTTTCAGAATCAAACCAGATGCAATAATGGTTGTTCCATACAATTATCTCATTTATGTAGGGAAAGAGATGCATAAATCTGATTTTAATAACAAAAGGTTTAGAATCCTTACAAAGACAAACAAATCTATCATTGCGGCAGAAATGTTCAAAGTCTAAATAATCATGTTCTTTTGGGCCTCATGCTCTAGTGGTACAAATTGTTAAGGATTGTATATGATGTTAAATAGAAGTTCTTACGTCCACCTGTGAACCAAAGTCACCCTGCAGGGTAATGATGTGCCACTCAGCTTTGTAGAACAATTAACAGGAACTTTACTGACTTCAAAATGATCAGACAGAGCAATAATATTTACAAAAGTCTCCCTGATTGCTTAGAGAACAGTAGAAATAAATAGTCCTTTTAAAGTCCATAAAATTGCCTCAATGCCTTAGAAATAACAGGGCTACTGAGAGCCGGCAGCCATCTTCTCGTGGCTGTTTCCCGTCAGCATACACACACACACTCCGAGGTAAAACCTGCTCAAACCGGTTCCCCAATAGCATGGCAGAGAAATTGACCAATCAGATTCCTAGCTGTTCGCAGGCTCAGCCAACCAGCTTCTTACATGTACTTCTCCAGTTAACACATCTATAATGGTGTCTTTGAAAACCACAACACAAATTACCCTTTTCACTATAACACTGCATGTTTTACCTTGACACTTTCTAGACACTTTCTTGAAATGTTACTGGTTCTGCCATAAGCTCTTCAGATGACACAATATTGGCTTTACAGGCTAGTCCACAAGAATTATTTCAACATAGCAAATTCTAAGAAAGTGCAAGTAAATGGCTCAGATATTTCAACTCCAGATTTGCATCTTCATGTATGGATAAGGCTTTGAATGAGAATACATTCAGATGTTTGAAACACATGAACACTTTCATTGTAAGGGCCATGAATGAAGATATTGGATCAGCTACTTCTCATTCACCGTGCTTTGTGGTAGAAAAATTATACTGTTTTCAGCCTGACAAACTGTTCTGTTTTTGAGCCTACCTCTGCAATAGGCCATTATCCCTCCAGTTGTACATTGTGCTTCACTGAAGCATCTGGCAATGTGAACTCATTTTGGGAGGAGAAAGAAACGCTTTGGGGACTAGTTTTATGAGTGGAAAGCCAAGGGTGTCTACTCACATGAAACTGCTTTTTCCACAGCCTGGGGGCCCATACAGCAAATACCCTCTCCGATAGGGGATTCCTACGGATGAAGAGATTAATCAGAGAGCAGAACATATAGCCAGCCAATTTCCTGGCAGTCTAGCTTAACTCTTGTCCGTCCTCCAGAATGCAAATACTTTTTTATACAAGCCAGCTTTTTTTTAATGATTATTGGTTTGCAGGGAATCCTTTTTATTTTATGTGTGTGTGTTTTTTTTAATTCTGATGTTTTTTGCAGTGATATTACACTTTAAAAAACCAATGGTGTTTTAAATATAATACTGTACTGTGATTTACCTTGCTTATTATCAGGTTTTCAGCTTTATCTTGTTTTAGCCTTTTTGTAAGTTACCTTGGGTCTCATGCTGGGGGATAGGTGGGATAATAAACAAACAAACAAATAAAACCTGAGCTATCATCAATACCATCTATGACTGTTGGAGATAGCAACCTTCCAAGCCTTTCACTACTGATTTGTTAATGTATATGTTTACTAACCTGTATTCTATGTGTATGTTGATTTGCCAGTTTCACTTACCTCTTTGGTGTGGGAGGGGTTATAGACATGTGACTGTACTGAGCATATTCAGATGCAGGATTCCATTTTGTATTCAGTTTGCATCACACCTCAGTGGAGGTGGAAACATGTTGCTGTTTGGACTTCCAGAGAGAAGTATGCTTTATGACTTCAATGAATACAGTAAGACTTTGGACTTTCCTAAGACTACTTTTAGACTATGGACTATTGACTAAGAATGATAACCTGTGTTCTTAATATAGAGAAGCTATGTCCTTCCTATAACTGAACTTTAATAAGAAATGTGCTTGTATGGTGAACTAATACAAGAAGTCTTTTTTTAAAAAAAAATCTCTGAGTGCATATTTTAACGAAGAGGTTTCAAGGGAGTGTATATCTTTTGGTCAAATTCTGCTTCTGCTTCCACTGTGGGAGGCCAAGGGAAATCACATTTGGGTAGGTTCCAATGCTCAAGGACTTTGATTGTAAGTGCTGCAGAGAAGCATACACAGAAAAGATGGGCTGCAAACAGGCCAATGTGTAGATTAGGGCTGCCATGGCCAAACAATGCAAAGGAGGACTAAAGCACATCATAACAGCTGTAAGCAGCCCAAATAAAAAATAATTATAGTAACTTAAAAGTCCTGCAATGGGATAAAACAAAGATCGGGTCCTTGGACTGAATGGCACAGAGATCAGAATGAAAAACAAAAGCAGTATTTCTCACCTGCTGAATGGGATTATACTAGTTCTATACTTAGTGAGACTTTTAACCCACAAAGAAAAACTCAGGAGCCTATGGTTGGCCATGACAAAGGCACTCACCTCGATCAATGTACCACTTGGGGTTGCCAATGAACTCCTTCACATCCTGCACAATCCTCTCTGACACCCCTTCCTCAAGGACCACGGAGGTGAGGGGCCGCCGGCGTCGTGGGAAACCAAATGGCCGCCATTCTGCACCCATGGCTGTGTACATGACTGTCTTCCCTTCTTGTTGCCTGAGAGCCAATTCCTTAGCTGAAGAGAAAAAGAGAAAGACTTGTGGGGCAAAAAACTAACCTGAACATTTGCACAGGAATGAGAAAGTGGATAGAATGAAGAGGGAATGATTGTACAATGTGAAATACAAGCCAGAGGAACAGCACTTAGGAAAGCCTGCCTTGTTTGGAATAAACACTCATGCCAGGTTGCTATTGTACCTTCCTGCAAGATGTTGAAGAAAATCTCTCGCTTATTGCCAACCGCTGTGAAAGTGACAGACTCCCAGGGGGTGCCTGTATGCAGGTCAATCATTTGTTTCTCCCTGTTCCGTTCTATCCGGATCCACTTCCTTTGATACCTAAAAAGAGAACAGCAAATGCTTGAGCATGAAGTAGAACTGGTGGGAGAGAGACAACTAGACAACCTGAGATACAGCTTCATTGTACCATGTGGGCTAGCTTTTTCACCCTTACATCTTTTATAGAAATCTTCTTCATGTCAGCATGCCAACATTGGTCTGTAACAAAGGACTGATCCAACATGTTTTATCTATTGCCCCACTGCTGTATGCAAGTTTGAGAATATTTATTTTCTCAAGATTACTTTGCCCACTTTTAGATGAGTCCCACCTCCTACTTAACCTCATACAATAGTGAACAGCTTTCAGTAGGACCCCCAATCTTTTGGAGAGTTAATTTTAGAAGAGCATCAGTCGAGAGAAAAGCAAAAACTGGCTGTACAAGCTGCTTCCAATTTATATTACCACAGTATTATAGAAATTAGGTTAGATACAAAGGTCACATGTAATGTTTCAAACATGTATGGCTTATCTTTCCTCTACAAATAAAAACCCTCATGGCAAATAAGATGATTAATAACAGCAGCACACAGAAACAGGGGCAGTATTAATTCAGCATACTTCTGGAATTATTGTTTGATTGCAGCCTTACTCATCTAATAAGTTGACTCTAACAGCCAGAACTGATAACTGTTAGCCTTCTAAAAAGTGAAGAACTACTTTACCATGATGTTTTACCACTGGTCAGGGTGGATAGGGTTGATATGATCTAGAAATTTAACAGCACTGAAGTACTGTTATGTCTCCATCCAGGGTAAGCAAAATATTTATGTTGCTCTGATTCCAGCTTGGTAACATAATTTGGCATGCATACATTGATTTACAGCTGCAGAAACATGTAACAGATGGCCTTTTTTGGAATTTAAGGACCTGCTAATTGTCCTTTGATATTCAACCAATGTGATATAGTAGTTTGAGTATTCAGTTCCCTGGTTGGCCATGGAAACCCACTGGGTGACCTTGGGCAAGTCACACACTCTCAGTCCCAGAAAATCCCAAGATAGATTCACCTTAGGGTCACCACACAACAACATATTCAACCTTCTTTTGTACAATATATGATTCATTATGGATGCACAATGATAAGCACCCATGTTATTGCTCACATAGCTAAGTTTTGTTGTTATTATATTTGATCTCTGCACATGTTGCGGCTACAGCACCTGTATCTGTTTCTCCTATAACGGGGTTGGACAACTGCTGAGGGCTGGTGAGAAGGGACCATTGAGAATTTTGGAGAAAATACATTTTTGCCCATGGGTCCTTTCCAACTCTTAATTCTAATTGTTAGAAGTAGAAGTCTGAATTCATTGCTGTTAACAACACCAGATTTGTGAACATCCCAGAAGGAAATTGATGAACTCTCATGAAGGCAGTGGTTGCAGCTGTGTCAATCTGTCACTATTCATGCAAGTCACTCCATTTCCAGTTCTATGAATTAGGAATTTACTATAACTCTGATAGCAGCAGTGAAGATCTCGACCACATTGTTCTTGTTCTTGGCTGTGGTTTTAGGGAACAGCTGATGATAATAACAAGTACTGGATTGTCAAAAACAGTTGGAGTAACAATGGTGATATCCTCATGGCTAAAGACAAAGACAACCACTTATGTTTAATTCTATTTAAATATTTGCATGCTATGGATTTAAAATTGTATTGTCTTTTAATGCTGTGAGCCGCTTTGCATCTTGATCAAGAGATAAAAGTGGGGTATAAATAATAATAATACATTTAAACTTTAATATGAATTTCTGTGTTTAATACTTCCCTATCCTGTCAGAGAGAATATTTCAGTAACTATTTTCTTTATTGTATTTGTCTTACATACAGAACCATTTTGCTAGAATCTTTGTGGGTGAACAAGAAGATCCTGGGTCTTTTCTCATTTCTTCCCCCATTGCTTCTTCCTTACATTACTTCTATCACTTCCAAAGACACTACATCACCGCACTTACCAAATGAAGTGGTTCCCCGGGCTGGGGATAAAATCAAACTTGGTACTGACACGACCACTCTCATGCTGCAGGTATGAAGTCTCCACACTTAAGTGCTGCGTGTGCTTGGCATGGTGAGAGATCCAGTTCAGCAGCCAGTGGTAGCTCTTGTCCTTACTTGGCACCTCCAGAGTGATCATGCAATGCCGCCTAAAGGCCACCATCCCCAATTGGGCTCCCTTCCGGGCCAGGGCCAGGGCCGTGCCGACACCAACCAAGCCAAAGCCTGCCCCAAAGTATGGGTTGTCTTTCAGAGTCACAACAAAGTCAGAAAAGGGCATGGTTGTGGCTGGAGTGAGGAAAAGACTCTAATGTTAAATGTTTGCTTCTTGTGCCATTTCTTCTATACAGCATAGCACAGCCTTGATATCAAGAGAGAAAGAAGACAAATATATTACGAAAAGTCACAGACAAATCAAACAGTTCTAGGTAGTACATGTCTTGCTCATATAACTGCTTAATCCAGAAATGGCAACATATTAATGTGTTTGTCACTAGTTTCTCCCAGTTAATTTTACCTATTTGGTAGAAAATCCTGACACAGTACTCCAAGAGAGCTAAAGTACAAGTGACAGGTGCTGGATCTACACTGCAATATAATGCAATGTATAACTAGACAGATATAATGCAGTTTAGTGCAGTGCTTTTTAAACTATGACCAAAGTGTGGGACTGTTAGGCACAATGAGTCCCCATGGGGAGAAAGGTGTTGTATAAATAAAGTTAGTTTCTGTTGTTGTTGTTGTTGTTATTATTATTATTATGTGGCAGTATAAATACACCCCAAGACTCAAACCTAATTTTTGGTTTAAATTTGAACAGATCCACTGAATAAATGAGAACTTTGTAACTCGACTCATAGTCAAAAACTTTCCAATCTCCCTCCAGGTCTTTTTCAGCCACGGTACTCCAGGAGGCCTATTGCTACAAAAACTATTTTAAAGTATTTTTAATTGTAGATGCAGGGAGCTTTGAAATTATCGAACAGAAGCTCTCTGAAGCTTTAGGTGCTCTTACTGCCTATTACAGGGAAAACCAGCTGATCCCTAATCCATCTAAAATGCAGATGTGTGCTTTTCACCTTAAGAACAAGCATCTTGAGCTCTGAGGATTACCTGGGAAGGAATCCTACTAGACCATTGCAGCACACCAAAATACTTGGGAGTTACCCTGGACCGTGCTCTGACTTACAAGAAGCACTGCATGACTATCAAGCAAAAAGTGGGTGCTAGAAATAACATCATACGAAAGCTGTTTAGAACAACCTGGGAATCACAACCAGACACAGTAAAGAAATCTGCCCTTGCGCCTGGCTACTCTGCTGCTGAATACGCATGCCCAGTGTGGAATATATCTCACCACATTAAAACAGTGGATGTGGTTCTTAATGCGACATGCCACATTACCAAAGGATGTTTACGCTCCACACAATACTGTTTAGCCAGCATTGCACCACCTGACATCAGCCGGAAAGTAGCAGCAAGCAATGGAAGTATCAATGCATTGACATCTTTGGCCCATCTCCTGTTCAGATATCAGCTAACATGCAAACATTTTAAATCAAGAAATAGTTTTCTAAGATCTACAGAGATACTTGCAGGAACACCCCAGCAAGTGAGAGTCCAAAAGTGTCAGACTAAAACCCGGAACCTCAATCAGTGGCTGACGCCGGATGACAGACTCCCTTCTGGGCACACAGAAGACTAGGCAACTTAAAAGGTACTGAACAGACTGCTCTCTGGCACCACGAGGTGCAGAGCCAACCTTAAGAAATGGGGCCTCGAAGTGGAGTCCATGACATGCGAGTGCGGAGAAGAGCAAACCACAGACCACCTATTACAATACAGCTTGAGCCCTGCCACATGCACTATGGAGGATCTTCTTATAGCAACACCAGAGGCACTCCAAATAGCCAGTTTCTTGTCAAAGGACATTTAGTATCATGCCAAGTTTTTCTTAACTTTGTTTGCATTTTCAAATACAATACAACTTGTACCTTTCGTTCGCTTCTGACATGATAAATAAATATTGTAGATGTACATATACTTTTTTTTAATGAAGGGAAATTCAGGAAAAGTCAATCCCCTACAGCTTCAATGCATTATTTTGTATGTTGCAGAATGAAGATGGTGGAAGCTCCTTCCTTGGAAACTTTGAAACAGAGGCTGGATGGCCATCTGTCAGGGATACTTTGATTGTGTTTTTCCTGCATGGCAGGAGGTTGGACTAGATGGCCCATGTGGTCTCTTCCAACTCTATTATTCTATGATTCTAAAATGGGTGGAGATGCAGTGGAGTTCCACCTGAGCAGTACTAGATTAATACGAGATTAATTCGAACAGCCGCGTCCCCACGCAATAGGAAGCCCTCGCTCACCTCCTTGCCATCGCCTCTCTGGCCAAGCTGCCTCTATGGCTAACTATGCCCTAGACCAGAAACAAGTGCCTCCGTATCGATTCCTGTGAGATACAGCTGACACCCTTCATAGAAGCGCCCTCCTCTAGCCGTCCAGGTCCTGCAGGGTTCTTTAGACTTCAACTCCCAGAAGCCTTAGCCACTTTGGTCCACGCTCAGCGTTTCTGGGAATTGAAGTCCAGAATACTTTGAGGCGCCGGGAAATGGGAAGCCGCTTCCGTTGTGTTACGGGAAGTGACGACAAAGAGCGCTGCTCTGTCGCGGTTTTCTTTCTGAGTCTCAGATACGAGGATTCCAGAGCGGCCCGCGGTTTCCCTGGACCATGGAGTTGCTCAAGGGGAGAGCGGCACGGGGAGGGAAGGAGCCGAGCGGAAGTGAAGGAGCGGAGAGGCCGAGCTGAGGTGAGGGAAAGGAGCGAGAGGCCACCGGGAGTGAGGCCACGCGAAGGCGGAGCTGGGCCTCGGCGAGAACAGCCGCTGTGGACTCGCGGGAATTATAGTTTTGCAAGGTCTCCAGCCTCCTCCGGCCAAGAGCGCTGGGCCTCACCAAACTACAGCTCCCGAGATTCCATAGCAGTGAGCCAGGCAGGTCAAGCGGTGCCGGGCTTCATTCCTTCCGCACTGGGGGAGTGTTTCCAATCTCTGGACCGCCAGGTGTTTTGGACTTCGGGTTCCAGAATCTCCGACCATTGGCCAAAAACCTAGAAAACCAACGTTTGGGAATCGTTGGCCCCGGAGGTGGAATGTAGGCTGAGAACGGAGAAAGACTGCTACAGCAGAGTGTTTCCCTTTGCAGCAGCTGGTGGGATATATGTAGATATTGCGTTGCTGTATGGTCACGTTCCAGAAATATTCTCTCCTGACGTTTCGCCCACATCTATGGCAGGCATCCTCAGAGTTTGCGAGGTCTGTTGGAAACTTGACAAGAGAGGTTTATATATCTGTGGAATGTCCAGGGTGGGAGAAAGAACTCATGTCTGTTTGAGGCAGGTGTGAATGTTGCAGTTGGCCAACTTGATTAGCATTTAATGGCCTTGCAGCTTCAAAGCCCGGCTGCTTCCTGTCTGGGGGAATCCTTTGTTGGGAGATGTTAACTGGCCCTGATTTTTTCCTTATCTGAAAAATATAGCATTGTTGGATTTTCTTGGTGGGTCTGTAGATAGTTTGTAGGTTGTGTTTCTTCATCAGCTTTCCTATGTGGTCAGTGATTCCCTTGGTGTATGGTAAGAACACTTTTCATCTGGGTGGATCTTTGTCTTTATTCTCTTGGCTTGCTCTTGGTCTTTCAGCTCTTCTGATGTCTGTGGTGGAGTCTCCATTGGCCTGTAGAGCCCAGTTTATGTGATTCAGTTCCTCCAAAGTGAAGAGTTCTTTCTCTCACCCTGGACATTCCACAGATATATAAACCCCACTTGCCTAGTTTCCAACTGACTTCACAACCTCTGAGGTTGCTTGCTGTAGATGTGGGTGAAATGTCTGGAGTAATGCTTCTGGAACATGGCCATACAGTCTGAAAAACTCACAGCAACCCAGTGATTCCGGCCATGAAAACGTTCAACAACACATATGTAGTTTTTATTTTTTCCTGTATTTCTTCAGTGATAAGACACAGTCCCCCCCCCCCCATATAAACATCTCTCAAAATGGGATGAGTCTTTAGAATTGCAAGCGTCTCTAGTTATTTTTGTTTTTGTTGTTACTACTGAAATTAGGGCGCAGCTTACAATCAACAGCACACTACAAGTGAAGAGATACAGCATTAATAGTAACCGCAAAGGAGTTTGCATACCTTTCATGGAGTCATTTCTATTCATTTGTCCTTTACGGTATGACCTCCATATCAGTGAAGGATATGTTCTGAGATCCCCCATTAATATCTAAAACCATGGAAAATGATAAAGCCTCTATTTTGATTGTACTTAGCCCAGAGGCATCCTATAGCATCACAATGGAGGACCTCACAGACTCCAACCAGTAATATCAAGGAGAAAAAGCAGCCACCATGCAGTAATTTGGCCTCTGCTGCCAATCCCCAGCCTTTCCAAGCAGCGTTTGGTTCCGTGTTTTTCCTGGGTTGTTCGGCTTCCCACAAAAAAATAAATAAATAAATAAAAAATGCAGAGAAGAAAGCCCAGCTGCATTTGTTTTTCTGCTTTCCTGGAATGAAACAGATGGGCCTGCAAAACACCACTAAATCCTCTAAGTCAAGCCGTTTGTTTTTCTTCCCCTCCGTAGAAGCAGCTGGGCAGAAAAACAAAAGGGAGCTTAGAGCAGGCATGGGCAAACTTCAGCCCTCCAGGTATTTTAGACTTCAACTCCAAAAATTCCTAACTAGTGAAGGCAGTGGATAGAAATTGCTTATTCTCCTTAGAGCTATTGGCTGGGGCCTGAAAAGTCCTCCAGAGTGATGCTATAGTATGCTTCTTGGTGTAGTTAATGCAGTTTGACACCACTTTAACTGCTATGGCTCAGTACAGGCCTCATCATGTGTTTCCGGTCTCCCTCAGTCTCACCGTGGTTGCAGTTCCTATGTAGGGTAGCAGCAGAGATGGCACTAAATACCAAAGTAGAGGACTGACTTTACCGGATCATTCCTACTGGCCTTTCTGGCCGGTATTGTTAGGACATTTAAGTCAATGCATTGGGAGGATTAAAGGTTCCTCATCCCAATTTTAAACTTCACTTCTTTCTGTCATTGGATAACATATCATATTTGCATCCTTTCTTAGTCTTGCCTAGGAGTGGGCAAGTGTGGGACACTAATCTACATTATCCTGACCCCCCCTCCCAGAACTAAGCAATTAGAGGGTATTTTGGATAATTTGGGGAAGGGGTGCTCCAAACATTGTGTTAAAGTCCTCTACATCTCCTAATGACCTTTTGTGGAAAAATGATCAGAAATTGCCTGGTAGGAGGGGGGCACATGTGTCAGACATTGCTGCTCAATGACAGTTAATATCCAACATTTACAGCTTAGCTTTTATATATTTTTGCTGAAGAAACCTGATTTAATTCTCGCTTCCTTCCCTTCAGAAAACCAACAATAGCACCTTCATTTATTTTTGACAGGAGCTGTGCCTCTTTGTGTCATAATGCAAGACCATAGTGATAAGCGATGAGCAGAGCAACAATAGCAGCAGCGTTTGTGAAAGAAGACAGAATGAATGCTCTTTGTCAGGAGCTGTTGTTACCTGGCCCCACAGTGACAGGAAATGAAGACAGCCACGGTGTCTCTGGGGTGGACTTAGCGGTGGAGCAGAATTTGCTCTTAACAGAAACATCTGTGGTAGGGACAGAGACATCTGGTGTTGAAATATTTGTAGAAGACATGACTGACACTATGTCCCTCAGCAATCCTGACAGCACTACAGGTATGTTATGTTTTCGTCAGGCCATCATATCTATGTAAGATTTAAGCGTGCTGCAGTTGTCCTTGCTGTGCTTTTTGCAAATCAAGACTAGTTAAGGACTTGCTTAGAATCTTTGAACATGGCATGAGAGGCAGGAAAAAAGTAGTTTGACCTTACTGCACTTGATCCTTTTTAATCTATTAGCTGGAAACAGATTTCTGCCAACTTTTTCTTCTGCCCTTTCAGGAGACTGTAGGGAGATGGGATGGTGCACTTTGCAGGGACAGGCGATAGGACTAGTGGAGCAATGACCAATCCTGTATGCCTGGTTCTCAAAGTTGACACTGCAGTGGATGAGACTGCAGAGACTGACATAATAGTAACATGTGGGAAATTGTGTAGATATTGCAGTGCTACAAAGAATCCAGTCTGCCCTTTACTTTCACGGGGGTTAGTTATGCAAGACCCCCACTAAAATGGAAAAATGTGAATCTCTTAAGCACCCCTCCAAATATTTAACAAGCTTGCTGGCTCTAAGAACCTAAAACTTCCTGATGTATATGTTCCTGCACTCACAGGGGTGTGCAGTGGCACTGAGTGAAAGAAACTCTGCTATGCCACCCTGGCCTCCCTTCTCCCCCCCCCCTCCCTCATCTGCTAACTGTGCCATTTAAGCCACCATCACTACAGCTTCACTCACCTTTTTGCAGGCAGGTGCCCAAACCAATCAGTTGTTTGCTTTTCTGTTTCGCTTGGGAAGCAGTATGACATGGGCAAATCACACAACCAAATGCTGGCTGGCCATCTTGCCCTGTAGTTCTGTGTTTTGCCCAGGCAAACTGGGGACTGGTAGTTACTGCGATCATGGTGGCCTTTTTATCCCAGTTAGCAGGCAGGCAAGCAAAAGTGGGTTCCAACTCTGCTGCTGCCATATGTTTTTTAATGGCCTCATCACATGTTTGCAGTTTTCTTCAGTTTCACTATGTAGGGCAGCAGCAGAGATGGCACCAAATAATTTGTGGATAACCAAATTTGTGAAACCCGTGAAAACATGTACAGTATGACTAATTTGTAGCAATGAGGTGGTGAAGGAATTTGAGAGGTAGACAATGTTTGCAATTTCATTCCAGTGGGTTCTGCCAGTATGTGTATCCCCAAGTATGTGCAACCAGAACCTGGAAGTGTAACAATCAGAAGTGGTTTTTAAAAACAACTAGTTTCTTGAATATTTTTACATACTCCTTATTTTAGCATGAAACTGCTATTTGTAAAAACAATGCATCACCAAATATTCTTATAGGATTTATTCACAGCTTGTGGGCTGCATTTTACATGTGTCTCCCAGGACCGAATAGCAAGCATTTTTGAAATTAATTTATGGTCTTTCTGCTTTTATCTGAATCAAAATGATCTTTCTCTGGGAAAACATGTGTTTTTATTGTTCTAAGCCTCTCTGGTTGGGCAGGCCTGTTTCACCTAAAAGGTTCGCCATCACTAGTCTAGAGACTTGAGGCCAGTTTTGTTTTCTGGATTGTTTAGTGTTGTTGTTGTTATTGTTTTTAAATAAACCATGCGTTTTTCTTGCAGAAGTCTTGGTTAAAGTTGTAGAACTATATTTCTGTGAACGATGTGGGCAGAGCTTTTCTGACCCCAGCCTGCTTTCTCAACATCAGTGTGTTGAGATTTCCAGAGAACAACTTGCAAGCATCCCTCAGCTCCAAGGATTACCAGTAGCCCTTACAAGCCAGGCTTTGGCTGTTGCTGGAGAGCAACCAACTGTCATTCACTCCCCACTAGATGACAGTAGGCAAGATGTAGACCTCTTCCCTGAGCCCCTCCTGTGCCCAGTTTGCCGGTTAGAGTTTTCCCTGCCTTCCGAACTGAAGGGACACTTTAAGGATCATCACAAACACCAGGCTGCACACGACTGCCCTGTGGAGGACTGTCACTTCAGCTCAGAGGATCGAAAGAAGCTTCGGGGACACCTGCGGTGTACCCATCAGATCTCTCCCATTGCCTGTACCTATCGTGGTTGCCCCACACTGTTCCAGAATCGAGATGACATGGAACTTCATCGCAGGAGCCACTTCCCATTCCACTGTGGCCACTGCAACTTCATCAGTGCTAGCACAAAGCAGTTTGGGCTGCACAGACATAGCCACCTGCTGGAAGAAGCAACTGCAGCACTGCAGGAAACAAGAGCAGGATCCGAGAGCAATGAATGTAGCTTAACTGCTGTAGCGGGAGAGGAATTGACTGACCATCTCCTTCTGAACTCAGGTACTATTTGTTTAGTTCATTTAAAGTAATTTATGTCAGCTGCTGGCTCACAAGAGCTCCCAAGGCGATGAGCCAAAGAAACATGATTTTTGGATCATGTGATTCTAATATTTATATTAGGATGTTTTAATGCTTGTTTTAGTGTTTAAATGTTTTGTATGCATATCCTTAATGGTTTTAATGATTTCAATTTATAGCTATATATTTAGTGTTTAGTTATTATGATTTTTTATTATATGTATGTTGGCACTGAATTTCTGTCATTAATATGTTGTAACCTGCCTTGAGTCCCCCTAGGGGTGAGAAAGGCAGTATATAAATATAGTAAATACTGTAAGTAAATAAATAAAACAAATTGAAACAATACAAAGAGCAAACATTTTTAAACACTCAAACATTATTGGCAGTGCTCTAAAAGCAATACCAGAATCCACTTAACATAGCAACTTCAAACACTGAATGAGATGCAGAAAAGCTCTGTTTTGGTTGCCTGCCAGAAGCTTGAAAAAGACGGGCCCAGAGAGAACATGCTTTGAGGTGGAAGGATAGACAAGGCTGGGAACACTGTAGAGTGCCACTAGTCAACAAATGCCCTGAATATTTGAATTATTTTTTCCCTAAAATTGAAGCTTCAAAAATGGGATGTGCCTTACATTCAGTGGCACCTTAGATTTAGTGAAATATGGTATAATAATTCTAATAGAAGGAGGAGAAGCAGCAGCACCTGGAATGCCTCACTATTGGCATTTCTAGGCATCAAAGTACAAAACCCTGGAGGTCTTGTGAAGAAATAAGCTTTGAATCTAGACAATATCAGAGGCATCTAGTATCTAAATAATGTATTGATGTCTAAAAGTGTATTTTAATTAACTAAAATCTTTTAAACAAAAAAAAAACCCAGAGATGCATACCCCTGGATCTCTTTAATGTGCATGCCAAATGTCAGGTTCTGGAGACAGACAAAACATACCCACACTTTTATCAGTATTGATTTATAGAAATGGCAGCTTGGAGAATTGATTATTCTCTTGAGGTGAACAAAATTGATTTGAGGCACATTTCCTAAGGTTTCCTTTTCTTTCCTCCACACTAAGCTGAGGGACTCTTAATTTGTTGTTGTTATAGGAGATGTGGCTGAGTACTCCAAAAGCTTGTTCAAGACCCACATGTGTCCAGAGTGTAAGCGTTGTTTTAAGAAGCGGACGCACCTGTTGGAGCACCTTCATCTCCACTTCCCTGACCCAAGGCTGCAGTGCCCAAACTGTCAGAAATTCTTCACTAGCAAGAGCAAGCTAAAGATCCATATGATGCGTGAGGCTGGAGAGAAAGCTCATTGCTGCCCGCTCTGCCACTACAGCTCTGTGGAGAAAAATGCCCTAAACCGTCACATGGCCAGTATGCATGAGGACATCTCTAACTTTTATTCGGATGTCTATTCTTGTCCAGTGTGCAAAGAGACATTTAAGATGAGCCAGGCCCTTAAGGAGCATCTGAAGACTCACAAAGCTGAGCCCAAGCAACTGAGCTGCTTCCAGACTGGCTGCAACTACAGCTCCCAGGACCGCAAGGAGTTCCTCCGTCATGTCAAGGAGGCCCATGACATTAGAGCCGTGGAATGCACGTACTATGCCTGCTCTCAGCTCTTCCCCACTGCAGAGATCATGGAAGAGCATCGCAAGACGCACTATGCCTTCCATTGCCAGCACTGTGATTTTATTTGTTCGAATAAGTATGTCTTCCGCAAGCATAAGAAGCAAGGCCACTCAGGAAGTGAACAGCTCAAGTGCAGCTTCTGCCCTTTTGCCACATTCAACTCGGTGCAGTTTCAGGACCACATTAGTAAGATGCATGCCAGCGAGAAGATACACAAATGCACGGAATGCAACTTTGCCACTGCGCACAAGAGGGTTCTCATTCGGCACATGCTGCTTCATACAGGCAAGTGTTCTTCCCAGCTTGATGATCTCCAGAGAAGCTCTGAACCATATATACTTGTTTCCTTTGTGCTTTTGTTTTCTGCTCTCCTTTCATGTTTTGATAGTCATGTATTTGGTCCTGAAGAGAAAACTGCCCTTGCAATATAGCCTCGGTTTATTCCAGTCTTTGAACTTGATCCGTTCTTTAAACCAAAAGAATGCCTTTTCCTGTATAGGTCTGGCCAGTCAGTAATTTTTAATTGCATATTGCTTTTCTGTACCCATTCTTACTGTGCTTTTATATAAGAAGATATGGGACATTTCTAGCTGCCTACTAGTCTGGACTTTGAGAAAGGGAGGCTTCAAAAGTAGAACTTTCTTGATTCCTTGTTTTCTTAGCAAATGGAAGACAAAGTCGTGGCTCAATCTTCTTGGCCCTAAATGCAAGTAATCCTCAACCCATTAGACTTCATGAAGATTTTTCCTATATCATCCATATTTCTGCTAAACTTTGATTTTGTATTGAAAACCAGATTTGGGAAAATTGCTAGGTTTCCTAAATATACATTAACATTATAAATTGAGAGCTGGTTAAAGGTCCTTTCGATTTGGGTTAGCTAAAGAGGTCTTTAACTGTGGATGTGATGTAGTTGTCAATCCCTCTGCCATACCTCCTACCTTTCACTTCAGTCCTATTGCATTGAAAGTATCCCAAGTTTTATTTATTTGTTTGTTTATTTCATGTATATCCTAATTTTCTCACCTCTGAGGGGACTCAAAGTGTTTCCTAAGATAATCAATGGCAAAAATTCAATGCCTTACATATATAAACATTACATATCAAACAATAACAATAAATTAAAATCATTAAAATTATAAAACTAAAAACAGCAATCACATACACTATCATCAGCAATACGTTGCTACTGTAGTTTTTCTTTTGAGAGGCGAGTGTGCCCCCATGTGGACCAAAGAAGGAAAAGCTGGTGGGCTTGCATAACAAGTTTTGAACTGGTCAACAATCCCTAGCCTTCTTTTGCCAATTAGAGCAGGGAGGCAAATAGAGATCTGTGGTGTAGAACTTGGAAAAGCTATGAAACTGCAGTGTCCAGAATCTCATCCCCTCATCAAGCAGAGCCAGGGACTATGCTTGTGAGGAGTTTCTGGGAAATCAGCACCCAAAGTAACTTGTTCACTCTTTGGGTTCATGACTGCTAGGATGATTTTAAGTAGTCTTATTTCCCACTCAATTTATAATGCACATTCATCAAAAGGTAGTAGTACACTTGGCATGGCAAGTACGATTATTAAACCTTGCCCACTTGTGTCCTGTAGCAGTGTGATTTTCAATACATCAGTGTGTTCTGTGTAAAGAATTGCTATCACGAGTTTTGATATGTAGGCACTAAAGTAGGGCTTCATTTTAAATTCAACCTGCTAACCTTAAGGGACATGACAGGCAGAGCCAGCGATTCACATTTTCCTGTTTGTTCTGTAACTTCAGGAGAGAAGCCTCACAAGTGCCAGCTATGCGATTTCACATGTCGAGATGTGAGCTACCTTTCCAAACATATGCTGACTCATTCTGATGATAAGAACTACATGTGCACAGAGTGTGGCTATGTGACAAAGTGGAAGCACTACTTGAATGTCCACATGCGGAAGCACACTGGAGACCTCAGGTACAGAGTGACCTTCCCTTTTCAAACTTGTTTTCTGAATCACATTTGCCCAGCACAGGCTGGGAGATCATGGTTTTGGTACAAAACAGTTCACATGGAAAACTGAGCTTGTGCTTGGCCTGTGAAAATGGCTGGGGGTCAGAACTGGGGGTTCCTGTCTGACTGATGGCATGCTTGAGGGTTGAAAAGGAGAGCTGATTGAACTCATCCTTTTCATAAATTCAACGACAACAGTTATTGGTTCATAACCTTCACATGTGCCACAGATAAAGTGTAGATCAGTGGTTCTCAACCTGTGAGTCCCCAGGTGTTTTGGCCCACAACTCCCAGAAATCCTAGCCAGTTTACCAGCTGTTAGGATTTCTGGGAGCTGGAGGCCAAAACATCTGGGGACCCACAGGTTGAGAACCACTGGTGTAGATGAATTAGACTGACATGAAGCCATTGAGGATCAAAGTTTGTGAAGATCCATTTTGTAGAGCTCTGTGTTGATGTCTCATTTCCTTGTTTTAAGCCAGTGTTCACCAAGGCAACTTGGTATCAAAGAGAAAGAATCTGCCATTTATCCCCAATCTAAGCTAAAGAAAGTTCATTTTTTTGTACCGCAACTCCTGGGTTCCCCCAAAATGTTATGGTCATTTGTTAGGGAGCTCTGGCAGTTGTCCAAAAAAGTAACTTTTCTATGAACCCTTGGAGTTTAGAATCATAATTGAAATGATCATCCTGGTATTAGTGGTATTACTGGAAGTTTGTCAATACATTGATTGCCACAAAAATATTTCTGTCATGCACTCTGCAGATCATTATCTTGCAGGTTCTACTACAGAGTGATTCATCATCTGGTAGATGATTTGCTATGTGAAGTTGTGGAGGCTGACTATCTTAATGTGTTAGGCATTAAAAGGCAAAGTTGAGGCATTTGTAAAGATGTAATAAAAGCAGGATTGGTAAGGGTCATTTGGGAGCAAATCCTAAAAACTGTGACCATATGGATTGTGTTCCAGAACTTTGGGACTAATTGGGGAATTTAACCTGGGAAGATAGATCAGGGATTTGCCAGTCATTGGAACTCTTAAAATTCTACTGGGAAGCAAAAGTGAAAAGCATCCTAAAATCTGTGCTCTTCAATAATGGTGCACTCCTCATTGCTTTTGCCAGAGCAGCTGAAATGTTTAATGAATTAGAAGCAAATACACTTTCCACTCCTCAGCAGAATAAGTCCCCTAAACACGGAATTAAACTTTGCTAGAGGCCATAAACTGATGTTAGAACTATGGAGTTTGCCCCTGGAAAGTGTACTGTTAATTTATTCTTCAGGTTTTTTCCCCACATTTGCAAAATTTGGGGCAGAGAATTGTTGCCACAGGGCCGTTGGGTGATGCCTAAGAATAATTTTCCTTGTTGAAAGAGCTGTGCAAAGTTGTCCTGTGTGTTGATGTTTCTCATCATATGATCTGTCCAACTGCTCCTCTTGTGCCAGGTACCAGTGTAACCAGTGTCCGTACCGCTGCCATCGGGCTGACCAACTGAGCAGCCACAAGCTGCGGCACCAAGGCAAGTCCTTGATCTGCGAGGTGTGCGGCTTTGCTTGCAAACGGAAGTATGAGCTCCAGAAACACAAGAAGACAAAGCATTCCCAGGATTACCAGTCTCCCATCTTTCAGTGCCAGTACTGCAGCTATCAGACCAAATATAAGCAAGCCTTGCTCAACCATGAGAACTGCAAACACACCAAACAGAGGGAGTTCCGTTGTGCTCTGTGTCCTTACCGCACCTTCAGCAACACAAGTCTCTTTTTCCACAAGCGCAAGACCCATGGTTATGTACCTGGTGACAAGGGCTGGCAGGACAACTATGCCAGCAGGGAACTGGAGGTCAGTTCTGCTGAGGTGCTGCTCAGCTATAACCTTGCCATGACACTGCCTTCAGAACCCATGTCCCTGCCAATGAAAGAGCCATGGCAAGATAAAGACAAAGCTCTAGTTTTGGAGGCCCAGGAGGATAATTGCCACCAGGAGAGACTTATCACACCTCTATTTGGCAATGAAGGTGACACTGGGAGAGGAAGAGAAGAAGCTGTCAGACAGCAATACCCTTATAAGGCAGCTGGGGCCCCTTCAGAAGCATCCTGTCAGAGCTCTGGAGAGCCAGATAGTGTCAGTCAGGTAGCCCCCAGTTGCACTCTGCACTTGGAATCCCTATGTAATTCAGACTCCGCTGTGGTGCAGCTGACTGAGGAGATGCATTCAACTCTGCCTGATACTGGGGAGACTCTGAACTGCAGGGAGGTGAACCCTGACTATCAGGTGTTAGGCTCCAGGGACTCCCTTGTCTTGGCGGATAGTGAACCTGACCTTGAAGATATTCCCGACTTTGAGGAAGAGGCAGCGGTTCCTGGTGGTGGAGACTTGGAGTTGGAGAAAGATGTGGATTCCGGCACTGGTGAGAAGAGTACTCCACAGGACCTGAGGCATGCTAAGGCAAGGCAAAACTCTGAACCTCTGCAGGCGCCACCCAACTCTGAGGAGGAGTGCAGAGAACCACATGCTCAGGAGCTTTGTTCAGATGTGTTAAGGTCTGGTCCTAGTCCTGATACTTGCCTTGCTTCAGAAAATGCACTTTTCATCTGTGAAGAGAATTCTCAGTCAGAAACAGTTCTTAAAGCTCTAAGGAAGCAGGACAAGGAGGAAGCAGAAAGCCTGGTCCTGGAAGGAAGGGTACAGATGTTGGTGGTTCAGTCTGAGAGTCGAGTCTTCAAGTGTGAGAAATGTTCCTACATCACCAGGAAGGAGAAGTCTATGCTGATCCACTGCAGAGCTTGCTTCCAGGACAGGAAATGCCCCTTGATGTGCCAGGAGTGTGGGGCCATCTTCAAGCAGCAGAGAGGTCTGAATACCCATCTGCTTAAGAAATGTCCAGTCCTCATGAAGAAGAACAGTGGGAAAGCAGCCTGCTTAGATCAGACTACTTCTGGCCAGCCCAATGAGAAGAGCTTGGAAATAGCTGAGGCAAGGAAAAATGGAATAGGTGCCCTAGATGAGGCAGGAATGAGCAAGCTCCAAGAGGTTTCTCAGGAAATAGAACAGAAATCTATCAATGTGACCAGTCTGCTTCTTGACCATCAGACCAGAGCAACCAATTTGCATGGCAGGCAATCTCAAGATAATCCTGAAACAATGGTGGAAGAGCTGTTGCCAGAAGCTAATGAAGATCATGCTGTCTATCATTCAGAGAGATACTATTTGGAACAGGACAAGTTCCACTGCAAATCCTGCCGCTTCATCTGTTCACGGATATCCACCATCCGCTCCCATGTGGACGATGTCTGCCGTGGTATGGACCAGTTCTGGTGTCCTACATGCTCCAAGCTCTTTTGCTCTAAGAAGGCCCTCAAGATTCATCAGTCACAAGGGCATGCTGAAGCTCATCCTTCTAGACCACTTGAGGGGTCCAATTGCATGGCAGCCCCCGAGGAAGGAAATGGACAAGAAAATATAGAAATCAGCCATGGGGAAGTGGGCCAATCCCATGAACTAATGGAGTTAGTGTCTCCCCATCCAGTTACCCTACGAAAAAGACGTCACTTCTCATGTACTACCTGCCCTTTCACCTGCCACCAGGAACGGGCCCTGAAGACTCACAAGAAGCGAGGTTGCTTGAAGTTAGGTGAGTTCCGTTGCACGCTGTGTTCCTTCACCTCGAAGGCTGCTTCAGCCCTTCGGCTCCACCGCAAGCTCCATCGGAAGTACTACAGTGCACGGCCCCAGTTGGCTTGCCACCAATGTAACTTCACCTGCAAGCAGTTGCGTTGCCTACGCCAGCACATTCGCATCAAGCATGAAGGTGTGAAGCCCCACAAGTGCCCTTACTGTGAATTCAGCACCACCCGGCGCTACCGCCTGGATGCCCACCAGTCCTTGCACACAGGCGTGGGGCGCATTTCCTGTCTGACTTGTGGCCAGACCTTTGGCACCAATTCCAAACTGCGTATTCACTGCTTGCGTGTCCATGAAAAGAAGCCCACCCACTTCTGCCCGCTGTGTGATTATAGTGGCTACATTCAGAACGACATCACCCGCCACGTCAATAGCTGCCACCAGGGGGAACTGAATTTTGCGTGTTCTCACTGCAAGGCCCGCTTCAGTTCAGAGACGGCCCTCAAGCAGCATGCTCTACGGCAGCATGAAGAAAAAGTCTCCTATAGTTGCCATCACTGTGCCTTCGTCTGCCACAGTGAGGCCACTCTCAAGTGCCATACTCAGAAACAGCACCCCCACCTGGAGTGTGCAATTTGTAAGGAGACCCTGACCACCCGTGAGGACCTGGAGGAGCATAAGAAGTTACATTTCAGCCACCGCTGTGACATCTGCAACTTTGGTGCCAAGGATCGGCAGCAGCTGGTGAGCCACTACTTGGCAGCCCATGAGCCTTCTGTGGCAGTGGAATGGCCACTCAGGTGTTCCTTCTGTGACTTTGGCTGTCATCACCAGCTGGTGTTCGATCACCATATGAAGGGACATGGCAGCACCCGCATCTACAAATGCTCCGACTGCAAGTACACCACTAAGAACAGGCAAAAGATCACATGGCACATCCGCATCCATACTGGAGAGAAGCCTTACAAGTGCCACCAATGCCAGTATGCTTGTGCTGACCCTTCACGCCTCAAGGTGAGAATTTTCTGCACCTTTTTGATTGTTGAGTTGGCAGCAGGACATTTAACACTGGGAAAAATATAAAAGAAGTTAGCCCCAGAAATGGGAATTGCCCTTGACCTTATAGATGACTGAGGCCCCTTCTACACATCTGAATAAAACCCCACATTATCTGCTTTGAACTGGAATATATGGCAATGTGGACTCAGATATCACCATTCAAAGCAGATATTGCGGGATTTTCTGCCTTGATATTCTGAGTTTATACGGCTGTGTGGAAGGGCCCTTAGATTCAGTCAGTTGCAGTGTATTCCTAGAGCTGTCAACCATTTTGGTCAGAAGAAAACAAAGTGAGCAGTTGTAAAACCAGAATTGTTTCCTATTAGATCAAAGCTGGTCAAAATTCCTATTTCTTTGTTTTGTCCCATTTTGTTCTGAAATTTGTTGATAGAAATGCACACCTATCCTTTTTGGTTTAACCTGACAGTTCTATGATCTATTCATCTATTATTCGGTGTACATCACTTCTTAGTGTCAGAGCATATCTCTGTCAACTGGAAACTGGCTTATGATTAGTATGGTCTGTCCTGCCTTCCCATCTCATCTCCTTTGCAATGGTACCTTCATGATTGAATACTTGGTTGAAAAGTGTGCTTCTCTCAGAAGGGACTCTGATTTGTAAGATTGGTGCTTTGTATGTGATCTTGATTGGTCATTTTTTATTTCCCATGCCAGTATCACATGCGCATTCATAAGGAGGAGAGGAAGTACCTTTGCCCAGAATGTGGCTATAAGTGCAAGTGGGTGAATCAGCTAAAGTACCACATGACGAAGCATACAGGTATGCCCCTCTGGGAAATGTAGATGGCTGGCCACTGGAGGGCAGAAAATGCAACCTCTGCCTCTCAAGGAAGGACTTGTTGGCTTGGGTCTCCTACGCGCATGAAGTCAGAAAGAGAGTCTCTCCTGACCTTTCAAATGCTGCACTTAAATGCAAACAGCTGGTACATGTATTATTTGATTTAAAATGTCTTGTGCCTGTTTAACGTATGAAAAGAGACATGGGCTGTTTCACGTTTTTACCCAGAAAGACACTGCAATACTGGTCTTTTCCTTCTTGTCTTGTCAAGGGATTTGAAGGAAGGAGCAGCAGTAAATGCAGCCGTAATAACTGGAGTCAGAATAGACAAATATCTTGAGTATAACTGTGTTCCAGTTGTTTTAAAATCTATAATATCATAGGGGACTTATGCTGAGGGTGAATGGATGTGACTATACACAGTAGTATTAAGTCCTTTTTAATTTGTGAATGTTAATCTGCATTTTAATTGTATGCATCTTGTATTTATTTTACTAGTCTTGTGTTTTATCTTTCTGTTTTACCCATGTTGTACCCTGATAAATTTATTAGTATTCCCTGTGCTACCATTTGTAATCTGAAAAATCCTAAAGTTTAGAAAAATACTTATTCTGAACACAAAAGCCAAGACACTATGTCACAGGTACTCATTTTATGCCTAAATGAATGGAATGGTTTTTACTGCATGGCAGTTTTAGGGGAGGAAACCAGTTGTGCCAGGCTCTGTATGTTTGGTTATTGTGAGACTTTGTATGCAACCTTTACAAGAGGCAAAGTGATTGGAACACAGGTGTGTTGTACTTTCAGTAGATTTTTAAGAGGCTGAGATTGGGAAGAGGACAGTGTATCAGCCTGGATGAAACAGTGCATTTTTTGTTAGCCAGGCATCTGTGGTCAAAGTTCAGTTCCACTATAGAATATCCTAGTATAGAAGGTTCAGAACACATAGCAGCAGTGCTGACGCCACAGGTAGAGGAAAACAAGCGTGATCTGGCATGATCAACCTTTCTGTTGTGTTCTCTCTTTCTACACGGATCAAGCCATGCCAGTGTGATCAACCTTTCTACTGTGTTATTCTCTGTTTTCTACACAGGGATCAAGCCATACCAGTGTGATGAGTGCAACTATTGTACTAACCGTGCAGATGCCCTGCGCATCCACAAGCAGACGCGCCACCACGAGGCCCGCTCTTTCATCTGTGAACAGTGTGGGAAGGCCTTTAAGACCCGTTTCCTCCTCAAGACGCACATGAAGAAGCACAGCGATGATAAGCCATATGTTTGCAATGTCTGCTGCCGGGGTTTCCGGTGGGCTGCTGGTTTGCGGCACCACTATCTCATCCACACCAACGAGCACCCCTTCTTCTGCCATTACTGCAGCTACAAAGCCAAGCAGAAGTTCCAAGTGATCAAACATTTGCAGAGACATCACCCTGAGCACTGTGGAACGGAGGGAGACCTTATCAAGGGGGTGGGCAAAGACTCCAGTACACTTACTGTCCATCTGCATGATGTTCAGCTTGAGATTTCTGCACCCGGGAACCCAGAAGAAGGGGAGGCTCAAGTGTCCCCACACAGCTGAATCAAAACCAAAAAGTGGACTTGCAAGCTCAGCGTCTTTGTTGCAGATCCTATAAGACTGAGTTGGATGAAAACCTAGTCTTGACAGCATGTAGAGTCCCTGTCCCAACTGCTTTAAGCTTACTGGGAGAAACAGACACTTCTAGGTCATGTACATGGAGCTATGTTTATAAGTATATATAAATATATGTGTATATATGTATATGGGATGTAAAATATGTGACTATATAAATGGATCTCCAGACTTGTTTAAAGTTTTGATGGCACTGAATTTTTGTGCGAACTTAAGGTGAAGGAATGACATTGTAACCTGGCAAGTAGTTTGATAGATCTCCTAAAGATCATGGTGTTAGAATTATACAAGCATCCCAAGATTTCCGAACTGTGCTATTGGAAATGGTCTGAACAAAGATGTGGTGCTCCTACTTGGGTTTTGTATACAGAATAACCTTTACTACTGTTAGCTTTATTTAATGGCAGGGGTAGGCAAATATAGCCCTTGGGTTCCATGCAGATCTTCCTCAAATCTGCTTGAAGCCCTCAAAGTCTCCAAGCTCCCTAAGGTGAAGCCTTCAAGAGGAGCAGTTCACTTATTAAATAACTCATGGAGAGGCTTCACTGTTTTGACTTTTAAAACCAGAAGTGGAGATTTAGCCTCTTCGTTTTCTTCTTCTTTTTTCTGAGGCATTCATTTGATTTGAAAACATAGTTGTTTTCTGCTGACCAGAATTTAATAATTGGCATACAAGATCATGTTTAAATTATTGATGCATTTAGAGGAGGGAGAGGAAGTTTGCCCTTCTTCTCTCCCAGTTCTGCGAAGTCTTTCGATCGTACTGGCCATTTGCTCATTTAGAGTATTTGATAAAGTCTCTTGAAGGGCAGGAACTCCCATCAGGTGTCAGTCTTAAAAGATTGTACAAGAAAATAGAAATTGCACCTGTGCTTTCAAGAGTATTGTACCTTAAGCCTCTTTGGGAAGCATTAATTTTCTGAAATAAGCCTTATTTTCTAAATGCAAACACTTTTCTTTACAGTTTTCTGTGAAGATTATTCACTTTGCAAGCAAAGCATGCTTCTACAGGCTTCTAGTTATAGTAATAGAAGTTGTGTGCTGAGCCTTTATTATAAAAAAAAATTCTCACACTTCTGGATCTAAAGCCAGGGTCAGTAGGCCTTCACTTATCCCGGGTTTTCCTCAAAATGATGACTGCTTTTGCAGGTACGCATTTCCCACCCCATCATTGGAGGAATTTTCTGCCCACTGGAGGGTGGGCCTCTTGGAGGATTCTTAATCTCTATATGCATCCAACTATAGGAGCATATCTAGATGTTTCTCCACACACACTGCTCTCTCCACCACCCAGTAAATGTTGGGAGGCAAGGTAGCAACAGGTAAATGGTGGATTGTTGGTGGATGAGAGAAATGTGCAGGTCTGCCATGATTTTAATCAATGCATGGGGATGTTCAGTCCGAACATAAGGAAGACATCCTGCTCCCAGGCTTTGGTTCCAGGACATCCCTACTCTTGTTAGTCGGAACTGCCACTTTCAAAACAAAAATGAGAATAATGTGTGATGCAGAGAGGAGCAGTTGTATATTGTGCCTTTTCTTCAAAGAACTGAAGGCAGCACATACAGCTTTCATCCTCCCACTTTATCCACCCAGCAACCACATCAGGTAGATCAGTGACCAAACCAGGATTGCCCTGTGAATTTCATGGCTCAGTGGACACTTGAATTGTTCCTCCAGTACTCAGTATTGCATTGCCCTGGCTCCCAGTGGTTGCCATGAATAATACATGTCTATTTTTATAGAAACTCAGATAAGCTTACGCATTCCTGTTTTCTCTCTTTTCTCTAGGCCAACTGCATGTACAAAGCTCCAAATCTAGGTTTATGGTACAGAATAGACTTTTAGAGCCAGAGAAGACTATGTACTGACTCATCTGTTTCCTTATAGCTATTGCCTTTGTTTTTTGATATTTATTTTCAGCCTTCAGTCAGCAAAATGAATCACAAATAATACTTCCAAAATAGGATATGTCTATAAAAATGGCATAAATTATCCTAAAGCAGGATTATGTATTTTCCCCAGCAATAGAATCTAGATTTTTGTTTTCGTTTGCTGTGAAGTCATAGTTCTTCCTGCTTGTCTTAATTTTATTCTGACTCCTTTTGTTTAGTCTACCTGATCTACAGGCTACGTATGAAAGGGACTTGATAAAATGTAAAAGTAATACACAACCTTTTTTCATCCATAGTCTGCAGGAATTAGGGTCTAAACTCCAGCTTTTTACAATAAGGCTGCAATTGTATCATATTTTTCTGGAGAAAGTTCCATTTAACTCAGTTGAATAACTTCTGTCTGATGCAATCCTGCAACTTAAGTCAGAGAAACGGGTTGCTTCAAGTAAGCAAACATGCGTTTGGACTATAATATTTTTCGGTGGGGACTTACTATGCAAAACAAAAGACACTTGATATTTTTACATTCCTCCTACATCTGTTTTCTCCGTCTCTGATCATACAGTTCATATAAAAGTAGCACTTTGCTATTTAAAGCAAGTTGAGAATCCACTTACGCTAAGATTGTGTTGTGGAGCAGTAAACTCAGTTCTCAGGGTATAATCACAACGTATTCCTTGGCTTAAGGGCATTTAGAAATCATCCCTTTCAGACTCCGGTACATCATGAAGGGGTATTATTGTTCCTATGTTCACAGAACTATGGAACAAGGTTAGAGTTTTCAAGCATGACACGAACGAAATACCAAAGATGTTAGTTGGGCGTGTCTGAAAGACTCTGTGCTGGGTAAAAATAGAAGCTCCTCTGTCTGTTCACTGTAAGGAAGCCCCTTGAAATGAGTACGTAATCAAATAACACCACAGGGTGTTTTGAAATCTCAGGATTTGGAGAGCCCTTCATAACGTATCTAAAATTGCATTTCTATTTTCCGAGAAAACGAATTGCTGGCTCAACGGGTTGCCCTGCAGCCGTATTGAATGTACTCTTTAATCATGGCTTCATGTTTTGTCATGAAACACAAATAAGGCTGCCTCAAAATGCAAGCCTTTTGTCACATCTCCTGCAACTACTGCAATTGAGGAGCAATAATACAAGAGTATTGAGAACTGTACAAACCCTTCTCTCTTCATCTTTGTTATATAGTTGAGCTATGTTGCATTGTTCTTGGCTCCCTCCATGTGGCATAGTTATGTTGGGAGAACGTTGCCCATTTCAAATGAAAGAGTGAAGCAGGCACCTTGGGGCCTCTGGATGACCTGAGCTACATAGATTGCCAGAGAATTTTGCAACTTAAGTCTTGTTTTTACTAATTTGTGGGTACCAGTGGTGCAGCGGATTAAACTGCTGAGCTGCTGAACTTGCCGACTGAAAGGTTGGCGGTTTGAATCCAAGGAGCAGGGTGAGCTCCCACTGTTAGCTTCAGCTTCTGCTAACCTAGCAGTTTGAAAACATGCAAATGTGAGATCAATAGGTCCGCTCCAGCAGGAAGATAATGGCGCTCCATGCAGTCATGTCGGCCACATGACCTTGGAGGTGTCTACAGACAACGCCGGCTCTTTGGCTTAGAAATGGAGATGAGCACCAACCCCCAGAGTCGGACACAACTAGACTTAGTGTCAGGGGAAAACCTTTACTTTTACTAGTGTCTAATTCTTTAAAAAACTAATGAGGAATGAAAAGTTCTCTTAAATATACCACAGATAAAGACAGATGGAGAACTAAAAAGAGAAAATCATTCGCCTTTTTCATTGTTAGACCCAGGCAAGCTCTCAGAATTTGGAAGGATGTGCTTACCATCGATGGAGGCATTACCATTCATTGTGGCCTGTTTCTGAAAGAATCCCTGTGGTTTTATCAAGTGTGTGATAAGCACAAACCCAAAAGGAATGTTTTTTTTTCCTTAGCTGTACTGGAAAGCTATGCTGAATGTCTTTCTTCTGTGAGTCCTGTCTAATGAGCAATGTGGTAATTCTAAAGTTGAGCAGAAAGGAAACTATATTTCTGTATTCTGATGACCAAGGGTTTCATAACCTCTGTAGTAAGTAATGGAAACTAAGGTGGGATAGGAAGCATAGTGTGTACTGAAAAAGAATGCACATCTAAGGATTGGGACTCCAGTAGACAAAAAGGACTAAGCAGCACAAGGAAAGAAAGAAAAGGGGAAGCAGATTCTCTGCAGAACAAGGAAATAATCAGGTACTCAGAAGAAAGTAGGATTGTTCTCACAAGGTCAGAGGGAAACCTTGTTTCATAAATAGCATAAACTTGATTGCTGCAAGGCATTGCATTCTTCTCAAGTGAGACTAGTCACATAAAATGGACAGATTTCCAAGAGGCATTTCAACATTCAACCAGCATATGGAGTCTAAAGGTTGACAAAGCCTTCTGCAATGACAATCTGTTTTCTACCATCCTTTAGCCCACCAGAATGTGGCTGTGGTGGGTCTGGGAGGCAGTGGTTACTGAGAGCCTTACCAAGGGCTAGGAGGGCAATATGCCGGAACTGATTAACACACACTCCCCACAAATGAAGTTTTGAACATACTTTTAACTGATTTTTATTTTAATAAACCAGGAATATGTGGAGGCTTGGCCCCATACAAGGAGACAGTACTAAGGGGGAAATTGCATTCCATGCAATGCTGTAGTACATATTGCATTTTTAAAGGTTAACCTGAGTTATGCAGAAGGGTTGAAAGAGCAGGAGGGCCATGGAGTTATGAAACATGACAAGGAGATTGTACTTGCAGTACATACCCATGCTGGAACAGAGGAAGGTACTTTTGAGGTAACTGCTACTTTTGAGGTCACAGTGCTCTTTCCACTTAGGCTTCAGGAAACTGGCCAATACTATTTATCCATTGAGGCAGCTTCTGTAGCTACTGAGTTCTAGAACTTGGAAATACTACTTTTTTAAAATATAGGACTCAGACTTCATCTGCTAATGTGGCCAGTGGGGGATTCTGGGAACTATGGTCCATAAAATAAGTTTTCCAACTTTTTCCATATTCCCTCATCTCAGCTATGTTTTATTTTCATTATCTCTTGCCTTTAGATTTTTAAACCACCATACCCCTGAATTCATACATGCTACCTTTGTGATTTAATATCTAATATACCCTACAAAAGCTGGAGGCCTGTTATTAACCATGGTCTTCTGTTTCCAAGATTTAAGTTTGCTATGTTCTATTTTAATTGTAATTTTAAACAAATGAAACAGCAAGGGCCTAAAAGCATGAAAATTCACCTGTTAGGTGGCAGTTATACTAAATTACACATGCTAACAGGCAGCTACTGTAAACGCCTCAAAAAACAGGAATGATTCTGCTGAGGTTTTATAGGACATCAAGATGCTTATATAGGGGTAGGTTTATTTTTTATTTAGAAGACACTTAGATGAATACTGTTCACATTGCATATTAAAAAAGACACCTTCCTCTTTACATCTTGTCTCTTCTCAGTTGGAATTTATGTACATATATTGTTTCAGGCCTAACCAACACAGACTATTTCTGATGATGATGATGATGATGATGATTTTATTTCTGACTCACTTATTGCAGCTCGAGGCTAGGCACATCGTCAACAGTCTACGTATCTATGTAAATTCCAACTGGGAAGAGGGAAGTATGAAAAGAGGGTTAGATTGTAGTTAGCTGCCAAATATTCTTGGTGAATAAATGGATGATGGAAAGCCAAGCCCCTTCCAACTTGCTGACTTCTCAAGAAATCAGCGAACATGGGCTCTTCCCTGAGGGATGATTTACACAGGTTTACATGATACATCACTGGATGTAAAGTGCCTCCTCTGGGGGAAGTATTGTTAGTGGCAAGTGGATGCCATTTGATGTACAATGTTTATATGCCATATATATGGCTTCATGCTCAGCATGCATATATGAACTCACTCTTAGCTGCAAACTAAGGAATAGTAATAGAATAAATCTACAACCAGGATACAAACCAAAGAAAATAACTCTTCATTTGAATAGTAAAGAACATAACAATATTTCCCCTTCTTATATGTCACTTCCAAAGAAAAGAGCCAGCCCAACATTTGACAATCTTCTGAGTCGTCTTCTCTGCAAGGCAAAACTGAGGAGGAGGGGAGGCACAGCTCTGGGGAGAAAATGTTGCTACAAGAGCCATAGTTTGGATCTTGTAGCTTTTTTATCAAGTACTGAGAAATGTAGGTATAGCATAAATATTCCATGTTTGATTCTGTTTTAGTGATAGAAGCTAGCTGGGTCTACATTTTTGCCCTGATGAGACCAGATGGCTTAGAAGACAAGTGGAAGGAAAATACCATTTTGAAATGCATGACTGATGTGCAACACTGTGAAGGAAATTCCCTTTACCTTGGGTATGTTTTGTTCCCAGGTAGAACAGGCTAGTTCGTCTCCTACTCACAACAGAGGTAGATTTTGTAATAAATAGAACCATATGCATGGACACACTTGAAGGGGCTGGGCTCCTTGCAAACAATAATAATTTAAATAATAATAACATAGCAGCAAAATATTTTTTAAAAATAAGTATTATAGTAGTGCAAAATAGCATTTCTGTCCAGTCCAGTTCTGTACAGATAGAGGTGGTGTGAAATGGCATCCTCCCATGGGGTTCCTTCCCACTCTCACACACATTTTCAAAACTTAAATGGGGTGGAGAAAGGGACAGTTATATTCTGAGATATGGCAGTGGGATTCAGTCGCTCTCAGCTGACAACTCCACGATGCGGATGTGGATGAAGAGAGAAGCTGGTGGGATCCTTGTACCATCCTTTGAAAGAAGGTGGATGTGGCGGTATCCTGAACAGAACAGAGAATTTGATAATGTCTGAAGCTGTCTTATTCAGAGCAAATTTTGCCCAGACCATTAGGACAAGATTCCACAAACAAAAGTCAACCAGAATAGCCACTGAATCATACTTCTGTGCTAATGACAAGACTGCATCCTCCCCTGCACCTGAGGGCATCAAACCAAGAAGATACAAGGCAGGTCATGTCACACACATAGCTCTAGCCTCCCAACACCTTCCTGCTGCTGCTGTCGGCATTTCCTACCTTGGATTATCCCTTCTTGGAAGTGTAGCATTAACTGTGTGAAGCAATTGGTCCATCTAGTCCAGAACTATCTATTTTGGTTGGCAACAACTCTCTGGTGTGTTTCCAAGTTTTGTTCCTTGACTGCCTTAAAAGGCCATGTGATATGCCGCCAGGCATGAATTTGAGACCATTTGCTTGTAATCTTCTTTAGAACTATGAACCTTTTAAAAATACAGTCAAAAGAAGTGATACTTGTTTTGTCTCTAAAGACAGCCTTTCCTAACTTGTCTTTTCATCTTGTTCACAAATTCTGAGTTCATCTGTATTCCCTTGAGGAGTTATGATTTTTCCCAGATCCCATCTATCACTTTTATTTGGTATTTCTACTGCTGTCTGGCAGGAATAGATAACCACAACTTGTGTCTTCACTGGCAGCAACGTGATCTCCCCAGGCTCATAAGGAATGGAAACACATAATTGCTACTTAACCCAGGAAGACAAATAAACAGGACAAGATCAAGACGACAATATTGTTAATGTGGGATTTGTGTATTGGTAGTGTTTAAATGAAATTTGTGTCTGGTATGTATTGCATACAGGTTGCATCATCCAGAGTATGCTATAGTCTGTAAAGAGTTAATGACTGAGAAGCTGTGTTGACCTTGAGTGTGGCTGGAACCTGGGGAGTATCCACACACAAGTGTGTATGTCAGTTGAGATCTTGCTCTGTTCTGAGTTTGTGTCTGCCTAGAGTGAAAGCCAAGCCTGTGTTCGTCTGAAGGTCTGTTTGTCTTGTATAGTAAAACTTTGTATATATTTTTTACCATCATCTCTGACGTCTCTTCGTTCATTGACAACATACAACTGCTGCTATGCTGCGAATTACTCTGACAAATATAACAGTGAGCCCATATTCCAATAGGAAAACAAAGCAGATTGCCAGCAACTTCTAAATATAAATCAATTCACACTTCTGATCATTTTGCCAAATTATGGTACTTTCTACCATCTTACGGAGAAAGGTCAGCTCGTTTTCTTCATGTGAGGGAAATGAACTTTTTGGAATTGTATGTAAGGAGCAAATTCAGCAGACAACATTTCAAGTTTTTAGAAGCACCAAGTTTAATTTTATTTCATTGGCCTAGTAGTCTCTGGCTAGTGAAACTTTGTCTATATGCTCTCATTCTGTGCAGCTGAGTAGCTACAAGGTGTAGATTATATTATTTTCCTTGCATATACAAACATCTGTCTTTAGTGCCTATTGTCTCTTCGGCTACTGCCTCTTTGGCTACTGTCTCTTTTGCCAGGGATACTTTCATTTCCAGATCTTGGCAGAACACTGACAACAAGGCAAGCAACCCTGTCCCATGACTATGGTTCTGAGGGGAGACACTTACCTGGTTTGACACTAGTAAGAGGCAGTGTGTACTGCCCAACAAAATCATTCCATGTCGCCTTGTCATAATCCTCTACCACAAATCGCAGAAGTGCCAGTTCTGGTACCCATACTTGGAACCGGAAGCTTTCATTCCATTTTGGATTAAACCCTGTCCAGGTAAACAAGGAAAATGCAAGGTGTCACCAAGGTAGAGGATCTCAAGGTCTCCTTTAGCTACCTCTCAACCTCTCTCATCAATGTCTCTTAATACTCTGTTCTTTCTGCTGCTCCAGAGATTAGGACCCAAACCAACAAATTCATATTTCCAGAAAAGTGATTCAACCATGAGCTGCCACAATGGTTTTTAAAAAGGAAGTTGGATGGCCAACTCTCAGGAGTATTTTAGTGATGTGTTCCCACAAGGCCAGAGTTGGATTATATAACCCTTGGAATCTTTCCAATTCTGTGATTCTATAATCCTTCCATTTTCAAGTGAGGATGCTCCTATCTGATATGTTTTCACCTATTTCAGAGGAAAATCAGACTGTGCTTTCTAGATTTTAGTAAAGCTTTTGATCATATAGATCATGAGAAACTATGGGTTGCTGTTAAAGAAATGGGTGAACCACAACATTTGATTGTCCTAATATGTAACCTGTACTCAGGATAAGAGGCTATTTTTAGGACCAACAGAATTATTTCCAATTGGAAAGGAGGTAAGGCAAGGTTGCATTTTATCATGTTGTTTGACTTGTATGCAGAACATATATGTAAATCAGAACTAAACTCAGAGGAATAAGATTTGAAAACTGGACAAAGTACTATCGACAATTTAAGATATGCAGGTACAGTAGAGTCTCACTTATCCAACATTCGCTTATTCAACGTTCTGGATTATCCAATGCATTTTTGTAGTCAGTGTTTTCAATACATCATGATATTTTGGTGCTAAATTCGTAAATACAGTAATTACTCCGTAGCATTACTATGTATTGAACCACTTTTTCTGTCAAATTTGTTGTATAACATGATGTTTTGGTGCTTAATTTGTAAAATCATAACCTAATTTGATGTTTAATAGGCTTCTCCTTAATCTCTCCTTATTATCCAACATATTCGCTTATCCAATGTTTTGCTGGCCCGTTTATGTTGGATAAGTGAGACTCTACTGTAACACCATACCACTAGCAGAAAATGACTGAAAGAAATCAAGGAAGAAAGTGCAAAAACACGTTACAGTTGAACATTAATAAAATGAAAATAATGGCCACAGATGATTTACATAACTTGAAAGCAGACAATGAAAACACTTAAATAATTCAAGATTTTCCATAACAAGGCTCAGTTATTGATAAAATCTGAGACTGCAATCAAGAAATCAGAAGAAGCCTACGACTTGGAAGGGCAACTATGAAGGAACTAGATAAGATATTCAATTGTAAAGACATATCATTGACTACCAAGTTCAGGGTGATCCATGCCATTGTATTTCCAATTTCTATGTATAGTTGAGAAAGGTGATAGGAACAAAAGCAGCTCATTAGAAATGTGCTGCTGGAGAAATGGACTGCTATGGATACCATAGATTTCTAAAACTCACCATGCTATGACTCACTAGAAAAGACAATAGTGCTTGATAAGGTAGAGGGCAGCAGGGAAAGAGGAAGATTGCATTCCTGATAGATAGGCTCAATCAAGAAAGCCATGACCCCAAATCAGGACTGCTGATGCTAAGGAGACGGAGGTCTCTCATTCATAGAGTCACCATAAATCAAAATTGACCTGACAACAGTTAATAGCAATACCCTTTGCAAAATTGCATCCAGTGCCTATTTCTATAGACAAAAATAACCAGGACTTCTAAAGAAGGCTTATGCAGCTTGCATAATGCTTTCTCTCCCTAGGAGCAACTTCCCCCAGAAAAAGATTACACCTGTGATTGTTTGAAATCTATCTGATAAGTCCTAACCAAAATAACTTTAACATCTCCCAAAAGTGAAATATCACAAACAAAGTTGGTTAGATAAGTTGAAAATAGTCAACATTCTGCAGCAATTATTCCAGCGATGAGAATTTTGCAGTTACCTGCAACTCTCAGCATTCCTCACCATTGGCTATGCTGGGTAGATATGATGGAATGTGCTGCCCTAAAACATGTAATTCCAATGTATTTTTATTCCCATGACAAAATGTGTTTGCTTCCACATAAAATCTGTGTGGGGTTTGTGGGCTCAGATAATCATCCTAGTTTCCTTTCTGAACTAAGGAAGACTGATCAGCATTTGTGTTGATATCTCTGTGAGGCCAATACCCAAACCCATCTCAGTGCGTCCTTGCATTGGCCAATAAAACAGGCTCACCATTGTTGTCAATATATTTGCTCTCTTGCTTGGCATTGTCACCTGGGACCCCATGAATCTCCACTCTCACCAGTGGATCCACAATGGAACCCTCTTTGCTGTTGGGCATCTTGGGGAGCTGCTGCCCACTAATAACCTAGAAAAGAAGATTCACATGAGCACTGAAGAGCCATCAAGATTATGCTCATGAGGTCACATGTGTAGTGAATCCACAGTGTACTTGCTTTAACCCATGCTTTTCAACATAGTGGCCACAGACAGAGAGACAGCTTGCTGCTATGAAATACAAGCCCAAAAACACACAAGAGCTGGAATAATCTGGGTCAGCTTTTCAAAATTGGCTTACTCATCCAGGGTACTGACAGAGGCACCAACTATGTACAGGGTGGGCCAAAAGTCTCAAAGGGGTTTCAGTACTTAATAATGCCTTTACTTTGTGTTTTACTATAACATCATATATCATCATATATAAAATATATAGGAAAGTATTACATTACATTATCATGTAAACACTTTTCAATCTCCCGCTCCAAAGTTATTAAAACAACAGTTGACTTTATGACTTTGGGCTCACCCTGTAGACTACTCTGCCTTGAGAACTTGGACATGCTCCAACTATTCTTAGTTTTCAATGCATGTTAAATATGTATTTGTTTCAGCAAGTCATCTCTATTTAAGACCATCTCAACATCTGTTTCTTGGACTTCAAAATAAATTTGTGTGGCACTGTGTGTATTTTACAATGTATTGAAATATGCCACTTTTAGATGGAAGTGGCAAATAAATATGTGCAAATAAAAATGATAGCTGATACAGTAACCAACCATAGACCAGGGAGAGCAAACTGTGGTCTTCCAGATATTGCTGAATTGAAGTTCCCTTCAGCCCTAGACAGCACAGCCTAAGTGAAAAATGTTGGGGGATGCAACTCATCAGTTTCTGGTGGACCTTGGTCTGCTCACCCTTAAAGAAGCGAGGGGACTGATTGATTGAATGATGGATTGAATACACCTCCCCCCCCAACAAAATAGGATTTTAGGGTCCCAGCTTAACCTCAACTGAAGGCCCCACAAGAAATCATATACCTCTTCTGTCTAAAGTAAAGATACATTGGAGTACTTCCCTTTGTTCCTTCGTAATCACTTCATGAGCAACCACTTCATAAAGGTCTAATGTTGGTAGCTCAGTTCTGGTTACTATTTTGGAGGTTGATACACATTTTGTTTATCTCAGGATATTTTCTGTCACCAGTTACCCAGGTTGTTTTATTCAGCCCCATCCCCTATAAAATTGGAAAGAATAGGAACAAAACTTTTCAATCAGTCAAGATGTGCCTGACAATTTCAGCATGAATTATAGTCCTTGGGTAATGAAAAGATCTGAGATTTTTCTAGAATGGGAAAGATATCATGTGCTATAGTTGGCAGAAGAACTAGACTGCATTTTTACTGGTCAGAAAAGGATCGACGCACTGCTTCTAGAACAGTGGTTCCCAACCTTTTTTTAACCAGGGACCACTTGACCAGGGGCCACTTTGATCAGGGACCACTGTCCAACATTAGTACCAAAAGAGTTACAAATTAGTTTTTGGTCAACTTTAGATTCGGTTTGGTTATTTGGGGTGATGATTCAGAAAATTGCATTGGATAGACAACATCAGCTCTAGTTTCTGATACAGAACATATGCCATCCAGTAGTTGCCATCTGCTCACCCACAAAAAACCATATTGAATAATCTAGAGCTGATGTGGTCTATCCAATGCAATGGTCTGCTCTGTGGAAAGGAGTGGAAATAAAATTCATAAAATAAAATAAATAAATAAAAAGGAAGGATTTTCACAGGCCGGATTTTCATTCTTGTGGTCCACTGCTTGGCCCACAGGTTCCCCCTCGATGGATTGTCACCTTGCCGTGGTGAGGGGGCTTGCGTGTTCCGATGAACCTGTGGGCACTGGAGTGATGCACTCCCAGGAGTGGCCGCAGGGGAGGTTCCAGACCAAGCACAATCCGAAGACCCAAAGACCTCAACGGCGGAGCAGGCGGAGGATAACATGGTACATGTTACAACGGCTGTGAAGGCGGAAGAAGGCTGCAACAGACTGAGAAGCCACTGTCGTTGTGTTAACCACACCACTGCTGGAACCTCACTCTGTGAAGACTGTGTGTTGACCGGCCGTGCACCGACCTCCACACATTAAAAAAAATCACGCACAGGCGTCTTCCAACAAAAATAAAAACAAACCTACAAAAGTCCCATGGCGATCAGCGAGTGGCGACGGGGGCAGGACTGTGAAATCTGGAAGCCCCTAGTCACAGACTGGCACATGGGCGGTGGATATGGACTCAGTCGTTCTACCTCAAGGACCGAGGCAGTTGAGTAGTCCGGCAGCTGTATCCATGACTGAGCAGCCCTTTTTAGGATCCGCTCTGCTCACCCCACACGGGGAAGGGGCTAGAAAAGGTGCCCTAAACATAGTCTGCCTCTCCTACCCTGACTGGACTGCCGCGTCCAGAGGGGTCACCACTCTGCGGCCAAAAAAGAAAAATGAACTTTGGAACATGGAACGTACGGACATTGTTAGATAACACTGACAGCGAGCGCCCCGAACGCAGGACTGCTCTCATTGCAAGAGAGCTGGGACGCTTCAAGATCGACATAGCAGCCCTTCAGGAGACCCGGAGAGCAGGAGAGGGGCAGCTGAAGGAAGAAAAGGGAGGCTACACCTTCTTCTGGAAGGGACTACCTGAAGAAGAGCGAAGAAGAATACACGGAGTTGGCTTTGCTATCAGAAACGACCTGGTGAAGCACCTGACTGAAGCACCCACTGGCATCAACGAACGACTTTCAACCCTCCGAATTAACCTTGCCAAAAACCAACAGGCAACCATCATATGCGCCTATGCACCAACTCTAGATGCTGACGAAGACATCAAGGAAAAATTTTACTGTCAGCTGGATACCATCCTATCGGAGATACCTAAGGAGGACAAAATCATCCTCCTGGGGGACTTTAACGCAAGAGTCGGAAGGGACTCTGACCTGTGGCCAGGGATCATAGGAAAAGACGGGGTCGGAAACAGCAACTCGAATGGCATCTTGCTTCTCACCAAATGCGGAGAGCACAACCTTGTCATCACCAACACGCTCTTCCGCCAGAAAAACAAGCTCAAGACATCATGGAAGCACCCTCGGTCAAAGCATTGGCACCTCCTGGACTATGTTATCACACGTGCCAGAGACCGCCGCGATGTGCTTCTCACAAGAGCCATGACAGGTACTGATGACTGCTGGACAGACCACAGGCTAATCCGATCCACGATGGCTATCAAGATCGTCCCCAAACGCAGACTCCAAGGAAGGAAAACAAGGCGAAAAATGAACACCCAAGCCCTTCAGGTGCCCTCCAAACGAGCCCTTCTCCAAACAACACTCAAAGATCATCTACCCACAGAACACCCCGAAAATGTTGAGGAACATTGGAACAAACTGAAGACCTCCATCATCACAGCCTGCGAAGAAAGCATTGGATACCTAACTAAGAAACATCAAGACTGGTTTGATGATAACGACAAAGAGATCCAACAGCTGATTGATAACAAAAGGAAAGCCTTCCAAACATGGCAGAGAGACACCAACTGTGCTGCCAAGAAAAAGATCTATGCCAGTGCAAAAGCCGAGGTCCAAAGAAGGACCAGAGAACTCAAGAACATCTGGTGGACAAAGAAGGCTGAAGAAATCCAACACCTTGCAGATACCCATGACGCTCAGGGATTTTTCAAAGCCACAAAGATCATTTATGGACCAAGAAACCATGGCATACAGCCCCTACGCTCATCAGATGGAACCAAAATTCTGAAGGACAAAACATCAATTGCACTACGTTGGAAAGAGCACTACCAGAACCTGCTGAATCGCAGCTCCAATGTGGCCGAAGAGACCCTCTCACAAATCCCGCAACAACAAACCAGGGATGAGCTTGCAGCACTGCCTAGTTTGGAAGAAGTCAGCAATGCCATCAGCCAACAAAAAAACAACAAAGCTAGCGGACCTGATGGGATTCCCGCTGAAATCTTCAAAGAGGGTGGACCTGAGCTGATGCAACAACTCCACCAGCTTATTGAAAAGGTGTGGATGACCGAGAAAATCCCAGCAGACTTCAAGGATGCCACCATCATCACCCTTTTCAAGAAAGGGGACAGAACAGACTGCGGGAACTATCGTGGTATCTCCCTTCTAACCTCCGCCGGGAAAATCCTCGCAAGAATCCTTGCAAACCGCCTTCTCCCTGTCTCAGAAGACACCCTCCCAGAATCCCAGAATGGCTTCCGCCCCTCCAGAGGAACAGTGGACATGATCTTCACTGCTCGACAGCTCCAAGAAAAATGCAGGGAACAAAACCAACCTCTGTACATGGCATTCATTGACCTTGCAAAGGCATTCGACACAGTGAATCGCAGCGCTCTCTGGACCATCCTCCAAAAAATCGGGTGCCCTGACAAATTTGTGAACATCCTGCGGCTCCTCCATGATGACATGATGGCAACAGTCTTGGACAGCAACGGCTCCCAAAGTGACCCATTTAAGGTTGAATCAGGTGTCAAGCAGGGATGTGTTATTGCCCCCACCTTATTTTCCATCTTCATCGCTATGATACTTCACCTTGTTGATGGGAAGCTTCCCACCGGAGTGGAAATCATCTATCGGACAGATGGCAAGCTATTTAACCTCAGCAGACTGAGAGCCAAAACCAAGGTCACCACAACATCTGTTATAGAACTCCAATATGCTGATGACAACGTAGTCTGTGCGCGTTCAGAAGAAGACCTACAAGCCACTCTAAACACCTTCGCAGAAGCATACGAGAAGCTCGGCCTCTCACTGAACATCGAGAAAACCAAAGTGCTCTTCCAACAGGCACCAGCTAATCCCTCTGCAAAGCCAGGAATACAGCTTAACGGTGCAACATTAGAAAATGTTGACCATTTCCGCTACCTTGGTAGCCACCTCTCCACAAAAGTCAACATCGACACTGAAATACAACACCGCCTGAGCTCTGCGAGTGCAGCATTTTTCCGTATGAAGCAGAGAGTGTTCGATGACCGGGACATCCGTAGAGAGACCAAGGTGCTTGTTTATAAAGCCACTGTCCTCCCAACCCTGCTCTATGCCTGCGAAACGTGGACTGTGTACAGACGTCACACCAAACTCCTGGAGCGTTTCCATCAGCGTTGTCTCAGGAAAATCCTGCAAATCTCTTGGGAAGACAGGCGGACAAATGTCAGCGTGCTTGAGGAAGCAAAGACCACCAGCATTGAAGCGATGCTCTTACGCCATCAACTCCGTTGGACTGGCCACGTTGTCCGAATGCCCGATCACCGTCTCCCAAAGCAGCTCCTCTACTCTGAACTCAAGAATGGGAAACGGAATGTTGGAGGGCAGGAAAAGAGATTTAAAGATGGGCTCAAAGCCAACCTTAAAAACTGTGGCATAGACACTGAGAACTGGGAAGCCCTGGCCCTTGAGCGCTCTAATTGGAGGTCAGCTGTGACCAGCAGTGCTGCGGAGTTTGAAGAGGCACGAACGGAGGGCTTAAGGGAGAAACGTGCCAAGAGGAAGGAGCGTCAAGCTAACCCCGACCGGGACCGCCTTCCACCTGGAAACCGATGTCCTCACTGCGGGAGAATATGCGGGTCAAGAATCGGTCTCTTCAGTCACCTAAGAACACACGCCCAAGATACCAAGGTTGGAAGACCATCGTCCTCGAACGTCGAGGGATCGCCTAAGTAAGTAAGTAAGTAAGTAAGTAAGGCCCACAGGTTGGGAACCACTGTTCTAGAATGATCAGTGGTCTGACTTCAGTATAATCAACCTTCATATTCTAAGGAATTATGTTCTAAACTTTGCAGAGTGAAGAAAGGTCAAGGGATTACCATGAATAGGGAATACCAATTCATGAATTACCTTAATGAATAAGTTCAGTGGACTTCTGCCACCACTGTTTTGGGGATTCTCAGGACTGAAAGCTGTTTCTGGGTCCCTCATGAAGCTTGGCTTCAACACATAGCCACAACGGCCATTTTGGCTGAAGAGCCCATCATACAAGTCCATCTCTGTGCCAGCAGTTTGAAAATTCAAGGCCACTAAAAACAAAGGAATCAGGAATATCAACAGCAATGGGAATAAATAAGATCTCAGGCAAATCTACTAGCTCCGTCTATGTAAGACCTTTTTTAAAACAGAAATCAGAAACTCAAACACTCGTGGAACGAGTATTAATGAATCATAGCTCCTTGGCCATGTGTGGTAGGCTGGAATCCTATAGTAGCTACTTTATTAAGTATACCGTGGCCATAGATACAGAATCCATGGTTTAAACTATCAGAACTTTGAAAATATGTTTTTAAAAAAACAAACCTTGTTTTTGCCATTTTGTATCAAGGGCACCACTTTACTAGGCCATTGTATATAATGGGACTTGAGCATCCATGGGGAATCTTGGAACCAAACCCCAACAGATGTCAAGGGTCCACTGTGCTTAAATATATAGTGATTTGAGCACTAAACAAAGATGAGTACATTTCAATAACTGTTTATATCTACAATAGCTACTTAGTTACAATGGTGACACCATTTCCCCTGCAACCTACCTACCAGGCATCAGCTGCATGGGGAAAAGGAGGTTTATCCTGCTAGTGATTGGAGAATAGTTTCCATCAGGTCAGCTCAGAAGTAATTTAAGTAAACTAATAACATAGTTTAGAATGTTTAATTAAGTAACTAATAATAACTTTATTCTTGTATCCCGCCCCATCTCCCCGAGGGGACTCGGGACGGCTCACACAGGGACTACTGTAAAATACAACAGTAAAAAGCAATTCCAACACAACAACATAATACATCAACATATATAGAGCATCAACAATCTAAAATGACCAAGAGCAACAAAGTTGGCACTTCAGTCTTCAGCCTAGAGGGCGAGGGATAAAGTTAACAAAGTGCAATATGTAAGGATTACTGATAGCATGGGACAGAGATAAAGTGCAGGAAGCTAGGATATAGATAACGGTAGGGACTCACTCAGAGTGATCATCTTAATCAAAGATGACTTGAAAGAACTAGAATCCTGGCCATTATGAAATAATTCTTATAATGTTTTGTCCCTTCAACAGTCCTAACACTGAAGCTAACTTTAGGTCCATCTTTAATAAGGATTTGTTTCTTAAGTGTTTGCAAAACTGGAGACACTTTGTAACAAAGGTATATAAGATAATAGATAATAACAGAAATAAAAGATAAAAGATAATAACAGAAATAATAATGCCACCACTAAGCTTGCCTAGGAGAAGGTGGTCTTAAGGCAGAATGGGGGACGCCTGGCTCGACAGCGGTACGTGTGAAAAAGATCTTGGGAGTCCTTGTGGACAACAAGTTAAACATGAGCCTACAATGTGATGCGGCTGCTAAAAAGACCAACAGGATTCTGGCCTGCATAAATCGGGGTATAGCATCTAGATCCAGGGAAGTCATGCTCCCCCTCTATTCTGCCTTGGTCAGACCACACCTGGAATACTGTGTCCAATTCTAGGCACCGCAATTGAAGGGAGATATTGACAAGCTGGAAAGCATCCAGAGGAGGGCAACTAAAATGATCAAGGGTCTGGAGAACAAGCCCTATGAGGAGCGGCTTAAAGAACTAGGCATGTTTAGCCTGCAGAAGAGAAGGCTGAGAGGGAACATGATAGCCATGTACAAATATGTGAAGGGAAGTCATAGGGAGGAGAGAGCAAGCTTGTTTTCTGCTGCCCTGCAAACTAGGATGCAGAACAATGGCTTCAAACTACAGGAAAGGAAATTCCACCTGAACATCAGGAAGAACTTCCTCACTGTGAGGGCTGTTCGGCAGTGGAACTCTCTCCCCCAGACTGTGGTGGAGGTTCCTTCTTTGGAAGCTTTTAAGCAGAGGCTGGATGGCCATCTGTCAACCAAATGGCCTGCTTCTTGGCAGGGGGTTGGACTGGATGGCCCATGAGGTCTCTTCCAACTCTACTATTCTATGATTCTATAAGATAACTTTGCTAAATGAGTTGTAGCAGCAAATGTCACCCTCTCCAAAATTCCAGTCAAGGTGCATAGCATCTAAAAGCAATTGAGATATTTTGCCACCTGAGACAGTAAACTCCGAAAGCTTCTCTTTCATTTCCTGACAGTAAAAATAACTAGACTGAAACAACTAACCATAAGCTAACAATTAACCTGAGGTAGCTGCCTTCCTCTACCCAATGGCTCTGAGACTAGGAATAGACCAAGCACTTAACAAAATGGAGCCTTCCACTCTGCAGAATATTGACAAAGGTAAAGATGCACTTGGAAAATATAGATTCCACTCCTTTTTTTTTAGTCTGTTACTTGCATCTCAGGCATACCCATCTGGCACCCCACGTTCCACATCATCAGAGGATTGTAATTGGAAGAGTCAGTTCGGAGGCCACTAGGAAAGACGCGTGTCAACTGCCAGGCATTATGGCGGACGAAGTCATTCCCTGCAGAAAGCGAGCACACCATTATTCATAAAATAAGAAGTGGCTAGAGCAGTCAATGGGCCGGGAGAGCACTTGTGATAAGAGAACTTTGTACTAGATCCCATTTAGGTTTTTTCCAAAAGGGAGTTATCCCCAAATGGTATTGGGGAGATACATGCCAGGCCCTTGGACAGGTTGAAGAAGATAGACTATCACTTCTTCAAGGCACAGATAGATGAGAAAGCAAGTAGCAATGCACCACTCAAAGTAGTTGTTTATAACTGGAGGATTTTCCTCTCTCTTTTCAAAGAATACTTATGCACGATTCCTGTTGGATGCAGGGCTATCAAATTACAATAGAAGTTAGGTTAGTAATGCTGAAACTCTCCAATCAATGCTAAAAACTGAGGCATGAATGTATAAAGTCTTTGGGATGATGGACAACACATTGTTGTATATTTTACCATTTTGATTGTTATGGATCTATTATCACCAAACATTTCTACACATCATCACTTAATAGAGGAATATGGATTTAACAGCAGATTGTTTCTGGAAAATGGGGGGAGGAGAGATGCTTTTAAAAATATAATAATAATAATAATAATAATAATAATAATAATAATAATAATAAATCCAGCATATCTATCTTGTTTGCTGTTTTTATTCTTATATCCCACCCCAACTCCCCAAGGGGACTCAGGTGGCTTAGTGATATACAATAAAATACACCAACAATGACAACAAAATACAGTTCAATTACAATAAAATTAATGCATAAAAATGTATAAAATCATAACATAGCACAACAACAGCCTAACCAGTGACCAGTAAGTCTTTGGAATTCAATACTAGTTGTTTGTGAGTATGCTAGCTTCTATTACATGGCCTGCTGGTATATTTGTGAAGAAAGAAAATATCAGTGCTTTCTTGTCCAAAAAAAAATCTTAGCCTGGTGCTTTTGGAAATGGCTTAAGAAAATAGGGTGAGGCAATACCAATCTCTGAACGTTGCATCTTTGCCTGCCAGTCACTTTTTTCATACACAAATACACACAAGATTCTTACCAGCATCACGGATGAGTTTGCGTGTCTTGGATTCAGCAAAGGAAGACATTTCGTAAGGCTTGTAGTGGCTACGAGAATGCTGGAAACTGAAGAAGGGCACACTCTTGCAGTAGATAATGCAGTCCGAAAGCTCCTTGGAGAGAGATTGTTTGGCTTTCTAAAAGAAAGTGATAGCTAATCGGTAAATTTTGTTTGTGTGTCCAGATACAGACAAGGCAAGAATTGGAACGCTTACAGCCTCTGGCTGGACTTCTCTAATTGATACAGGGCATCTGGATGTTCTGAGTATGAAACATTTTGCAGCAGGTGATGAATGGCTTTCTTTCTAAAATCTTTGACTTTTACCCAAATGGTGTTTTAGTGATATGCTCAAACAAGGAAGCTATGGTCCTGAGTCTGCAAAACCTGAGCAGGTCTGTTGATGATAGGGTGACCTGGAGGTCTCTCTTTCACAGGTAGACTTGATAGCAGTTTGCAACAAAATGAAGTACTTTGGACAGATCATGAGAAGACAGGAAAGCTTAGAGAAGAGAATGATGCTGGGGAAAATGGAAGGAAAAAGGAAGAGGGGCCGACCAAGGGCAGGATGGATGGATGGTTTCCTTGAAGTGACTGGCTTGACCTTGAAGGAGCTGGAGGTGGCAACGGCCGACAGGAAACTCTGGCATGGGCTGGTCCATGAGGTCATGAAGAGTTCGAAGCAACTCAATGAATAAACAACAACAACAAGCAACACATTTTAGAGTGTCATCCCTAACAACATTAACACCTTAACAACCTTTTGTTTGAATGTTTTCAGTTAGGTGAAAGTTGCAGCTCTGTGGATTCCAGCATGTTTGGCTTGGAAGAAGTTCTGGCATTTATGCTTTCAAAGGCTAAGGTGGGAAGAATCTGCTTGAGACATTCTATTGCCAGTCTCAGTAGATAAAAGATCCCCTTTCTTCAATTCAGAACTCTCCAGATGTGTTTGATTACAACTCACATAGTCCTCAACCTGTATGGATGATGAGGGATGATGTGATATGTATGTGTATGTATACACATATATACATACATTTGGAGGTCAATATCTCCAGATGGTGTGACATCTATATGATAAGAACTGATCCCCTTGCTGCTAATTCTAAGCCGTCTAAAAACTGAACTGAGCTGTGAGGCCTTCCAGTTGAATCAGTATAGCTCAACTTTTTATTCCTGGGTTGACATGACCACTAAAGACCTGCCCACTTAGGCTGTCCTTATATCCTTGGTGAAATACCTTCAAGGTAGTTTTTCTCAGACGGCTTCAATAGGCTGACCTCTCTGCTCTCTTTCCAATTTTCTTTTTCATAAGGCTATTTTTTTCTGTTTCAGGAGCAACTTGAGAAACTACAAGTCGCTTCTGGTGTGAGAGAATTGGCCAACTTCAAGGATGTTGCCCAGGGACACCTGGATGTTTGATGTTTTTACCATCCTTGTGGGAGGCCTCTCTCGTGTCCCTGCATGGGGAGCTGGATCTGACAGAAGGAGCTCATCCACGCTCTCCCTGGATTGGATTTGAACCAGCAACCTTCAGGTAAGCAACCAAACCTTCAAGTCAGCAGTCTAGCAGGCACAAGGATTGAAGCCATTGCGTCACCAGGGGCTCATACAGGCTATGAGGTCTTGCGGAAATGTAATTTTTTTCCAGAAGGGTTCTGCACTTTCCCCCCATTTGTGACATTAAATATGATTATAATTTACTGTTGTTTTTAAATTAGTATTTTCTTTTAATATGTTTGGTTGTTGCTGTTGTGTGCCTTCAAATCATTTCTGACTTAGGCCAACCCTGTCATGAGTGTTGTGGCTTGGTCAAAGTCACTGATTTAGGGAGGCCCAGGGCTTCTCTGGATGAGCAGTTTAAATGTCCCTCCCTAAACTACAAACTCTATAATTCTGCAGGAGGCAGTCACAGCATTTAAAGTGGATTGAAGTGGAAAAGTGTGACAAGGCTCGGTGTAGGTTTTTACAGCCAAGTGGGGATTCAAAGCTTGGCTTCCAGAGCCATAGTCCAATACTCAAACCACCACTCCATCATGCAAGATCCATTTTTGCAATGATTTTGTAATGTACTATGATTTTATCTGCATTTAGTTTTGATTTATGATGTAAACTGCTTTGCATCCCACATTTGGAAACAAATGTGATACATACGTCAACCAACCTTCTCTTTCCTCTTGTCTTCAGAGCGCAGGGTGTCTTGCTCTGACTCTGGCTCTGGCTCTGCTTCCTCCTCCTCCTCCTCCTCTTCCTCCTCACCCTCTTCCCGCTCTGGCATCTCCTCTGGCTGTCCATTCAGAGAATCCTCCAAATACCCCATCTTCTTGCCCTTTAGGATAATCTTCCCTTTCAGTTGCTGCAGGAGAAGGACACAGGGACTATAACAGAACAAAGGAAGTACCACCGGAGAGTGTCTTTCTTTCCCCTGGCAGCTCCAACTCTACCAAAATGCCTTATCCTGGTTAAATCTGTCTATAAAACCCTATCTTTACCCTCTTTTCTCACACACCTATGCCAGTCTCTTAAGCAAACATGTGAAAAAATGCCCCAGGACAGTCTCACACACCTTTTCACCCAGCTCTTTCAGTAGCATGTCAGCAGCCAACAGCTCATCTAAAAACAAAGCTCTTTTCTTGCTTGTGAAAGGACAGCAGAGATTTTTTTTTCTCAGTGGTTCCTCCCCAAATAAAAGGTAGGTAAAGGTAAAGGTTTTCCCCTGACATTATTTCTAGCCGTGCCCATTTCTAAGCTGAAGAGCCAACGTTGTCTGTAGACGCCTCCAAAGTCACGTGGCTGACATGACTGCATGGAGCGTTGTTATCTTCCAGCCACAACGGTACCTATTCATCTACTCACATTTGCATGCTTTTGAACTGCTAGGTTGGCAGAAGCTGGGACGAACAGCGGTAGCTCACCCCGCTCCCTGGATTTGAACCGCCTACCCTTCGGTCAGCAAGTTCAGCAGCTCAGTGGTTTAACCTGCTGCACTACCAGGGACTCCCCAGTAGCACCCCATCACTCCATGTCCTTACTTCAGGTGAAGGCAGCTGCACAGGGACTCGCCCATCAATGGTGCTGAGGAGGAGCTGCTCTCCCAGAATTCCTTTCAGGTGTTGCGCCATGATATCCTGCTGCTCTATGCTGCAGTGATTTTCAATAGACAGGATGATAGGATATTCAGACGCCTGTGGGAATCAAGGAGGTATTGAATAAGGCAAGGGTAAGGTAGGCCATGGCTATGGAAGGATGAAGATGGACCATAGAGAAGGAAAGAAGGAACTGGGCTTCTTCAAAAGCCACTGGGACAAGTTCTTTTTACCCAAAAGAAGAGGATTCCTTGGGATTTTATGAAGGATGAAGCTATTGCTGGAGTGTAATCAGTAGAGAAATCAGTCAGTCAGAACAAAAGTAAATTTCGGGAAGGAATAGCATTAGTGTCAACCAGAACACTACTTCACAACCTCAAGATGTAGCCTGGAGGACGTTGAAATGTTTGCTCAAACGGGAAGGGGAAGAAACCTAATCAATCAACCATTTCACTTATACCTTGCCTTTCCCCCAATATCAAGATGCAAAATAAAGAGAATGCATACCAATAAAATCTCATGTAGCTAAAAAAGATAAAAAATATTCAAAGTTGAAATAGTATTGAAATTAAAAAATTGAAAACATTAAAGGCATGGAATAAAACTAGTACAGCATACTAGAACAAAAAGCCCTTACACCAGTGGTTCCCAACCTCTGGGTCCCAGATGTTTTGGCCTTCAACTCCCAGAAATCCTAACAGCTGGTAAAATGGCTGGGATTTCTGGGAGTTGTAGGCCAAAACGCCTGGGGATGACAGGTTGAGAACCATTTCCTTACATGTAGAATAATCACTTTCCCAATACATGCTGGAATAGGAGGGCCTTCACCTGCCAATAAAAGTACAGCAAGAAGATAGTCAGCTTAGCCTCTCAAGGAAGGGTCTAAAAGCACCCGCAGGGAAAGTACCACACTCCCATTCAATGTGCCCAGAAATGCAGTGCAGCCAAGAGAAATGTCTCCCTGAAGGTCTTATAGTTCAGGCATGTTCAGGATAGATACTGTCCTTTAGAGCAGTAGTTCTCAACCTGTGGGTCCCCAGATGTTTTGGCCTTCAACTCCCAGAAACCCTAACAGCTGGTAAACTGGCTGGGATTTCTGGGAGTTGTAGGCCAAAACACCTGGGAACCCACAGGTTGAGAACCACTGCTTTAAAGAACCTGGATTTCAGCTATCTTATGTCTTTAAAAAATAAAGAAACAGAACAAACAAATTAAGATCAATTGCTTACTCCCTTTCATTGAACTGTCAATAGAAAACACATCAGCATAGCTCTCTATAAGGGAAGCCTACTTTAAGGCTGACACTTCAGCCTTCTAGAAAAAAAAAGACCATGCTGTTTTATTAGGTGGCATGACATAATCAAATTATTCTAAGATGCCTGGTTATAGATTTCCTCATCTATAAAACATTTCAGATATTATGCAACTTTATAACCCATCTTGAGCTGTTGTCTGTACTATGTACATTTATTATACACACATACCTATAAGCTCTGGTCTGAACACTTCTTCTGTTATTTATCCCCCCCCCCCCAATCTGTCTTCTCTGTTTCAGAAAAGTCCAACGTACCCTGAATGCATATTTCTGGAGGGTTGCCACAACGTCCCGAAAGGGGATCTTAGAAGTGAAGGTATGGCCATGGTAAACGATGGGCTCACCATTAGATCCATCCCAACAGTCCACTTCTAGGCAGCGGCATCCCCGTTTTAGAGCCCTGCAAGAGGAAAGATGAAAACTAATTACCGCTTTTAATTATCCGTGGCATTCTATGCTGTTGTGTGATGGACAAAATGGTTTGAATGGAATTGTATGAAAGGTGCATAGTGGGGGTCAAAATAGTCTAGAGATGCCATCGTAAGATTGAAGCCTGGCAAATTACAAGAAGGAGGTGAAAGATTAATGAACTGTAATTAAAAGTTGCTAAACTGTTGATGACCAGAGACAAATGATTTACTGGTACTCTGTGGTAGAAAACAAAATGTTTACATCACCAAAGACAATGACTCTTTAAGTTAAGAAGGAAGCAAACAGTGCTCCTTAAAAGGAAAGCAATTATCAGTTAAGGAAGAAAAGTCAACATCTATCCAGGAACTGAAGGAGTCAGAATGCACCTGTCCACTCACCCACACTCAGGAACTGTTATTTCAGCTTTATTGGTTGGTTTGATAGTTGTTTTATTTTGCTATAATGTTCCTGTTTTGTTATTATGTTATTGTCTATGTACTTACTATGTATTATGTATGTACTTAATATGTCATATTTTATATTAACTATGTTGATTGGGTTCATCCCCATGTAAGCCACCCCAAGTCCCTTCGGAGAGATGGAGGCGGGGTACAAAAATAAAGTTATTATATTATTATGTCTTAGCTGGAAAACATCTATCATTCATTTACAATATTTAGAACAACACCAGCAAGAAATATGCTATATAAGAGACACTTTACTCTTCCAAAATTGTGGCAGACCGGAGGAGTCTGATCCACCCACTGATCTGCTCCAGGAAATGCAATTTGGCCTGCTTTGAGGTCTCGTATCCAGGAGAAGGAAGAAGAGATGGTAATGTATACATGATGATGAATGCTTATGTGTGTGTGAATGTTGAGGGGGAAATGTAATTTTTCTTTGTTTGTGTACCCAATGTAGCTATACAGTCTGTGTGTCTACTTTCTTTCTCTGTATTGCTCTGTGGTATACTCTGTCTCATTGTGAATGAAAAAAAAGTACATTTTAATGCTTTTTAGTGTTTGAAAAGTATTCATGACAGTTGGCCTTCAAACAACATTGGGGAACCTCCTGTGTCTTATTGTCTTACTGCCAGAGTGTGGCCACTGTGAAATACAATTTCAAGATTTATGAACAGATTTATGAACAGATGCACACAATACCTAAAAAGGGTTGTTGTGTGTTTTCCAGGCTGTATGTCCATGTTCCAGAAGTATTATCTCCTGAAGTTTCGCCCACATCTATAGCAGGCATCCTCAGAGGTTGTGAGGTTGTTACCTCACAACCTCTGAGGATGCCTGCCATAGATGTGAGCGAAACGTCAGGAGAGAATACTTCTGGAACATGGCCATACACCCCGGAAAACACATAACAACCCTGTGATCCCGGCCATGAAAGCCTTCGACAACACAACAACTACAAATTTATAATATTAAAATATAATTATACATTACAAATATAATTATATATTAAAGTATAATTCACTTAATATTGATTGAAGAACACTTCAGGACAAGAGTACAGTACCAACCACAACCAATTCAAAGTCTCTTTCTTAGCAGTTAAGCAAATTGCCATCAACAGACAAAGACTGCTGAATTCATCAACTCTGTTCTTGCAGATGGAAGGACAGCAGATTAAAAAAAATCAATAAAGCTACCATTTTAGGCCTACAATTTTAGACAGGGTCTTCAAGAGTGTGATCACTATAGGTTGTGGAACCCCAGCACTTGAGCCTTGGTGATTTAGAGCCCTGGTCATGTTATTACTTTATATGGTATTGCATCCACAGAGATAATGAATGAAGTTTTTAAAAGACATCACAAGAGAAAGGAATTGTTTAAGCTTGATTCTATCATGGGATAAAGTATCTCAGCCAGTCTTCAACTCTTTGATTGAATCACCTGATATATCCTTCAACACTGCTCTGTCCTCGCAGTTGATCCTCCATCAGATACGTGTTGTGAGAGGAAGAGATAAAATAATGGCAGAGGGGCTGAGACAAGTCCTGGTGGACTTTCGTGTGCTCAGGGTTGAAGATGGAGCCATCGGGTGAACAAAGGTACATGAGGAATCCATCAGTGCTCAGAATGTGGCGAGCTTTGGCTGCGGTAAAGAGAGAAAACAGTGTCAGGAGAGACAACCCCCAGGATATAAGGGAAGAAAGACACCAAAGCAAACAATGACAGTGAAACAGACCAGGAAAAAGCAGATATCTCTGCAGCTTCTATAGCAATATGTGTAACAGAACAAGGCACTGATAAATAGTTTGTGCAAGTCTGCTAGGGAAAGAATCACATATACCTCTACACTCTCTCAGTGCTTAAAAGCTCTATTCTCTGATGACTTGGAGTTAATCCAAGGATTTTTGCAGGACTTCCATGACAACCTATGCCAACTCTGGATGTTGCCCAAGCTGTGGATCCATCAGCTCTCCCTTTGTACTGGACCTCCTCACCCACCTGTTTCAGATGGCTCATATCTGTCAATCAGCTCCATGGCAAGTTCATCAATGCCACTGCTTTCCATTTGCTCTTGTTGCAGAAAATCCACAAACTCCAACAGTGTCAGCTTCTTGCCATCTTCAGAGTACTCCTGGAAGATCTCAAGTACTTCGTCCCGTTGTGTTAATGCCTTGTAGAACAGCACAAATTCCTCTCCCTCCAGTGTTCCTGTTTGTGATTTGTCAGCCATCTGTAAGAGTGGAAGGGAAAATGAACAGAGGCATCACAGCAAGGTAGAAAGAGATCTATTCTAGAGGCTACTGGGAAAGACATTGACGCATAACCCTGTTTATGCTAAAGCACTAATAATATACTGTACTGGATGATCCTTAGCACATTAAAGTAATATGATTCTTTCCAAAAGGAATCAAAGGAAAGAAGAGGAAATTGCTACATAGGTAGTCTAATTTTTTATGGATCCATGTTGTATACCATCTCTAGGTAAGTCTGACCCACCTCTAAAGAAGAGCTGTGTCAGACTAAAGACATATCTCATTCTGTTCCCATGGGTACCAAACAACTATCTATGTGAAACTCACAAGCTTGCATTCCCTAATTACTTGTATTGAGGACCACACTCTATCTGACCCTGGAGGCAATATTTAACCCTCTCCCCCTTAAAAAAAACACCCACTGCTACTCCTTAATATCCATAGGTAACACATATTTCAGGCTAAAGGGTGGCTTTAACATTGCTTACAAAATACTTTGTGGGTGGGAAAACAATCAGATGTCACCATTTGACAGAAACAAGAGCCTCATATCACTATTCAAATTCACCTTGAACAGCCGGTAGGCATGGCCCTCATTCATATCCACATTCATCATCCTGAGTAAGGCCTGCACTTCCTTGAAGTTCATGCGCCCATCCTTGTCCTTATCAGCTTTCTGGAACCAATCACAGATCCATGTGGAGCAGTCGAAGACATGGGTTAAGGGAAAAAAGACTAGGCAGTTTGCACAGACCTACGTCTTCAAAGCATAAACTTTGGTAACTTAGCCATATGTACAAGCATAATCAAATACTGCCAAGCCACGAGACTTCAGAAATCTACCACATTTCATTGTGGTTATCCTTTCCAACATCTATTCCTCACTGCCAATTTATTATTGGCAGAATAGCATTGACCCAGTTAGTTGCAAGGGCAGAATCTATAGAAGTCAAAAGTCTTCATCCAATGAGGCATAAATTTAAAGAACAGTTTCCCACCCTTTCCATAAATGTCATATTGTTTTGGAAACTCAGAGCCTTAAATTTTTGCAGAATCCGTATCAGAAATTCTGTTTCTTAAGCTACATAAAATGAAAGCATCAGAAAGAATTAATGTAGAATGGAGTGATGCAAAATAAGGTTGTGGGCTGAAGGAGATTACTTTCAGGAGTCATGATATCAGTAACCAAAAGCACCACCCAAAAGAATGCATGTAACTGAAGACAACTGAGCTATGAAGAGTTTGAAGAGAAAAGTGCAAAAAATTGGAGGACAGTGCCATTACATAGGAATGTAGTTGCTTTATATATGGTTAGATCAAGGGTAAATCGAACCCTGTGTTTTTAAAATGCTGGCAGCAAGTCTCCTGAGTGTCAGACATGAGTCCTACTTGGAGATACAGTAGAGTCTCACTTATCCAACACTCACTTATCCAACGTTCTGGATTATCCAACACATTTTTGTAGTCAATGTTTTCAATATATCATGATATTTTGGTGCTAAATTCATAAATACAGTAATTACTACATACCATTACTGCGCATTGAACTACTTTTTCTGCCAAATTTGTTGTCTCACATGATGGTTTGGATGCTTCATTTGTAAAATCATAACCTAATTTGATGTTTAATAGGCTTTTCCTTAATGCCTCCTTATTATCCAACATATTAACTTATCCAACATTCTGCCGGCCCGTTTATGTTGGATAAGTGAGACTCTACTGTATTAGGAACCGAAATTGTTCTGCTACCAAGCTACACAATTTCCACACATCAGATATTAATACAGGTGAAAATGCTCAGACTGTCTTTTGGCTCTAGACTTAGTCATATTTAAAGCAGACTCACTGAAATCAATGAGACCCAACATTAGTCATAGATAATGCAAATTACATGTATTATAATGGCCTAAATTTGGAACACAACTTTCCCTTTTTTGGTACAGGAGTCAACAAATAGTGACTGACTGTATGCAAGGATATTGGTCTATCTTCTCTCTCTGGTCCATGTTAGTGACAATCTCCACAAGACGTCGCAGACCTTGGATCCAACACTGAGCTTCTTCTGCTGAGCCAGCAATTAGGTCCAGGTTTTTTCGGCGCCCATGGAAAACAACGGTGAAACAGCACTCGGCCGGGAACTCCTCGGCTAAACTTTGCAATACTTCTGATTGGTGTCCCTCACGCACCGTCTCCACATCACTCACAGAGACTTGGGAGGGGAGAACAAGGAACAATTAGCTATTGTGTAGGAAATTCAGATTATGTTACACAATAAAGCCTTGGCTTCTCAGGTTGGGCCCCATAGGGAGTAGCAGTACCATTAGCCATCCACTCATTTATTCATGGATTTGTTTATTTAGCTTGTCTGCCCACTCTCACACTACATTACCAGAGAAACAGTGTCATCGTTACACTTTTGGTCCAGCAGAACAAAAAAACTCAAAGGAAGAGAAATACACTTAGCTTTCCATATCCATGACTTATACATCCACCAACCACAGATCAAAAATATTGGGGAAAATCCAAAAATAAAACTTTGGTTTTGCCATGTGCAGAGCCCTACCTTGATATGTACGTATACCCTTCTGTCTCTTCCTCCCATTTCACATCCTCAGTCTCTCTGACACTCATGTTGAGTTGTTTGCTATTTTATATAAGGGGCACCATTTTATTTTGCCATTGTAAATAATAGGACTTGAACATACATAGGTGTTGGTAATCACTGGGGGTTCTGGAACCAAGGCCTAGTGGATACTGAGGGCCCATAGTACAATTTTTTATCGGCACAATTAACAGTGGAATAAAACAAAAAAAATGAAAGCAAGGACAGTATAAGCCAATTATTATGCAAGATCAATTGAAGACAAAAGCATTTAGTTCAGGAAGCCAACAGGATGGGGAGGTCACAGCACCATACCAGAGGATTCAGAAAAATCCCAAGAGGACTTAAAATGTGTCTGGATAACAAAACAGAGTATCCTGTACAATACTACAACAGCACACAGAAGGACATACATCTTCCATTGCTTGCAACAAAATAATTAAATTCAAGTGTTTTCTAAGTATATACAGTGTTCCCTCACTTATTGCGGGGGTTAGGTTCCAGAACCACCCATAACAAGTGAAAATCCGCAAGTAGGGACACTATATTTATTTTAATACAGTATTTATACATTATTTTAGTAGTTATACACATTTTTAAATCTTTATCAACCAATCGTGTGTTGATAAATCGCCTCCTTCTCCTCCCGTTGCCGCTTGGGCTCCTTTTCTCTCCCTTTGGCTTCTCCTTCCTCCCTTCCTTAGGCTGTAAATTGTAATTTTTTATTATTTATAATAGTATTTTAGAGTTTATTGAAAAATTGCGAAACAGCAAATCCACGAAAAGTGAACCACAAAGTAGTGAGGGAACACTTTATACTGTCATTAGATCACTGGGAGCCCAGGTGGTGCAATGGGTTAAACCTTTGTGCTGGCAGGACTGCTGACCGACAAGTTGGCAGTTTGAATCTGTGGAGATCGGGTAAGCTCCCTCTGTCAGATCCAGCTCCCCATGTGGGGACACGAGATAAACCTCCCACAACGATGGTAAAACATCAAAACATCTGGGCGTCCCCTGGGCCAATTCTCTCACACCAGAAGCGACTTGCAGTTTCTCAAGTTGCTCCTGACACAAAAAACAAATTAGCTCACTAAATTCACAAATTAGATCACTAAAACCATTCATAGGGTTGTTGCTTGCTGAAGCCAACTTGATAGCAATTAGCAATAATTATGAAATTTAACTTTGAAGGGATTTTCAACTAAGGTCCAAAATATGAGTGACATACTACATAATTTTATTTTTAAAATGAAGTCACTGGCAATTTGATGCCTGATACCAAGATGAGGTCATCACTCAGCTCTACTTAATGAATAGGACTAGCCTTGCTTTCATAGCCAGATGTGAAAAGCAAGCTCAGTATACCTAAAGATTCACCTCAGAGCCTGTTGTCTGTTTTCTCATACATTAAAAATGTCCCCTGAAAGACTCTAAAGGTTTGAAAATATAATGCTAATATTCAGATGTAGCAAAACATCTGTCAGAATTCTATATTATCCTGCATGTGGCTGTTGCATGTCCAGAATTGTTCAGCCTAGCATTTAACTTACATGATATGAAGGACTGGACTGAACAACTGTTGCATTAATTTTTAGTTCGTGACTGCAGTCTGGATCATGTCTAACCTTCACTAAGCAGTTTAACAGAGGCCCAGAATGCAACCAGAGTATACAAAATGGGGAATCAAACTCACATGCAGATTTGGCATTGCCAGACATCTTAGATTTGTACCAGACAGTCATGCTGTCATCCTTTAACAGAAAAAATCGTGGTTTTTTCCAGTTCTTGGATTTGACCTTGCGCATCATTGTTCCTTGTTGCATCTTTTCAAGGTTCTCATCTGGTTGAATACCTGAGCAGGAGAAAGAATCCAACGCGGGAGAAAATTAACCCAGAATGGAACACAGATGTCACATCAGTTTTAGTAGGAACCTTCGGTTAAACCCTTGTGCCGGGAGGACTGCTGACTTGAAGGTTGGGTTGCTGACCTGAAAGTTGCTGGTTCAAATCCAACCTGGGGAGAACACGGGTGAGCTTCCTCTAACAGCTCCAGCTCTATGTGGGAACATGAGAGAAGCCTCCCACAAGGATGGTAAAACATCAAAAACATCTGGGGGTCCCTGGGCAACATCCTTGCAGACGGCCAATTCTCCCACACCAGAAGCGACATGCAGTTTCTCAAGTCACTCCTGACATGAAAAGAAAAACAGGCCTGCCTGACATCTTCTTTATAACTTGTTTTACCTTCCCATGGCCATCTTGACTAAGGGTCATGACAATGCTACAGCCAATTCTCTGTAACCCCCTGAAAGGCTCCAGAACATACTCACGGGAAGTAAGTGCAGAAGCCATGGTTGTTCTGTTCTTGAGTTGGCACAACTATTACCTACAAAACAAACAAGAAACGAAATAGTTGAAAGGAAAAGCAATTTTAGAACAACGAAGCACCTGATTGAACTATCTTTTCTCCAGACGCTTAAAAAAAAACTTGCCAGAAATCTATGGCAACTGCCAACATAGAGGAATAAGTATCTTGGAACTCAGTAGGACATATTTCTCAGAAGACATCACAACTGCACTATATTTAGTTGGTCAGGACAGAGAGTTGTGCAGCCTTTAGATGTTGGACTAAAATTCATATCATTCCTCACAATTGGCTATGCTAGCTAGGGCCGTTGGAAACTGCTGTTCAACAACTGGAAGGCTAAACAATTGCTAGCCCTGTTTTAGATATATTGGCTTCCTCCCAACTGCCAATAACTCTCCAGCACAACAGTAGAATACATCCATGTCTATATATTGTAATTGCCATTGATCATGGTAGGGTTAAGGAGCCTCCGGTGGTGCGGCAGATTAAACCACTGAGCTGCTGAACTTGCTGACTGAAAGGTCGGCGGTTTGAATCAGGGAGTGGCGTGAGCTCCGGCTATTAGCCCAAGCTTCTGCCAACCTAGCAGTTTGAAAACATGCAAATGTGAGTAGATCATTAGGTACCGCTCCGGCAGGAAGGTAACGGCACTCTATGCAGACATACATAGAGCAGACATGCATAGAAATTAGGATTAAAATGGTTTATTATTTGAAAAGTTATACATGTCACACTGCATAAAACAGAACTCTGATACTCAATAACTCTGATACTCTTTGTCTTTACTCCATGGCTTGTTTTTAGTCTTACAGCTCTTCTGATGTCTGCCGTAAAATACCCATTGGCCTGTAGAGCCCAGTTTAGGTGGTTCAGTTCACCTTGAAGGAGGTAGGGCTGCATGGTCTACCAGAGCTTTTATTGTGCTTCTTTTTGACCTGGGTGATGGTTGGAGTGTTTATGTAGGTATCTAGTGTGAGTGGGTTTTCTGTAGACTATGTGACCCAATTATTGATTTGGTATGCAGATGACTACGACATCTGGAAATGATCGTTTTCCTTTGTTATCTTTTTCCATGGTAAAATGGATGTTTGGGTGGATGTTGTTGATGTAGTCCAGGAACTTGTTTAGTTCTTCTTCTCCATGGCTCCAAATGGTGATGTAGGGACCATAAGCCAGACAAATAGTAAACTATTGCCTATGTAGCTTTGCCTGTGCATATGCTCCTCCATTCCTGTGAGCTGGTGCCTTTCTCCAGGAAGCTCCAAAGAGAGAAGAAAGTTCAGAGTAAACAAGTTAGGTCATTGGTATCACTTGTGCCAAGTAGGTGTGGAAGGTGTGGAAGACCCTCAGCCATTGGTCAATTTTAGATAAGCCAAGATATAAATTCTTTGTTTGCTACGCACATGTTGCGACGGCCATTTGCATGGTACGGACCCACTGAAGTGGGTACCTATGGCTGTTTTGCCTTATCATCAGCTGTGATAACAATAAAAGGCTTGTTTTATTGCTCTCCTGGAATTCTCTCCTTTACTTCCCCTCTGGGCTAGTCTCCAACAGTGAAAGTGTCATCCACAAATCTGATGAGATATGTTGAAGCAGGGCTGTGATGTCTTCTGGGAAATTCTGGTTGATGAGTGCGAATATTTTATCAGTAGTAGCTAGTAGGATGTGTTTCCAAAATCTCTTATTCGCCTCCATTGCTGTCAGTCATTATTTTTTTAAAACCCTTTGCAGTTTTAATTTCACTTCCAAATAATAATATCAGGGGCCTAATCTACAGGCCCAATATGTATCTTCTCATGACTCAAGTTTGTATTGAGAAAAAAAGTCCAGATTATCTTTTAGATTTGTATAAAAGTTCCTGTAAATGTTTACTGACACTTTTTCTTGTAAAGATGTAGCTATTTTATCTATTTTTTTTTCTATCTTTTGGCCTGAGGTACATTTTTACATTTCCATTGCTGCATCTGTTTGAAAAATCCAAACTCCATTACATGACACAATTTCTTGAATGTTCAAGAAAATATGATAAATCCCGGATTAACTTTCCTGTTTACGAAGATTTCTTCTAACTGGGTCATCGGTCTAATAAGACTCCGCTGTTCATATGAAATCCCTGATTAGAAACACGCTACAAGGACCGGGGCATTCTCCTTCCAGCCTCTTTCTAAACAACTTGTGCAGACAATTTTAATGTGTCTGTGTAGGACACATTATCAGTAATCATGCATTGTACGTTAATCCAATTCTGTAAAGAGATGGGCCATTTATTTTTTTTACTCTAGCCCACATAGTGACACACTCTTTACCAATTCCACAGCAAAGATCAAAAAGCAGGAAGGAAGGCAGAGAGAGAGAGAGAGGGAAAGAGGGAGAGAGAGATCTGGAAATGGGAAGAGAAACCAGTTGGTTTCCAGTGCTTACAATCTCTTAATAGGTTTTTTTTTACTTGCACAAGTGTCAAGTATGTAGCAATATCCTAGCTTCCCTTAACATGCATTCAGAATATGTATGCAAATAAATAAACAAACAGGAAGAATGTTTGCTTCCAAGTAATTTTACAGCTTTTAAACTCCCGAACAGAATTCAGCAAACACGTTTAAGAGAGAAGATATTAATTATTAGAGCCACGAGAGTCGGTTTGGCATTGTGCATGTGTCTAAATCTATTTGCCCATCCCAGCTATACTAAGGGTGCATCTACACTGTAGAATTAATGCTGGTTGGCACCACTTTAATTGCCTTGGCTCAATGCTATGGAATCGTGAAAGTTTCACAAGGTCTTTAGCTTTTGCTGCCAAAGAAAGCTGGTGCCTCACCAAACTACAAATCCCATTATTCCATAGCATTGAGTAATGGCAGTTAAAGTGGTGTCTAAATGCAATAATTCTGCAGAGTAGATGCACCTTAGGAGTATTGATTCAATGAGATTTGACTGCATTCGTCCAGTGAGGTACCCTAAAAAGCCATGAGGAGAGGTAGTAAGAAATAATAATAATAATAATAATAATAATAATAATAATAATAATAATAATAATAATAGTCTTGTAGCCTGAGTGCTGAATTAAGAACTCCAGGAGACTAGGGTTCAAGTCTCCTGGAGTTCTTTTTTTTTTTTTAAATGTAATCCAACATGTCTATCTTGTTTGCTGTGTCATGCAATAAAATAATAGTCTTGTAGCCTGAGAGATGAATTAAGAACTCCAGGAGACTAGGGTTCAAGTCTCCATTTGAACACAGAAACTCAGTGGGTGACCACTGGCAAATCATGCTCCCTCAGCATTAGAGAAAGGCAATGAAAAATCTCCTCTAAATAAATCTTGCCAAGAAAACAACTCAAAGGCATACAAGAACAAAGTTCAGCCAGGGGGTCTACTCTAAATGGGACAAGTAGTTGGCTTTAAGCCATAGTTTGAAGGTTATGCCTTTTACCAAGCATGCATTTCTCACTTTCCCAAGCAAATACAAATTCCAGAAAAGGCTTTCACTGCAGTGAGCTTCTTTGTGAGTTTGGATAGGACTGGAGGCAAATATTAAACAGTTTCTTTACAAAAGCAGGAAGAGAGTTGACACACACTGATGCACGGCTATTTGCTAAAAGGATTCAGTCCCGGAAAGCAGAAAACTGAATGGCTCTAGATTGTTTCCTACAGCTGCAAAACCTCAACTTTCTTTCTCTGGTTAACTACAAAGCTGCAACATCATGTCTTTAAACTAGAACTTGCTCTCTGAGTACTCTCAGCTATTAATGATTAGATACAGACCTACAGACAGAAAGATTTTCACTTAGGCACAGTATGACAGCCCATCCAGGTTGGGAAAGAGATCAGTAGATCTTTTTTATTTACTTCTGCCCACCCTCTGATCTTCTTATGACACTTGACGATTTCTTCTATGAATTAAACAGATCTTTTCTTAATATCTATTGTATGCACAAAGCACAAATGAGGAATGAATTTTGTGGGCAGCTTAACTCAAGATTTTTTAAAAATTCTTGCATATGCCACGTTTTTATATATATTGTATATATAAGCAGTTCCCAATTACAAATATTCAACTTACAAATTACTCATAGTTAAGAACAGGGGTGAGACAACAGGAAATAAAAGATATCTGCCCCTAGGATCTGCCCCTGCATTTCATAAATGCAGTTGTGAAAAGGTGTCTCCACCGAAGCTTGATCACCAATCTGTGTTTCCACAACAAGTCAATTTTTTTCAAAATCCAATGATCACAGGGACATAAAGTGGGTGAAATCTTTTAAATAGGGCACAGACAGCAAAACAAACACTACAGGAGGAGGAGGGAGCGAGCTTGTTTTCTGCTGCCCTGGAGACTAGGACAGGGAACAACGACTTCAAACTACAGGAAAGGAGATTCCACCTGAACATTAGGAAGAACTTCCTCCCTGTGAGAGCTGTTCATCAATGGAACTCTCTGATAGAAACTCCTTTGGAGGCTTTTAAGCAGACTGGATGGCCATCTGTCGGGGGTGCTTTGAATGCAGTTTTCCTGCTTCTTGGCAGGGGGTTGGACTGGATGGCCTGTGAGGTCTCTTCCAAATCTATGATTCTAGGAGTTGAAAATGGCCAGAAGAGACTCCAAGGTGGAGAAAGTAGAAGTAGTTGATGTTTCTTTTAGAGTCTCCCAGAACGGACTGAGCTCTTGCCTTTCACTACTCTGTTCTGAGAAGGGGATGGTTCCTTTTTTGTAACAGTTAAGGTATAGTACTCACATTGACCCGTGGATTAAGTCAATCCAGGTATTTTGGGCTGATTTTTGACAACAACTTTTAGGCTTATATATGGGTACTAGCTGTGCCCAGCCACATGTTGCTGTGGCGTTGTCTGGTGGTGTTGGTGAGAAATTGTTGAGACAGTGGTGGTATTGAATGTCTGTTGTATGGTTGTCTTTATGTTTAGTATGCATTTGGTTGTTTGTGTACTGTGAAAGTGGTGAGGGTAGAGGGGGCCTATGTCCCTGTGTAGTATTGTATAGTATTTATACGTTGTCCATGTGTTGTGAATGCTGGACTGTGTCCTGCTGCATAGTAGAAAGGGTTGGGCTGGATGGCCCTTAGGGGTCTCTCCAAACTCTTGTGCCTGTCCCCTGGGCTGAGTAGGTTGCTAGGAGACCAAGTGGGCGGAACTTAGCCTTGTAACTGGCAACAATTGGATAAAAACAATTATTCTTCTACCTTATTAGGACTTTATTTTTCTTTTCTTTTTGTTGTATCAACCTAGAGCCGTGGATGATGGGTTGTGTTGTCAAATTTCGAGGTTGGGGGCCTGTAGTTTTGTTGTTTTGTCCACTGCCCTGATGCCATCACTCTTTTATATATATAGATAGTCCAGGGGTCCTCAAACCTCTTGATGTAATGTCTATTATCATCTATTGTATTACTTTTAATTGTGCTATGATATGCTGTTTTATATTTTATTATATTGTATTGCTCTGGGCATGGCCCCATGTTAGCCACCCCGAGTCCCCGTTGGGGAGATGGTGGTGGGGTATAAATAAAGTTTTATTATTATTATTATTATTTTAAGCACAATCCTTCAGACTGTTGAGGGGCCGAATTATCATTTGAAAAAAAATACGAACAAATTCCTATGCAAACTGCATATGTCTTATTTGTTGTGCAAAAAACAACAACAATGAAAGCACAATGTTTTTTTTTAAAAAGAACAATTTTAACCAACATAAATCTGTCAGGATTTCAGTAGGAAGTGTGGGCCTGTTTCTGGCCAATGAGATAGTCAAGTTAATTAGGACTGTTGTTGTTGTGTGCCTTCAAGTCATTTCAGACTTCGGGTGAGTCTAAGTTTAAAACTGAGGGCGGGGGCCAGGTAAATGACCTTCGGGGGCAACATCTGGCCCCACGGGTCTTATTTTGGGGACCCCTGTTATAGAGTATGCATTTGTCCCCACCTGAAATCCATTTCCAGTGAAAACACAAAGTATCTCTAGAAACAAATGCGGCTAGAAAGTTCATCATACAAAAGGCAGAAATGTAATTAAGCTATTTGTTGAATTAAAACCATTTCAAAACATCCTGTTCTGTTTACAAATATAGAGAAAGTGCCGGGAGGAAATAGATTTTTTAAAGAGCTTGAAAAAAGCCAGTATTGTTATAAAATTACCTCTCTTGCAAAGTAGCCTAACATTAATCAACACAACCATTCTAGTTTTAAATGCAAGGATATATTATCTATCCCTAGGGGGGTTGCTTAGATAACTGACTCAAAATGCATTTTTGAAATTGATTCAGTTTGTGGGGGAAACCCTCGAGTCATGACATAAATATAAATACTGAATAGATTATAATTGTATAATAGGTACCGCTTCGGCGGGAAGGTAACAGCCCTCCATGCAGTCATGCTAGCCACATGACCCTGGAGGCATCTGCAGACAACACTGGCTCTTCAGCTTGGAAATGGAGATGAGCACCACCCCCCAGAGTTGGATACAACTAGACTTAATGTCAGGGGAAAACCTTTACCTTAAATCACCACCAAACAATATATCCCAGTGTTACAATCTAGTCCAGGGAGATCCGAACACATTATCGAGTAACAGCTCCTCTTCCGGCACCGCAAAAGTCTAATGGAGTACAACCAACTGTCCTGAGATCGGCCTTTTCCCAAGATTCTATTCAGCTTCTCTTAAAGAGCAAGAAACATTATCTTAACAGTGGCCACTTGGGGAAAAATGAAGGAGATGACGCAGATTAATATGTATGTATGTACTGTGTGTATGTCAACCCTCCGTATCCACAGTTTCTGCATCCATGTACCACCCTCTACTTGATTTTTTCTTTTAAATCTAAAAAGCAGATCTTGATTTTGTCATTTTGTATGACGACACCATTTCACTATGCCGTTGTATATAATGGGTCTTGAATTTCCATGGATTTTGGTATCCACTGGGGGTCCTAGAACCAAACTTCAGAAGATAACCAAGGACCCGATGTATGCATGTGTTTGATGAAATGAAGGGGGAGAAGGACAATAATTTGGGTTACTGAATCAGCAACAGACAGCAACAAACAGACCTCAGCCAACCTAGGTAGAAACCAGAGTGCTCTGTGCTTCCCATGTGTTTTGGAAAACCACATAGCTAGTCATTCCAACAAATCAGGCCTGGGGAACACATGGCCCTACGGTTCGTAAAGTCAGTTTAAGATGAATCCATTCCTTATTGTGGTTAGTTTTTTAAAATGTTATCGGAGGTGCCAGATCTTTTTAAGAGTAGGGTTCAGCAACTTTGAGAGCTCCTTTATCATTGAAATTAAAAAGGTGGAGTGGATTTACTCTCCATTTGATAGAGAAGTCACCTATCACCATTGCTTGCTTGTTCCTATTAGCTTGGGTGATTCATGGAAGCTATAGTCTTAAAACGTTTATATTAAAAAATAACTAGCTATTTTTAATTACAAAAATGTGAGTCAAGCACTGAAAGAGTTAAATAACCTAGCGTCACCCTGAGAAGAGTGAGTAGGCCGAAGCCTGTTAGAGTTAGTGGGCCAAAGCTAACATCGTCCTGCGAAGTGTGTGAGAAGCTTTGGTGAGCGAGACAAGTTGAAGGCCCAGTGTGTGAAGCTCCTGTCAAAGTTTGGTGTGAGAGGAGGCTCTGTGAGAGTGAAGCTGTTTTATCTGCATGACAAAGAAGCCCAGCGTGGAAGCAAAGAAGGAAGTAAAAAGAACTTTATTTGTGTTATAGAAACCTTGTTTTTGTAAATAGGTCAACCATATTATTTTGCTACAAAGAAAAGCCTCCTAAGGAAGAGATAATACTGGTCTGTGTGTTTTTGATCTTTTGATTCTTTTGGCTATTGGTGCTGGGTCACGCTGCTGCTAATAATTTACTTTGCTGTACGTTTATAAGGAGGGTCTTTTGTTAATAAGCCTATTCGTCCAACACCTTTATCATTGAAATTTAAAAGCTGGAGCGGATTTACTGTCCATTTGATAGGAAAGTCACCTATCACCATTGCTTGTTTGTTCCTATTAGCTGGGTTGATTAATGGAAGCGATAGTCTCAAAAAAACGTTTAGAGGGCCATCTGTTTTCTGTCCCTGCAATAAACTGCAAGATATTGAGCTCAACCGAGAAACAGGTACCCTCCAGTAATTTCCACCAGCATAATCAAACAAAAAAATCTTCAGATCATATGTTTTGTCCTGGTTTCCTCACTAGGAATAAAGAACAAACCTAGAGACACGCAAAAGCGAATGGAGGAACAGTTACTCCAAATATATTTAGTACTCTTTTCAAAGCAGAGAGAAAATGACTATGGCTCCCACCGGCCATTCTTTGTCTGTCTGGGTGCAATGGAGGGTGTAGAGCCTATTCAATAATATATTATCACAAGTCCCCTACTTTTCTTTTTACTATGGTGGGCATCCCCATTGTTTTCTGGATGACCCAATCCAGCAATTCTGGCTAGACTGGTTAATTGAAAGGTCATTGATGCATTCCAAATCAGGAAATAAATTTGACATTTGTTGATGATCCCCTTTTAAAACTCAGCCTTTCCCTTCCTAATGCACTCTGACAATTTTCTGTATCCTCTATAAATGAAAGAGGCCTCAAAAACGTGGGCCAAGGAAACAGACAGGGCATAAAAAGCAAAATCTAAATATCCCTTGCCTAAGAAAATACTATGAGGTTCATGGAATCGCCATATGTCAGCAGGTGACTTATAGGCATATGGGCACACATTCACACTCCAGTATGTTATGTCTGAAACAGCTGGCTCCCTCTGCCTCATTACTCTGCTCTGCCGGCACTGCTGGGTATGCAGAGTAATGCAGCCAAAAATAGCCCCTTAGCTCTACTTGCACCATTAAGAAATCAGGACAGTACACTCTAAGCATCCAGATTTCCATTACGAGGGACATCATTTAAATTCACACCTTCAGCATGGATAGACATTAATAAAAATGTGTCTCACTTGTGATTTGGAAGTGTCTGACAAGGATGGAATTGTATTAAAAACGGATGCTGTGAAATTTTATCTTCAGTATTCACAAGCGATCCATGGGAGATTAAAGAACTCTTTAATATTTATTCTTTTAAAAACAATGTATCCTGTGAGGTGATGGGATAGAAGCCATTAATCTATCTTCTTTGCATTTGTCTGCATTTGCACAAATATATTTTAAAAATAACACCACTAACCATTGTTATTAATGGGCTCCCAAGGACAAATTCTTCTTTGCTCCTGCCTTTAATTTTGGCACAGCGGGTTGAACCACTGAACTGCTGAACTTGCTGATCGAAAGGTCAGCAGTTCGAATCCAGGGAGCTGGGTGAGCTCCCACTGTTAGCCCCAGCTTCTGCCAACCTAGCAGTTCAAAAACATGCAAATGTGAGTAGATCAATAGGTACCGCTCCGGCGGGAAGGTAATGGTGCTCCATGCAGTCATGCCAGCTACATGACATTGTGGGTCTCTACGGACAACGCTGGCTCTTCGGCTTAGAAATGAAGATGAGCACCAACCCCCAGAGTCGGACACAACTAGACTTAATGTCAGGGGAAAACTTTTACCTTTACTACTTTAGTTTTGTGACATGTTTCTCTACATTTAAAAAAGAGACATGGTGTGTACAAGTAGCAAAGATGGAATGGGTTAGAAAGAAGCCTTGACTAATACAAGAAAACTGTGTTTTAAAAAATAAATTTACAACTCTATTGCTTTCCATGCACTAATACATTTTTAGAGCCAGGGTTTGCACATTCATGCTGCCAGAAGATGTCAGCAATAAAGGTAGGTCTGTAGGAACCAAATATTAGAAACTACTGCTTTCCCCCATAAAGCATAAAAGCAGAAGGAAAAACATGTTAAGTACAGTTCAGTTCTCACGCCAGGGATCTTTTCATCCGCAAGGGAAACTCCCATGGAGGATCACAGGGAGCAATCTATAATCTCCTGAGGAATACTATATTTCACTGCATGATAGTTGCCACTGAATAATGGTTGTACCCTTCTTTTCCAGTCCAAAATTGATTTCTTGCTTTCCTCGCTTAATTGTCACATTAGACTTCCCTCCTCCCTTGGAAAAAAATCTCTTTCCCAATGGACAGTAAATTTTGAAACATAAATAAACTAGCTCTTTGAAGCAAGCTGTTAAAAAACAGAAACCAGAGCCAGCTGAGGTTACCCCTTCTCCCTCTTTGTCTCTCAGAGGTAAGAATGTTTAAAAACTAACCAACCAACCAACAAACCAACCAACCAATCTGATATTAAAAGTATAAGAAAAATCATGCTGGTTCAAGACCAATAGTTTTTATCACAGATAATACTGCAAATGCTGTTGGACTCTGATTCCTGTGTTCCTTCACCATTGGCTACACTGCCTAGGATTGATGAGAGATGCAGTCTAGCAACATCTGCAGGACCTGTCAACCCTCCCTACATCTGTCCTGTATAAACTGGCATTCAGTTTTCACAGTGGCTATCCAGATGCTTATGGGAAGCCCACAAGCAAAACATACATTCAACAGGATTCAAAGGCCTTGAAGAAGAATTTGAAAAGCAGAAGGACAGGAATTTGCTTGTAGCAGTGTTCCCTAATTCACTGGTTCTCAAAACTTCATTTCCTAGATGTTTTGAACCTTAGCTCTCAGAATTCCTGGTCACGGACCATGTTGGTTGGAACAACATGGAAGCTGAAGCCCAAAACATCTGGAAACCCAAAGTTTGGCCATCACTGCATTCACAGGATCCTTCAAATCAGAGATGGGAATCATGCAACACCCTGTATTTTGTTGGACAGTTAGCCGCAGTAGCCCTTACCAACATAACTAAGGTTGAGAATGCTGAAATATGTAGTTGAACACCATCTGTAGTGTTGCATGATTCTCACTCATGTTTTGGATGATAAAGAACATATCTTTAAAATTTATAGGGACTTGTCATTCACAGGTAAGGCTAACATCTAAATGCATACCTGAGCTTGGATACATTACTTTTTTGAGCCACAGTGTCCACCAACCAACATAGATAGTGGCTATATTGACCGGGGAATCTGGGAACTCAATCCAAAAAGTAAATTTTCCGTAGACTGATCTAAGGTAGGATGAAATATTTTTGCATGTATTGCTTTCAGTGAAACATACTTAAGCATGCAATACGTCCATATCATTGAAAAACAACACTTATTGTCCAGAAAGCAAACCCTTAGGATGATGAAACAAGTTAGGAGGCTTATCTCGGTTGCACATATCAAATCAAGAGTAGCTAATACCCCAGGGGACAGATTCAGGATCCAGAGTGACCTTAACAGATAGTTTTGACCCGGCTCTACAAAATTAATTGCAACAGATGTAAATGTAAAGTATTATATTCTGGCAAGAAAATGGAAAATGCACAAATACAGGATGGACAACAATTAGTCTGTGAAAAAGAACTTGATTCAATAATATGGCAGTCCAAAAAGCCAATGTCATTCTAGGATGCATCAATAGAAGTATGGTGTTCAGACTGAGGAAAGTAAAGTACTACTCAATTTTTGGGGGCCAGTCTGTACTTAAAATATTGTGTTTGTTTCTGTGTACCATGCTTAAAGGAGAACATTAATAATCTGGGATCTATCAAGAGGACAATCAAAACGGTAAAAGATCTCGGAACAGGAGCTGAGTGTTTAACTTCAAGAAGAGAAGATTGAAAGGTGATATGACATCTATCTTTAAACATCTGAAGGTATGTCTAATAGACAATTGATTAGGCTTTTTTTCTACTGCTCTATGGATTAGGAAGCTGTTTGGTGAATTCAAATTACAAGAAAAGAGATTCCATATAAACATTAGAGAGAATTTTGACTGTAAGAGCTGTTTGACAGTGGAATGCATTGCTTTAGATTGAGTGGTGGATTATCTTCACAAAAGGTCTTCAAATGGATGTTTGACGGTGGTCTCTCAGGAGGGGTTGTCTTTGTTTCCTTTTCAATTCTATTGTTCCAATAACACTATGTAACACAGTTTTTGTTCTTGGATTATAAATGTCATTTCCTAAATTGGTTCTTATGTATTTGTTATGCAATGCTTTTGACATGAAAAAAATCATAAAACATGGAAAAGGTGTATTGAACTCCAAAAGCTTTGTTTTTAAGTTCTGTACATTCACTAAGGAAAATTACAAATGAAGTGCCTAGACTGAAGAAAATAATAGTACTACCCTCAGCCACAAAAACGAAGTTTCTGGATTATAACAACTACTTTCAAAGTAAGCACCGCACAATTAAACAGGAAATAACACTTTTAAAACAGGAATAGTATTTTTTTTCAAATTTTGTTATATAGGGTAATGGAAGCCTTTTAACATTTACAAGTGGGAACTTTAACAAAATATTGTTACATAATTTTGGTCCCATAAAGAGTACTCCATTCCACCCAGTTCTCTGTTTCATTTCCCTTATAAATAAATACTGAATATGCTCAGACCTCCTTTTGCTTTTTTTTTTTTTAGCACTGTACCCCTTAATAACCTTCTCCTCCTACAACAGATTGTAAACAGGGATGGAGAAAGAGCAACCCACATTTTAGTCATCCCTCCCCAAAAAATAGTCCCAAATGCAACAAATCTATTCAAAATTGGTGACCAAAAGAGTCATGATGCCACTTCTGGTGTGCCCAAATGCATGGGTGTTGCTCAGATGCATTGATAGCTGCCCAAGCTTGCTGTAAACCATGGGGTGTTCTCCGTGTCTGATAATACCATATTTCATCACATGTTTTGCTTTTGTCAAAAAAAGTGTGGTGCACCTATTATAGATTGAAAGAAAATCTGCCTTTGAACCTCTGTTTTCTGTGTGTGTGTGACTGTGTGCACCTCCAAGATAGGACAAGGAGGAGGGATGATGCCGCCCAAATCAAACAGCTCTGTTTCTGTTTTTTTGTGTTTTTTTTTAAATTGTCACCTCAATCTCAAAAAAGGTGCAGCTTTCGACATATGGCCTCAAAGTAACCAAGTGTTGCTTGCTCTCAGAAAGAAAGTTTTATTATGACAAAAAGTAAAAAGAAAAAAGTGTTGTTGAAGGCTTTCATGGACGGGATCACAGAGTTATTGTGTGTTTTCTGGGCTGTATATGGCCATGTTCCAGAAGTATTCTCTCCTGACGTTTTGCCCACATCTATGGCAGGCACAGATGTGGGCAAAACGTCAGGAGAGAATACTTCTGGAACATGGCCATACAGCCCGGAAAACACACAACAACCCAGATAGAATAAAGTTACAGAGATGCAATGTCAGTGCATTTGCTTTTATAGTTTCACAGTACCATACCACCCTTTTGAGGCTCAATCATTGTCAGCTTCAATTGGTTAAAACACAATCAGGCAATTTCACATCATGGTCCATATCCTCAGCCCTGTAGCCTTCCTTTGTCCAGTTGTTGTCAATAATAATATCAACAACAACAACAACAACAACCGCAATAATAATAATATTGTTTTATACATGTGTTTTATATTTGTAAGCTGCCTTGAGTCTCCCCTCGGGGGTGAGAAGTGTGGGGTAAAAATGTTGAAATAAATAAATAAATAAATAAATAAATAAATAAATAAATAAATAATACTTTATTTTTCCATCCCGCCTCCATCTCCCCGAAGGGCCTTGGGGCGGCTAACATGGAGCCAAGCCCAAAGAACAAAAATAGGAACAAAATCAAAAGCATATAAAACCACATCATCATTAGCGATTTTCATTTAGGAGGGATCTGTCATGGGAATTAATTATTTGAAGCCAGGATTTTTACTGTTTGCTGCAGGCTGACAGGATGGGTGCTTGCCTAATCTCCCTGGGAAGGAAATTCCAGAGCCGGGAGGCCACCACGGAGAAGGCCTTCTCCCTCGTTCCAAGAAGCCTCACTTGTGATGGAAGAGGAAACGAGAAGAGAGCCTCCCCGGAAGATCGAAAAGATTGTGCAGGTTCATAGCGGGAAAGGCGGTCACGAAGATAGGCGGGTCCCAAACCGCTTAGGGCTTTGTAGGTGATAACCTGCACCTTGAATTGGGACCAGAAAGTGATTTGTAGAAACCCTTGGTTCCATCACACCATGTACAAGGCTAGTTCTGCCACAAATGGGGTAGGGTAGGGTCCGGCAAGCCTCCAGCTTATCAAGACCATCTATGTCCAGCAGGGTGGGTTATAGGGTGCTCACAAAACTGCTTTGCCTCAAAAAAAGGAAAATCTGAGCTTCAAAGAGCTCAATTTCAGATTTTTAAAAACTGCCTTGCCTTTGGAGAGAGCAGAGCGGCGCGAACCGAGCCCCAAATTACTATTATTTCCAGTATTATTATGTGAAGAAAAGCTGGAAGCAGATTTTTGGAGCCAAAAAAGGGATGCCACGATTATGCAGTGGCTACTATTGTATGGTGAATTACATTACCTCCACTTTTGTGATAAAGGGTGCACTTTTAGCATAATTAGAAGCCACTCACTTATAAATTCTCTGGCTGCAGATATGCTAATTGCTTTGGGATCTTAAATTCGCCTGAGATAAATGGATTTTAAATAGTCCATTCACAAGATCGCAGCCTTGACTTCAAAGGATATCCTTTTATAACCTGTAACCTGCTGGATATCCCTTTATATTCTGTAAGTCCATTATGCATCTACAATCACTCCACACTCTGTTGTTGCAGTCCGAGATCTTGTGTCGGTGACAGTCCCCCTGTACCTTTAATCATGTAGTGTTCCACTGTTATTCCATAGCACTTCACAGGCAAGAAAGGCTCAGTTTGCCAAAATGAATTATTTTATGAACTTGTTTTAAAAGGTACAGGAACTCCATCTTCTCTTTTGCATCCTGTTATGCTTTGCGGTATTTATCATTCTAAAGATGATGCAGTCAAAACAGTTAATCCCAATATAGTCCAGGGCTCCAGGCCAACCCAAACAAAGAAACATGATATGCAGAGAATATGAGTAATGAGTGAGTCAGCCTTTTTCATGCACCCTCCACAAACTAATCAATAATTGCCCAGGTCTACTTCTTGAGTTCTCTGAAGTTTACCAGTATCTTTAGTTACTAACCTTTACTGTATTTGTAAAACCCCAGCCTGTGCTTCTTGATCATCTCTCAAATTAATTCTTTTTGAAATATTCATATTATTAAGCAGCACATACACATATGGTACTACAAAATTATTATATCATGTGCATCTGGATTTTCCTAGGAAAACTCACTCACATATAGCAGTCTGTTATGAGGCAGAAGCTATTTCACTAGAAGCAGAATCTGACATAATCTGCCACTCATGCATGCAAGCAAGCTTCAGGACAAAATATGATGAAAGAGAGTTGTGTTTGACAATGAAGAGATGGAATAAGGAATCAAGTCCAAGGAGATGCATAATGGAATGGTCTCTTTCCCACAACACAATTACAACACTATGAAAGCCTGGGGTATATAATCTGGTCAGAGGTATCCCAGGAACACTCTAGCTGAGGATCCTAAATGCCCCTTCCTAAACAGGATAGACCCATGGCAGTTAAAGTAGAATCATATCACCGTAATTGTGTAATACGAAGTATTTATTTACATCTACTCATTTCATATGCGCTGTTACCATCACTGTTGACTATAGATGGGTTCTGCTAATTTGTTCTTTCTCCCGACCCTTAGACCTGATGTGTTGTGCGAGACTGTGTCCCTCTTCTTATGAGCTGGTCATTGACCATAATAAAGTGAACTTAAACTTTGTCTCTGTTAAAACACAGTCCGTATTGGTATCTTACTTTTACCTTCAGGGGGAAAAGGTGGAATGCCACAAGGAAAGCAGTCTGCAAGTACAACCTTTGAAAACATAAAAACATCTATGATGGCTTACACTGAAAGCTATGTCATTACAGATACTGTTGAACTGGAGCTCTGAAGGAATTATGTTCCTTCATCATTTGTTATGCTGATTAGGGCTGATGGAAGATGCAATCTAGCAAGATTTGCAGGACCTCCTACCCTGTTTCCCCTAAAATAAGACATCCCTAGAAAATAAGACCTAGTAGAAGTTTTGCTGAATTGCTAAATATAAGGCCTCCCCCGAAAGTAAGACCTAGCAAAGGTTTTGTTTGGAAGCATGCCCGCCAAACAGAACTCCAGAGCATGAAGGATCCTTAAATGTACGTACCATAGAGTATTGTACATGGATATAGTAGTAACAAGAAATTCTTGATAGGATTCACAGTATGCTGGTTTGTGATGACAACTACTGTACAGTATATAATAAATGTTCGGGGTTTTTTTTGGTTCAACAATAAATGTGGATTCTTCTTCATGGAAAAACAAGACATCCCCTGAAAATAAGACCTAGAGCATCTTTGGGAGCAAAAATTAATATAAGACACTGTCTTATTTTCGGGGAAACACGGTATACTCCAAACCCATGCCTTCTCTATCAGCCAGCTTTAAATATTCACAACTGCCATGTAGATGCCAATAGGAAGTCCACCAGAAGAACATGAGTGCATCATCACCCTTAAAATTCCTTTGGATGTTGAAGGGGAATTTGAAAAAAAGAAGAAGAAAAATTTCCTTGGAGAATGTACACACTTGGATGTTTTCAAACACAGTTCAACAATTCTTTAAAAGTGTCACTGATGGTGATGAGAACTAAAAATAAGCATCGTAACAACAGTTGCCTGGGAAAGACCACAGTAGAGTTCTTTAAGTTTCATTCTGTTGCTTAAATCCTATTGTTAGTCCCAGTTATAGTAGAAGTATTTAATCAATTGGATTTACATACTTCTTGACTCACTATTCAACAATGGATTCAGTGGGTCTACTCCAGCTGGGTCTAAGATTCCAGCTTTCGTTTTATAAACCACCTGCCTGACTATGGAAATAGTCTTCATAGGGACATCAAATGCAGACAATTTCCATATACCCTCTTCCAATTGCTTTTCCCATTATCACTTTTCAAGAAGAGAAATGCTGCTGAACAGTTTGGGCGAAAAGCAGCTGCGATATAATAAATACACTCACTGTAAGACTCTGAAAGAATTAAGTTCAGTTCATAATTTTTCTCTAACATTCAGTTCAAGAGAAGCTGGATAATACAGAATCCACCAGGGACGGGAAACCTGTGGTTCTCACTGATTGCAGGGTTTTTCCCCCAATCAATGCAATCTTAGACAGTGGAATTTATCAAATGATAAGTAACCGCAGCATTGACGCCATTATATTTCTTTATAATTTCAAGGGTGGACTTGGTGGCCCCAAAAGCATGAAATAACCCCAACAAGATGGTGATTGCTGCATAAAGTTGTTTTTTCCTTCCTTGTAGCCCAAGAAAAGGGTATAAAATACTGTAGTAGCTCTTTTCTCTTCATGGGTTGGGCTAGAGTTGTGGCTCCTTTGGGGGGAAAGAGGAGGAATAACTTGTGAAGCAGGACTGGGCTACAGTGATCTAGTGCTGTTGGGTTGTAGTTTCCATCAGGCACCGCCAATCTTGAAAGAAGGTAGAAATTGCAGTCCAGCAACTTCACTGAAGCCAGAGGATCCATCTTTGTAGTAAAGGGTTGTGACTGAAAACTCATTAATTCCACAAAGGTTGATCTCTCAAACACATCCTAGAGATAAAATCATGGTGACCTAACATACAGTATGATAAGAAATCAGAGAGATTGGCACAGAGATTGACAAGGATTTCTTGTGGATTTGACTTCATTCTCATCCACAAAACACAGTAATAAGAAAATTGCCTCACTGCACAGCTGGGGTAGAGGAAATGAATAGCTTAGAAGGTCAGAATAACACAAATCTCAGTCTCTGCTGAAGTGAAGATGAGGGATCTCTTGTTCAGTTCACAGCTCTGGGACAGCAATAGTCTACCTCTTGCAATAACATAATTCTTTGTATGGGACAGTAAGAAACAAAATGTCTTCCCTTCCAAAGACGTGAAGAATTAATTTATTACAGATCGATTCAGATACCAATTCAGGATTCAGTGTTAGGATTCAAAATCTGGCTTCTCCCCAAATGTGCTGTGCATCAGGTTTGCCTACTAACTGCAAGGAATTTATCCTGGTATGAACCACAGAGTTTATATTTAATTTCTTTGTGGTCTGGCAGAGTAATGCAATCTCTTATCTCAGTCCTACAAGAAAGAGCAGTCTGACGCCTCTCTTTTGCATGGATGAGAAAGGAAGGGATAGAAATGCATTGGTAAGGCCCAGCAGCAGATTGTGAAACAGAGCACGACATGTACAAACATTTTAATGTATTACTACATAAGCATAAGTTGCCTCCTATTTTTGTAGGTAGACAATAGCTTCTCCTATGTTGGCCAAACTGCTAATGCATCTACACTGTAGAATTAATGCAGTTTGACATCACTTTTGCTACCATGGTTCAATGTCATGCATTCATGGGAGTTGTAGTTTGGAAGGGCACTAGCACTCTTTGACAGAGAAGGATAAATGCCATACAAAACTAATGGGAGACAGAGGGTGTATCCATACTATAGTTTGACACCTCTTTAACATCCATGGCTCAATGTCGTGGAATCATGGGAGTTGTAGTTTGGAAGGGCACTAGCACTCTTTGACAGAGAAGGATAAATAACTTACAAAACTACAACTCCCATGATTCCACAACATTGAGCCATGGATGCTAAAGAGGTGTCACACTGCATTAATTCTACAGTGGCATGGATCAGGCATGGGTAAACTTCGGCCCTCCAGGTGTCTTGGACTCCAACTCCCACAATTCCTAACAGCCTACTGGCTGTTAGAAATTGTGAGAGTTGTAGTCTCCCAGTATCTCCGGTCTAAAGGTAGACACTTCTGACATCACAGACAAAGTGCTCGGGGCTTTCCAGTGTTCCTTAAAATTCCCATTCTTCTGCTTGATGAGGCAGAACTTTGACTCTTCTCCCAGGGGCTAGATTGTGGCTCTGAGAGACCAGGTTTCCGTTACCACAACAACAATACGCTGAATCATTGACACATCTATACGCAAGATCAGTTCCTGTACTGTAAAATAACGACCAACAGTGACCTGTTTGTAGAACTTAGTGCACTGCTGGCTAGTACTTGGGCATAGGCTAAAAAAATGTTTACTTATGTGTAAACATTGATGAGATCGGGTTGAAATCTACAAGACCAGCACTGATTTACGAAGTGACAAACAAAATAAATTTTGCAAGTTACGGCCAAATAGTACATTGGCTAGATATTTGGCTCTGTTTGCACCTTTCTCTTTGGAAACCCACCTTTCTTTTCCTGTTTAAAAAAACTTTTCACTCACATTCCCCCCACCCCATTTGAGAACTCTTTGGCTTTAGTTTGTTCTCTTGTCAACTCTGACCTGATTTTTCTCAAGGAAAATCCTTATGTTCTTTTCCCATTTCTCACACTCCCTATTCTCCAGGCTTGCTTGCCTATTGTTCCTTTGCCCCACTCCTAAATCTTTTCTGTTCTTAAAACATAAATGGTAAAAGCCAGCAGGAGGACCTCCTGAGAGGAGCCACTCAAACCAAATTGCCCATTTTAAAAGCTCCTGTAGAGGTCACAGGAATATAATTCCACAAAATTACTACTTTTTATGAGGCAGTAATATTGTAGTTAGGACTGAGACTCATTCTGAGTTTACGAAGACTAAATCCTGGCAGAAGGCTGAAGACCCTTTATGGTCTCTTCCAGCTCAATTCTTTAATTACATGCATGCATGCACACTGAATAAAAAATATACATATGAGCAAAAAAAGAAAGAAGCTATAAACCAAATATCCCTTCAGAGGAATTGCTCCCCTATTCTTTGTGGTCATCAAGTAATGGCCTCCGTTTCCTTGCGGTGGACTTCAGCATCTCACCCTATATGAGGTACTCCTAGTTCCCAAATGCCAGGGACTTTGTTTCAGTACACAAACCATCCCCATCTGACACTTAATAACATCCACTTCATTTCACCCATTTAGTCTTGTCAGAAACCCATTCAAACTTATTTTAAGCCAGTACACTTGTATATAGATGTAAGGCATTTTGCCACCTAAGCATGGCATGCATGCACTTGTAAAACAAACATAAATACACTTCCATCTCTTTGCCGCAGTTCTGTGAGTTTGATGTGCACTTTTACAGCTATACCTAAACACATGCTCATGGGTTTGTGCTCTTATCTAGCTGTTTGCTGTTTCTGCCCCAGTCATAGATCATAAGATGTGGTTATACCTCTGACCATATGCACAATTTCTTTCCATAACAAACCCTGCAAATCCAGAAAGACAAGAAGAGTTCAAGAATAATGGATGCAGTTTCCATGCATACTTGAGCCCAGCCATTCTCATTTTAGAAACTGAAGCATTCTCCCTTCCGATTTGCCTTCAAGCATTTGTTCCTCTTTTCTCACTCGGTCACTCTCTTCCCAGCGAACAGTACAGCAAAAGTCTCAGTTTCTTCCAACCGCAACACTGCTTTGCAATATAATTAATTCTCTTACCGGTCGATGAATGATCCTGGTTTCCAGGGTGTACTGTTTTAAGGCATCCCCATGTCTTGAGGCAGCATGGCAGCTCTTGTCTTGGACACCCTGACTTTGCCCTATCACTTCATGCTTTTGGCATTCCAAGCTGCCACTGACGCAGCCACTGAGCTTGCACTAAGGAAAAATAAAATAAGCTCACAGCAGCTCAGCTCTGCCTAATGCTTTGCCTCCTTATTTAAAGGCACACAGCCAAAAGCTCACTTTTCAGACAGCCACCTGGCAAAGATCATCAGCCTTGCAGTGGAGAGCTGGACAAGACGAAAAGCTGCTCAGACAAATCAGCCTATCCCTTATAGCTAACCATAAAGTAAGTAGTCAGTACTGCTCTTGAGCTAACTATCCCGATGCCAAAGAAAATGCTGAGCATCTCCTCCTACCCACACTGACTACCGGCGATCCAGGAGGAGTCTCATCCAATACGCCTCCTCCCATCAGCTCTGCTCTGGCAGTGCCTTGACATTTCCCAGAGGCAGAGAATGAGCAAACCCAGAGAAAGCTCATCTTCGTCCCTTCTAATCAGCATTTGGGAATAAGCCTGTTTGTCCTGAGCAATGTGCTATTTTAGATGTGCAAACACTGAATGAATGAACAACAAGGTTATCTCCTCCAAAAAAAGGACACATCAAACTGATATGGAGAAGCTGGTGAAGAATTCGATCTTTTATTTTGTAAACACCTTTGGTTTTATCTTTAGTAATAGACAAAAAATCCTAGTCATCTTAACAAATATGTATATTGTGGCATATGCTCGAATGGACTAAGAAGTTATTTCAAAGATAGGCATAGGACTGTTTTTATCTGTACTTAAATTATTACTAAGCCATAATAGCTATGACTAAAGCAAGTCATGAAATGACATGCCATGACCCACATGACCTACATACAATACATGAGCTTCCTAATAGCAATAACTCTTCTGCCTTTCCTACTGAAGATCTCTCGATATCCGGACCTCCTTTGGCCCGGGAGATTTTCACATGGTCCTGGGTATATAGGTATATAAAATAGGTGTAAAATGAAACATTAATTGATAATAAAACAGCATTTGCAAGGCTTGCTAAACAGGCTGGTTTTCCTTTCTATGAAGAACAGCTGAAAGACATTTTGCAGATTACACTGTAAACACTGCAAAATAGATTTTCGTAAATGTTTAAAACAGGCACTAGGTATTAGCATTAGAAAACAAAGCACATCATTTCTCATTCCCCATTGCACATTGTTGTTTCTGGCCCTGTTTTCAGTTTTCAGATTTATTACATGAACAAGTACAGTTCCCACCCATTCCCTTTTAAATAATAATAATAATCTTGAGATCTTCAAAATCACAAAAGATTGAAATCTCAAGAGTTTTGGGGTTTTGGAGGAGCTGAAGTAGGCATTTCCTGAAGTTGTGCAGTTTCTAATAAATATGTTTTAAAAAAAAACCCTGTGCAAGGCAAGGATTACGTGGCTGGATTTTGGAAGTATGCTGGGGCATCACTGTTTCGTACAACACTGCCTAAAGGAATACCCATTTACACATGTCACAAAATCGATTCAATTTGGTTGACTATGACAGATTCCATTCTACGTATTCTCCCCCCCCCCCTGCTTTCTCCAGGTTTATTATAATTCCTGAGCTCAGAATATGATTTCTGACCATCTTCTCTCCCCCCCATCCCCATTTCTTAACACTGGAAAAATTTCCCTGTAGATGCATGATGGACGTGGAGGAGGGGAGAGTCTCCCTTTGTGGTGTGATGGGCTTCATGTCCTTTACAAGTGTTTAGAAACCGTCTGTGTGTGTGTGTGGGGGGGGGGGGGGGTTAACATCCTTGGTGATTGTCATGGTCCCTATCTCATGTCATCCATCTAACAGCGCTCCGGTCACAGAGCACTGACACAGAGCACATGGCCATGGGCCAAAAGGAAGGGCAGAACATATGAACCAGCCATAAAATTCAGTTGCCCTGAGTTGGGGAGGAACCGGGCTCTGGAATGTAGAAATGGGCAAGCTCCAGGCGCCAGGACTTTAGAGTGATTTATGATACTGTAGCTAGGCCTAAATACACAGGCTATAGAGCAGACTCTTGTATTCTGAACAATAAAGACGTATGGTAACTTCAGCCCTTGTGCGTCTTGGTGTATTCTTTCAAAGAAAACTAATCCACAGCAACAAAATTGGAGCTGACAAACCTCAGAGTGATGATCTGAAAACTTTTACTGTTGCCAGATTTTTGGGACCCCAACATTGAGCTAAGGAAACTCGATTTGGGGTCAGGACCCACAGTTTAAGAAGCAGTGCTCAGACAGTCAAATAAATAGGAATGTTCCTTGACAACAAGCTCTATATGAGGGGACCTCTGGTCCTCTGGACAGTGATGAGGTGTTGATTCCACGATCCCTCATCAGTAGCTGGGCTGGACAGGGCTGATGGAAACTGAAGTCCAAAACAGTGCTGGAGAATTACAAGTTCCCTGGCTGTGCCCTACATCAAAGGCCTCCAGTATCATCTTTAATACTAGTTTCATAATAACTGTATTCTCACCACATGCATATTTATGTTGCAATATTTTGCAATTTATGTGCTAAACCTCCTTATACAAATGAATAATCTGTGGCTTTCATGGCTACAGTTGCTTCTTCTGGTGTAACTAGTAGGCTTGATCGATCCATGAAAAATTTGATTCTAAACTCGTTTCAAAACTAGAGGGGGCAGTTTTTCGTTTTTGTTGCTAATAACGAATTTGGCCCCCAAAATTTTTCGAAATTAACGAAAATTTGTTATTTTCTAAATTAATTCGTTAATGGCGGACGCGCATGCGCGGTGGCCCAAAAACAGCCCGAAGGGGGGGGGGACTTAGGGGGCTCTCCCGCCCTCATTTTTTGAGTGATCTTCTTCAAACTTGGTACAGTGGTAGAACACATTTAACACTGATAGCTCACCAAAATGTGGAACGTTTCCCTTATCCTCTGATTTTTGGCAAATTTTCATAGCTTTTATAATAAACCATTTTTTAATAATTGCAGAAATCTGTTCCTGGTTTGAAAGTCTTATTTCCTGTTAAATTGGGTTGTCTTTACTGTGAAAGTCATTGCTCTACTTTAGAAACTTTGTTTTTGTGGCTGAAACTTTGTTAAATTGGTGTAGTCCCTGCATATGTGTGTGTGTAAAGGTATCCCTTGACGTTAAGTTCAGTCATGTCTGACTCTGGGGGTTGTGCTCACCTCCATTTCTAAGCCCAAGAGCCAGTGTTGTCCATAGACACCTCCAAGGTCATGTGGTCGGCATGACTACATGGAGTGCCATTACCTTCCCGCCACAGCGGTACCTATTCATCTACTCACATTGGCATGTTTTCAAGCTGCTAGGTTGGCAGAAGCTGGAGCTAACAGCGGGCGCTCACTCTGCTCCCGGGATTTGAACCTGGGACCTTTCAGTCTGCAAGTTCAGCAGCTCAATGGTCTTTGCCTTGGCTGCCTTCCAGATCAGGCTTATAACCAGCCTATTATGGGCCACAAATTAAAGAAAATTCAATCCCATTTAAGCACAACATGAACAGTTTTGATGCCAAAACCATAAACTCTGTTTATTAAACTCTACGATCCAAACTTTAGAACAACTTGCAAACAATTGAAGGTTAGACCACAGTAATAATAACCAATTCTATTCCTTTCCAAAATTTAAACATAAAATAGTATCTTTCTTTCCAATAGCATATAAACTTTTCCTTTGTTTACAAAACAAAATTCTAGACAGTAGCCATTTAGAAGATATTTCTATATTTTCCCTGCAAAGGATAGGGCTGCATCCCTCTGGAGACACACATGATAACCCGGACATGATATAAGGCACTTATATACGTTAAATAAACATGATGTCATTGCATATATAAAAGAAGCATGATATTAGGCAATTATAGTTGCAAATAATATAATTAAACATGTAAAAATTATACATCCATACATAAAAGAAACATGTAAAGTAACTGCATATATAAAACACAATATAAAATATGATATAAGGCAATTACAGATGTAAAAGGAACGTGATATTACATATGTAAAAAACATGATTATATGTATAAAAAAGCATGATACAAGGTGTCAGGATCTAGGCTGCTGGGCACCAATAACCATACACTGAGGCCAGATTCTATCTAATATCTTTATTAAAGGAATATATAAAGTCAATAAAAACAAGTGTAGAATAAAGTTCAGAAGCAGACCTTTCAAATGAGGCCAAATATAGTCCAGCAGATTATTGTCCAATATGAAATATTAGAGTCCAAAGATTATAATCCAATAACCGCAACACACGCTTTGCCAAGCAAAGCGTTGGGAAAACAGCAAGAGTCTTGAATCCAATGAAGCTTGACACAAGGCTGAAAGTTACTTGGAACGTGGCTGGAGCTGTGGCTAAAGGCAAAGCAACTTGAAGCATGGAACAAGATCTGTGGTAAATCCGTGAGACGAGGACAAGGCTTGGAACTAGATTCAGGAGGCAAGGAACAGGATTCGAAGTCCACACACACATGACCTCTCTCCAGGAGCTGACGAATTGACTCCGCAAGGAATCCTTCGCGCAATTTCCCTATATTGGGTCTCGTTTCCCCAAACAACAATCACTTTCCCTAGAGAACAGGGAGCGAAGGAAACCAGCTTGCAGGTGCAAGACTCCCCGTATTTTCTCAGGGGAAATACTTCTAATCAGTGGCATATTTGGCAGCAAGGCGAGCACTACTTCTAAATTTTTCTCTAGATCCTCTATCAGTCGTGTAAGCCTGTTTTCTCCCATAAGGGGGAGAGTTCCCACCAAGGTCAGGTTTAATTGGTTCTTGGACTAGAACTTCAGGCAGCTGCCAAGGCTCTGACTCCGACCGGAAATCTGGGGAAAACTCCATATTTTCCTCCTCATCTGCCACAATACTGTCAGGAATAGGACTGCAGGGCCCATGAGTCATCACACTAGGCAACTGACACATCTAAAAGAAACACAATATAACCTAGGTACAACAAATGTGAAAGAAGGCAACAATATACATAAAAAAACATTTCTGGACTCACAAATGTAGTCTAAGAGAATTGGGCTTCCATTCTCCAAACCTGAAACAAAGTGGGAGGAAATGTAAAGAGTGTTAATGATGCTCGAAATCAAATGTTGTTCTTTTACAAAGTCAAACTAAAACTAAGAATAAATGCTTCGGTCTTCTCCTGATCTTCTTATCTCCTCACCTTGCGTCCAGCCGAGTTACGTCCGCACTTGCGATACAGCGACCTCTTCCCTTGGCTCAGTGGGCAGTATTTTAAAGTATGGGCCTTTTCGCCCGTGGCACCGCAGAGCGGACAGGTGTATTTGCGCAAGATGGGGCACTCCACGGTGCCGTCCATCCCCTTCAGCCGGTGGGACGAATAGACCTGCTTGGATTCCCCGTTGTGTTTGCAGAAATTGCAAATCTCCTTGTTTTGGGAAGCCTGGCCATTGGCACTACCTTTGGAGCTCTTGCTGCTGGAACTGCTTCCATTAACCCATTGTGATGCTGTTTCAAAGTTGTCCTCGTTGAGGACTAGCTGCATGTCGTACTCCATTGTGTCCCAACTCTGAGATGGAAATGGGACCTTCTTGCGTTCCGCGATGATCTCCGTAACCACTTTCGCAAGGCTCAGATAGCCCTTCCATCTGTCAAACTCCCTGAACATGGAAGGGGCATAATGTGGCACGTGCATGGCTGATCTGGAGAGCATGGTGCCAATTCTACCCTGGTGTGGACACACACTGAATGCCACATATTGGAGGCGGAGTCTTTGTTTTATATATAAGGGGAGGGGTTCCAAACCTTTCACATTGGACCCTCCCATCTATTTTTACCCTCCTTTGCCCTAGATTTAACCCCCACATGTCTAGACAATCACAGCTTTTCAAGGAAGAGTTTGGTTTTTCCAATTTTTTCACTTCGGAGGTAATGCCACAGTTTCTCCCTTGAGGCAGTGGTTCTCGACTTGTGGGTCCCCAGATGTTTTGGCCTTCAACTCCCAGAAATCCTAACAGCTGGTAAAATGGCTGGGATTTCTGGGACTTGTAGGTAAAAACACCTGGAGATCCACAGGTTGAGAAACACTGCCTTAAGGGAACGTTAGCAGTTGTGGTTCTGTTTGTCCATCCAAGAATGAGTTGAATTTCTGCCTTGGATGAAATAGCAACATTGCACATCCAACGTTTGCCAAAGTCCTGAAGGACGGATCCAGTAATGATGAAGCCTGCAAGAGTGTTATATTGCTTTTGCATGGCAGAATAGCATTGGACTGGATGGTCTCTTCTAGCTTTATGATTCTATGATGTTTGGCGCCATGATTCTATGATTCTATCATTTTAGGATTCTAGGACTTTTGGGATGATTCTGTTACTTGGTTCTTTGAGTCTATGACTTTAGGGACCATGTTTCTATTATTCCATGACTTCTGTGACCATATTTCTATGACTTTTGTGACCATTCATGGGCCATCTGGCTAGTATTCCGGGACGGTAAATGATATATCGGTTACAGCATCAGATATTTCTGGATACAGTAGAGTCTCGCTTATCCAACATTAACGGGCCAGCAGAACGTTGGATAAGCAAATATGTTGGATGATAAGGAGACATTAAGGAAAAGCCTTTTGAACAGCAAATTAGGTTATTTTACAAATTAAGCCCCAAAAAATCTTGTTTAACAGCAAATTAGACAGAAAAGGTAGTTCAATACGCAGTAATATTACGTAGTAATTACGAATTTAGCAACAAAATATCACAATATATTGAAAACATTGACTACAAAAATAAGTTGGATAATCCAGAACATTGGATAAGCGAGTGTTGGATAAGTGAGACTCTACTGTATATTGTTTTTGCATGGCAGAATGGCGTTGGACTGGATGGTCTCTTCTAGCTTTATGATTATATGATGTTTGGTGCCATGTTTCTATGATTCTATCATTTTGTTGTCGAGCAATTTAGAACAGTATAGGATACCGCTAACTGTTTCTTTGAGTGGTGTTCTGTGGAAACACAACCCGCCCATCCTCCCCCGCTGATTTCATGAAAATAAAAGAAAAGAAAGAATAAGCCACATCCGGCAAGGCCCACACACTGAAATACTAGGCCGGCCATCGTTGGCCGGCAAGCTTCCCTGACTGGAAGAAATAGAGGCCGCCGCCCCAAAGAAGGGTTCTGTGCAAGATTGCACCAAGGGGTAAAGAACGACAGCCGCGAGAGAAGACAGAGGCGGTGCATCGTGGGAAACACGTCGACCACGTAGGACGACAAGGCCCACACGTTGAAATACTAGGCGTGCCACCGTTGGCCGGCACGCTTCCCTGTGAGGAAGAAAGAGGGGCCGCCGCCCCAAAGGAGGCTTCTGTGCAAAATCGCATAAAGGGGTAAAGAACGACAGCCGGCGAGAGAAGAGAGAGGCGGTGCATCGTGGGAAACCCGACCACGTAGGCCGAGAGGCAGCAAAAAGAAAAGAAAAGAAAAGAAAAGAAAGAAAAAAGCCACAGGCGACAAGGCCCATACATTAAGCCGGGCCGGCCACTGTTTGCCGGCACGCATCCCTGAGAGAGAGAGAGAGAAAAAAAAACAGAGGACACCGCCCCAAAGGAGGCTTCTGTGCAAAATAGCATAAAGGGCTAAAGAACGACAGCCGGCGAGAGAAGAGAGAGGCGGTACATCGGGGAAACTCGGCCACGTAGGCCGAGAGGCAGCAAAGACCAAAGAAAAGACAGAAAAAGCCACCGCCAAAAAGGCCCACACTATAAAATACTAGGCCGGCCACCGTTGGCCGGCACGATTCCCAGACAGGAAGAAAGAGGGGCCGCCGCCCCAAAGGAGGCTTCGGTGCAAACTCGCATAAAGGGGTAAAGAACGACAGCCGAGAGAGAAGAGAGAGGCGGTGCATCGGGGGAAACTCGGCCACGTAGGCCGAGAGGCAGCAAAGACCAAAGAAAAGACAGAAAAAGCCACCGCCAAAAAGGCCCACACTTTAAAATACTAGGCCGGCCACCGTTGGCCGGCACGCTTCCCAGAGAAAGAGAGAGAAGAAAAAAAAAAGGAAATGTGGGCCCAAGCCCCTCAGACCCGGGGGGCCGGCCACCGTTGGCCGGCCCCACGCCCACACGCCGCAACCCACGGGGAAGGGCAGGCTTTCTTCACGTCTGCTTGCAAAATGTGGGCCCAAGCCCCTCAGACCCGGGGGGCCGGCCACCGTTGGCCGGCCCCACGCCCACACCGCTGAACCCACAGGGGGAAGGGCATGCTTTCTTCACGTCTGCTTGCAAAATGTGGGCCCAAGCCCCTCAGACCCGGGGGGCCGGCCACCGTTGGCCGGCCCCACGCCCACACACCACAACCCATGACACAAAGATACACTCCATAACAGCAAACCGTCTAGCCTCTGGAAAAATCTAGCCATTTCTGTAGTCAATGATTCCATTATATTGTGATATTTTGCAGCTAAATTCATAAAGTAAGCAATAGCAACATATCATTTCAGCATATAGAACGACTTCTTATGTCTCCTTGGTTGTATAACATGCATTTATGGTGCTTTATTTGGAAAATAATAACCTGATATGATGTGTTATATGCTTTTCTTCAACAAGTCCAATCCAAGAAATTTGCTTATTTCAGCACTGGTAGGCCCGTTCGGCTTTGAACAGTGAGACTCTTCTGTGTTCATGTTGGGTCAATAAGACATAAGATATAACTGAAGTCACAGTCAGCATACAGCATTACCAGCTTAAAAAACAGTGGTGTAAAAACACGGCTCTAGTCCGAGGACTGAAGAGGAGGTAGTTTGACAGTTAAAAAACTATACAGTGCGAAATACTATTGGCCTGTCAACCTATTCTTAAATAGGCTACAAACGACCACACAGACCTATAATGCTTTTTGGAGGAGGAAGGTTTTAAGGCTCTGATGTTAGGCACATGTTTCCATGCAGTTCCACTGCAGGGAAGACTAGTGTGTTCTTCAGGGGTTATTAAAGTTCTCCTGCAGATGACCTGGATAGAGGGAAATGACTTCAGTTGGTATACAGTTTAAGTAAACTTGAGGAAGTACAATTATGAAAGATATAGTGTGTAATGGAGTAGAAAGTAATTCAAAGTAGAAACAAAGCAGAAATGTTGATTCCAAAGGAAACATGAAGGCATTATTAAGTAATTGTTTTTAATAGCAAAAGAGTTTCTGAGTGGATTGATTCTCTACTTCTTACTCTGCGTAAGATTATCATCACATACTCTCGACTACACCCGCACAAGGCAATGGTACAGTAAAAGAAGACAATTTTGAGAAGTGGTAAAGGCCAAGGTGTCCCACTTCTTTCAGTGATTCCGCGTGCGCGGCCAGAGGGCGAGGGGAAACAACGGCGGCCGTTCTGCCGCCACATCGTTGAGTACACTTCCTTTTAAGGTGAATGGGACACTGTCCCACAGTCTGTGATCACTCCACCCTCGTTATTACCAACAGACCAGCAAGAAACAGTTTCCACGAGACGGAACTTGCGCCCACTCCTTGAAAGCAGCCGCAAAGGCACACGCCCTGACGGGCAATCGGCAACGTCCGTGTGCGCGGACAGTGGGCAAGGGGAACCAAAGGCGGACGTTCCGCAGCAACAGCGTCAATCACAACCTCTCAGGGTGATGGGAGACTGTACCACTGTCTTTGATCGTTCCACCCTCTTCTATCGTTTTACCCAAAGGCCAGCAAAAGGCAGTTCCCACTCTGGGTAACCTGCGCCCACACATTGCAAGCAGCCGCAAAGGCACACGCCCTGAAGGGGGTAGGGCATATACCTCTAGAGTCTGGCGTCACGTTGTCCGAGGCAGCAAAAAAAAAAAAAAGGTATGGAAAAAAACAAAGGGCAGCAAAGACCCCACCCTGAGCCAGCCGGCCACAGTTGGCCGGCATGCATCCCGGAGAATTCGGCACGGCCCTTCCACAAAGTTTTTTGTTTTTACGACTTAAGCCTCTACCCACAGCAACACCCCACCACCCCAGGGGAAGGCCGTGTACCTCTTCTATCGTCCTGCCAACAAGCCAGCAAAAGGCAGTTCCCACTCTGGGTAACCTGCGCCCACACATTGCAAGCAGCCGCAAAGGAACACGCCCTGAAGGGGGTAGGGCATATACCTCTAGAGTCTGGCGTCACGTAGTCCGAGAGGCAGCAAAAAGAAAAGAAAAGTAAGGGAAAAAAACAAAGGGCAGCAAAGACCCCACCCTGAGCCAGCCGGCCACAGTTGGCCGGCATGCATCCCGGAGAATTCGGCACGGCCCTCCCACAAAGTTTTTTGTTTTTGCGACTTAAGCCTCTACCCACAGCAACACCCCACCACCCCAGGGGAAGGCCGTGTACCTCTTCTATCGTCCTGCCAACAAGCCAGCAAAAGGCAGTTCCCACTCTGGGTAACCTGCGCCCACACATTGCAAGCAGCCGCAAAGGAACACGCCCTGAAGGGGGAACGGCACCCTCTGCGTGCCAGGTCAAAGGGGGAGGGGACCCAAAAGCGACCGTTTAACGACCACAGCATAGACCACGGCATATAAAGGAGAAGGGACACTAGACAACCATTTGGAGAAATGCTGGCAAAGGCGGAGGAGTACCACTGTCTTTGATGATTCCCCCCTCCGAGTTATAAAGGCACCCTCCGCGTAAGCGGGCAGAGGGCTAGGGGACCCAAAGGCGGCCGTCCCATGACCACTGCGGCAACCACACCCGCTCTAGACAATGGGACACTGAAAGATGACAATTTAGAGAAGTTCTGTCCCAAGTCGAGGTGTAGTAATTCCAGTGGATAAAGACATCCTCAAAGGTTCAGATGGACAGATAGTATACCTCTGTAAAGTGAGAGTCTGGCGTATTCCTACACCTGAAATGATTATCTGAAGTATCCACATCAAATATAACAGTGCTCTTTCTGTACAGGAGCTGCGAGGATCTGTAGAAGACCAAACAGTCATGGCTCGTGATGGTAATATTCCCCCCCCCCCCCCAAATAAAAAGGGAATTGAATGAAATCCGAACAGAACACAAAGAGGAAGCATTATCTACCTTGGCTTTTATGGTCTAATTTTCCACAGAATATCGTTCAACCTCTACAGAGCCAGTATTACATGAGAGAAAACGTTTTGTAACTTCCGAATACAGAGATGGGCCAAAAGTATATTAAGTTCAACAGGGACAAATGAAAGATAGTACTTCTCTCCGCGATGGTTGTTCGGGAGTGGAACTGTCTCCCCCGGACTGTGTTGGAGGCCCCTTCTTTTGAAGCTTTTAAGCATAGGCTCGATGGCCATCTGTCGGGGATGCTTTGAATGAAACTTCCTGCGTCTGTCTTGGGGGAGAACTCGATGGCCCATGAGTTCTATTCCAACTCTACTTTTCTATGATTCCATGATTACATGATTCGTGAAACGGCCCCTTGAGATGGATGAACCCAAAAACGTCAGTGGGGCAACGTTGAGTGATGAAAAAGAGGAGAAAGGAAGGGAAAAGAGAGAGGAAAGCATTGTAGGATAGAGGAGAGAGTTGTTGGACAGAGTCCAAAGGGGCCACCCCCCCGCCCGGACACCCAAAAAATTGGCCAAAGTTACTCTGAAGCAGAGTTGGTTAAAGGAGGAGAACTGTTGCTCTAGGAGCAGTCGGCCTCAAAATCCAAATCTGGGAAATTCAACACAGGAAGGTTGGCCTTCAGGAAAACAAGTTTCTCAACTGTTTGAGGGTCCAGCAAGCTGCGGTGGGGCGTGACTACATCTCCCGCTATGCTGAAGACCCTTTCGCTCTGGACGCTGGTGGGAGGACAGCTGAGGAACTGGCGGGCTACGTGCGACAGATCCGGCCACATGTGTTCGCGTGAAGCCCAATAGGACAATGGATCACAAGAAATTATCTCAGGAGGCTCCTCAAAGTACCTGTTGACCGAGCATTCGGCCGAGTCTACCTTTTGAGCAGAAGCCAGCAAAGAGGATTCTTCAGAGCAGGCAAGTATGGCCACCGTCTCTGCAAAGAAAACGTTTCCTGTTCGCGGCTGGAGATCCGTATCCCTACGGCAACCCCCTACCGGCTCCGCGGGACTTTCCGTCTCGCCACTAGCGCTAGTGCTTGGGGTGACAGGCAGTTCTGGAAGAGGGGCCGCTGTGGCCGTTTCCTCCACCCTGGCAGCAAAGACCTCCCTCACAAGGTCAACAAGTTGGGCCTTCCACATGGTAAAGTCTTTTGGGCAGACGTTGTACTTTAGCCGTGGATCACACAAGGCCGCCAGCATATGGACCTTGCTGGAAAGAAGTGGCTCTAGCCGTTTCCGTACAGCAAAGGACAACCTCCTCACCACCTCCTGGACCGGCGGTGTCAGCGGTCCAGCCAGGGAGTCCATTGTTCGACCGGCCCCAAGCCTTTCTAGGTGCCTCCTTAGCCTCAAGACCATGGGCACTGCCTGGCTCAGAAGAGCTTTTGATTCCGAAAGTGTCTCAGTGGCATGTTTGAATGGCTTTAGTACGTCTACTAGCTGGGAGATGGTGTCCCACTCTTGCTTAGTTGGAACAAGCTTGCTAACAGGTGCAACCAAAGTGAGGGAGATGCCGTGTACCGCCTTCTGCTGCTCGACCATGCGTTCCAGCATTTTTAAGGTTGAATTCCACCGAGTCGAGACGTCCTGGAGCAGCTTGTGCTGCGGGAGGCCTTCAAGGCTCTGCCTGTCTCTCAGCTGCCGGGCTGCCTTGATGCTCCGGTGGAAGTAGCCCGCGATCTTTCTACAGCGCTCGATCAGCAGGGAGATGTTTGTGTTGCTGCCCGACTGCTCTTCCTGGCTCTTTAAACCTTCCTTGACGGTATTGTGAAGCAAGTGGGCCATGCAGGACACATTCTGAAACCCGGCACTTTCAACCGCTTTGATCATATTTTTCCCTGCGTCCGTCACCATAAAGCCCCTCCTCATTTCTTCCGGCCTACACTGCATCCATTCCCCCATCATGTTTTCCAGATAGTTGCAGATGGTCTCTGCCTTGTGATCACGATCAACTACCTCCAATGCGAGGAGTGCCCAACGATGGGATGTATCCATAGTGCCTTCCTTCTCCCACCAATGTGCCGTGAGAGAGAGGTAGGAGTGGCCTCCTCCCAAGCTTGACCAAATATCAGAGGTAAAATGGATGTGTCCTCCCATGGCGGTACGCAACATCTGGATAATGCGTTCCTTACAGCCCTCGTACAAGCCGGGGATTACTTTTCTGGAAAAGGTGTGACGGGAGGGGATTTTGTAGCGGGGGCACAGTCGTTTCATAAGGCGTACAAAGCCTTCTTGTTCTACCAGGCGGAAGGGATGGTGATCTAGGGCAATCATCTCTCCCACAGTTTGGGTTATCTGCTGGGGTGTGAGCAATGTTTCCCCCGTTTTCTTTCTGGGTAATGGAATGGCCCAATCCTCCATGGTGGACTGTGTCCGCCTTCCACTATCTTCACCTGGTGAACTTTGCGTGCTAAGGCTGCCACTGGAAGGGCTTGCAGTTCCCCCTCCAAGCGAAATGGAGGGATGGTGTCGCTTCATGTGAGAGCTCAACCCCGAGGTCGCAAGATGTCTCGTGTCTCTGCCTCTGCTGATGTTTGCCCCACAGTGTCTACAAACTGCCAAAGTAGAACTCTGAGAGTGGACATGGAAATGGTCCCAAATAAATGACCTTGGCCTCCCCACAGCCACTGTGGCGACGCCCTCAGAGATGGGAGTCGTGGGCACCCTTTCAGCAGCATGAGAAAGTCTACGTTTTGATGGTAGTACCTCCTCTACCTCCTCCTCACTGTCAGTAGCTGGTGGAGGGGTGGGGTTATCTATATCCTCACTATCCACCACCTGTAGTTCCAGGACGGCAACACCTGTATGTTCCAATGATCGTCCAGTTGTCTCAGCTCCATGCGACAGCCGGCTCCGGGTGGATGCCTGTGAACTGTCTGCATTAGAACAGCCTGGTTCTTCATCAAGTCCACCCACTCCCATAGTTCGGCGTTCCAGACGTATGGGACCCACCTTAACTTTTTTGGCCCCCCACAGTGTCCTGGCCGTGGCTTGACCACTACCAGGACTTGCTCCCCCAGACCCGCGTACAGCTGAGCGCTTCATGACAAGGGGAGTGTTTTCAGGTAACAGAAGGGATGATGTTAAGGTGTTGTGTTACTGGTGGGAAATATTTGTTGAATCTTGATTGGCAACGTGTTATATTCTGGCCAATATACTGTTGCAAAAGCGTAGTCTATAACATTTAGTTAGTTTTATTTATTTACAAGGGGATACCTGTACTTTCCAGTTCTACAGGAAAGTATGGGATATGCAACTCTTTCCCAAAGTTGGCTTGGGAAAATCAGGAAGCGTCCCTGTCAGACACACACACACGCAGCCCCGGAGGTGTTTGAGACTGGGGAAGGCAAGGCACAAAGGCAAGCTTTTATTTCCCCCGAAGGAGTTGTATTTTGAACAGCAAAGTATGGGATATGCAACTCTTTCCCAAAGCGTCCCTGGCAGACACACACACAGGCAGCCCTGGAGGTGTTTGAGACTGGGGAAGGCAAGGCACAAAGGCAAGCTTTTATTTCCCCCGAAGGAGTTGTATTTTGAACAGCAAAGTATGGGATATGCAACTCTTTCCCAAAGCGTCCCTGGCAGACACACACACAGGCAGCCCTGGAGGTGTTTGAGACTGGGGAAGGCAAGGCACAAAGGCAAGCTTTTATTTCCCCCGAAGGAGTTGTATTTTGAACAGCAAAGTATGGGATATGCAACTCTTTCCCAAAGCGTCCCTGGCAGACACACACACAGGCAGCCCTGGAGGTGTTTGAGACTGGGGAAGGCAAGGCACAAAGGCAAGCTTTTATTTCCCCCGAAGGAGTTGTATTTTGAACAGCAAAGTATGGGATATGCAACTCTTTCCCAAAGCGTCCCTGGCAGACACACACACAGGCAGCCCTGGAGGTGTTTGAGACTGGGGAAGGCAAGGCACAAAGGCAAGCTTTTATTTCCCCCGAAGGAGTTGTATTTTGAACAGCAAAGTATGGGATATGCAACTCTTTCCCAAAGCGTCCCTGGCAGACACACACACAGGCAGCCCTGGAGGTGTTTGAGACTGGGGAAGGCAAGGCACAAAGGCAAGCTTTTATTTCCCCCGAAGGAGTTGTATTTTGAACAGCAAAGTATGGGATATGCAACTCTTTCCCAAAGCGTCCCTGGCAGACACACACACAGGCAGCCCTGGAGGTGTTTGAGACTGGGGAAGGCAAGGCACAAAGGCAAGCTTTTATTTCCCCCGAAGGAGTTGTATTTTGAACAGCAAAGTATGGGATATGCAACTCTTTCCCAAAGCGTCCCTGGCAGACACACACACAGGCAGCCCTGGAGGTGTTTGAGACTGGGAAAGGCACAAAGGGAACCTTTTCTTTCCCCCAAAGGAGTTGTATTTTGAACAGGAAAAACACCCACAGGACAGCCCTTTGCAACAACAAAAGAAATAGAAAGACCTAAGACCCACACCACCAAACTCAGCCACAGACCACCCCACCTTTTCTCCTGTCCTGGTCTTCACACAGCCATGCTGTGACGCAGCAATGTTTCCTGCCTGCCTGCACCAAAATCTAATCTACCCTTCCACCCTCTCCAAAATTCCCAGTGCGACTGAGCCACGAGGCGTGTGCACGCTGTTTTCATTAAGCACGTCCTACCAGCCCCTCCCCCTGGTTAAACGTGCTCTCTGATTGGCTACAAGGTGCAAACAACACACTAGATTGCCCCAGTGGACTTAAAAAAGTTTGGATGATTTGACAAAGCATTTTTTAAAAACGAAAAAAAAGGCGCCATTACGGAAAACGGCCAATCGCGGTTCGAAACCGCGATATCCAGGCGTGTGGACAACCAAGATTCAATATTGCTTCAAAAAAACCGAAAATAACGAATCAATAACGGTAAACGGGGAAAACGAATTATTTGAGCAAGCCTAGTAACTAGATTCTGTTCCAGTTGAAAAAATTAAGTCCAACAGTAATACTGTAGCTCTAAGAATGGTTAAAAGAAGCATGGCTTTTGTAAGCCAACCACCCCATGCTCCCGTTTCCGATGCCCTCCCCACAAAATTAGGAGTTGCAAATTTGCTTTTGGTTGGCACTGAACTCATCTCTGAATTAGATGAAAACTGTTTGTGGACCGCCCCCAATACTTTGAGCACTGTTAGCTTTGGGTAGTATAAGGTTGTAAACAGATGCGCATAAAGCAGGAGTCACAGGGTTTAAGAGCGACACTTATGTGTAGTACTTCCAGTTTGGGGGTGGCAATTTTAAACAGATGTTTGGTGAATTTGGCAGAAGACAGAAAAGGAAAACGGACAGCTGAAAAAAAAGTTTGGCACTTCAGAACGAGGTGGCGGAGAAAATCAAGAAGACTTGGCATGATCGAAAGGCAATCTCTCTTTTCTTCTTCGATTGTCATTTGAGGACTGTGGAGCACTACAATCAAAGCTGTGAAGCTTGCATGTTTAACAAATTGTAAAGATTTGTGGGGAAATGAATTTTAGAACTGATTATTTTTTTCCTTAAAAAATGTATCAATCTATTTACCTCAATATTGTGGTGCGATTACTGTATCCCCAAATTAATCCTTGCCTCTGCTTTTTGAAAGTGCAATGTTTTCTCAACAAGAATCCATGCTAGTAGGGTCTGCAAAGAGAATATTTCCTCACTTTTTAACCCAGAAACATGGGCCTATACATCCTCCAGCTTTGCTCTTGATGATGCACTCACATCTTCACAACCAACATTCATTTTCTTAACATTTTATTGCTTATCCCATTTGCAATTTAAGTCTTCTGATTCCTCCCATTTTTTTCACGTGCTGCTTGTTCAGTTAGGCATATGCGCTAAGGTATTACACAACACTTTGTAGATTAATTAAAAATATTTTATAGCTGCAAAAACTGTTTTGGAAGAGTTACGAGTTGGGTCGATACAGGGAATGCCGTGGATGTAGCGTTCCTAAATTTCAGTAAGGCCTTCGACAAAGTCCCTCATGACCTTCTGGCAAACAAACTAGTAAAATGTGGGCTAGACAAAACTACGGTTAGGTGGCTCTGTAATTGGCTAAGCAAACGAACCCAAAGGGTGCTCACCAATGTGTCGTCCTCATCTTGGAAAGAAGTCACGAGTGGAGTGCCGCAGGGTTCCGTCCTGGGCCCGGTTCTGTTTAACATCTTTATTAACGACTTAGACGAAGGGTTAGAAGGCATGATCATCAAGTTTGCAGATGACACCAAACTGGGAGGGATAGCCAACACTCCAGAAGACAGGAGCAGAATTCAAAACGATCTTGACAGACTAGAGAGATGGGCCAAAACTAACAAAATGAAGTTCAGCAGGGACAAATGCAAGATACTTCACTTCAGCAGAAAAAAATGAAATGCAAAGATACAGAATGGGGGACGCCTGGCTCGACAGCAGTACGTGTGAAAAAGATCTTGGAGTCCTTGTGGACAACAAGTTAAACATGAGCCAGCAATGTGATGCAGCTGCTAAGAAAGCCAATGGGATTTTGGCCTGCATCAATAGGAGTATAGCGTCTAGATCCAGGGAAGTCATGCTCCCCCTCTATTCTGCTTTGGTCAGACCACACCTGGAATACTGTGTCCAATTCTGGGCACCGCAGTTGAAGGGAGATGTTGGCAAGCTGTAATGTGTCCAGAGGAGGGCAACTAAAATGATCAAAGGTCTGGAGAACAAGCCCTATGAGGAGCGGCTTAAAGAACTGGGCATGTTTAGTCCGCAGAAGAGAAGGCTAAGAGGAGACATGATAGCCATGTACAAATATGTGAGGGGAAGTCATAGGGAGGAGGGAGTAAGCCTGTTTTCTGCTGTCCTGCAGACGAGGACGTGGAACAATGGCTTCAAACTACAGGAAAGGAGATTCCACCTGAACATCAGGAAGAACTTCCTCACTGTGAGGGCTGTTCGACAGTGGAACTCTCTGCCCGGAGTGAGGTGGAGGCTCCTTCTTTGGAGGCTTTTAAGCAGAGGCTGGATGGCCATCTGTCGGGGGTGCTTTGAATGCAATTTCCTGCTTCTTGGCAGGGGTTGGACTGGATGGCCCATGAGGTCTCTTCCAACTCTACGATTCTATGATTCTATGATTCTATGAAGAGGCTGAAGGACTAAAAGAGCATATTGTGACGCCACATGCTATTAAACAGCATTTTGAACCAACTAATCTGGTCCAAGACCATCAATGTTTTTTCTTTGAACTTTGATTAAAATCCACTACAGTAATGTGTGGCATACATCAGAAGAGACATTCCACTCTAAAGCTATGTAGCTTCTAGTGTAGGCATGGGTAAACTAAGGTCCAAGGGCCGGATGCGGCCCCCCGGGTGCTCACCTCAGGCCCTCCTCATTTTCCCTGTCCTCTTGGCAGAAGGATACACTGATCCGCCGCGTCCCTATGCCAAAAAGATGGTGGAGGAAGGCACGTAGCAGCTGAAAGCCCTCTGGAGCGCTTTCAGCCGCTGTGTGTCTCGAACTCCTCCTGGCATAAGGACAGTGTGAGCAGCCCCATCTTTATGCTGGGAGGACAGCTCAAAGAAGGCACGCGGTGCCTGAGAGCCCTCTAGAGCACTCTCAACCATTGCCTGTCTTGCCCTCCTCCTGGCATAATGCTAAGAGGACAGCCTGAGGATTGGGGGAGGAGGATGGGGAGGGGGATTGGAGGGGACGATTGGGGCCATCACCACATGTCCCGCCTTCCTCCTAGCATAAGAACAGGGTGAACAGCCCCGTCCTTATTCTGGGAGGACAACCTGAGGATGACCCAGGCCCTCCCCTGGTCCCCCTTCCTCCTGGCCTGGCCCTCCTGGCTGACCCTACAATGCAGCACAAGGCAAAAAAAAAGTTTGCCCATTCCTGTTCTAGTGGGATCTGAGGAAACATTCCCACTAGAAACTACATGACTTTTGTGTAGTTCTTTGCATATTTATCTTTTTAGGTAGGTTTACAATCTTCCTAAGCTACTTTTTACACTTTGTGATTCTTATCTCATTGTGGTCCAGAAGCAGATGAAAGAAAGGTCTTCCCTTCATACCAACCACCACTTTCCTGGCCTCAGAGTTTCTCAACTGTGGGTCCTTAGGTATTTTGGCCTACAACTCCCAGAAATCCCTGCCAGTTTACCAGCTGTTAGGATTTCTGGGAGTTGAAGGCCAAACCATCTGGGGACCCACAGGTTGAGAAACACTGGAATAGAGGAAGAATCTGGTGGGCTTAACTTCATACTACGGTCCCCTTTACTTTTGTGTAATGTCTTAATTAGATTGTAACCAGACGAAAAGGAACTTTTTCTGTTTTTTTACTTCTAAAGTGTTAAGTAAAGGTAAAGGTTTTCCCCTGCCATTAAGTCTAGTTGTGTCTGACTCTGGGGGTTGGTGTTCATCTCCATTTCTAAGCTGACGAGCTGTCATTGTCCGTAGACACCTCCAAGGTCATGTGGCCGGCATCATTGCATGGTGTGCCGTTAACTTCCCACCAAAACAGTTCCTATTGATTTACTCACATTTGCATGTTTTCGAACTGCTAGATTGGCAGAAGCTGGGGCTAACAGCGGGAGCTAACTCCGCTCCCCGGATTAGAACCACTGACCTTTCGGTCAGCAAGTTTAGCAGCTCAGCGGTTTAACCTGCTGCGCCACTGGAGGCTCGGTGTTAATGCTATATAAATAAATAAATGATGATTATCTTCTTGTTTTTTTATTTCTCTCACCCTCTTTACATAAATTATATTCTTTTTGAGAAATTGAAGGGCAAAGATATGAAAGTCCTATTGCTGTACAAAAAAAAGTGGCTTTTTTAGACTGCACTGTTGTATCATCCAGTTTGTCTTTAAGTCTATTGTTTATATTGATTACATCATAGCTGGGGTTGTGGTGACAAAAATCTAGGTGTTAAGATACCTGGGATACTGATATCTTCCCTCTCTTGTGCATTTATCTGTCACAACCAGATCCAAGGCTGAGCTAGAAGCAATATGTTTACTTTACTTTTCTTCAGTGTCCCCAATACTATCATTCAATCATGACACAGCAAATACAATTTGCCCCAGTTGTGTAATCAAGATCTATTATCTGTTGTAATCATTTACATGTTACAACAAGTCACAAGCAAGGTTTGGTTGGAATATAACTTCTTGTGATGTGAGAGCCTCCTTTTAATGAGCTATATTGTTAACCATCTGAACCCATGATTTGTTGCTTTATGGATTCTTGTTCAGTTTAAATCATAGGGCATCATCATATTATCTGAGCTCACAACTGTGGTTTGTCCCTGCTTTATTCCTCCCACCCCATGCCCTTTATGAGACAGAAGCTGAGAAATGGATCATTTCTCAGCTTCAAGAAAACCCACAAATAAAGACAACTACACACATTGTTTGCTTGTCTGCCGTGAAATTTGTGGCTGCAGTTGTAAACCATATCACCTTATGAGGTGCAAATGTTTCACTATTTTTAAGAAAGTTATCTCATGACCATATGGACCACTACAGTGCTGCCTATAAGGTGATGAAACAAATATAGTGATACCTTGACATAAAAGTTTAATTTGTTCTGTGATCAAGCTCTTAACTCAAAACACTCTTATCTCAAAGTGAATTTTTACACTTTTTTATTGTGTCAGAAGTGACTTGAGAACATACTGCAAGTCACTTCTGGTGTGAGCGAGAATTGGCTTTCTACAGAGACATTGCCCAGGGGATGCTTGGTTTATAATATACATACACATACACACAATGTGGAGAATATGTGGAAAGGTAGATAGATAAGTTGGGAGCCACAGCGAAGGCACCTTCCTGGGAGCAAGGTCTAATAATAATAATAATAATAATAATAATAATAATAATAATAATAATAATAATAATAAAAATCCCTTACAATATCCAAGATGGCTCACTGCTACAGAATCTTGGGAGGTTTAGTTTGATATGGTACCATTATTGGCAGAGAAAGCTAAGCTGTAGGAGTTGAAATCCAATCATTTATCCTCCCTATAGAATCAATTTTATATGCATTTTTAGCTACAGAAAAGCTAAAATCAGGACAGTAAAAGAACAACACCCAGAAAATGGGAATTCCAGACAGGAAACAATCAGGGCCAGCTAATACCTCCCAACAAAGGATTCCCCCAGGTAGGAAGCAGCCAGGCTTTGAAGCTGCAAGGCTATTCAATGCTAATCAAGGTGACCAATTGCAACATTCACACTTGCCTCCCAAAGACAAGAGTTCTTTCTCCCACCCTGGACCTTCCACAGATATATAAACCCCACTTGCCTAGCTTCGCACAGATGTCAAAACCTCACCGCCGGGCCCCTCTCTGTCTCTCTCGGTCTCTCCATTCCCGGCTCCATCCGCCGCCTTCCCGCCTCACAGAGAGACACCAGGCCTGAGCTGAGGCGAGGCGGCGGCGGCCATTTCCCCCCTCCGTCTTCCTCCTCCTCCTCGGCCTCCTTCCTCCTCGCCCCCTCCCATTGGCTGAGCCCGTGACGCCCCTTTTGCTGAGGGGCAAAAGGAAAGGCCCTGAATGGTGGGAGTTTGGGTGATTTGCAAAAGCTTTTTTTTCCTAACAAAAAAAACGACAACATAACGAAAAACGGCCTCTCGCGATTCGAAACCGCGATATCCAGACGCGTGGACAACCAATGCCGTATATTGCTTCAAAACAAACGAAAATAACGAATTAATAACGGTTAACAGGGAAAACGAATTATTTGAGCAAGCCTACTATTTGGCAAGCAATAGTGTGGGGAACTGTCCATAGTCTTTCGAGGCTTAAGGTAAATCCGAAGGAAACTGGAAAACAAGGCTTGAATCTAGGAAGCAAGGTCCGTGGTTTAAAACGCAAGGCAAGGCAAGACTTGAAACTTGGCAAGATCAAACTTGAAACAAGGCAAACATGAAACAAGAACTGAGTCCATAGAAGTCCGTGGAACAAGGCAAGGCTGGAAACTTGATCCGAGAAACAGGGAACTGGAGTACGAAGTCTACACACGATCTCACTCCTCAAGCTGACAAATTGACTCCGCAAGGTTTCCTTCGCGGCAAAACCCCTAAATAGGGTCTCGTTTCCCGCCAGAAGCACACTTTCCCTGGAGAACTAGAAGTGAAACTCATCTCTGTCCAGATGCATGACTCCTTAGAATTTCCCAAGGGAAGCAGACCTAATCAGCTAATTGTTTGGCTGCGATTCTGGCGCTTCGGCGATTCGCCTCCCTAGCGCCTCTATCTTTATTATAATTGTCCTTTCGAGAAAACGGGGGAGAATTCTGCCCAAGGCTTGTTTGGCTAACTTCTTGAGGGCAAACATCCTGCAGGTGCAGGGGCTCCGTTTCTGGCTGAAACGGTGCAATTCCCATGTTTTCCTCTTCGTCTGCCACAATAGTACTAGGAACGGGACTACAAGGCCCATGAGACATCACATATTCAAACATATAATCCATTTATATCTCTCTCATCTATCAGAACTCATCTAACACAGTAGTAATTATGTTGATATCTTTTATGGTTTTATGTATGTTTTTGTTTGGTAATAGAATGTTTTACCTATGTTGGAAACCGCCCTGAGTCCTTCCAGGGAGATAGAGCGGTATATAAATAAAGTAGTAGTTGTTGTTGTTATTATTATTACACATATAGAAGACTTTATCACATAATGCCACTTTCCCATGCCATGTGCATGATCAAGGATAGTTTAAACATTTATCGGCATGGTGAACTTCCCTATCACACGTCAAATACCACAAAATTGTGATGTTTCGGTGGTAAGTGTCCCCAAAATACTGTTGGAACTCAACCACATCCTACACAAGTCTATGGTCTAACATTTCCTTATACAGTAGAGTCTCACTTATCCAACATAGTCTGCCTCTCGCTTAGCTCCACAGCTGTTTCTCTAGGCATCAAGGACTGAACTTTTTACACATTTAATTTATGACAATGTTGTTACTGTAAGTTCATTTTATGCAATTCTATCTTTATTTGGAGTCAATTTGTTAGCAGCCAATGTTTTTGTAGTCAATGTTTTCAATACATTGCAATGTTTTGGTGCTAAATTCGTAAATGCAGTAATTACTACATAACTTTACTGTGTATTGAACTGCTTTTTCTGTCGATTTGTTGTAAAACATATTTTGGTGCTTAATTTGTAAAGTCATAATGTAATTTGACGTTTAATAGGCTTTTACTTAATCCCTCCTTATTATCCAACATTTTCACTTATCCAACGTTCTGCTGGCCCGCTTATGTTGGATAAGTGAGACTATACTGTATCGCTTTTGAAAAATGACTTGTTCAAATAGACTTTTTAAGTATTCCTTCAAGGGTGTTTCATACAGTTCTTTAGGCGTTGGCATCTTTAGCATCTAGGGTCCCAAAGCTCCTTTGTAAAATTAGTTTTGTTACTTATTCTGTAAATACAGTAGTGCTACAGTTTCAGAAATAATCCCATATATTTCCATAAAAATAGGTTACAGACTTTCAATTTTAATGGTACTATCCTTTTTTGTCAATTTTAAAGATTACATTACCATTTAATCAAAAATTTTGCATATGCAATATGATCTTAAAAATAACCTGGATCTTTGTCCAGAAAGGAGGTAACTCATTGCTGTAATGGCAGTGCAGAATCAAGTATTCCCTTAATCAATAAATCTCAGGTGTTGCTGGAGAATTAAAGAAAGCAAGATTACAGATTTCTTCCCAGGAGCATGTGCTTGCTGGGATCCCATTTGCTTCCCCCAGACCCAATCATGCCTGGCTGCTTGAATTTCCAGCCACTGGGCAGGGAGGAGTTTCCCAGGTACTTGTAGGTAATCCCTTCTCTCCCTGGCTTGGGAAGATTCACTGGCCAGGACTTGTTTCTGCATTAAAGAGTGTTGCCACTGAAGTTTCCTTTCACACAAAATCCCAAGGGATATCAGCTGACCATCATTTGGAAGTAGTCTTCCATCCATCATCAGTAGTGAAACAGGAAGCAGTTCAGCTAATGATCAATGAAATATACCGTGCAATATTCTTAACACTTACAAGAATAGCACAATTTCATATGGCTCCTCCAATCTATCCCTTTTTTAATAACAATATGTTACGGTAAGAATATATACCATATTAATGTGTTGTCAAAGGCTTTCATGGCCGGAATCACTGGGTTGCTGTGATTTTTCCGGGCTGTATGGCCGTGTTCCAGAAGCATTCTCTCTGATGTTTCACCCACAGACATTGTCAGATAATATATCGTATTAGCTGACAATAATTTTATTGGACTCAAATACCATCTTTCCCAGCTCAGTATTGTCTACATTCATATTCACATCACTTCCTCAAACTCACTTAAGTCTCATCTTTCTGAGAAAAGTGTAAGATGTTATAATTTAGAAGCTAAGTGATTTAATACCATTTATAGATGATAAAGTTAAGTCTTCAAAGACTCATGTCTTGACCTAAAGGAGTGATGTGAAGTACCTACAGAATATGAAACTACATTCTGTCACAATCAACGGCATCCTGTAGCTATTCTACTGCTTGCAGGTGATAATTTGAAATAGACCTTAAGTTTGTAAAATATCTGATTTCCATGAACATTATCAATCTCACTTGTCAGTCATAAATAACAATTGAGTTAAGAAAGGAATTAGAAGGAGTAGAATTAATTATTTTTTTACAAGTATTTCCACGCTTATAAAACATTTTATATCATATTTATTCTGAATGGCTGGAAAAGCAGCTATATTTTTCTTTAGTTCGCAACTCTTAGGTGTCTTTTTGTATTTTTAGATTATCTTCACTTAAAAGTATCACATTAACTGTGACAACTGCCAAATAGCTTTTCTTCCCTATTTGAAATTGCATTACATTGTTTACCTAAAAGTTCCCTTGCTGTCTGCTCAATTTTTAGGAGTTATGTTATGGTGGTCCTTTTAATCACTGATCAGTTGGGGATTTTTGGGATCATATCTTCCTTTATAGAAACTAAACAACTAAAATTGTCATTTGTTGATACAGTATATCCATTCTGTTGTCTTCTGTGATATTGTGTAACTCCAATGCATTATGCCACTAAGGTTTGTGATTCTTTTAAATACGAGCACTGTAAAAATTAGTAAAAATGCTGTTGCTATTATGAAAAAGAGTTTCCATTATGACTGGAATACTTGCAGCACACTGACTAAAGTAGTCTTTACAACTCCTGGATCTATTTAACCATTTTGAAAAAAACCTCTAGACCACAGCCTTCAATTTTAAGATTGCACAGGGACTGCCCAGAGAAATCTCAGAAACCAGGCCATTTAGGCTTCAGAACTTTAGTCGATATATTTACCAGTTTGACTTGGCCAAATTTTCACAGGTAACAAAGGCATTATTTGTCATATCTTAGTTTCAGTACATATACATAGTATTGATTATGATCTCTGTAACCAACTGTACACAGAAGTATCTACCTAAACCAAGTAAATATTGCTGGTTAGCAGAATTATTCCTTATCCTGCCTCGTCTTTTCTTGACAGACATTTCCCTTATTTAATAGACACTTTCAAACTAAGGCCCCATCTACACTGGCCATTGAATGCATATTTAAACTGGTATTGAAGAAAATGTTTTTGCTGTGCAGATGATTACATAGGAAATCCTGGAATCAGTTTGAGGCTCAGATGGTGATGCAAATTAAGGGCTTTCTTTTGTGTGCTTTTGTGGGAGTTTGTTTTCTAGTTGCCACGATTTGAAGCTGGCTTCGAATTGCATTAAAGGGTCAATGTAGACAGGGCTTAGGTTCCTAGGTAGTTCCACACAGTTAGTGATTATCTCCTATTACCATCCAAGTTGAAAAATAAATCCAGGAACATTGCAGCCTAATCCCAATCAAATCTATTAAAAGTCAGTCCCAGTAACTTCAATTGAATTTAGCAGCATGTACATAGGCACAGTATTGCAGTGTGATATCATAATACAAAAATTTAGAATTAAAATATTTTGGCAAAAACACAAAGGCATCCAAAAGTGTTTCAAACTTATCAACTGAAACTTTGCATTTGGAACAGCCCAGATAATCTGGATGCATTTGACATTCAATGCATATCAGAGCCTTAATTCAATCACCTACCTTTTCTTGGACGCTTCTAGGCAATGTGTTCTAACACCATGTAGCCTAGTGAGTTAAAACGAAAGATTACTTTAAAATACAAGTGTAGTCAGAGGCATGATGCTCTTGAACCACAATTGTCAAATCAAAGTCTTCCTGAAGCACTAAACAAGACTTCACGTTGGCTTTCAATACACATTGTGTGTGTGATCCTCATCTCCATAAATCTGCCCATTTTTGTTGCACCCAATATGCCTAGGAAACTAATCACCACCCATTTATGCCCTCGGCCAACCACTTATTCAGAGCTACCTACTTCTTGAAAATTCTCAGTGAGCAAAAGGCTGATTTCTCATCTAGAGTATATATATTGCCTTTCACAAGGCAAAAGATTTTCTGAGAACATTTGTATGCATAGAATGTACACTAAATCCCCTCCCTCCCCACCTGCCAAAGCATTATTTTAAGTCAAAGAAGATTCGGGTTCATTTGGCTTATTTTTTATTCAAGTTACAAAACAGAAGCAGTTGGTAAAGTCCACTCAAGGCAGGGATGGAAAAAACAAGGCTGGTATAAAACTGGGAGCCGCTGTAAGAGCAAAAGCAGTCCATGTAGAGAGGGAAGAGTTAAGACACTCTTGGCGTGGCCTGGCCAGCCATCAGCAAAGGAAAAAAAAGAGGGAAGAGAAAACAGGCTTCTACCCAAAGCTGCAGCAAGTGCTGATGCTAAGGATGTGTTACCATTCTGCTGGGAGGCTTCTTTCATGTCCCTGGAAGCTAGAGCTGACAGACGGGAGCTCATCCCATCTCATGTATTCGAACAACCAACCTTCAGGTCAGCAACCCAACCTTTAGGTCAGCAGTCCAGCCGGCACAAGGGTTTAACCCATTGCACTACCACGGCTCCTATGTTTTCGCATTAAAATGCTATTAATCTGTTCTGCCCCCCCCCCAAGCCCTCCATTTTCAGTTACATGTTTTAAAATAAGAAAACATACTTAAGAAATAACAAATAACGTACAAATGCACATTCACATGGAACAATTAAAAAAAGAAAAATCAACTTTAAAATGGTAGAAGCACAAAGTTGTGGCAAGGAAGCACAGAGCACAAAGTGAAAAGGCAGAAGCATAATTTTCTTCATACTGTATTCATTCCAGCGTCCCTATCTCTTTCTCTTTTTCTCTCTCTTCACGAAGCCAAACACACCAGGAATAAAAACCACACAAAATCAACTACTCCACATTCCTCAAAGCCCACAAGAACAAAGCGGATAGCAATCTCCCAAAGTTGGCAAGAGCAAAGCAGACAGAAATCTCCCAAAGCAGGCAAGACCACAAGGCATGAGGCACAGAGGCTGCTCCCTTGAGCCCCTAAAGTCTGTACTCTCCTGCTAGCTCTCCCTCTGTTGTTACCTCTTAACTCAAAATACTGCTTCTATGTCAAAGTGAAACACGGGATGAGCAACAGCTCTTAACTCAAAACACTCTTAGATTGGGGCACTATTAAGTAGAGGTTCCACTGTAGATGGAAAAGCAAATAAATCATTTATGAGAAGCAACAAATTTCACAAATGGTTAATTGGGACTGTTAGGAAAGATACTTCTCTTAATCACTGTATAGTGGTCTTGATTTAAAGAGATCAGTGGCCAGCACAAGATGTATCTACATTCCTTGCTAGAAAACATATAAGCTACTTAAGGGTATTTGCAATTCATTGTTTCCCAAGTTACTAATCTCCTGCAAGCCCATGTGTGCATTTCTTTGTACGTCATTTGAAGTCCAACTTTGAAACTTCCAATAAAATGTATAAGCAGATGTCAAAAACATGGGGAAAAATCCATTCTTTGTCTGAAATGGAACTGTCTGAATAAAACTGTCCGGAATGTAGTTGTACCTTTTCCAGTCTTCTTATGTGTTTGCCTTTCATAAGGACACAGAACCATGTAGTTTGAGAAGGTGCAGTCTAGGGCTCAAGAATGGACTTGAAGCAAGTTATTGTTGTGTGCTTTTAGGTTATTTTAGAGACTTTAAGGCTCAGAAACCATGGGGCTTTCTGGGGCTGAAAGCATGTGATTCGCCCAAGCAAACACAATGGATTTCATATGCAGATTTCCCCCCCAAATAGAGACATTTCTTGTTTGATGCCCTACATCAAAGGCCTCCATCAAAGGCCTCGGTGCATACACAATTCTTGTTACAGTTGTCATCAGAATGAAAAGCCTGTCATATGTCTTCAAAAGTAATCTTTCTGTTATTCCTAGTAAGATGCATGTCTCTGAACAAATGGGCATTTTTAGTTTTAATACTTCTTCTATAGTTTTATGGATTTCAGTCCAAAAATCATTTGCTTCTTGCAGGATCAGCACATATGAAAAAATGATCCTGTTGCTTGTTTACATTTCCAACAGGCATTTTTCAATGGTGGCTGCATTTTGGCTATTATTATTTTACATTTATTGTAATATTGATAGAACATTGTATAAGTTTTCCAACAGTGAGTAATTTCTGAATATTTTTATTTTTACTTTCCAAAGGCATTTTCTTGGATTTTTAAAAAACAGTTTGATGACAAGGTTCCATTACAGACACACAATCGAGAAGAGCCAGGGAAACACTCTCTGCTCCTCAGGGTGCTGCTCTTAGACCAAGCAGACCTCTATTTGACCAAATAACATCTATTAATTATAAAGGGAGAGCTGGTAACTCTAGAGGAAACTTGGTGCCAGCATGGAACAGGAGGAGCATTGTGCATAATACAGCTAGCAACAATATGTGTAGCTGTAAACCTATGTTCCTTGCTCCTCCTTCAATAAATTAAGGTGAAACTCACTGCTAGAATCAGTTTTCTACACACAAACCCTTTCTCAAAGTAATTCAGCTCTTGTGAACATGCAATGTCATTCTCAGATTGCAAAAGGTGTTTTCCAGGCCAGTTTAAGCCATAGCACCTTAAGATTTAGAAAGTAAATTCTATGACAATGTCCAGTGTGCTTCAGTGAGGTATTAAAGGTGGCAATAGAAAGGTATTGGATTCAGTGAATGTATCCTATTATTTCCCTGATCTGGAGGACAAGAAATAGGAGCAAGGACAAAATAAATATTCTGCCAACCGGCAATCCAAATTCTCCACCAAGAGCAATAAAGTTATGTGACATGAATGAGAAAACATATTTCCCTACAATTGCTATATGAAAAGAGCTGGACTCCAGGTCTTTTTGATAGAAGAACTACTCAGGTTTCTAAAATTTCAACAAGTATTGCCAATGCATTTTCAAAACTAAAGGACCAGAAAATTGACTTAAAAACTAAAGAAAATGTATTTCTTACCTGTGAATTCTCTCAAATATTTGTCAATAGTCCAAAAATCGTGCCTCTCTTTGACCTATTCCTGAAACAATATTTTAAAAGGAAGGAAGACCTGACCTTGGGGTTGGAATAGAAAATCAGGTCTCATGTCCTCTCTCTAGTCAGAAATGACTGGCTAACAAGAAACTTCCCTCTGACTGGTCCAATCCGGACTATGCAACAATCAATTCTAGACCAGGGTAGGAACCAACCTGTTTGGTGAAAAGAGAAAAGACATGGGTGTTAAGAGGGAAAGGATTTGCTAGAATGTCGCAACGTACCTGTTTTGCTAGTTAATGTAATTTTTGCTCATGCATGTCACTTGTACAGAATAAAATTAAAAATTTGAACAACAAAATGAGAGAAGACACATAAGATAAATGTTCTATTCTCTCTACTTAGTCTGTTTAAGTTGGTATCTCGCCCACTATCTTTCAGGAGAAAGAGAACATTTTTAATTTTAAAAGTCTCTTTAATTCTAGAAATTGTTGTGGATCCAAACCCTAGCAGTCTCACCCACTATGGTTAAGAATAAGAATTATACAGGAGTATCTGGAGGGCTACCTGCCACTGCTTAATAAATAAATAAATAAAAAATAATAATAATAATATTGTATTTATATACCACCCTATCTTCTCAGGAGGACTCAGGGCCGTTTCCTACATAAAGCAAAACATTCAATTGACCATTCAACAATGTAGGGCCTGAGCTGTATAGGGCTTTATGGGTCATCACCTGTACTTGGAGATCCTAGAATATGGGAGAAATCATGTACAGGCAGTCCCCAAGTTACGAACAAGACCAGTTCTGTAGGTTTGTCTCTCTCTCTCTCTCTCTCTCTCTCTCTCTCTCTCTCTCACACACACACACACACACACACACACACACACACACACACCATAGGGAAACCCCTGTGGTGTTTCTTTTGCTGTCGGTGCCCCTGTTCAGATTTCACATTCAACTCATTTTTTGTCCCTGTGACAACTGGATTTTTAAAAATTGGCTTGTGTTATGGAAACAAGGACTGATGAGAAAGCTTCAGTGGAGACACCTTTTCCAATGATAACTTTTACAGGAGTTAATTGTCCTTCTGTGGGGTAGATTTCTCTCACTTCCTGTTATCTTACTCCCATTTTAACTATGAGCCATTTGTAAATCAAGAAATTGCTTCTTAAGATCTACAGAGATACTCGCAGGAACACCTCAGCAAGCGAGAGTCCAAAAGTGGCAGGCTAAAACCCGGAACTTCAATCAGTGGCTGATTCGGGAGGAGAAACGCCCTCCTGGGCACACAGAAGACTGGGCGACTTGGAAGGCGCTGAACAGACTGCGCTCTGGCACCACGAGATGCAGAGCCAACCTTAAGAAATGGGGCTAAATAGTGAAGTCCATGACATGCAAATGTGAAGAAGAGCAAACCACAGACCACCTATACAATGCAGCCTGAGCCCTGCCACATGCACTATGGAGGACCTTCTTACAGCAACACCAGAGGCACTCCAAGTGGCCAGCTTCTGATCAAAGGACATTTAATATAATGCCGAGTTTTTAACTTTGTTTGTGGTTTTTCTATACATTATAACTGTATTCTCAATTTGTTTCTGACACGATAAATAAATATTTGTAAGTCAGATATCTGTAACTCGGGGACTGCCTGTACATAAAACAGGCTATGTGACTAAACTGGTGACTGTATCCATTAGCAACCAAAATAAATAAAATAATCTTTTAAGAATTTGGGCTTGAGATTCCTTTGTTCAAATTAAAGGGTGGCCTCAGGCAACATTGATTTGCCCATAAAATGAGAACAGTTATCTATCTTCTAGGTTATTTTAAAGGGAAGAAAGACTACAGCTGCATGGCACAAAATAAAAGATTATACAAGTTCAGTGTATTAAATCTGTTCTTAACATAGATGATGAAAAGCTAAATAGAAAAAATTCTGAAAAGCAGGTCAACTTTGGCTAACAGAGCACATAGCCTCAAGACACATGACGTACCCCAGGAAGTCAAGGGCACAATTCCAAATCATAATGATAAATGGCTATTTTGTCCATTGCAACAGTAGAATTGGATTGAACCCTTATTCTAGACATATAATAGTCGCTGCAGCCTACCATTCCTTGAGCACTGCAAGACTAATCCTATGTTGCCAGACTGGAATTCTGGTGACTGATGGACTCAGAAAGACGAAGCATCTGGCAGTCCCCACTGCTGCTGCTGTGTCTAAATCTTTCACTGCTATTTTGGGTACCCACACGTGGCCTGGAGAGCATGGTTCTTAGCTCTTTGCCAGCTGCCAGTACAAAAGCTAGATTGCAGTCATTTTCCCCTAGTAGTTTTTTAATTATTCAAGGTTTTCAACATACATAAATTAGAACAGTACTATTACCTAATAATAAAAAAGAGAAACAGAAAGCACAAGGAAACAAAACGGGAAAAAATGCGAAAAGATTAAGTGACTTCCATCAACTTTTCAGCAGTTATTCTGTCAGGACCCAGGCTGCAGAACACCAATAACCATGCACAGAGACCAGAATCTATCTAATATCTTTATTAAGGAAATATATAACGTCAATAAAAACAAATGTAGAATATAGTTCAGAAGTAGACCTTTCAGGAAAGGTCAAATATAGTCCAGGAAAACAATGTCCAATATGTGATATTAGAGTCCAAAGTTATAATCCACTTGACCGAAACACACACTATTTGGCAAGCAATAGTGTGGGGAACTGTCCATAGTCTTTCGAGGCTTAAGGTAAATCCGAAGGAAACTGGAAAACAAGGCTTGAATCTAGGAAGCAAGGTCCGTGGTTTAAAACGCAAGGCAAGGCAAGACTTGAAACTTGGCAAGATCAAACTTGAAACAAGGCAAACATGAAACAAGAACTGAGTCCATAGAAGTCCGTGGAACAAGGCAAGGCTGGAAACTTGATCCGGGAAACAGGGAACTGGAGTACGAAGTCTACACACGATCTCACTCCTCAAGCTGACGAATTGACTCCGCAAGGTTTCCTTCGCGGCAAAACCCCTAAATAGGGTCTCGTTTCCCGCCAGAAGCACACTTTCCCTGGAGAACTAGAAGTGAAACTCATCTCTGTCCAGATGCATGACTCCTTAGAATTTCCCAAGGGAAGCAGACCTAATCAGCTAATTGTTTGGCTGCGATTCTGGCGCTTCGGTGATTCGCCTCCCTAGCGCCTCTATCTTTATTATAATTGTCCTTTCGAGAAAACGGGGGAGAATTCTGCCCAAGGCTTGTTTGGCTAACTTCTTGAGGGCAAACATCCTGCAGGTGCAGGGGCTCCGTTTCTGGCTGAAACTCCCATGTTTTCCTCTTCGTCTGCCACAATAGTACTAGGAACGGGACTACAAGGCCCATGAGACATCACATATTCAAACATATAATCCATTTATATCTCTCTCATCTATCAGAACTCATCTAACACAGTAGTAATTATGTTGATATCTTTTATGGTTTTATGTATGTTTTTGTTTGGTAATAGAATGTTTTACCTATGTTGGAAACCGCCCTGAGTCCTTCCAGGGAGATAGAGCGGTATATAAATAAAGTTGTTGTTGTTGTTGTTATTATTATTACACATATAGAAGACTTTGTCACATAATGCCACTTTCCCATGCCATGTGCATGATCAAGGATAGTTTAAACATTTATCGGCATGGTGAACTTCCCTATCACACGTCAAATACCACAAAATTGTGATGTTTCGGTGGTAAGTGTCCCCAAAATACTGTTGGAACTCAACCACATCCTACACAAGTCTATGGTCTAACATTTCCTTATACAGTAGAGTCTCACTTATCCAACATAGTCTGCCTCTCGCTTAGCTCCACAGCTGTTTCTCTATGCATCAAGGACTGAACTTTTTACACATTAATTTATGACAATGTTGTTACTGTAAGTTCATTTTATGCAATTCTATCTTTATTTGGAGTCAATTTGTTAGCAGCCAATGTTTTTGTAGTCAATGTTTTCAATACATTGCAATGTTTTGGTGCTAAATTCGTAAATGCAGTAATTACTACATAACTTTACTGTGTATTGAACTGCTTTTTCTGTCGATTTGTTGAAAAACATATTTTGGTGCTTAATTTGTAAAGTCATAATGTAATTTGACGTTTAATAGGCTTTTACTTAATCCCTCCTTATTATCCAACATTTTCACTTATCCAACGTTCTGCTGGCCCGCTTATGTTGGACAAGTGAGACTATACTGTATCGTTCTTGAAAAATGACTTGTTCAAATAGACTTTTTAAGTATTCCTTCAAGGGTGTTTCATACAGTTCTTTAGGCGTTGGCATCTTTAGCATCTAGGGTCCCAAAGCTCCTTTGTAAAATTAGTTTTGTTACTTATTCTGTAAATACAGTAGTGATACAGTTTCAGAAATAATCCCATATATTTCCATAAAAATAGGTTACAGACTTTCAATTTTAATGGTACTATCCTTTTTTGTCAATTTTACAGATTACATTACCATTTAATCAAAAATTTTGCATATGCAATATGATCTTAAAAATAACCTGGATCTTTGTCCAGAAAGGAGGTAACTCATTGCTGTAATGGCAGTGCAGAATCAAGTATTCCCTTAATCAATAAATCTCAGGTGTTGCTGGAGAATTAAAGAAAGCAAGATTACAGATTTCTTCCCAGGAGCATGTGCTTGCTGGGATCCCATTTGCTTCCCCCAGACCCAATCATGCCTGGCTGCTTGAATTTCCAGCCACTGGGCAGGGAGGAGTTTCCCAGGTACTTGTAGGTAATCCCTTCTCTCCCTGGCTTGGGAAGATTCACTGGCCAGGACTTGTTTCTGCATTAAAGAGTGTTGCCACTGAAGTTTCCTTTCACACAAAATCCCAAGGGATATCAGCTGACCATCATTTGGAAGTCGTCTTCCATCCATCATCAGTAGTGAAACAGGAAGCAGTTCAGCTAATGATCAATGAAATATACCGTGCAATATTCTTAACACTTACAAGAATAGCACAATTTCATATGGCTCCTCCAATCTATCCCTTTTTTAATAACAATATGTTACGGTAAGAATATATACCATATTAATGTGTTGTCAAAGGCTTTCATGGCCGGAATCACTGGGTTGCTGTGATTTTTCCAGGCTGTATGGCCGTGTTCCAGAAGCATTCTCTCTGATGTTTCACCCACAGACATTGTCAGATAATATATCGTATTAGCTGACAATAATTTTATTGGACTCAAATACCATCTTTCCCAACTCAGTATTGTCTACATTCATATTCACATCACTTCCTCAAACTCACTTAAGTCTCATCTTTCTGAGAAAAGTGTAAGATGTTATAATTTAGAAGCTAAGTGATTTAATACCATTTATAGATGATAAAGTTAAGTCTTCAAAGACTCATGTCTTGACCTAAAGGAGTGATGTGAAGTACCTACAGAATATGAAACTACATTCTGTCACAATCAACGGCATCCTGTAGCTATTCTACTGCTTGCAGGTGATAATTTGAAATAGACCTTAAGTTTGTAAAATATCTGATTTCCATGAACATTATCAATCTCACTTGTCAGTCATAAATAACAATTGAGTTAAGAAAGGAATTAGAAGGAGTAGAATTAATTATTTTTTTACAAGTATTTCCACGCTTATAAAACATTTTATATCATATTTATTCTGAATGGCTGGAAAAGCAGCTATATTTTTCTTTAGTTCGCAACTCTTAGGTGTCTTTTTGTATTTTTAGATTATCTTCACTTAAAAGTATCACATTAACTGTGACAACTGCCAAATAGCTTTTCTTCCCTATTTGAAATTGCATTACATTATTTACCTAAAAGTTCCCTTGCTGTCTGCTCAATTTTTAGGAGTTATGTTATGGTGGTCCTTTTAATCACTGATCAGTTGGGGATTTTTGGGATCATATCTTCCTTTATAGAAACTAAACAACTAAAATTGTCATTTGTTGATACAGTATATCCATTCTGTTGTCTTCTGTGATATTGTGTAACTCCAATGTATTATGCCACTAAGGTTTGTGATTCTTTTAAATACGAGCACTGTAAAAATTAGTAAAAATGCTGTTGCTATTATGAAAAAGAGTTTCCATTATGACTGGAATACTCGCAGCACACTGACTAAAGTAGTCTTTACAACTCCTGGATCTATTTAACCATTTTGAAAAAAACCTCTAGACCACAGCCTTCAATTTTAAGATTGCACAGGGACTGCCCAGAGAAATCTCAGAAACCAGGCCATTTAGGCTTCAGAACTTTAGTCGATATATTTACCAGTTTGACTTGGCCAAATTTTCACAGGTAACAAAGGCATTATTTGTCATATCTTAGTTTCAGTACATATACATAGTATTGATTATGATCTCTGTAACCAACTGTACACAGAAGTATCTACCCAAACCAAGTAAATATTGCTGGTTAGCAGAATTATTCCTTATCCTGCCTCGTCTTTTCTTGACAGACATTTCCCTTATTTAATAGACACTTTCAAACTAAGGCCCCATCTACACTGGCCATTGAATGCATATTTAAACTGGTATTGAAGAAAATGTTTTTGCTGTGCAGATGATTACATAGGAAATCCTGGAATCAGTTTGAGGCTCAGATGGTGATGCAAATTAAGGGCTTTCTTTTGTGTGCTTTTGTGGGAGTTTGTTTTCTAGTTGCCACGGTTTGAAGCTGGCTTCGAATTGCATTAAAGGGTCAATGTAGACAGGGCTTAGGTTCCTAGGTAGTTCCACACAGTTAGTGATTATCTCCTATTACCATCCAAGTTGAAAAATAAATCCAGGAACATTGCAGCCTAATCCCAATCAAATCTATTAAAAGTCAGTCCCAGTAACTTCAATTGAATTTAGCAGCATGTACATAGGCACAGTATTGCAGTGTGATATCATAATACAAAAATTTAGAATTAAAATATTTTGGCAAAAACACAAAGGCATCCAAAAGTGTTTCAAACTTATCAACTGAAACTTTGCATTTGGAACAGCCCAGATAATCTGGATGCATTTGACATTCAATGCATATCAGAGCCTTAATTCAATCACCTAACTTTTCTTGGACGCTTCTAGGCAATGTGTTCTAACACCATGTAGCCCAGTGAGTTAAAACGAAAGATTACTTTAAAATACAAGTGTAGTCAGAGGCATGATGCTCTTGAACCACAATTGTCAAATCAAAGTCTTCCTGAAGCACTAAACAAGACTTCACGTTGGTTTTCAATACACATTGTGTGTGTGATCCTCATCTCCATAAATCTGCCCATTTTTGTTGCACCCAATATGCCTAGGAAACTAATCACCACCCATTTATGCCCTCGGCCAACCACTTATTCAGAGCTACCTACTTCTTGAAAATTCTCAGTGAGCAAAAGGCTGATTTCTCATCTAGAGTATATATATTGTCTTTCACAAGGCAAAAGATTTTCTGAGAACATTTGTATGCATAGAATGTACACTAAATCCCCTCCCTCCCCACCTGCCAAAGCATTATTTTAAGTCAAAGAAGATTCGGGTTCATTTGGCTTATTTTTTATTCAAGTTACAAAACAGAAGCAGTTGGTAAAGTCCACTCAAGGCAGGGATGGAAAAAACAAGGCTGGTATAAAACTGGGAGCCGCTGTAAGAGCAAAAGCAGTCCATGTAGAGAGGGAAGAGTTAAGACACTCTTGGCGTGGCCTGGCCAGCCATCAGCAAAGGAAAAAAAAGAGGGAAGAGAAAACAGGCTTCTACCCAAAGCTGCAGCAAGTGCTGATGCTAAGGGGTCTGGCATGGAAACAGAAGCCGTCTGCTCCCAGTCGTGCTATGCAACTGACAAGCAGCCTGGATGAGGTCCCCTGTCCTGCAACACAAACACACACCTTTTTTCGCTTCTTTCACACAAAGGGCAGGGGAAAGGCTGCCTCTATAGAATTCTTAATGGTTCCTCTGCCATAGGAGACACCAACAACAGGGGAAGGGGTGCATTCTACTTGATGAATTGGACACACTCAGCCTGGTAGCACGGGAAGAAGATAAAGAGCACAGGGACCCTTGCATTTGCAGCCACTGCACTTATCAACAGCAGCCAGCAAGGCTGAAATACCTGCAGCCTTTACTGTCTGCCTGAAATAGCTCTTGGTCCCTGTCTGCTCTGTTGAGCCCTAGGGTTGCTGCATTAACCAGTGGTCCTGGCTGCACCAAAGTCCAAAGCCAAATGGCTTGCTGGTTCTAAGATGTGGCAACTATACAACAAGCCTTCCCCCCCAGCTCTACAGAAGTTTGACTGTCAAAAGGAATGTTTTGATAGCATTCTGGGTCATACTGACTAGGTTAGTGTACGTGAATCAATAGAACATTTGACAGTGGTTCAAATATAGTCACACAGGGAGGAACTGTTCTACTGCATGGCCAAAGGAATATAATCCAGGAAGTCAGTGCCTTCTGACATACCAGGGACAATCCCGAAAGAGGTGAGAATCACATAATATTACTGCCCAATTTTCCCAGAGTGATCATTCTAAGCAGTCAAGCCACAGTGGTTGACCTTATCAAAATAATGAATTAGGGGATGAAAATATAATTCCCAGTTGTGAAGAGGGAAGTAGTCCTCTTCTGCTTAGAGCTAGATGCAGCTCAAAAGGTACTCCTAAGAGGGTCAAATGACTAGACCAACCTTTATTGAACTTACATGTAAACACTGAACAACAAGGAATCTGAGGAACGCTTCCCAAGCCTGCCACGCTGAACCAGAGAGAGAAATGCTGTTGGAAGCAACAATGCCCAGCTTGGTGCTCAACTGAACAGCGCAACGAAACCTGCACCCGAAAAGAGGGCTTCTCGGTCCCAACTGTGTTTGCTGGTGTCACGATCCTCAGAGGCATGGTGAAAAGTTGCTATAGAAAGGGCCTGCAGTCCAGGTAGCTTTTCACAGTCCAAGAAGCTGCCCATGCGTGCCTGACAGGATCTGGAAGAGGTCATTGGTTCCTGGCTGTCTGTAAACCTGAGCTGTTTCCTCCAGGGTTTTGCCACCTCCTTGGCTGTCACTGTGGAGGAAGGGGGATGCCCCTGGGGTCGGTGACCTGGCCTTCCTGCAGATTCTTGACCAGCTGTGCCAGCCAGCGCTTGGTGGTGGTGTCATCCTTCAGGACCTGGGCAAAGGTGGTGTCTTTCAGCTGGTCAGGAAGGCACTGCCTGAGGGCTTCCCGTGCCCTACATCAAGAGACAAGAAAGAGGGGGGCCAACAAATAAACTCACATAGACAAGAGGGGAGTGAGCCCCTCTCCGGAAACCACTGCCGCCATGTCAGAGTCATCCACGTGAACCGGTAAGATTTCACTGAAATCCACAAGTTTATGGCCAACTTAATATATGCAAACACATTTGCAATTGGAGGGTGTGGGTTCAAAAAGAGACTCTGGGGCTGTATTAAAGGAAAAAGATATTATCAAGAGGTACTACATTTTAAGTTTAAAGAATCGGATCTCACTTGGATGTGGTTCATATTCCAGATGCCAAAGGAATCTGCGGACCTTAAGTCACTGGTGCCTACTGTGATGAGAACCACTAGATTCTGCTTTATGTGTGCTGTGGAGATGCACAAGACATTGTTGGAATTCAACCACATCCTGCACAAGTTTATAGTCCTCAACAAGGACAGATAGGCAGATGAGTTAGCTGGCAGGGAAACACCCTTCCCCAATAGGCCTCTCTGTCTGCCTGTCTTCCTTTTCTCCTCCTCTCCCCTGCTTGTTTAACTGATACTTCTCAGGGACACGTCTTTTTATTCAAAATTTACTGTCACATGGCAAGCCTCCCATTTTTTCCATTTTGTTTTTCTTCAGTGAGCATGGAAAGAGACATGTCTCCAGAGAGATACTGAGATGACTAGACTTTTACTTTCCTGTATAGAAATAGAATTCTTCCTATAAAGTCTTTTGTAAATTTGAAAGCTTGACCCTGCTCTTGTAATTGCTGAAGCTCATTTGCTCTAATGCCCAAGAAGCTTCTGATCTGCTAAAACTGCTGCTGGCGTTGTTTTTGCTGATTTACATTTTTAAATGGCTTTCCTTTTATCAAATTACTCAACAAAGCCAATTATGTTTAGTTCTACAGGACACTATCAATCTCCACGCCCATCCCTACCAAGAGACCCATGGAAACTTTTAAGATGTCTACCTTGGATTATCGGAAAGGCGAAGATAACAACGGACCACATGTTTCAGCAGTCTGGCAGAAGGCTCTTTAGAAAGTTGCAGGACCATTTTACCCTAGGTTAAAAACATGAACAGAAATTAGTAAAAATGAGACATTTTGAGTTGATGTAATGTACCAGTGTTTGCTCACGTTTTTCTCTAATTAGGCCTGCTCTGTCCTTTCCTTCTGAAATGTAATTTCAGTTGTAAACCTTTTTGGTGAAATAAATGTCATTTAGCCAATGTTAGTCTTCAAAACATTAGGGATGTTGATTGGACTATTAAAAAGTGTTTTAAAATATTACTTCCTAGATATAGGAGTGGCAAAGTAATGAATTGCTTTCCTGTCCTCCATTTATACTCGACATACCGCAAAAACAAAGGAGGTGTATCAACCTAATAATTTTCAAGAGTGCTTTTCTTGTGACTGTGTTCCCATCCAGTATGGCAGAAGAAATGACCTAGAAACTGGTGGTTTGGTTTAGAATCTGGGAGAATGGGATCCTTTAAGTGTCTCAGGGTATAGGTTCTATTGTCTTCACATAGTGACACATGGCATTATCTTTATTTCCCCATGGACTGGAAGAAAGAATGGCAAGACACAAAGAAATTATTAATTTGATAAAGCAAGTGCCACAAATCACTATACCAAATGCCAGACTGAATAATTTAGAACATGATCTAATCAGTGGCAATACCACCTGAGTTGTTTTCAACTGGAATATGAAAAAAAGGAAGCCAGTGGGTAGAAATTAGAGTGGACCCTTTGTGTCTGCTGGAATCTTGTTCCAAGACCCCCTGTGAATACCAAAATCTGTGCATGCTTAAGATCCATTAGATACAATGGCACAGTAAATTGGTGTCGCTCATAAAAATGGCAAAATCAAAATCGGCTTATTGAATTTGTTTTTAAAATATTTTAAAGCTATGGATGTGGAATTCATTGATAAAGACGGCCGACATCATCCTCTTTGAACAAGCCCTATGAGGAGCGGCTTAAAGAACTGGGCATGTTTAGCCTGCAGGAGAGAAGGCTAAGAGGAGACATGATAGCCATGTACAAATATGTGAGGGGAGGTCATAGGGAGGAGGGAGCAAGCTTGTTTTCTGCTGCCCTGCAGACTAGGATGCAGAACAATGGCTTCAAACTACAGGAAAGGAGATTCCACATGAACATCAGGAAGAACTTCTTCACTGTGAGGGGTGCCCCGAACTGTGGTGGAGGCTCCTTCCTTGAAGGCTTTTAAGCAGAGGCTGGATGGCCATCTGTTGGGGGTGCTTTGAATGTGATTTCCTGCTTCTTGGCAGGGGGTTGGACTAGATGGCCCATGAGGTCTCTTCCAACTCTATTATTCTATGATTCTATGAATACTACAACGGTTTTATTAGATAACACTTGGGAGTTTTGTATAGTGAAAAATTATGTACTCCTATTTTAAAGAAAAAATATATTCATTGTCTGCTCTACTGCAGTTATATGCTTGATCCAGCAAGCAGTGCACATAATACTGAGGCTTGACTGAGAACAAATATCTGAAGAGGCCAGCATTTTTAAACTAAAGGTTGCTTTACCTTGCTGGCAGTAAGAAGTGCTGCCAATGGGAACTTCAAAAAAAGGTTGAGTAGAATTATACACACACATAAAAATGCTCACAGTATCTGCATACACTAATAACATCCTTGAATTTTTCCCCTCTGTAATGATGTCTGGTCATGTATTCTTATTTCATAATGCTCAAGATACAAACATCCATCTTAGTAGCCACTGGAGCATAAGGTTTTGAAAAACAACTGGAATGACTGGAAGGTAGAGCTTGACTCCATTATGGCTCAATCGATAAAACACTGTCAACATAGCCCAGTCTGTTCTTCACTGGAGAATTACAGGCTAAAAGAAAATTAGTTTTTAAAAAAAGACATTACTGTACTTATTGCACAGTCCTGTGATCTTGTGGTCTTGCTCTATGTCAGGGCTTCTCAAACTTTTCGACTCAAGACTCCTTTTGGTCCAAGAAATATTTACATGATCCCAGGTACATAGATAGATAAAACAGGCATAAAATGTTTTAAAAACCTGATAACCATGGCAAGGTTTGCAAAATAGGCTGATTTTCCTTTTTATGAAGCACAGCTGAAGCATTTTCTACAGACTTCACTACAAATACTGCACAACAGATTTGTATAAATGTCTAAAACAGCTACTAGGTGGTATTCAGAAAACTCTTACTGTTGCAAATATTTTCAAGAACCCAACATTGAGCTAAGGGGACCACATTTGGGGTTTGGACCCACTGTTTAAGAAGTCCTGTTCTACATGAATAGATTTTCTACCTCAAGGACCTAAACTATGTTCCCCACATGGTGTTCTAAACATAATTTGGTTTCCTCAAGCTGTTAAACCATCAAGGAATGCATCTTACCAATATCATTGCAACATGAGAAAATCTCTCATATGTTTGGCAGATGTAAGCCAATCCCGTATCATCCAAAAGGATCTTCTGTAGAATAAAGGTAGCAACCTGTAAGACAGGAAAAGAAAGGGTTGAATAAGAACATACTGTGTAGGGCTAGAATTAAATCTATGAGAGGAAATCATAGAAACGATGAAGTCAAATACAAGCTTCATGCTATACCACAGTTTGAAATTATGCAACCCTTCATATGTTGGATGGCAAATATTATTCACTACTGACTAGGAGTATTCATTGCTGAAGTCCAACTAAATTTAAAGAGCTAGATGACTGCTACTCTCTAGTATGCCATGAAAAGAGCAGAAAGTATTGAAATTATCTGCCCTGATGCCACGGATAGACTAAAACTTTAAAAGTAATATTTAAATGATGAGGAATCCAGTTTTAACTGCTTAGACAATGTTGGCAAGTACTGCTGATAACAAAATAAGAAAAATAAGGCATAGAAAATGCCTGAAAGTGTTTCTAGCACTACATTGATAATGGGAATGGGTGGGAAAACTGATCAGAAATTCATGAAGCATACAGGTAAATTGAAGAGTTCTTTAGGTAACTCACACTGCGGCTGTATATATACAAGAACCCTTCAAATGGGAAAAAATCATTTAGGATTTGCACATAGATGCAGAAAGAATATGAATAATTCTTTATGAAAGAAATGATACAAAAAAGGAATGCACATTTCCTGCTTTATTTTCAAGGCTTCCTTTCACCGAAAGAAGGCAATTAATCATGATAAACTGGATCAGATACTTCTGTACTCAGATATAGCCAAGCAATTGTCTGCTGCACACAGGAACATGATGAACTGGAAAGAGAGAGAAAGCAGCCAAGAAGGTAGAATCACATTATTACACTAAAAGCATTACCGTTTTGGAAAGTTCACTGCCAGACTCCATGATGCGTAAGCACAAAGGGATAATTTCAGTCGTCAGTAAGAAGTTAATTACTTCTTGCTCATCTGTCTTCACCAGAGCCCCTTCACAGACACAAGCGAAAACAGAACAGTTATGTATAATTTGGCAATGAAAAGAAACTGAAGGGACATCCAGAAATGACAGAAAATCAATAAATTACAATTTCATTATAAAATGGATAACTGAACAGTAGTCCAGTTACATCCATATGCTCACTCTCAATTAGGCCCAAACAAATGGCCACGCCATTGTCTGAGGCATTAATGACAATGTTCTCACCAAACTACTGCCCAGTGAGTCTACTTCTGCACAGCCAGAAGAAACTCAAATTAAGCACTTGAGGCTAGGGTTAGAAATTCAGAAGCAAACTTGTAATACTTTCTTCCTCCATGCACAAATAACACAGGCTTTTCTTAAGCTAGTACTTTCCCCAATGTATTGGACTGCAACTTCTTTGCATGCAGGTTGAAATTGATGGGAGCTGTAGTCCAACACATCTGGAAAGCTCCTGATTGCAAAAAGCTGAGCAACTCTACAAAGATGCTTATCAGTCAGCACCGTGTTTAGCTACTTTTAGAGAGGTAAGTCAATAAACTCCAAACATCTGCAATAAAAAGTAATAGTTCAAAGTGAAGGAAAGAACATTAAACGAGCAGCATGACTTGGCCCAAGGACCAGTACAAATGCTTCTGAATCAGCAGGATATAATCCAGTACCAGAAACAACAACAAAAGACAAAAGACCAACAGCTGTTGACACCACCTATACCCCAAGGAAAGGAAAACACAGAGCATATTATCTAGGTAGGTGCTATATAAAATATTAAATATGGGTGCCTGCCGTGACGAGGATGCTTAGATTAGGGCTTAGATTTGATTGGTGTGGCTCACATAAACAAAAATGAGTAGTCTTATTGTGTCAAAAACCCAAATGTATCAAAACTGCAAACTTCCACTTCGGTCTTAGGGTCCTTCCATACAGGCACTAAATGTGATTTGGAACCAGCACAAAAAAACCGCCGTTCTGAGCCACATGGAAACCATAGAAGATTATTCTAAGCCGCCTCTCCAGAGGCATACTGGCCCGATAGCTCAGCAATGCTGCAGCCGGTTAGACAGAGCTGACCATGGGCTAAGCTCCCCACCCTTCCAGCATGTTCAGCCACCCCCCCCCCCAAAAAAAAGGCCAACAAAAATTATCCCGTTATTGGCACTGTATGTTCTATACTTGTTAATCATCATCATTCAGGAAGCAAATGAGCTTGGAAGGGGTAAGCACCCTTCACTCCCCCAAAATTATCAAGTACAAAGCAAGCATTTTCTGCTGGGGGGGGGGGGGGTGAAGGGGGCAGGAAGGCACTGCGATTCCATCTCTCTGGGCTACCTGAGCCCAGGGAGTGTGGGATAGCTATGGAGACACTATGCTGGACACAATGCCCAACATCAGGAAAAGTCCAGATCTTGTCATGGAATTCAGAACTTTCTTGGGTTTTTTAAACCAGGGGTCAAGCTGGATTGAGTGGCCAACCCTATGTTCAGCTGCATTAACCTGTGTGTGTTGAATGGATGGTGTAGGCTTAAGGAGGTGCTTACCTATTACACCAAGGCTTGTGAGTCGCAGGTACTCAAAGGGACGAGTCTTGCTCACAGTGTGCAAGAAGGGATACAAGAAGAGGGGTATATGAGCAGCAAGGAAGGCTGACCTGGACAAGAGGAGGAAAAAAGGCATGGCAAACAAACAAATACAAGAGATACAATTTGATATAGCCGAGAACAAATGTTTAGATGAGTAGTTATTATATTTCCATTACAATACACTGAATGTGTCACAGAATATTGTGCCTTAACTAGCATAAAAGATATCTAATAGCTAGAAAAATGCACATAAATTTATGTCCACTTGAAAAATAAAAAAACATCTTCTCTTCTTACCTCAACATCCTCTATCTCTGTCTGAAAGTTGTTTTGGCTAGAGCTATTTCAGGGACAGCCAATTCATTTGATAGTACATTTGGAGAAGAATGGAACCACGGGTGTAAGCCTTTGGTGCAAACTGATCTTAGTCTCAGCCATGAAAAAGACCTCTTTTGTTGTAATAAGTAACCGCTGCCTATTCCCTTCTCTTATCTTTTTCCTGTGTCATTTCATGTCTTATTTAAACCATAGGTTTTGTGACAGCAACTGTTATACTGTTTTGCTGAATGTGTTTTAAGTTGTGTGATCCTGCAGGGCAGAAGACTGGGCAACCTAGACCTTGCATCCCTTTCAACTCTTGTAAACTGGTCCAGGAACCCTTTGCCTGAAGAGTAATGCACATGCAATAAAGAAAGAAAGAACAAAGGAAAGATAAATACCTTCCCTCTATAGTGCTATTTAAAATATAGTTCTGATGCTATTTGTACTGTACGTAAGATCCAAATAACTGCAAGAAAGAAATTTGCTGGTCCAATCTTTTGACCAATACAGACACAAGCCTCACTAGAAGTCTACATTATTCTTTACCCAAAAACCAATACTGTACACAGAGAACACAAACCTGGTTTCTGGATGCGATGCAACGCACTGCAGAAGTGCCAAAGCATTGCAAACTCTGTTGGATTGGTGAGCTGTCAACGTTGGTGGATTTATAGATGGATAGATATTTACGATTTCCTACAGAAAAGAGAAAACATATTTGTGCAAAAACATTTCTACACTTAGGGATTCCAATGCGTGAAAGAGTTGCCAAATCTTCCTACTAATTATTTATAATTAGTAATCCACTCTCATAGAATATCTGTCCATGTATTAACTACACAGGGACAGTCACAGAGTTAAACGAATTTAGTGGAGAAACTAAAATGTAGAGATGCCTCACAAGTCACAGCCGACTGGTTTGGCCCATGCTGATTGTTAACACTCCCAAGTCCTTAAGGCTCCCGTCTTACATATGGATATTCTAGACTAAGTAAATAATTCTGGTTATTTTTTTAGAAAACAGATGTCCCACCTACCTGTAAGAGAGCAGCTATTGTTCCAAAGGAGTGCCATAGCATTGGGGCAAGATCAGGGACAGACTCTCTCTTTTTGCTCAGCTCCAGCAGTGCATTCTCACGGGTCTCAGGGCTAGACAGCTCATTGATCCATTGATAAATTTTCTCTCTATCAACCTGAGCAAGTGCCGTTGGCACAGGCTATATAAAGAGACAGAAATGATACAAAGGTTTTTTTTTCTTCTTCTTCCAATCAAATCACAATGACAAATAGTTAACAGGACTTCACAAAAAAACAACAAGATGACCAAGAAGCAAACTATTCCAAGTAAATAAGGATGAGATTTAATTCTTAATCACTTTAATTGAGCTAACTTTAACACCAATATGCACACAAATGTATCCTTAATGTAATAGAAAGAAGATCGCAGCAGATTAACATAGACTTCTGAAAGGGAATTAACTTAGTTGCTAAATTAAAATTCTGATTGTGCAGCTCTAGTGTATACATATGGGAAGTAAGTCCCCGCATGGCCTATGCCTAGATTCTCATTTTACATGACAATGTGATATTATAGTACTAAGCTTATCCTGGGATGCCTTCAGGGCTCTCCTGAGTCAAGATCAGAAGTAACTTGGTCAGAGTTGTGTACATCCTCTTACTTCAGTACCTGAGGCACCTCAGAGACTCTGGACATCCAGTCCAAGTAAGGCTTTGCTTAGAATCAGAATTGTAAAAGACCACAAGAGCCACCCAATCCAAGAACTTTTAGCTGCTTCACTTGAACATTAACAGAACCTTTGTTAATAATGACTAGCTGAAAGCAAAAGGCCACATTTCATTTATTGTTTCTAATAAAGTTGTGAGGTTCACCAACCACTGCTGGATGGAAGAGCATTTGAAGGTGGAGGCAGACAAACCCTGGTGACTCAAGCATGAAGACATCTACCTGCATGCACTTCAATGACCTACTTCCCAAGATAAACCTCCACTTGAACTACTACAGATCAATAATATTTTCAGAACTAGGGAACTGAGCTCACAGCCTTTTCCACATAAAAATCAATTCTGAGTTTTATTTTCAAGGCAGATATACAGCTGATTCAGAAAACAAATCAAATTGAATTTACTTCTATTTTTTTCTTACATATACGGTTGAACTGCAAAGGAATCTCTCTGGTTTTATTTAAGAGTAGGCAAAAAAAATCCAACAACAACCCTGAATAAACCACAAACTTTATACAACACAGAAAATGATTTTATCTATTTCTTAGTACTGTCAAACAAACAAAAGCACTCATTCACATAAAAAGAACTAAGAAAATGAAACCAGGATCAGAAATTACAACACCAGAAACAAAAACAATACTTAAAAATTATACAAGCCTCTTCTTATGGAGCAAGGCAGGGAACAATAAATTAAATACACAACAACGTTAAGCACATCAATTATTTAACATCAATTAAAAAACAGTTAGACAAGAATGACATTAGTTCAAAATACAAACACACTAATTTAAAAACCATATGGATTTTCCTGATGGAAAATACTGGTTTTCAATGCTTTCAAAGCCTTGCTCCCCCACCCATTCAGCCCACTGCCTTCTCCAGGCATTGATTCAGAAGGTTAGTTAATGCTATTTTTGAAGGCATGGAGAAGTGTCACTAGCACACAGAGAGCACCCTGCCCTATGCCTCTGATTATTTCTATTAGTGGCTTCATTTGTACATTACAGCACTGGGGATTGAATGGCACCTTGTGGGATGCCACATAGCAGTTTCTTTTCTGAATATCAGCTGTGCCCAAGCACCACCATCTGGAATCTATGTGAGAGGCACAAGGAGGCAGGATAGAAACCACTGAAGCACAGTGCCTCTGTTCCCAAAGCCCTCAGGAATTTCCAAAGGATATCATGGTTGATGGTATCAAATGCCACTAAGAGGTCCATAAAATAAAATAAAACCATCAACAGGGACAGTCAGCCAAGACTATCTGAAGTTAATAGTAATAATAATAATACTTTATTTATAACCCACCCTCTCTCCCTGACGGGGCTCAGGGCTGTATAGTTGCCCTATCAATCACTTGGCCAAAGAAGGAAGATTCAATACTGGTCTATAGTTGTTAAACTCCAGAGGGTCCAGGGAAGGCTTTTTTAGATGATGTTGTGTCATTATTTTAGTTTGCATTAGTTTCTTTTGATACTATACTTCACTACTTCTCAGACTAATGTAACGTGGCAGAGCCAGATTTCTATTTCTTAATGGCTAATAACCAGCATGGTGTTTGGCCCCATTAATTATAAGTATTTCTTTCCTGGAAATTAACTGCAGGTTTATAGCCAATAGCTTGTGTACTAGCACCTGTCTCTAGAACTCCACTCTAAATTGCACTATTGTAAATAATCTTACCTAGGTCTACTGGCTATACATTTATTAGAAATTAAATATATGAACATGTTGTCTTGAATATTTATAAATTTATAAGAAAATGTTTTATATTTTTTCCATTCTGCTCCCTGAAAAATTGTCTCCCCACATTTTTATAAGTTTTTCTAAGTTTCACATTTCCAGTCAACCCATACAAACACTGCGTAGCTATAAGCATAGCTTAAAGTCTTATGATGTCTTGAACAACAGTTATTAAAACTCACTAAATTCCAAAAACGATTTCTAAATGCAAGGATAGGAAAGCTGTTAGAAGTTAAGATAAATCAGAAAGAAGAAACAAAGGCAACTTGGAAGTATCTAACAGGATAAGAAGAGGGGGGGAGTAAAGTATAATATGGCAAGAAAGTAAAAGTTAATACAAAATAGTAAAAGAAACCAGACTTAATGAGAAGTGGACTCCTTAAGTCTGGTTTCTGGAGAGGGAACTTTAAACTGTAACCTTTAAGAACAGGGTTCCTTCATCTTTTTTTTAAGACAAAGCATAATTTCCACCTCTGGTTGTTTCTAAATAATTTGAAACTTAGGAGTGATACTACTGCTGCTTTAAAATTTGTTACCTAGGGTGCATTTATACTGTCAAATTAATGTGGTTTGACATCAATTGCTATGGAATAATGGGATTTGTAATTTGGGGAGGCACCAGTACCCTTTGACAGAGGATAAAAAACCTTGTAAAGCTATAACTCCTAGGATTCCATAGCATTGAGCTATGGCAGTTAAAGTGGTGTCAAAGTGAATATAGTCGAGTATAAGCTGGGTTTTTCAGCCCTTTTTCAGGCTGAAAAAGCTCCCCTCCATCACCTTGATGCTATTTGGTCATTATACAGATTCCTTAGGAGACAGGCAAGGTGACTTGGTATCCCCATACCACCAAGAACTTGCCGCAATTGTTTAGGCTGGACAAGGCTGGGGGCCTCGTAAAACTACAAATTTCATGCTTCTATGTTCAACTCCCAGTCTACCTACGGCCATTTTTTACGCATCAGTCACGATAAACGATGAATCCGCACATGGGAGGAGGGAAAAAACAAGGCACGCGGCCCCGCCTTCCTGCAGGCGCCTTCTTTGCCGCCATGCTGCCACCGCTGCCGCTTTAGGCCGAAGGTCCTCTCTCGGAGAAACAGAAGGGAGCTAGCTGCACGAGTAACTGAGGACCCATCGTTTGGAGCAATTTGGCGGGAAAACAAGCCCTGGCCGCCCCCTCCCCTAATTCCGCCGGCCAATGAAACCAGACCTTCCCTCAGATCCTCAGCGGGCTTCGTGGCCGCCCTGTCGAGGATAAGAATCCGGCCCGGTCTTACCGCGGTCGTGGCCAAACTGTGCATGGTCGGAGAGTCCTTCGCGGGAGCTCAGGAAGCCGCTTCTACCTCAGGCGCCGCCATGATGGATCGGCCCAGGCCGTCGCCACTGCCGCGACCTCTGATCTCTCTCTGTACACGGGCAGAAGCGAGGGCGAGAGAGCGCATGCGCCGCCAGGAACTCGAAACGACGGAGGGAACCCCGCGCGCATGCGCAGAAGTTTCCAGGAGTCGGCCCCGTCTAGGCGTGATGACGTAGGGGGGCCTATCCCTTAGTATAGAATATCCACTCCTCTTCGCAGCCCCGCCCCTACTCGTGATTGCGTGCCTACGTTGCGTGCTGGCGTCAGAGCGACGGTGGCGCGGCCGATCTGGTTCCCGCCATCTGCCCTTTCGTGAAGGGAAGGAAGGCCGGGTGAGAACGAGGCGAGGCTTGGCCTTGAAGGTAGACCCGGTGCCCGCGAACAGAGAGAGAGGGAGAAGGCCTAAAGACGGAGCCAAGCCCGAACGGGCTTGCCGAGAAGGTGAAGAAAAGCCGTCGCCGCCATCATCCTCTGTGGTAGTGGGTTTGGAGCATGGCGTATCCTCTGAGGCAAACTTGGGCCCTCCAGGTGTTTTGGACTTCAACTCCCACCATTCCTAACAGCATCGGGCCCCTTCATTTTCCCCCTCAGCCGTTTAAGCGGCTGAGGGGGAAAAGAAAAGGGTCTGAGACTGTTAGGAATGGTGGGAGTTGAAGTCCAAAACACTTGGGAGAACCCAAGTTTGCACATGGCTGGAGTCTGAGGGAATTCTTGCCTCCTCAGTGTTGGGGAGGGCGAAGGGGGGCAGGCCTGCTCTGGGCAAGAAGGCCTCTCGGGCCCTCTGTGGTACTTTCTCGCCTCCCTCCTTTTCCCCTTCCTTTCCCTTTCCTCACCAAACTGCAACTCCCAGGATGCCATAGCGGTTGAAGTGGTGGAAAGAAGTTCCATTCACTCTTTCTTCCCTCCTTTCCTTGCCTCGCTCACATCTTCCATAACAATCTGAGCCTGGTTCGGCCTTTATGGCCCTGTTCCAGTAGCATTCTCTTCTGATGTTTCACCTGCATCTATGGCAGGTATCCTCAGAGGTTATGTGGGAATGAAACAAGTGGGGTGTACATCTATCTGGGGAATGCCCAGAGTGGGAGAAACTGATTTTATCCCGCTGAGGATCTTCAGCCGGAGCCGTGTCTTGCCTTCCAGTGTGGCTGCTCCACACCAGGGGTTCATCTATCTCAGGCATGTGCAAACTTTGACCGGCTGTTAATGAAATTGTGGGAGTTGAAGTCCAAAACTCCTGGAGGGCCGACGTGTGCCCATGCGTGATTTACATTGTTGAATTACTGCAGTTTGATCCCACTTTAACTGCCTGTGGTAGAGAAGTCTAAAGACCTTCCAAAAAAAATCATACCCCTTAATTCCATAGTTCTAGAATCATAGAGCTGGAAAATACCTCATGGGCCATCCCGTCCAAGCCCCTGCCAAGAAGCAGGAAAATCGCATTCAAAGCACCCCGACACAGATGGCCATCCAGCCTGTTTAAAAGCCTCCACCACACTCTGGGGCAGAAAGTTCCACTGCTGAATAGCTCTCACATTGAGGAAGTTCTTCCTAATGTTGAGGTGGAATCTCCTTTCCTGTAGTTTGAAGCCATTGTTCCGTGTTCTGGTCTCCAGGGCAGCAGAAAACAAGCTTGCTCCATCCTCCCTATGACTTCCCTTCACATATTTATACATGGCTATCATTTCTCCTCTCAGCCTTCTCTTCTGCAGGCTAAAAATGCCCAGCTCTTTAAGCTGCTCTTCATAGGGCCTGTTCTATTGCCCTGAGCCAAGGCAGTTAACGTGGTACAAACGTGCATTTGTTCTACAGTGTAGGTGCACCTCTTCTTTCCTTCCTTCACTCCTCTATTCCATGGCAACTTTGGCCTGGTTCATGTCCCAGTCCTTTTCTTCGTTCCATGCCCTCAGGCTGAGCTATGCTCTTTCTCTCTGCTCAGGCTTCTAGGGCTGCTGATCCATGCCTTGGTTACATCTACACTGTAGAATTAATGCAGTTTGATACCATTTTAACTGCTTTTTACAAAGTCTTTAGCTTTCTCTGCCAAAGAGTGCTGGTGCCTCAACAAACTGCAGCTTCCATGATACTGAAGCATTGAGCCATTGCAATTAAAGTGATGTCAAACTGCATTCATTCTACAGTGTAGATGCACCCCATGATTTCCGCCTCCTTTCCTTTCTGCTTGTCTTCCCTGGCTCTGATCCACCAGAGAGGTTTCTAGGAGTCTCCCACTTGTTGGTCTTGCTTTCACCCCTTTAATCCTAGCCAGGCTTGTAAAGATTTGCCAAGAAAATATTAAGGGTTCTCCCTTGCTTTGACTCCTAGATCCTCTTACAGTCACGTTTCTGTAAAAGTGATAGTGTTTCCTATCCAGAAAACTGAAATGTAGAAATGAGGCAAATGAAACTACTTTGCGGGTGAACCTGTGGAAGCAGGAAAGCTCCATCTATTGAATATGTTTCATTGGCTCCAAGGTAGATGAGAACATGTCCACATCTTGTAGGAATTTGCTCTTAATAATATTCAGTGTTCTTTACCAATTGTATAACTTTTTAGTTATAGTGTAATCAGAGTAGCACAAAAAATGCTGCACCATAGTCTTAAATAGGCATTGCATTAATTAGTGTAATGGTCTTCTATCCCACCCCAACCCCACCCCGTTGCTTGTTATATTGTAGGCAATAGTTTAATTGGAAGTGAATAATTCCAGTCAGTCATTTACAAATACTGGTAGCATGAATTTTATGTTTTACCAAAGTGAGAGTGCTGAGTTGATGAGTAAATATACTGAGGTTGGTGATACAATAGGAAATGAACTCCCATGAGGAATATAGCAACTCTCAAATGCTGATTCTGTTTTCTTTTGGAATATTCTTATGACCATCAAAAGGACAAAAGACAAAAGAATAAAAGAATAATCCTGTTAAATGTTGTGGAAGTTATGCTCACTGTTTTTGGCTTGCTTGTGAGAAGCCTTCTTGCAGCACCCTTGCTTTGTATATCTAGGTATACTGGTAGATAATATAGTGTCACTGTGGATTGTAGGTCACTTTGCTGAATTGACGGTTTGACATACACTGAAATGGCAACAGGGCAGGATGAGAAAAAATAGGGATGGGCTTCTTAATTGTCTTCACTCTTAGATCTCCTCTGTGACCTTGAAGTCATGTCTTTGCAAAAGTAATACATGTTACCTCCCTAAAGTCCCAAATATAACTCTTCCTGGCATTCTGTTTCCTCTAAATTATTTATATATAGGTTGTAGAACCAATGAAGCTGGTTATATTTGTTTAAATGGGTGGGAATTGTACAGTGCTCCAGATATTGTCAGATTGCAAGTCCTAGCTTTTCTCCTCATTTACTATCCTGACTAGGGCTGCTGGGGGTTACAGCCCAGCGGCATTTGCAGGACCACTTTACTCTCACCCCTGTGCTAAAAACGGACTTTTAATAGTTTTGTGTGTAAAATACTTTTTTCTACAATATGTTTTTGCTACTGGACTATGGAGACCTGACTTCTTACTTTGCTAAATAATTTCTAAGTATGGTGGCAACATGTGCTTAATTGCAGTAGAATCAAAACAATAATTTTCTTCAGCATGCTGCACAGCTGTAGAGTTAAAAATCCCAAAAACTGGAGAAACTGGTATGCATCTTAATTGTATTGAACAGAGTGGGGAAAGCCACTGATTCCATTTCAGGATGGCTACTGATAAGGGATCAGAGTTGGAATTCAACACTGTCTGGAAGGCAAGTTTCCCTTTTCTGGTTACGTACAACTAGCATACTAAAAATAGTTTTTAATATACTTCTGGTATGTATTCATATTGTACAGTGCACGTTTACATGGAAGTAAATCTCATTAAATTAAATGAGACTTACTCCTAGGTGAATTTGTGTAGGATTGCAGCCATTTCCACTGAACAATAATTATTACTGTCCTCTCATTTCCCTTGTGTTTGTATATGCATAAACACGCACAGCAATGCCACTTTATGCCTGTAGCTATTTTTTGACAGGTGGAAAAACAACAAGCGTAACATTATTCCATGTAGTCCCCCCCAACTGTCATAAGGCTTTGTAGAGAACATTTGTTTCTCATGGTTAAGGGCTTGAAATAATTTTTGAAATAATAATTTTCTTCAGCATGCTGCACAGCTGTAGAGTTAAAAATCCCAAAAACTGGAGAAACTGGTATGCATCTTAATTGTATTGAACAGAGTGGGGAAAGCCACTGATTCCATTTCAGGATGGCTACTGATAAGGGATCAGAGTTGGAATTCAACACTGTCTGGAAGGCAAGTTTCCCTTTTCTGGTTACGTACAACTAGCATACTAAAAATAGTTTTTAATATACTTCTGGTATGTATTCATATTGTACAGTGCACGTTTACATGGAAGTAAATCTCATTAAATTAAATGAGACTTACTCCTAGGTGAATTTGTGTAGGATTGCAGCCATTTCCACTGAACAATAATTATTACTGTCCTCTCATTTCCCTTGTGTTTGTATATGCATAAACACGCACAGCAATGCCACTTTATGCCTGTAGCTATTTTTTGACAGGTGGAAAAACAACAAGCGTAACATTATTCCATGTAGTCCCCCCCAACTGTCATAAGGCTTTGTAGAGAACATTTGTTTCTCATGGTTAAGGGCTTGAAATAATTTTGCTACCCTGCAACTGCCTCATTTTTATCAATGTATAGGCCACTCAGGGGTTATGAATGATGTTAATAACAAACTAATACAGTAGAGTTTCGCTTATCCAAACTTCACTTATCCAGTGTTCTATATTATCCAACGCAGTTTGCCTTTTAGCATTCAATGCTTTTGTAGTCAATATTTTCAATACATTTGGTGCTAAATTCGTAAATGCAATAATTACCACATAATGTTACCGTGTATTGAACTGCTTTTTCTGTCAATTTGTTATAAAACATGATGTTTTGGTGCTTAATTTGTTAAAATCATAACGTAATTTGATGTTTAATAGGCTTTTCCTTAATCCCTCCTTATTATCCAACATTTTCGCTTATCCAACATTCTGCTGGCCCGTTTATGTTGAATAAGTAAGACTCTGCTGTATGTATAATGCTATAAAAACAGAACAACCTAATTTAAATATAATTAGCATCTATAAATCAGTGTTATTGGTTACCTTGAGCGTAGGTATGTTTCACTAGTAATACAAGATTACGTTGTGTATAGTTGAGCATTGTGGCTGTTTTTTGGATGAGTGGGCTGATTAGTTTTGTGTGGGTAGTAGAGATGGCTTCTCTGGTGCTAGGTAGTCATACTGATTTATGGCCAGGTATAAAGATTGGGAAGGGATAGGAAGAATTAATTTAGGAAACTTGCCATACTTGCATAGTTACATTTTGAAACTCTGAGTGTTCTTGAGTTCCCTTATAAAAAACATTGACTTCTATGCAAGTCCCATTAAAGATCAGTTTGGTTAAAATGTGGATGCAGCTTCCAGTATCTGTCATCACTGGTTTTGGGTAGACCTGATGTGAGTGCAGTCCAATAACATACGAAGGATCATCGTTTGCTCCCAATTTCTCTTAAGATTTACAGTGTCTGTCCTAAAATATGTATTTCAGACTGTTTGATAAATAGCATTGGACATTAGAGCCAGATGATGTAATGGCATGAATCTTGGACTAGGACTCTGGGAGGCCAAACCTCTGCTTTGGAAACCCACTGGGTGACCTTAGGCAAGTTGTATTCTCTCAGCTCTAGAGGAGGGAAATGTCAAACTCCCTTTGAACAAATGTTGCCAAGAGGAATCTGTGTCACTCTGACTCAGTATTTGAAGGCAAGAACAGCAACAAACAACACATTGAATATTCACTGTCATAGCAGCGGTCTCCCTTTTCCTTTCTTCACCTTTGCAGAGGGCTGGTATGTAAGTGGAATGGTAAAACCAAGGAGGTGGAGTCTCGTTGGCTGCTGCTGTGTGATCTGCTTGCAGAGAAACAAAAATTATACAAATCTACTAAGCAGATTTTTGAAAACCTTCATATTGTAGATATTCATTGATACTTACTCATTTGTCAGAAAGAATCAGTGCAAAATTATTTTATTTTAATTAATCCTTTATTGATTATAACCCTGTAACTTTCTCTTTTTTAAAAACAGGGTTTGCGTTTCCTATCAGATTTAATTTCATAAATTATTTGTATGAAAACATGACTCTGCTGAAATTATGTGGATCTATTCGCATGCATAGCATGCAGACTGGGACTACCAAATGGAAAGAAGGGACATTTGAAATAGTGGATAAGGACAGCAAAGTGACTCTGGTGATTCACTACAATGCTGGAGGAATTCCAAAGATGTTTCAGGTACCTCAGAATTTCAAAGAGAATCTGTTTTGAATCAGCCATTCACTGTGTGTCTGTGAAGAACTATCTTTTAAAAGTCCATTTGAATTGTCACTTGAATTTTTCTCAGAGAATCATTCTTTTGCTTTCCAAACCACTGGCTAGCTATTGTACTGTATTTGTGTGGAGGACTAGGATCTTCAGAATATTCATTTGATAGTAAATTATTCTGAGCATAGTAGGATTTATTTATTTACAACATTTCTACCCCGCCCTTCTCACCTGAGGGGACTCAGGGCGGCTTACAACAATAGGCAAAATTCAATGCCAAACAGATTTGCTTCTGGATAAATTCGTATAAGATTATTACTTTGTAAATCTGTCTTTCTGCTGGCTCATGAATCACTCTCATATTAAAGCTATCCAGAAGTATAATGTTTTCTTTGAGAAGTATTACAACAGGCTAACAGGTTATCTTGAAGTTTGGAAGTCTTCCATAGACAAAAATGTTTGTTTAGTCTGCTCTTTATTATAACTGGCATTCTGAATAAATATACAGCAGTTAGGTAAAAAAAAAACCCATGAGTCTATAAAGTGATATTTTAAGATAGCACTGAGTAGGAATTAGGAATTTGAGTAGAAGCTCTGCTACTTGTTATGAAACTGCATAATATTACAGTGTGGTTAGGAGCTAATATCTGGACATTCATGGAGTTACATGAACACCATAATCTACAATCAGTAAAGCTTTGTTACCTTTAGGATCAAACAACTATTTAGCGTTTCTCTAAATTATCCATATATACATGATATCCTTTATTTTTTCTAGCTAAACCGTAATATTAAAAAAGTGGTTGTGCAACCAAATAAAGGGAAACTGTGTCGGCTGATGATAACACTAAAGGATTCTAGTTTCCTCATGGTGGACAAAATACCATTGAAAGATGCAGAGGAAATGAAGCTGTTTTTGGAGGGGGTTCAAAACGGGACGCATGCAGGTTAGTGGAAGGCATACCTTTCCCAATTGTTGATTGGAGATTGTGTATCCTCAGTATCAGTTTAAGATAAGCAAAATTGATGCAAATCTTTCTGCTTTCAACAAGCGGTTCTGCAAAGGATTGCGGGAATTATGTTGTAGTAAAATACTGAATGTGCATTATGCAAAATAAAATGGTATTGAACCTGATCATGCTTTTTTTTTTTCAGCTGTGAAGATACCACTGGGATCTGGCAGTTTTGTAGGTGTTCTAGGCAACAGAGGTACACAGAAAGATTCTTATAGGCAGTTCCCATACACAGAAAACCAGGTAATTTAAATACTTTCCTCTAATTCTGTTTCTTATGCTGTTCTTCTCTGGCTACAATTATGGTGCAGTAATTAGGCGATATTATCATACAGCTTTAGGATGCTTGGTGTGTTAAGCCTATTACATTGGAAGGCAGCATTGTATATATATCTTATAAATTAGGTAAGAGGTGGTGTTTTGTTTACGTTTGGACCCAAATTCTTAGTCTCTAGAAGGTGCTTTGAATTGTTGGTAGGCCTTATTACCACCAAGGAAGGAAGGCCTCATTATGTCCGAGTAACGACTTGTTTTCTACTCCATTCTTTTTTCTTTCCTTCTTTTAGGAGATAGTCTTCCTTGACCTCAGGCCTCATTTTGTTTCCTCTTCATAATGTTTTTTAACTTCTCAATCATCTCAGAAGATTTGATGTCTCACTGTTTTTTTCCTCTCCTACTGCTTTATTTTTTGAAAATGTCTTGCCTTTTGTGGTATATGTCAAGTAGGACGTGAGAACTTTATTTGTATGAAGACCAGAACCACTCAAAACCTGTGTTTGCACATATTTAAACTTCGTCAAACTTATTAAACTTACCTCCTAAGGATCAGAATTTACCTAAAGAAACTGCAGCTAAACTATACTTCTACCATGTGTTGTTCTGCCAGCCTGGAACTCATACAGATAAGCAAATTTCTGCAGAGTGTCAATGGGAAGAATTTATCCAAAGGTGAAATGGAGAGTGTTGTAGGCAGTGTGTGGTCACCATAGGGCTGCCCTAAACTGATTTTTAAACATTTTTGTTTTGCTTCACACTGCCCCTTAGGCAGAGTAGGGAATATTTTTACTACATTTATACCCCCCCCCCCCCCCGACCACTCAGGGCTCCAAAAACAGTATGGGGATTCTTTTTCCAAAATAACATTTTTTGCCCCCAAACAACCTCCTCCACCACCCTTCCCGTATAAGCCTTGGAAAAGTATTTGTTAAAAAAAGATTTTTGCTCACTTCTCGTTTAAAATAAAGTCCTCTTTTGCAGTAAGACCCCCAAAACATGGTGAAAATACCCCTACCCTCAAGGGTATTTCTTGTGGAAAAGTATTTGGAAGGGTTTTTTTGTGGAAATAGGCACAATTGGGGGGGGGGTCCCATCAAGGTTTTTTGTGGACCAATGTGACCCCTTACCTTCAAGAGTTGCCTATCCCTGAGTTATTAGGTCCTTCATAGGGAAGGTTTACTGAATTCAAATACTACTGTTGCAACTACCTGGTAGACTAACCAGACTTAGCCTTGTACTTTCTATTTCTTTTTATCGTCAAGGCAGTGGCCAATACCAGTCACGTGTATGTCTCAGAAAGATGGGAGGACTTCTGGATCCTACCCATTTTGGAAAAACTCCTTCTTAGCACTGGGAGTAGAATGCCCCTTCCCACAACAGTCAAGATAAATACATTCAGTTAGATCTTAAACGATTTGTGGAGTAACCATTCACAGAATGCCTCCCATCTCCAAGGAGAAGGAACACTCACAGTGTTCTGTTTCAGATCACTGAAATTATATTGCTTCTGATTCTGTACTACTTGTAGCCTAACATACTATATAAAGGCTTCGAGGCTCTTCAGGACTCTAGTCTAAATACTTGCCTTGTACCATAACTAGTTGTGGACAGTAAGAGATTTTCCAGGACACTCCATAAAACATTAATTGGATATTAGTTTTTGTTCATAAAATAAGGATGCTGCAAACAAAATCCAAAGGACAGTGGCCTCATGGATGAAAGCAACGTTTAAAAAACTTTTTTAGAGTTTGTTCTTTAGACATGTAGTCATTCTGGTTTTTTCATGCAGTATACTTTCCAATGTACAAGTTCATCAGAAGAGACTTCTGATATGCTGTGGTAATCTCTAGCTAGCTACACCTAAGGGGGGGTATACACATCTTCTAGTAAGTCTGCTGGGATCCTGTTGCAATAGCTAAAACCTTGCTACCTGTCTGTAGACCCTAGATAAAAGTACTAGTTTATACAAGTGAATTATTTGCTGGATTTGTGGCCTATTAGAGCCCTGATCTTGACTTTTGAAATGGGTATGTGTTATGCTTTGAAGCAGAACATGTCCCTTTGACTTTAGCATTTTTTTCTTTGATTTCATAGAAAAGAGGAAATGTTGAAAGTAAGGTGCTGAGTTCTCCAGGAAGAACATCAGTTAAGATCACACCAGTACCTGGAATGTCTGGCAACAGGTTCAATGGTTCCACTTCTCCCGCTACTTCAACACCTCACAGAACAGGCTTGTTGGAAAATCGGTAAGGAAGCAATCTTTTAAATAATTGCAACCTTCAGTATGCATACATTGAACTATTTGGCACTGAAAGTTTTATTAATAAACTTTATTTTAAGGTTTTTATTATTTGTTTTTATGTATGGGTGAAATTTCTGAAAAATGTTTCCCAAATCTTTCACACTGTATCCTGAACAATATGGTTTTGAGAAGTGGAATTATTTAAATGCCACCTGAAAATGTTATCTTAAACATGAAGAGTTTAGACTCTTGGTTTTCCTGGAAATTGAAGGAATAATTTTTCTCTTCTGCATGAAACAGTGAAAGGAGAAAAAGGGCACCAACTACTCCAGAGATGAATGAAGATTATCCTAAAGAGAATGATTCTTCAACGTATGTTTCTGATGGTTATGGGTTTTATGTTTGTTTCTTCCTTCCACTTCCAATGTAGTATTTTTGTTGAAAATATGTCATAAATCCATTTTGACTTTAATGATTAACACGGTGCTTTTGTAAAGACCCAACATTAGTATACAAAATAACAGTACAGATTCTGAATAGTAAAAGATTGTAGGTGTATAAAGTTTGTATTTCCTTTGGTATACCAATTATTAAAGTTGAATCTTAGAGTTGCACTTACGCTGATAAAAGGTTAGGTGACTTTACTTTTGATAGACTTCAACATTACATCAAGTGTGGTTTTTAAAAATATCGGCGCTATATAGTTGACAAGCCTTCTCTCAATTATAAACAGAAGAGAAGAAATAGTATTTTTGGAAAACCTTTGAAAGTACAGTTTACCCTGTAGTCATTTCCACTATGCTACATGTTTCAAAAGTTATACATGGGTGATTTAAATAAAAAAACAAGTAGATTTCAGGCTATGGTGGATTCCGGCAAGTTTATGATTAGGCTTTGAGAGATGCCAACCTCAGTTTATAGATATATCTTACTGTGTTTTTGTTACATTTTAAATATAAATATGTTGTATCAATTTATCTGCAGCAATAATAAAGCTATGACGGATCCAACACGCAAATTCTTACATAGCTGTAGAGAAAAGCAGCTGAATTTGAAACAGGCTGAAGAGAACAGGGCATCAGGTAATATTAATCATTTATTCATAGTCTTATTCCAACCCACTGCCAAATTAGCCAAACTGAACTGAAATAATTTGGTTGATATTTTGAAAAAGTTTAAAAGGTATCTGTATTATGAGATTGGTTCAAAGACATAATTGCCTCTTACCTATTGTTCCTTATGATGCCACCTTAATCTGTAGTATTATTACCTTCCAACACCAAAGAAAATATAATATTCTAGATTTACCTTATTATTATTATTATTGACATGTTCAACGCTAATAGTGCTAGCTGGAGTTACAAGTTGTCACTCAAGTAAATGACTTCTGGATACTAAAATTAGAAATAGTTTTTTTTTTTGCTGAAAACCTGAAAAACAACCTATTCTGTGCTCCCATGTAGAATATAATGTCTTTTAAGGTTTGTCTTGGAGAGAGTGTTTCAAAATACGTTGTATGTAATACACTCACATGTGCGTGTATACATGCATACCACCCTTCCTGTATTCTACAAAGCTGCTTATTTGTTGTCTCTGCAACTCACACAAATGTGTATATTGTGCCTCCACAGTGCATCAGTCTGAAAGCTCTAGCATTGCTATGTAAGCATTTTGGCAGTAGCCCCTCCTTCCCTCATGCATGTGACTAGACTGATAGCAGACTAGACAGTAGCATCAAAGGAGTTTTTGATAAGCAGTTATTCTTGGCTCCCTTTGGACTGCATTTTGGTTTCTTTGGACTTTGGCTTGGCTTTGTTCTGTACTCCACTTCAGTTTTACTTAGGCTATTTGAGTAAGACTATGCCTTGTCTCAGTGGTTTGGTTTTAGTGGCCTGTCATGTCTTCATCTGCTTTCTTTAATATGTGCACCTCCTACTGTGCAAAGATACCTGAATGTCTGTTGTGTCTCAGAGAAAGGCCATAAAAGTGGGGATGTGCCTTGAGTGAGGTGTGTACAAGTGTATAAAAACCACTTATTCAGTCTTAAGGCTTCTCTATTAGCAGGTTGTATCTGCTTTGGGTAAGCTCGCCGATATGAGTTGCAGATTGTTACCACAATAAAGTTTTCAGCACCTATTGTTTCTGGTTCATCTGCCTGCTCAGTGTTAAAGAAATCTCCAAGAGTCTTGAAGTCTTGCAGAGAAGTCCAAGAATGACTCTTAACTATCCAGCTTCCCATCCTTGAAGTCAATTCAAGACTCTTTCAGTGTTAGTTCGATTAGTCGAGGTGCAACCTTGGTCCCATGTTCCTTCCTAAACATTATCTGATGGTAAGAGCTGTTTGGCAGTGGAATGCGTTGCCTCAGAGTCTCCTTTTCTTGAGGTTTTCAAGTAGAAGCTGGATGGCCATATTTTCGGGGTGCTTTGATTCTATGTTCCTGGACTGGGTGGCCCATGTGGTCTCTTCCTACTCTTACGATTCTATGACTCCACACCTAAGTTACTCTCTGGATCTGGAAGTCTTTGTCTCTATCACTAAGCATACTTAGAAAAGGTGATACAAGAAAAAAAAACTTGGCCCAAGTGACTGTCTTCTTTGCCCCAAGTTTTGAGTCGGACTGTTCAACTTGTTTCTATCAAATAAGTACCACAGAGAGATTTTAGTTCCAGTTTCTGTGAATTTGACATGTTCCTTACCATATCCAGAAGAACAGGCTTGATGTCACATGATAGGTGACCACAGGAAGGTCAGGCAGCTACATCTGCTGAGGATGAAATAATCATTTTTCCCCCTGTGGTGCCCTTTTTGACTCCCACTCCAGTTCCATTGGTTCATGAAGCCCTCCTGCGTTGCCACTTCCTGAGAAGGACTGAAATATAATTTTGTCTTTGAGTCTTGGATTTCCTTTTTATTTGTCATCTGCCTCTGTAAAAGTTGTGCCATTAGAGGAGATTTGTAGAGCAGCTACATGGTTACAGCCTATGTCCTTCACCCATAATACGCTAGATGTGAGGTCCGGAGCTTGATCCCACTTTTGGGATAGTCATGTTTTCTTGTGTGGCATGACATTCACATCTCCTGTGGTGAGTAGCTTGCTCACCTCTCATTTGTATGAGTTACAGATACTACAAAGAAGGAGGATGGGTTATTTACCTGTAACTCTTATTTGAGTAGTCAACTATGGACTCACACACCACCCCCGCTCCCCACATCATGTCCTGCTTCTTGGGTGCTGCTACAGCATCCAGAGAAGTCAGGGTGTAAGTGGGAATCTTGATGGTAAATGGACCGGGGGACAAGAGGTTACCACCAAAACACTTGCATAATAGTTCTAGCAGTTTCCAAATAATGTAGTGCGCAGAGGCGAGAGACATTTGTGTGAGTTCACAGAAGATCACTCAAGGAACTGTGGTTAGCGGTATGCAACCCACCCTTATTTGAGTAAATGAGTTCCTTATTGGCATAAATGACAAGGTGTATCATTCCTTGCAGTAAAAGTGAATGTAAATTCATAGATTTCAGACAGTAAAGAGAATCCCAAGAAGGTAAATATATTCAGGATTTAAAAGTATTATATTGTTTTAAAATGTTGGAATTTTAAATATGTTTTGTTAATTGATGTTATATTGGTTTCTTGTATTTTGTATGATGTATATGTATTGAATGTTTTTATTATGTGTAAACCGCTTTGTTCCCCATGGAAGATAGAGCGGTATATAAATAAATTTTGTTGTTGTTGTTGTTGTTGTTAAAATAATCCTGAGAAATATCTGTTGGTAAAGGGAAGCACTTTAAATGTTGGGCTGCAGCTCCTATCGCTCCTGTCAATTTTAAGGAATTCTGGAAGTTGCAGACCAACAACATCTGGAAGGCCTCATTTATTCTGGAGAGATGCGATATACCATTTGAAGTGTTGAGTAAGCCGATTTTATACAATTAACCTAGGATATGTATTGTTTTAAAGTTTATTTTTGTTCCTTTTTAAGGGCTTTTGCCTTTACAGTCATCTTCATTCTATGGTAGCAGATCTTCAAAGGATTATTCAGCTGGCAATTCCAATTTGGACAGGTAGGCGCAGAGGGCAGGAGAAGGGTTGTTTTTCTCTTACTTGCTCAATCTTTAAAACACTATATTAATCTAAGATTAAATTTCTGTGTATTTATTGTTGAAAGCTATTTACATTCTTATTTATCAAAATAGTGCATATGAAAGTTGTTTTATTCCACAGCATTGGAATAATGCGCACATTTCAGTTTATCATATAAAAATGCTGATTCAATACACTTAGATGACTTTTTAATGCTCTGCAACAAACCATATAAAACAGATGCAGTGACATTATTTGAAAATATGTGGAATAAACATAAAATATTATTTTTATGAAACCTTGTCATAAGTGCCCATAAAATATAACAATTCTTTTAATGGAGCCTTTTTCATTTTTAACTTGTTTACCATTTTCTGTAACCAAGAGCTAGAAAAGTCTCTTTTGAAACCTGTAATTGAATATACCAAGAAGTCTTCACAATTTGCATATATTTGGCTGAAAGAGACATATGATCTGTTCTCAAAAAGAACTGCATGTGTGGTGTTTGAGGTAATGTATTCTGTGCTATTGGGTACTCAAATGTCTCTTTTTTTAATCTTAAAGATCCTAAGTAGGTGTTGTATGGCTTGTGTAATACAGTGTTCACTATTTCTTTGTCACTAGTACCAGTAACTGCCTTTATCATATTTGAAAAAACATATTATTTTCCTTTCTTTCCTTAACAGATCTAATGTCTTGAATCAGACTCCTTCCGCCAAAAGAACCTTGGGGTTTCTCTCCCAGCCAGCTCCTCTCTCTGTTAAAAAAATGAGATCTAATCAAGATTACATGGGATGGAACAAGTCACGAGTTCCCCTTTCCACTCACCCACAACAGCAGTTGCAAGGGTAAGATTTTTACAGCTGTGTATGCATACATGTACTTAGTTAATGACCAATTACAAACAACTCAAAGAAGTCAGGTGTTCTATTGCTCTGCCTCCATTGGGTCATTTTAACCCTTACTTTTTTATATGTCTCTATATGTTTAATTTCAGTTTGTACTCCCTCTGAGCATGGGGTGCCAATTACATATTTAGCATAGCATATGTCCGGCTCCATAGCTTCAGTATGCTCATCCACGTCGATATCAGCCACTTCGCTCTCCTCATCTTGAATGAGGATTGTGTTTAAGAGAGCCCATGAAGAGACTAGAAGGGCTACGGCTGGAGCTACACTAACTCCTAGCCTTCCAGCAATTCCTCCAGCTTTGGGAAAGACCCTAGAATCGGAAAATAGAAAAAAGGTTACGAAAAAGAGAAGAATCCATGACCCAGCATCTTCCTCAAGAACGGAGCCTCCTTGGCAAGATCATCACGCCGCTCTATGGCGCCACTCCCATTGGCCCAATTGCAGTCCTCATCACCAGACCCTCCCCCAGACCACTATTTGAAGGAGAGGTCAAAGACCCTCCACTGAACCCTCTTTGCTATCAGCCGACATTTATGACTTTGGTCCTCAGGCCTTTCCTCTGCTTCCTGCCAAGCGATTGTGGATCTTCCCTTCAATTGTCTTGGTTTATTCAACATGGGGACTGACAACAAGCTGAAGTCCAACCAAGACCTCAAAATTCTGGCTGCAAAATGCGGTATGCCTCCACAACCGCACCACCAGTACCTGAGATCCCAATGGCAGTCCCACTGCGAATGTCGGTATAACTTGACTCCTTACAGATAACAACAAAGAATCTCTCCAGCTGCCCTGCCATCTCCACCCCTCTGCCAACATAGCCAACAAAATCTTCCAATGCAGAAGAACCTCTTCTCCCAGCCATCCCAGGCCTGACTTCAGGCTTGATGATTCCCAGGGTGATGCAGTCTGCGACTCCAATACCAACTCCTTCATGGACCGACTCACTTACTATGCTGAGCCATGGTCCACCATCACCCTCAGATGCATGGGTGCTCGAAATTGTTTCAAGAGTCTATGTATTAGATTTCGAGGAGCTACTCAAGATGGGACACATCCTTCGAACTCCAGAGTCACCGACCATCCTTGAGGTAATCAGCAATCTCCTCATCTGGAGCGATTCAACTGGTCCACTCCAACCAAAACCCACTATCCTTTTATCCAAATACTTCACCATTCCACAGAAGCATGGTGAACTTCGGCCAATACTGGACCCTAAACTCCTTCCTGATGCCAAAAACATTCAGGATGGTAACGATCAATTGCATACTGCCCCTACTAAAGGACAATTGGTTTGCGATGGTCAACCTCAGAGACTCATATTTCTATATTTTGATTCGCCACTCCCACCGTAGGTTCCTGGCTTTCCAAGTCACTCATCAGACATACCACTTTTTGGACCTTCTTTTCGGCCGAACGATAGTATCCCGCATTTTCAAAAAAACCCATGGTCATCGTAGCGGTGTGGCTCTAGAGACAGTGCATTGCCCTCTACCCCTGTCTCAGTGATTGGCTGATCACGGCTCAATTCGAGCAGTTGCTCAAGCAGCATGCAAACACCACACACCACACTGTCTTTCCTCAACTTTCTCGGCCTTCTCAGTGCCGAAAAACCCTGCCTCACTCCGTCAAAGTCCATCAAGTTCATAGGAGTACTCCTCGACTACACTATTGAGAGGGCCTTTCTTCCTCTAGAAGGATTCCAAGCTAGAATCCAATCTAGAAGGATTCCAAGCTTCCAGTTAGAGGTCCTTTGCTGCCAGTCATGCTGCCGAGTCAGGGCAAGGACAGTCCAAAAGATACTAGACCGCATGGCCTCAACAGAAGCTGTGTTGCTGAGTGCTGGACTCAAGATGTGTCCACTACAACATTAGTTCCTGGAATTCTCTCCCTGAAACCACAGAACTGGGGATGATCGATTCCATGTTTTATTAAAGACAGATATTTTAAATACGTTTTTTCACAGAAACTAATTACCAACTTTCAAAGCAGCCTCTTACATATCATTACATAAGGAGTGTACACATAATAAATCAACATGAGAAATCACATGTGTGTTACAAATATTCCAGTTGCTATAATACTATCTTGTTCTTCACAGATTTGCAAACTTAGGAAATACCTGTTACATGAATGCTATTTTACAATCCTTGTTTTCAATTCAGTCATTGGCTAATGATCTTTTGAAGCAAAATATCCCATGGAAGAAAGTTCCATGCAATGCACTAATCAGGTGAGCACAGCTTTGTGAATAAAGTAATTTTTTGTTCCGGTTGTAGCATTAAAAGAAGCATCCAGTTTTGGTATAATGTTTAGAGTCTCTAGATGACAACTGAATATTATGTGAACCATAATTTTGAGAAAGAGAACTGTATATACTTAAGTCGAGGGCAGATTTTGAGACCAACAAAAGTATGTATTTTGATATGACCCTTTAATAAATCCGTGGAAAGAGAAAAGTGGCAATGCCACCTCAGGGGGGTCAGCCACTTCTTGCCACTGCTCATGTTTTCAACAAAGCCAGACACAGTGCCACCATGGTCCTGCCAGGATAGACTAAGCTCTTAATAATAATAAATAATACTTTATTTATAGACTACCCTCTCTCCCCGAGGGGACTTACATACAAAAGGCAAACATTATTGCCTTTACCACGCTACTCAAAGAAGGAGATGGTTCCTATTTTGATAAGAGTTAAGGTACCACACTGCATTGACCCATAGGTAGGTTGACCTAGTTTTTTTGGGAGGGTTGAATTTTTGAATAAAATTTCTTTTCTCTTAATTCCTTATGTCATCAATTGCTGAGACTATATATTATATAATTTTATACAATACAGGCTGCTCACAAGTTACAAACAAGATAGAGTTATGTAAGTTTGTTCTTAAATTGAATTTGTATGTAAGATGGAACAGGTACATTTTTTCAGTGTAATTCCAGTCAAAAACAGAATTTTTTTTTGGTTTTTGCATAGAATAGGGAAGGGTTAACACCCCTGTGGTGTTTGTTTTGCTGTCTATGCCCCTGATCAAAAGATTTCACCTCACTTTCTGTCCTTGTGATATCTGGATTTTGAAAAATATGGCTTCATGGAAATAAGGATTGGTGATAAAGTTTCAGTTGAGACACCTTTTCCCCATGACAACTCTTTCAGGAGTGAATATCTCTTCAGGGATAGATTTCTCTCACTTCCAGTTGTCTCACCCCCATTCATAACTATGAGTCGTTTGTCAGTTAGATGTTTGTAACTTGGGGACTGTCTGTATTTTTTATTCATTCTTTATATAATATTTATCTGTCTTCTAAAATTGTTGATTTTAGTACTGCTTCAGTTATTCTTTTATTTGACCTCTGTAATTTCCTTTTATTTGCTTTATTTTAGTGGACTCATGCATAACTTTCGAATGTCTGCAGAGCCTTTATGGTTTATTGACTTATTGCTTATCTGGTGTGAGACATTCCAAAGTTTGCATAGTGCACATCTACCAAATGAATTACTTGTCCCAGTCTTTGTTTATTCATAGCTTGCTCAGTATTTTACTAAAAAGCATAGTATAAATTCTTAATATATGTAAAGTAATGGCAGGAAGTGCTTTTTTCTAATTTTATTTTCCTTTTGAAAATATTTGTACCATTAAAAATATGCCATACAAATAAATGGATGGGCAGTGGGATGGAAGTTTGGAGATATTTTTAGGACTCAATAATTTAAATTCATTTTTATATGTTTGAATGTTACTCTCTTGATTTTTCTAGACGTTTTAGCGTCTTGCTTGCTAAAAAAGATGTCTGTAGCTTTGAGGCAAAGAAAGAGCTACTTAAAAAGGTGAAAAATGCAATTTCAGCTACTGCAGAAAGATTCTCTGGTTATATGCAAAATGTAAGTATTATGCCTTTCACCAGAAGAACAACAGGGGGGGGGGGGGGACATAAAATGTAGTACACATAATTTGGTTTAGGATAAAAAGTGCAGTTTTTCAGACAAAATTACATAAGAATTATCTTCTCGTCTGTAATGTCAAGCAAAAGACTGAGAATTGCAATATTCTGATGCTGTACATAATTTTACACAAGAGCCATCCTGTTACCATAGTCCTCAGAAATAATTTATGAGGAGTAAATACACTTAAATATTTTCTTTATCATTCTAAAAGAAAAGAAAATCTCAACTTTTTATGGGGAAAAATGGGTTTTCTTGAATTTTTCAAAATTTTTCCAGGAAGGCTTAAATTTCTAGCAGGCGTTTTGTACATTTTTCCAATTTACTACTTCTTGAACTATATTTTGTTGCATGCATGTATGTTTGACATGCATACATACTTGTGGCATGCATATGCACTTCTTACTTACAGAAGATAAACAAAGTGTTTCTTTGTGTTTAGTATTCACAGAAGATAATATAAAATTTGATATCCTAAAAATTAATATATCTGCTTAATTACCATAAATAAAGCAATCTCACAAGAAAATGAGAATTTGGGTTTTATTCCGTCTCTTAAAGTATCTTAAATGTTTTATCATTTCAGCTATTTTTAATTAAGTCAGGAGCCTGAGTTCTCATTCATGTTTGTGTGCAGAAACCAGATTTAAGTAATGTTTCTTCATTTTTATAAAGAGAATATATGTAAATATCCATGGGATGTTAAAACTTCTGTTCACTATGAAATGTAATTATGATTTTAGGATGCCCATGAATTCTTAAGCCAATGCTTAGATCAATTGAAGGAGGACATGGAGAAGCTGAATAAAACTTGGAAGAGTGAGCCAAGTTCTGGTGAAGATAGCTCTGTAGGACGTATATCTGATGACTTATCAGCTACCCGAGTTTATACATGTCCAATTATTACAAATTTAGAATTTGAAGTTCAGCACTCTATCATATGTAAAATGTAAGTATTTGGTCACCTTTGTGTCTTATTCTTCTGTTGTTATCTTCCTCTTAAGAGCACATCACTTTTCTAGTAGTTCACACAGTAGGGGGGTATGATGCAGATAAACATGATGTGAGTGGTTTAATAACATTTTTGCTATACATGTTCCACTAGTGGAGATGTAATACCTCAAGCATTATTTTTGTGATGGATTTTGGCTAACTAGCAATGATCCCAGGCAGTTGTGTAAAATAGCATACAGTTAGAAATGATTAAATGCTTCCAAGAGATTCAATGAAAAAGCTGTAAATTTGAAGAGGTCTTATTTTAAGAACTTTGAATACTATTCTATATGAAATCTATTGTCTTACCAACATTACAACAGAGTCATTCACATCACAACATTTGATCCAGCAAATACTTCTGTTAATGTAAGACAAGGCACTTTTTATTACTTTCCTGTTTCCAAAAATTTCAGTCAAGTTGGGCTTCAAGAGAAAGAGCAAATAATAAAAAATCACAGCTTCTTCACTTGGTGGTTTGAGCATCTTTTGAATCAAAAGCTGTTCCCCAGATGAGATGGCACAATTTATTATTAGCGACATTTATATCCCACCCTTCTCACCCCGAAGAGGATTCAAGGCGGCTCACAAGTCATATGTACATACAATATATTATATTATTGGTATAGCAATTGGATCCTAATTTTAAATACTGAACTATCTCTGTTATTAATGCCACCAAAGCATTTGGTTTCTTTGGTTTTGCTAAATTAATGTTTATGATTCTTATTTGTGAAGTAAGAATTCTTTATTGGCTGCTGGAATATTACAACTTATGTAGCTCTTTGATGATCTGAATAAAACAAACTTAAACAAGAATCTTTTATTTCCATCTAGGTGTGGTGAAACAGTCACAAAACGGGAGCAGTTTAATGATCTTTCCATTGACTTGCCACGAAGGAAAAAACTTCTTCCATCTCGATCTATCCAAGATTCCTTGGATCTCTTTTTCAGGGTATATAATTCAGCTAAAGTTACTATTTATTTGTATCGTGTTTTCTCTCTTTTCGTTAAGAAGTTTATAAACACTGTTTATACTTGAGACTTTTTCTTTTTCATCTAACTGTCATGCAACATAGAACATATTTAATATAGCAAGGAGTACAAAATACATCTAAAATGTCATATTTTTAATTTGTATGCAAATAATCTGTGGTCTAAATTCGATTTTGACAAAATCCCAGGTTATCTTTTACTTACATTGGAATATCTGTTCCACCTTAGCCCTTTTTCAAAATCCACTCCTGGTTCATCTCAAAATAACTTGAATTAAGCAAGTATGTCCCCATATCTGTAAAATCATGGCCAGGATCCAGCAGGGCCTGTCTGTGAAGAGCATTCAGGCAATGTATTCACAAAAGGTTTGTTCCACCTTTAATTCAATGCTTGTGTTTAACAATGCTAGGCTAAATCTGATTTATGGTTAATTCAGATTCATTTGGTCTGTTCTTAACCTTTCCGTGAGATTACAGCACTCATCCCTACACCTTTCTTCCAGCTGATTAAAATTATAATTAACTGGTTCCTTCTCACCTTACGAAATTTCTGTCTCGCTGTGTCTCTTAAGTGCCAGAATAATTTTTCTTTCTCCCCTGTTCCAAACATTTCAGTGACTGATTAATTAATCCATAACACTTTATTTTGTTATCTGAGCCCAATTAGCTCAAATCCTCAAACAGAAATGAAAGTAGATGTATATGAATAGTTTTTTTTCTGCACAAGTTTTTTTATAGTTGGCTTTTGGAGATTTAGGAATCATAATGTAATCAGGTGAATCCCTTGTTTCACAAGTCTCAGAAATATAATCGATTCCAGCTGGTTGGAATCCCTGATTTAAGAGCAGTGTTCTTTTCTGTATGATCACGGAGGAAGATTTGGGTAGTAAGTTGGGGTGTAACCTATTGCATTTTTCTTTGTGAGGTGGGTCATGAACCTATTACTAAGGAATGCTGCCCAGTTTTAAAGGAAACGTTGGTAAAGGAGAATCCATTTGAATTATGACCCTGTTTTATTGTGTCTTTAAGGCAGAGGAAATAGAATATTCCTGTGAAAAGTGCAATGGAAAATCTGCTCTTGTTACACACAAATTCAGTCGGTTACCCAGGTAGGTATGTGATGTCAGTTGGTGGAAAAAATGACAGTACTAATAATGTTCATGGATGAGATGACTGAGAAGAACTGCAAGATGCACAGTTTTGTCAGGATTGGCCTAGAAGTAGTGGCTTTAATTTAGCTTCAAACACGAGACAGGCTAAAATCATCCATTGACAATAAGTAGGAGTTTAGTGAATGGCCTTAAGAATATTTAATCTGATGAAGTGTGTAGCAGCAAAATTCTTATTTAAAAATTACAAAAATCTCTCTAAAAGATAACATAAAAAGATACTAGATGGTCTGGATTGAATCTAGAATAATTGTTTTGAATATGGCAAGCCTTTTTCTGTCCAGAGGTGTCTTCCAGTCCATTGAAGGAACCACATTAATAGGCTGGATGACATTGCAGTTTGACAGTAAGTCTCATATCCCATTCTCCAGTATTGGAGGGCTCTAAGTAGAAGTGGATGAAGGATCACTGAGAGCTTCAGAAGGAGAAATGAATCAACAAGCATCAACTCCTCGCTCTCATATCCCTCCCTTTCTTTTCTGGCAGAAAACAACCTGGATTCATCCCTAAGTAATCAGTGGTTAAGGTTTGTGACCCTTCTAATCCATATACATTCATTAGATATCTATTGGAGCATGTGTAGGGAATAGGTTGTCTTGTTTGTTTGGAGATAGTGTATCTAATGCAGGAGAAAACACACCTCTCTGCTGAGGGAAAATAATTTACCAAGTTTCCAATTGTTCTTGTGTTTTAAAGGGTATTGATTCTTCACCTGAAACGATACAGCTACAATGTGGCACTCTCCCTCAACCACAAAGTTGGACAGCAAGTGGTCATACCAAGGTTTTTAACTCTTCAGTCTCACTGTACAGAAAGCACAAGGCCTCCACTTAATCTGGGGTGGAGTGCGCAATCAACAATGTAAGACATTCCCTTTTTTGCAGTAGTAATATTGGAGAAGAAAAGTAATGTATTATTAAAAGTTAGGATCCCACGTTTACCTATAAAGAAGAAGTGCTGGTCTGGTCATTTATAACCACATGTCTACAATTATCTTGAATATGGTATGTGGGGTAGTTTTTGTTTCCACACCCCCCCCCCCCCCCGAGAATAGTCTATCAGGCCATAGGATAACTGTGAGGCATAGTTATGGAAAAAACATATGGGAAATAAAGTGATTTAAAATGTTTTACGTACAATTGGTAAGAGCAGTTAACAAGTCCTCCTATTGTAGTTATTTTGGTGCAGATTAGCATTTTAGATTACCATCATGTACAGTAAATATTTAAGTGTCTAACAATTAACTTTTTTTTTTAAATCAGCTCTCGGCCACTGAAAGTGTCTCAGATGGTGAATTCCTGCTCTGTTAGCCCTTCTACTCCCAGTCGGTGTGTATGGATTTTGCATAATTTGGAATGCCTGAAAGCAACCTATAGTGAATGTCTGTTAAAATAGCTTTGGTTCTGTTTATTAAACTTGTCTTATTTTACTTGCCCTCGAAAATGAACTAACTTTTGTTTTTTTAAGATTTTGGGTTTTAGTAACTGTTATTTCAAAATATGGTATGAAACCAAGATCACATCTTTTAAAATAACAATAAAAGTGCCTGGATAGTAAAAACCAAACACTTCTGCAGTTTCAGCATCACCACTTGATAAACAGAGTCCTGAGCCATTTAGAGGTTTATGTCCAAACCAACATGGGAGTTTGACCAGGGAATATTGCCTGGTGTTGGTCGCTGTGGGGAACGGGATGCTGAAGGAGATAGTTCTTCGATGTGAACAGTTCTTCTGTTCACTTATTTTGATGTAATGGGTTTTATGTTTATATTTGCTGTCCTGTAATGCTGGAAATTGATGTGTTAATGCACCACATTTTAAAATAATAAAAAATTAATTTGAAAAAAAGTGCTAACCAAATTTTATGATAAATGTCTTTGATGCAATCCATATGAGAGGTACACTATAACTGTCATATCCACGGGGTTATGTTTTTGGAATTACATGGATGTGTAAAATTGCAAATAAAAGCAAACCCTAATGAAATGAAGGACTTCAAATAATTCCATAGGGTTGTACTGGAAGAAATGGAAAATGCCTAGAGAGGGAAGGCATATTTTGTCAGATGTTGATAAACAAAACCATGGATATTGGACCTGAGGATAAGGAGGTTGTACTGTACATGAATGAATTTTACGTATTGCTATGTCATTTCAAAGCTAATATGTGAGCTGGAATGAACCCAAATTTATAATGTTTTATCCCTGTGGAAGAGTCTAGGAATATTAATGTTTATATTCTAAAGATTAAGAACGCATTTGCTTAATTTTCCTAAGATTTAGTAGACTATAGAATTTCCCCTACATGAATTGATTTATTTGTACATTTATTTTTTTTAAAATGTATTAAAATAGGAGGGGGAGGGTTGCAGCTCTTCTGCAATAGCATGTGTCCTTTCAAGTCTGATATTTATTTGTGTTGTGGAAGGTTTCTAAACACTTTAGGACCAAACCTCTGTGCTTACTTTTCAGAAAATACACATTCAAATTTAAAGGCCCTGTTGTAAGCACTATGGATTCAGACAGTGAAGAGGAACCATTGAAACGTCCTGTTACAAACAGTCCGAAACAATGTGATAAAGCACAGCAGCGAGATGATCTAGAGAAGGTAAGGGGAGGGGCTTAAAGCCTGTGTTGTGTATTGCTCCAATATCTACTCCTGCAAAGCTGGTGATTGGGAGGCACAACCATTTAAGAGTCTGTTAAGTTTAGCGTAGGAACACCCATAGCCCATGTCAGTGAGCAGCTGAAAGAAGCGTTAAAAAAAAGAATGGATTGCCAGTTTGTCAGTCATTGCTGGACCTTTTTGTCCCTTTTTAAACTTCCAAAACTGACTTATGTCCTCAAAGAGGTGTTGAAAGGAAACTGTTCGACATTGTGTATTTTCTAGAGTCATCTTTTTATTGACACTGTGAGTGAGGACTAGACAAGCTCTAACAGTTTTGTGGTGTTCGGGCATTCCACAATTTTTATCTGCCCCCCTCCCCATCAATACCTACTTTATTTTTGGTTTCTACAAATTTTGATTTGACTTCACCTTTCTGTATGCTCACAATTGTGAAATATCTATGGATATAGAAGTACTCAAATATTCCTGGGGTAGTAAACACAGTCTGAATAGGATCATGCTCATCTTCACAATTTCTTCATAGTTAGTTTGTTCATCTTTTTTTCCTTCAGATTAAGCAACTCTGTGGAAGAGATTTCCAAATATCTCAACCATGCCATATATTAATGTAAATGCAAGATAGCCACATGTTTAAGGACTTGAACTGAAAAAGAAAAAAAAATGTTGTGTTCTTTTGTACGGTAGTGCACAGGGTAGCAATTCTGAAGGCTTCAGGTACAACATGAGGCCTAAAAAGAATTAATATTGAGCCTGTGCATCCAGAGCATTTTATTCATTTTTACCTCTGCTTCAGCTGCTTGAAGGTTGGGGAAAATGTGCATAGTTATGTGCCTGTGCTACATCTTCTGGTTTTTTGTTCATCTTCAGAGCTCCAAGAGAGTCAGAACAGAGAGTGAGAAGGCATCAGAATCAACAAATGCTGGCTTTGATGGGATGAATGAGGACGAACTCCTAGCAGCTGTCCTGGAAATGAGTAAGAAGGAGACATCACTGTCATTAAGTCATGATGAAGACAAACCCACCAATAGTCCAGATACTGGCTTTGGAGATGAGGAGTTGCAGGACTTGCCAGATAATACGGAACCTATGGATGTTGAGAAACCCAGAGTGTCTGCAGAATCAGGTAAGAAGAGTAGGGAAATTCATTTTAATGTAAGTTTGACCTTCTTGGGACAGTGCTTGGAGGAAATAGGGAGGAAAGTTAGGGAATTTAAGTTGTGCTGAATTTGTACACTCTTATGATTAAATTGCTCAAAACAATTTGGGTTGTCTTAATCTCTATTCATGTTAAATATAAAATACGCATTTTCCTTCCCAAAAGATCTCATAGTAGTACCTATATTTTTGATGAGCTGTTTACCTGTAAAAACTATGGCTGTGCATCATAGATCTAGTAGAGAGCAGTTGCCCAGCCATATGTGATCAACAATAGGAAGAGGTTGATCTAGCAATGTCTCCAATGGGGCTCTCTTTGCCAGGACAGGAGTAGCAGCAATTCTGGGATTGGTTCCCCCATCATTGATCACATGGCACCTCATTCTAATACCTCATTCTGATACCAGAGTACCCAAACACACCAGCGGTGATTTGCCAGGAAAACAGTAGTGGCTCCATGGAAGAGGAAACCACAAAGTGGTGCTAGTTTGGATTTGGGCAAGGAAACTATTTTAGATCACTTTATTGCCAATGAGAGTGGTGTAGATGGGTGAATCCAGGGCTGCCCCAGGAGAAAAGATTCTGTGTTGCATGCAGATTATTTTGCTGGTGAAAACAAACACTTAGATTAATGCCAATCCTAAAATATTTCATCCTAAAGTATTTTCTGTTCCTGAGATTAGAAAAGCATGAAAAGGATGTAACTGGTTGGCGATCAAGAGAACTCCCCCATCTCCCCTCAGAATCCAAGTTATGATTTCAATGAGTTGTCTTTCTTTCTATAGGTTTTGCCACTTTTACAGAGATAACTAAAGATTTTGATGAAAATAAGGAGAACAAAACTCCAGAAGGCGCTCAGGGGGACATTGATTGGCTGCAGCAGTATGACCTGGAGCGAGAGAGAGAGGAACAGGAACTGCAGCAGGCTTTGGCTCAGAGCCTCCAAGAACAAGTAAGACTTCTCAAGCACAGAAATCAAGGCACTATTCCTTTCTGTGGACGTAACATGTTCTCTGGTGCAGATAAATAAGTGGTGTTACCCTTTTACCTAATTTTATATGACAACGCTATAAATCTGTGCTTAGAGTGGATGCAACCGAGGAAAGCCTTGTAGCTCTGGCCAACAGGCTTGTGAATGGGTGAAGGCAGGGTCCTCACCTGCCTTTTGGAGCTATGAGGGTGTTCTTTGGCTGGGGGCAGGTGCGCGGGCAGGGGGTGCGACTATTATATGAAGAATTATAAAAGACCTAAACTGGGCCCCCAACAAGGGGTGTGTGACTATTATTCAATGAAGTCTAGTATCTCAGGGGACTAAGCTTGGTTCTCTACCCCAGCAGGAGGCGAGAGAACAAAAAGAAGATGATGACCTTAAACGAGCCACTGAATTAAGTCTACAAGGTGAGATAAAAACCATAGTCAATAAGGGTATGCCTTAATATCATCATAATAAATGGTTCTACTTTTCTTGAGTTTCTGTAACTTTCTGAGCACCACAACTATTTTTAAAAAGGCAATTTATGGAGAAATTTTCTAAGCAGATAATTATAGTACAGTAGAGTCTCACTTATCCATGCTAAACGGGCCAGCAGAACCTTGGATAAGCAAATATCTTAGATAATAAGGAGGGATTAAGGAAAAGCCTATTAAATATCAAATTAGGTTATGTTTTTACAAATTAAGCACCAAAACATCATGTTTTACAACAAATTTGACAGAAAAAGCAGTTCATTACGCAGTAATGGTATGTTGTAATTACTGTATTTACGAATTTAGCACCAAAATATCACGATATATTGAAAACATTGACTACAAAAATGACTTGGATAAGCGAGTCTTGGATAAGTGAGACTCTACTGTATATAAAAAACCATTTGCCTCAGTGGCTTGTGTGCTTATAACTAACATTGTAGTTAATAAATGCAACTTTAAAAGGCTCTTATAAATATTTGCTACTAAAGATTTTGCTGTTGAAGAGAGGTTAATATCATTACTTAGCAGTATTGTGCGCTTAGCAAAATGTGTTTCAAGAAGGCCAGTGCTTGTTTCTTCTTCCTCGTTTTCCTTATGAGTTTGTTATTTTGACTAGATGTAATTTTACTTACTGTGCACTAATATATGTCTCCTCTAGTCTGCCAAGCATGGCTCTTAGAGCATGGCACAAGAGGTCAACTGTGTAACACAATTTTTGTTCCTGAGTTATAAATGTCATTTTCTAATTGGTTCTATCATAAAAACATAGAAATAGTTTATTAAACTGCAAAAATTTGTTTTTGCGGGATATCTGCAGCACATTTTGCTATAGTTTTTCAATGAATATTTAATTGAGTTTCAATCAGTTCAACATACAGTAGAGTCTCACTTATCCGACCTCCGCTTAACCAACACTCCATATTATCAGACACCATCTTGTGACAGATTGGAAACATTGCACCCTTTGATAGGTGCGCCTTCATTCAATGCCTGGTGAGAGCGGGTGGCTCTCTTTCCCGTGCATCCGAGGAGGAAAGCACATCTCTGGAGGGAAGGGAGGTGAATTGGGGGCCATTTGTATGCAAGGGAGGGAGGAGGGAAAAAAGGAAACGCAATGGCTCTCTTCTCTCTCCCTGCTGTTGGTGCACGCAGAGCCTTGGTCTCCTGCTTTGGAGACGTCTCTCCAACCCAGCCTAGTTTCCAAATCAGTGCGGGAAAAGGGCTCATGATTGGAAGGAAGGAATGGAGGGGAGAGAAGCCAAGGCAGTGGGTTGGGCTTGGGAATTTGCAATTCTTAGTATAGAATTCTCAACCTTGACTTAGGGATAACATTCTTGAATTTCATCTCAAGTTAGGTGATTTACAAAGGAAGATTTGTATGTATTGTTTTATTATGTCAAAGTGGAACATTTGAATTGCAGCAGCAAGTCCAGTTTTCTTCTGGGTTTCAGTTTTGTGATGACTCTGGAAATAGACTGCTGCAGAACCTTAAATGTCTTACAGTTCTCTGCTTCTTGGAAGGAACCATGTGTATATCTTGCTTATTCATAGAAACAATAAAAACTCCCATAAAGCACACTTACTGCCATGAAGAAATAAATTATTGCCAGTACTCCTGTTGCATGCTGCCTTTTATTGCATTGGAGTAGCTGTGTGATTCTAGGAAACAGTGTCTTCCATAAATTAGTATTTCTGAATCTGTGATGACACTACAAATAATGGTTCCTATGGCACTGGGTTGGTTATTTGTTCCTAGGATTATTGCTCTTCCTGTTGAGAAGTGATTGAATACTTTGAATTTGATGTGAACTTTACTGCTACAAAACATAATTGCCTTTGTTTGCCTGAGCATGATGGTCTTATGCAGTGTCATTTTCATACTCTTTAGAATTTAACAACTCTTTGCTGGACAGTCTTGCGTCTGATGAAGACTCTGGGAATGAGGACTTTCTAGACATGGAGTACTCAGAAGCAGAGGCTGAGGAACTGAAACGAAATGCTGAGGTAATCATCTGGGACATCACTTGCTATCACTTGTTCTGTGCTTGCCACAGCAAAAACATATACAGATGCTTGAAAAGTACTTTCTTGGATTAATAATGCAGCCTGTGTCACTAACCATTTTTGAAAATTCTTGGGGTTTCATTTTGCAAAGTGCTTTCAGTGACTATCCACAAGCAATGACTGATTCAGGATAATGTTGGCCATTGGGTTTGGCAGGTTCTGGATCAGATTCTTGGCTTAGATACAACTCTCATCAAAACAGGAGATAGGACTCCTCCCTCATTTGTCACACAAAGTTTAAAAAAAAAACCCTCTGCAGATGTTTCTCTGGGAATATAAATCACGGGTTGGCATACACAGAGTATAATGGTTAAGGTCAATATAGAAGGGGTTTTTTTTAACACAGTATTCTCTAGATATGTTGAATACCTACAGAAAGTATTCTAGTAGTCAAAGATTATGTATACATAGATTTATGCCATCCTGCATTTCTTTCCTTTTTTTCCTTCATCCATCCCAGTTGAGGCTTGTGGTTCTGCCTGTATGTGGCCTAAAAGGATAAAATGTTTTCTCGAAGAGATGTGTAATAAATGTTTTGTAAGATGAAATTGCCATGGATATATTTTAAATATGTCCCAGTTATCTTACGTCATATGAAATAACAAGCACAATAGTTAAAAGACATTGAATTATTCATTCAAACATTATATTCAGAAATACAGGAATGTTGAGAATCAGTTAACTTCACACATTTATAGTGGAAACTAGTGGATTTTCCCTCCCTCTCTTCTGAGTTGTGACAGATGAGATGGTGTAAATGTTATATTGTCAGGCTTTCATGGCTGGAATCACTGAGTGCTGTGTGGTTTCCGGGCTGTATGGACATGTTCTAGCAGCATTTTCTCCTGACATTTTGCCTGCATCTGTTGCTGGCATCTTCAGAGGATCTGATGGTGGTAAAGCAAGTGGAGTATATACCTGTGGAATGTCCAAGGTAGGAGAAAGAACCAGTGTGAAGAGTGAAATAAGTGAGCCTGATTTGCAAGTGTTTGAGTGGGATCCATCCATTAGCATGCTAATGGATGGATCCCACTCAAACACTTGTACCCTTCACACTTGGTTAATAGACACTGGTTAATTCTCTCACCCTGGGCATTCCATAGGTATATATACTCGACTTGTTTTACCACCATCATATCCTCTGACGATGCCAGCCACAGATGCAGGCGAAACATCAGGAGAAATTGCTGCTAGATAATAGCCATATAGCCTGAAAACCACACAAAACTCCAGTGTAACTGTAGCAACTTTCGGAGCGGCTTTGTTTAGCTGTACAGTCAAACATATAAATGTCTTTGCCTCACAGCTATGCGTCTGATTTCCTTCTAGGGCCAGGGAGCATGTGCCCACACTTGGGGGTGAGAGTAGCACATTTTCTGTAGATTGGGGACCTCCATAGTAGATAGAGCAGTAGGCTATCTTTACCATGAAAGACCTCCTGCAATTTACGATATAAGTAAATGTTTTTCAAAAGTGGCTTTGTTGCATCTGGGTAATCCTCAAATTTATTCTGATGTGGTGGCTCTAATCAGGTCCTCCAGTTAATACAGTAACTTAAACTATGGTTGGGGTTGGTGGTTTGTGAACAGTGAAGCATGTGGCTTTAACGGCTGCCCACCTCCTCCAAGGAAACAGAGAGGAGCCTCTCTCACCATGTGGTTCTTTTTACCAAATCAGAGCTGCTGTGGACCATATGGCACACAGCTTTCTTAAAAGGATTTGCTCTGCCATCCAAGAAAAGTTCATCTGACCTCCTGACAAGGCCAACCCTTTAATATATATACCTGCATGCATTTGAGGGAATTATCCTAGAATCTTAGAGTTGGGGTGGTAGAGCTAGCAATAACTTTTAGAAAAGGAAGATTTGGTTGGAGAGAGTCAAGTTTTCAAAATGACCATCATTAAATGTAAGAAATGTGTCCAGGGGAAAGTTGTTGTTGTTGTTATATGCCTTCAATTTGCTTTCAATTTATGGTGACCCTGTTGGGTCTTTTCATGCCAAGATTTGTCCAGAGGGGGCTGCTTTTGCCTTTTTCTCAGGTAGAGAGAGTATGACTTGCTCGAGGGCATCCAGTAGGCAATTTGAACCCTGGTCTGCATGCCACTAGACAAACATTCAAATTCTATAATGTCAAAGAGCCTTTTTATGTTTAATTTGCATGATTTTAAAAGACTCCCGTTTATGCAAAAAATGAACCTTTTTAGCAATGCAGGGAAGCTCAAGTTAGTGATAAGGATGAACTTTCACAGGATTTTGAACATCAACAAAATCCAGGTGGCTTTGGCAGCGAGCCAGAGGAGTCTTCCTTAGATTGAGATACAAGGTTAAGGGTTCATCGTCCCAGACGTTCTCTGGAAATAGCTGGGAAACGTGTGGGAACTCAAGGACAGAGAAATGCTTTCTTAGCCTGTAAACATGGTTAAATAGAGAGAAACAGGGAAAGATTTCAGACAAAGCAACATTGATTTTGGAAGTTTAACTCCTGCCTTGTCTTTGCTCATGAAAAAGACTTCTTGTTTTTGTTCATCTTTTTTGTACATGCTGTACAAGGATCATCTATCCCTAATAACGGTCCATGTCAACCCATCTGATTATGTATTCTTGTTCCTTCTGGTTGTTGTGATTGTTTCTTATGGTCTTTACTGTATTACAAGTTGTATAGGTCTTTAATTTTGTTTAATAATGTGTGTATTGCGTTGCTTGTAATGTATGTTGCTATTTTTATGCTTGTAAACCGCCCTGAGTCCCTTCGGGGAGAGAGGGCGGTATATAAATAAAGTTTTACTTACTTACTTACTTACTTACTTGCTTACCCATGTTTGCTGCCTTCAAACTCAAATGTTTCCAGCAGACAGAAGCCAAGATATCCTTCTTCCTCAGCTGTGCCTCCATAATGTTTCCCAATCATTGAATAATTCTACGTGAATAAAGCTTCTGTTGACATGAAAATCTAATTGCTGTGGAGAAAATTGTACTATATAGGGAGGACTTGCTTTCTTCCCTACTAGTCTGGCAGAGAGATTGAAAAATACCCTCCAGTCTCCATAGACTCTATCCATCCTATAAGCTAAAGATTGGTAATTCCAGTTATTTTCAGATCTGACAAAAGTAATTAGATTCAAGGGAAGAATTCCAGTGTTTATACCGTAATCTGGCCAAGCTTCGTCATAAAATCTTTGTCTTGCCAGTGGTTCCCAACCTTTTTTTGACCAGGGACCACTTTGACCACAGATCACTCTCCAACTTATCAGTTTTTGGTCAACTTTAGATTTGGTTTGGTTATTTGAGGTGCTGATTCAGAAAATTGCATTAGATAGAGGGGCAAACCAGGAATGGGCAACTTGGAAGTCCCTGAACAGACTCAGAAGTGGAGTGGGCAGATCAAAAGACAACTTGACAAGGTGGCACTACCTGGAGGAATCCTCCACCTTGTGTGACTGTGGAGCTGAACAAACAACTCAGCATATGTATGCTTGCCCACAATGCCCTGCCTCATGTACGGAGGAGGAGTTGTTTAAAGCTACAGACAATGCGGTTGCTGTTGCCCGCTTTTGGTCCAAAACTATTTAGTTGCTTGTGATTTCTTTTCTTTTCTATTTTATTTCCATTATTTGAAATGTATTTGCTCTACCAATGCTTTTGACACGAAATAAATAAATCAGCTCCAGTAGTGGCCATCTGCTCATCCATAGAAAACCATATTTAATAATCTAGAGCTGATGTGGTCTATCCAGTGCATTTTTCTGAATCAGCACCCCAAATAACCCCAGGAACAGGCTTAAAAACAAAGCGCCCCTGCTTCCAAGTGCCACATGGAACAGCTCCGCGAGGGGGGAGGAGGAGAAGCAGCAGTCAGGAAACCTGTTGTCGCGTCTTTCGTGGGTAGCCAGCTTCTCCCCTCCTGACATCCCCATTGCCTCGGCACTATAATAGGGTTTTGCGAGACCAATCGCTCTCGTTGCAACAGTGTAGTAACGGTGAGGTTGTGGACCATATTTTAGTTCTTGGGGACCATAGGTTGGGAATCAGTGGTCTGAGCCAAGTAGAAATGTTATTCAGAAACAAAGCAAAATTAACAATGGATTTCTTTATCAGACAGGAGAGCTTCCTAATTCGTATCGCCTCACTAGTGTTGTCAGCCATATTGGAGACACATCATCTTCAGGTAAATACTACTTCTCTGACAGTTCTGTTCTGAACAAGAAAGGAATTATTTTGCAACCAAAATGCACAGGGAACAAAAATTCATAATATACTTGAAAAAATGCTATTTCCCCATCAAAATTATATATATTAATTGGGAGACAACCATGTAAGAATTTTGCATTGAATGAACACTAAATATTATGGAAGTCTTTTGAGAGTTGTTGGAATATGATAGAAAATAAACTACTTCAGTGGAATCCATTAAACTGATCTGTTTGTTAATACTTTTTCTTATGCATTTCACTTGAATATGCTGGGTGATCTAATAACTCTAATAAACCGCCTTGAAAAGGTTGGGGTTCTTAATGTAACCTATTAATTGCAATCCATTTTCCTCTTTCTCTTAACTGCTTTTCAGGTCACTATATTAGTGATGTGTATGACATTCGCAAGCAGGCGTGGTTCACGTGCAATGACTTGGCAGTGTCCAGAATTCAGGAGGCCTCGGTGCAGAGTGACAGAGACCGCAGTGGCTACATCTTTTTTTATATGCACAAGTATATAACTGTTTATTTATTTACTAAATTGTTGAGTTTATACCCCACCTTTCATACAAAATGGGATGTGTGTATTATCCTCCTCATTTTATCTCCTTCTATCTAAAGCTTTAATCCTTTCATAAAATGTCTTCCTGCTGGCTAGCTCTGAAACAGCCTAGAATTGCTTATGTGTATCCTAGGAGCTTCCGTTTCCCAGCCTTAAATCAGAAAGATGTAAGATGACTAAGCCATGCTTTGCTTTGTGAGTCCCTTGGACATAATTCCCATGTTTCTTTGCAGCCCCACACTAATATGAACCTCTCCTCTTCCCTAGGGACATATTTGATGAGTTGCTAGAAGTGGAAAAGAATACGCCTTGTGTGACAGCCCCTGCAAAGAGTGTTGTTTCCTAAGCGCAAAGTATTCTGAACTTGTATCTGATGTGCAGGAGCCACAAACCTTCAAGAACTCAGGGCATCGTTGAGACAAATCCCTTGGAGTTGGAGGAATGGACCATTGACTTCATCCATGCAGTTAAATATCTTCTATCCAAAGTTCTCTTCCTTTTCCTCTGGTTATGACATTCAAGAAATTATTTTGCCACCAATGGAAGTAAATCAAGATAGTGGATCAACAGCTCCTTCAGAAACTCATCAAAGGATAGAATGAAAGGAGACTGCAAGTTCACCCATTTACCTACTGCAGGAAAATGGAGAAGATCAATTTTGGAAAGTTTTTTCTCACACACATGAACAAAATAAGCAATAGTTTATAATCTGGCATATTTTGTGTCCAAAATGTTCACTGGAAAGTGGTTATAGCTAGGCAGCTAAGTGGTGTTCCTTAAAATTGTGAACGGATGAATTTGGGCACTCATTATTTACAATCCAGGATTGAAAGGATCCAAGAAACTTGGTGCTCTGGAACCTGTTGCATATGCCATCTTTATAGTTCACTTTCTTCCTTGTTTCATAATAATATTATATATATATATATATACACACACACATATATATATATTTTAAATTCAGAAAGTTTTTATTCTTTTTGACTGCGTTCTTTTATGTACTGCCATTTGCAGGACAATTTTATTTCTCTGAGTGTGTGTGTATGTTGATCTGTATCTGTTTGCTGTGTCTCACTTAAGACTCTCCCATTTGGGCTGTTAGTGGGGAAGGCTGCTAACAGTGGAAGCTTTCAGATCTAGCCTTTGCCAGACCCTTTGTCGGGCATTGCCCAGCCAGCGCTAATAGGCAAGAGAAGCACGAACAACAGCAGTTCTGTTCTGCTTCTCCTTGTATTTGCATCAGCCTTCAGGCCTGAGAAACCACCCATGCTTGAAGGGAGATCGCGTTCCCAAATTTACCATATTGGACAAGAATCATATGCTGACAGATGAAACCTTAACATATATTTGGATTTGTCCTAGTTGCCTCTGATAAGAGCCGTTCAATCAGATGAAATCCAATTTTTCCTCACAAAGCTTCTAAATATCGTTACATCTTGTTTGCAAAAACATTTCTGGGCAGAAATATTAGGTTTTGATTAATTTGGATAAAAGGAAGCTTATCTTGGCTAAACAGGAAACATGCAATCAAGAATCAGTTTGCAAACGTCCCTGATTTACTACAGAAAGTTAATTGCATTTTTTTCTTTTTCTTTTTGTGGCAGTGAAATTGCTAATAACTTGGTTTCCTTCTGACTCAACCCTGTCATTTCAAATGTTTAAGAGGAGCTGAGATGGTTGCTCAGTCATGCATTCTAAGTGACACTTGCTACGCGTAGCATTGTAGCCTAATATAACTTTATTTCAATGTTTAGCTGTTGTGTTGAACAAGGCAAAGTTCTCGAAAGTCTCACTCCCTGAACTATAAAATGCCGTATTCTGCTGCTGTGATTTTGTACTGTTGATGACTGAAGTTACTTCACTCTTGAGTTTGTTTGTTTTGTTTTTTTTAGCAAGGAATAAATCAATTTTCTTTCAGTGAAAAAGAGAACCTTATAATATATGATACTCCTCGTCTTCATCTCTCCCTTCCATTCACACACACAGATACATACACCCATGCATGCACACATACTCAAGGTTGGATTTAGAGAGATTTCCTTCCCCATGGCCTCATACAGAAAGGGAACCGGCATTGAGGGCTTCAGGAAAATCTGCTATAGTCACTCACCTTTATTCTAGTGGAAGCCTCTCTCTGAGATCTTGATTATGCCTGTAAATGGAAGGGCCTGTATCCAGTGCATGGCAATCATTAGTTAATATCTATTGCTCCATACTTATAAGATGATGAAGGCAAATTAGGTAATTTATTTAGTCAAAAATAGTTTTGGGACTATGTCTTAATTAAGAAATTATAGAGTATCTGGAAGTGATGTTAACCCAAACTAATATGTGTAAGATTGATTTGCTTCATCCAGGGAATGCAACATGAGAAAAACCTTTCTCCCTTTGGCAGCATGACTCTTATTTAGCAAGAAGTTGTGACTGATTGTATCAAGCAGCAAGTCAATTTGTTGTCATCCCTCTAAATAGGTATCTTCTCCCTAAACCAAAATACACTGGCAAGGAAGGGACCCTGTGGGACATGTTATGGCCATTTTCATTTACATCCTGGTTTGCATTTCATAATCTGTCCAGTATCTGTAGAAAGTTGGCTTGTTGTGAAATTATAATTCTTTGCTACTTACTAAATCAGTTTTTGATATTGTATAGTTCTTTAACATATTTTAATGCTAAAGCTGTGCAAGCGTTTACCCTTCATAAAATATTTTCAGGATTACTTTAAAAACCAAACATTGAAGTATATAATTGTGCACAAATTTTTTATCATACCATCACTTTGGAAATGATTTGAAAACCTCTTGAGAATTTGAGCTGCAGCTGCTGGCATCTAGAATTCTGTTTCTTGTTAATGGGAATTGGGTTTTGAAAGGGTTTGTTTTTAGACCTGAGTGGCATGAAACAGTTTGGGACATGGTCTCAAAGATGCTATTTTTGGTTTCAAAGGAATGCAGCAGCTAAACATGAGTCCATTATGAGCTTGTGCATATATTTATTTTGCTTTTCTCTTGTTCCCTTATTTTTGCTTTTCTTGCATAATTACTTTGATAAAGAAAAATAGCCATATGTGTGTTTGCACTAAATTAGTAAACCCCTCAATTAACTCCTCCCCTGGCCAGTAAAACGAACCTTGCACATAAAAGATTTAAAAAAGTAATTCTGGTAGGTCTCTAGAAAAAAAACAAAAAACAACCAAGGATCTGCATTTCAGTGAAGATACTTCCTTATGAAACTTGCTTTTTCCCTGGCCATGAACCAGCACCTAACTGAACATCTAAGCTTGCAGATACTAGGGAGTTGGGCATCATTTTGGCTCAAAAGACTTTCGTTTTGCTTTCTTTTCCTTACAATTGGAAACTGAATCTTTAGCACTTCATAGTACACATATTTGGAAAGACTTGAGGAAAACAGAAAAGATTCTTCTGAGTTTGTCCACTTTGACCTTTTGTTTCCTTAGATAGTATCAGCAGCCACTGCCACCTGCTTCATGCAGGGTCTTTGAGATGTTAAATTGGTTTTTAAAAGCTGTCAATTTGAGGGTGGGTTAGTTATCTAGCATTAAAGACAACCATCTTCCACTTGAAATTCACGGAAGTTCTGTTGTCTGCAGTGAGAGTCTTAGTACAATGTGGAGTTGAACATTCTGGACTGGAACAACTGTTATACTTTTTAACCAATCTAAAATGGGAATCAACTACCTTTAAATTAAAAATGGAAGTGTGGGATACTTACCCTATGCTGTATGCTTTTAATCTAGCATTAATCCACTTCATTACTCCTCTATGCTTTAATGAGTTAAAATGTGGAAACTGGGAGGGGGTGTTTTTAAAATTCCTTGTCATGGCAGTTGTACGGGAATGCCTTGGTTTTTATGTTGGAAATTACTTTGTGTCCCTTGACACTTAATATGAAGCAGCACTTTTCTGTGTTTTAGCAGACTTGTACCTATGTACTCTTTACAATTCTGCCTATTTTCTTCCTCTTTAAATGAAGTGTAGATCAACCTCAGAGAAATTAAAACACTTTATTAATACTGAATTTCTGTTTTTTCTTTCTTTCTAGAAACTTGCAGAAACTTACAGCTTAACTCTGCTTTTCTAACAGCACGGTTTATGTCACTCTTCTCTATAATAATGGCTTTTAAAAGTCATTTTACTTGTTTTCTGCATCTTAGAAATGAATTCTATATTTTGAGTGACATTTCAAAGCTTAGTGGCTTTTGTAGTTCTTTTGACATGCATGGATTTACTAGTAATCCTTTCAAGAGTACAAACATTTCTGGAGGCACAGTTTAAGACATATTTACTGTACATACATTATATTAGTTGATAGATTTGACATCACATGCCCCAGCCATACTTCTGGTTGGCAAATTTGTTTTCCCTCCAATTAGAATGAACATCAGAAAGCAAAAAATAAACTAACAAGAAAAAATGTTTGAGCTAGGAGGTGTCTGTATTCTCCCTTGTCCATCCCCATAGGTTTATAAGGAAAATTATGTTTCCTCGATCAGCTGTTTTAAAGAACTGCTGTTAGTAGTCAACCAACTATTTCTCACAGTTGTAAAAGCTTGAGAGGCGATGGTAATAGTAGCTGCTTGTTGTGTTGTGTTCCCAAGTACTTCACAATCGCATATCAAAACACATCCAAGTTTCCTGCATTCTAAATTAAATTGAATTGAGACGGAGTCCTCGTCTTATTTTTCAGGGTGATTATAAATACATTCCTTTTACATTGATGTAAGGAGTTGTCATGGAAAGAAGCAATTTTACATCTGAACATTATTTTATGAAAGTTTAACAGCAGTTAAACACATTAGTTCCATTTTAGCTGGGTGAAGGAGCTGTCACCTGTCCTTGAAATCTAGTTGGCAAACATACATAATACAGGACAGTGGAGTCACACTCAAATGTAACCCATGTAAACCTTTCTTGTCAAAGTTTCAAAGAGTAGTTTTTTGCATGGCAAAATGCAGTTAAGAGTTCAAAGGGAAATAGTATAATTTCCTGTAAGACAACTTCGTATTGGCTGACAAGCATTGTCATACATGGGGAGAAATTAAATTGAGAAGAGGAACAATGCCAATAAAATGCTAGGGAAATATTTAGTCCTCCATCTGTTTATGAACTTTCAAATAAGTCAGTCAACATAGCTAATGCTAAGGATTTATTGCAGATTATCGCTCAAAACATGGAAGACCAAAGGCTCCCTATCCCAGGTTGAAGGCTACTTTCTTCCATCTGCTCTGATTGCTTGGAATAAAATTATCTGTAGGGGTGTTTTAAAATAACCACCTGCAAAAATCCCAGTGAGGAAGTTTGCTTGATAATCTGTTGATGCTCCAGTTTGTCAAGCACTAATTAATTAAATTAAAAATATGCATCTACCTAACAGTAGAAGTTTAAATTTAGAAGAGTCCTTTTTCCTTCTTGAGAGACTGTTGCTTCCATACAGCTAGAGCAGCATATTCATGTCGAGACATGCCAAAGACAGCAAGGAAGTCATCTTCTGACAAATAGTCCTATGGGTAGAAGAAAGGTAAGAAAGAGATGGGGAAATCTACAGTTATAAATGGGTTCAGCTGCAGTGAATATGGTAACTTTCCTTTTTTCCCTGGGGAAAAGATAAGAGACTGCCTTAAGAAATCTACAATGGAATACTCTGCAAATCTATATTCTGAAACAAACAGTTTAAGTTTATGAATGTTTAACATGCACTCAAATTTCTTAACAATCCCAAAACAATTTGTGGACTGAAGAATGTGGCTATAGAGAGGGATTAAATATATAGATCTGTAGACATGGCATCCTTAAATTGCATCTAACCTTTGGAAGATCCTTCTGTATATTAGTAAGCTTTTGCCCCTACATTCTTGATGGCTAAATGTTTCCACCACCGATTCAGCAAGTACAGTAGAGTCTCACTTATCCAAGACTCGCTTATCCAAGGTTCTGGATTATCCAAGGCATTTTTGTAGTCAATGTTTTCAATATATTGTGATGTTTTGGTGCTAAATTCATAAATACAGTAATTTCAACATAACATTACTGCGTATTGAACTACCTTTTCTGTCAAATTTGTTGTATAACATGATGTTTTGGTGCTTAATTTGTAAAAACAACCTAATTTGATGTTTAATAGGCTTTTCCTTAATTCCTCCTTATTATCCAAGATATTCGCTTATCCAAGGTTCTGCCGGCCTGTTTAGCTTGGATAAGTGAGACTCTACTGTACCTGGAATTGGCTGGATTTCGTGGTATGGATTGTGCAGATTTCTGCATACAGCCTCTATCCTAGAAATTGTGCTAATGACAAGACCAGTGCAAACTACAGGATTGGAGGCTTGACATGCACTGTAAATTGCCAGGTAATTATAATGAAAATGAACAATAATAGGACTTCCATATCCAGTTTGACTTTGCAGATCTGGAAGTTGACCATAGAGCCATTCTGGAGGAACCAGATATTCCTGAAAAGAACACCTCTCCAGGAACCCAGATCTACCAGTGCAGTTCTTGGTCAACTGCTGGCAGAGGTTGACCATGGAGCCATAGGGGAGGGCCTGGAGATTCTTAGAAATGTTTTCTTTCAGGTTAATTTTTTTTTATTATTTACAATTTTTCACTTTTGCAGTAGTCCAGCAAATGTGGAGGGCTGATCAGTTTAAATCAATGGTTCCCAAACTTGGTCTTCCAGGTGTTTTGATCTTCAACTCCCAGAAAGCTCAGCTGCCTTGCCCAATGATCCGGGATTCTGGGAGCTTCCAAAACTTTTGGAAGAGCAAAGTTTAGGAAACACTGGTTTAGATAATCAGGGACACTTTACACATAGGATGAAGATGGGTTTGAATTATTGAATAATGGTGAGGAAACATAATGAAGTAGATTCTTGTCAATCACTTCTGGGAGACAATAGAAGTAGTTCCTAACCTGTGGTTCATGGACCACCAGTGGTTCACAAGAACTAAAATATGGTTCGCGGCCTCACTGTTACCACTATGGATAACAACACAGCCCGGCCAAAAAAAAGTTTTAGGCCTGTTCCTGGGGTTATTTGGGGTGCTGATTCAGAAAATTGATTTGATAGACTACATCAGCTCTAATTCATTAAATATAGTTTTTTTGTGGGCGAGCAGATGGTGACTACTAGATGGCATATGTTCTGTATCAGAATCTTGCGTTGATGCGGTGTATCCAATGCAATTTTCTGAATCAGCACCCCAAGTAACCAAACCAAATCTAAAGTTGACCGTAAACGGATTCGTAACCCTTTTGGTACTAATGTTGGAGAGTGGTCCCTGGTCAAAGTTGTCCCTGGTCAAGTGGTCTCTTGTCAAAAAAAGGTTGGGAACCACCGCACTAAAAGGAAATGGCTTCACTTGGGCATAATTTTCCATATCTCTTAGAAATGTTCTTTACTTCTTGCACATGGTGTCTAAAATCATTTTTGTATAGATCAGACAAAACATTTCTAAGTTCGCTTGTTTTCATCATATTGGCTTGCCCAAGGCCATTTGTTTAATGAGCAATAGTCTTACGAGGTTTTTTTATTTGCATTTACATATTACACACTGCTCTTATAAGAAGGTAAGTCCCTATAAACGAGAACTCTGAATGCCCTCCTTTAATCTCTCACCTCTTTCCTGGTGGGATTTACATCTTTGGGGAGCTCCTCTGCCGACATATTCACCAGTTTCTCCAAGGGGTATGTTGACAAGGACATACTGCTAAAGGCAGTGTTGGCAGTGAAAACCTCTTTTGCTTCCAGGATTTCCTGAAAGAGATAAGGAAAGGGAAAACCTTCAAAACTCTTCAGATGCTTGGAATGTATTAGGGTGGTTTAAATTGAAATGTGAATGGTTATATTTTATGTTGTTGGCTGAAGTATTCTAAATTGGCAAACTTTAAGAGGTTGCATATTTTAGGGAGCAGCATGACGAGTAAGTAATAAATGACCAGTGAAAGCACCCTGGATTTGGTGTCATTTTGTGAGAGTAATCTGAATGTACCAGGGAATAATGGTTTGATTTGGCAGTAACAAGAACTGTAAGAGTGTTGCGGCACCCGTAAAGACGATCAAATATAGAGTTATTGTGGTACAAACCTTTTTTTAAAAAAATCAAACTTAATTTTTATTCAGGGAAAAAAATACTAAAACAGCAATAATAATACAAAAAGTAGAGGATTTATAGTATACTAGCTGTGCCCGGCCACGCGTTGCTGTGGCTTAGTCTGGTGGTGTTGTTCAGTCTACATTAGGTTGTATTGATGCTGTGACCTCCACCTTCTTTATACTCACATTAGTAGTAGTATTTGAAGTCTGTTACCTTCTTCAATTTTTGTGTTGATTGATAATTGCTTGAGATCCCTGTTGTCTTTGGTTTGTTGTTAGTTGTAATGTCTGATTCTGCTGAGTGCGGTTTATATTTTTATTGTGGTACAATAGTCTTTTTTTGTTTTGCCTGTGTAGGTGTTTATTATTATTGTTGTTGTAGTGATTATGAAGGTTGGATAAGTTAGATGCTACTGTATTGTTTTTTGGAGGCCCAGTGTAGCACTGACTGGCCTCTCAGCCTCAGTGCCTGGCTGTTTCTTGCCTGTGATGGTGTTGATTCTTATTGTTGTTGTTGTTGTCATTGTTATTATTGTAATTGTTTTTTTGGAGGCCAAGTGTGGATTGGGGAGGGATTGGGGAGGTGGATGAGTTGTGTTGTAAAATTTTGTATTTGTTATAGTCACAATGCGTTGTTGTGAGTTTTGTGGGTCCGGATTGTGGTTTTGTGGTGTGGTTGTGTTGTTACAACTGGGAGGGAATGCTTTTGCATTGTTTTGCCAAGTTTTGTATTTCTGGGGCGTTTAGTTGTGTTGTTATAGTCATGATGCGTTGTTGTGAGTTTTGTGGGTCCGGATTGTGGTTTTGTGGTGTAGTTGTGTTGTTATAACCGGGAGAAAAGGCTTTTGTGTTGTGTTGTCAAGTTTTGTATTTCTGGGGTGTTTAGTTGTGTGCCAAGTTTCGTATTTCTGGGGCGTTTAGTTGTGTTGTTATAGTCACGATGCATTGTTGTGAGTTTTGTGGGTCCGGATTGTGGTTTTGTGGTGTGGTTGTGTTGTTACAACCGGGAGGCAAGGCTTTTACGTTGTGTTGTCAAGTTTTACATTTCTGGGGCGTTTAGTTGTGTGCCAAGTTTCGTATTTCTGGGGCGTTTAGTTGTGTTGTTATAGTCACGATGCGTTGTTGTGAGTTTTATGGGTCCGGATTGTGGTTTTGTGGTGTGGTTGTGTTGTTACAACCTGGAGGGAAGGCTTTTGCGTTGTGTTGCCAAGTTTCGTATTTCTGGGGCGTTTAGTTGTGTTGTTATAGTCACGATGTGTTGTTGTGACTTTTGTGGGTCCTGTGTGGTTTTGTGGTGTGGTTGTGTTGTTACAACTGGGAGGCAAGGCTTTTGCATTGTGTTGCCAAGTTTTGTATTTCTGGGGCGTTTAGTTGTGTTGCTATTGCATGATGCGTTGTTGTGAGTTTTGTGGGTCTGGATTGTGGTTTTGTGGTGTGGTTGTGTTGTTGTAACCTGGAGGCAAGCCTTTTGCATTGTGTTGCCAAATTTCGTATTTCTGGGATGTTTAGTTTTGTTGTTATAGTCACTGCGCAAACAACTTTATCATTTTATATATATAGATAGTGCTAAAACAAATGCTGATAATCCAAAACAGCCAGATGTTGGCAAGTGAAATACTTATTAACCATTTATGGTAGGATAAAAACTAGCTATATTGAACTTGTGATAGTATTATGACAAAATGTAATTCAGTTTATAAAATACTAGCTGTGCCCGGCCACGCGTTGCTGTGGCGAAGAATGGTGGTATGGGAAATAAAGTATTGAGGAATTGGTGGTAGTTAAGGTAAAGGGTAAACGTTTTCCTCTGACATTAAGCCCAGTCATGTATGATTCTGGGGGTTGGTGCTCATCTCCATTTCTAAGCCGAAGAGCCAGTGTTGTCCGTAGACTCCTCCAAGGTCATGTGGGATGACTGCATGGAGCGGCGTTACCTTCCCACCGGAGCAGTACCTATTGATGCACTCACATTTACATGTTTTTGAACTTCTGGGTTGGCAGAAGCTGGGGCTAACAGTGGGGGCTCTGTCAGTTCCCCCAATTCAAACCTGCGGCCTTTCGGTCCAGAAGTTCAGCAGCTCAGCGCTTTAACATGCTGTGCCATCAGGGGACATTATTTCCTAAAGGTTGTGAATATGCAATATTTCTGATTGTTTGTTTTTTTTTGTCTGTTGGAGGCAAGTATGAATGCTGCAATTAGGAAAAATGATTAGGATGTAATGGCCTTGCAGATTTAAAGCCTAGCTGTTTCCTCCCTGAGTGATTTGTTTGTTGGGAGGTGTTAGCTGGCCCTGATTGTTTCCTGTCTGGAATTACCTTGTTTTCAGAGTGGTGTTGTTTGCGATATTTTATATGCTTCTACTGTCTGTGGCCCTGAGAAAACAGAGGATTGGCCAGACTTTGATGATGGGAATCCTTTGTTGGGAGGTGTTAGCTGGCCCTGATTGTTTTCTGTGTGGAATTCCCCTATTTTCAGAGTGTTGTTCTTTATTTAGTGTTCTGATTTTAGAGATTGTATTGTTCTGTTTTATTATACCACATTAATTTTTTTATATTCTGATTTTAGTGTTTTTGAATACTTGGAGCCAGATTGTATTCATTTTCACGGTTGACCACAACACAATAATAATAATAATAATAATAATAATAATAATAATAATAATAATAGTAAGGATAGTAATGATAGTAATAATAATGACTTTGGTAATACATAGTGCTTCACTGCCTTCTCAGCTTCCTTTCTGGAAGAATTTATTACTGTCCTGGTTTTAGAGATTATATTGTTCTGCATTATTCTATCCTAGAAATTATTTCATATCAAAGTAGAATCTCACTTATCCAACATTCGCTTATACAATGTTCTGGATTATCCAACACAGTCTGCCTTTTCATAATCAATGTTTTTGTAGTCAGTGTTTCAAATTCATTGTGATATTTTACTGGTAAATTTGTAAATACAGTACAGTAGAGTCTCACTTATCCAACATAAGTGGGCTGGCAAAATGTTGGATAACCAAATATGTTGGATAATAAGGAGGCGTTAAGGAAAAGCCTATTAAATATCAAATTAGGTTATGATTTTACAAATGAAACACCAAAACATCATGTTAGACAACAAATTTGGCAGAAAAAGTAGTTCAATACGCAGTAATGCTATGTAGTAATTACTGTATTTATGAATTTAGCACCAAAATATCACGATATATTGAAAACATTGACTACAAAAATGCGTTGGATAATCCAGAACGTTGGATAAGCGAGACTCTACTGTAATTACTACATAGCATTACTGCGCATGGAACTACTTTTTCTGTCAAATTTGTTGTATAATATGATGTTTTGGTGCTTAATTTGTATAACGATTACCTAATTTGATGTTTAATCAGCTTTTCCTGAATCCCTTCTTATTATCCAATATATTTACTTATCCTGCCGGCCTGTTTATGTTGGATAAGTGAGAGTCTACTGTATATTTCTAATCTTATATTATCTGCTCAGAACTGGATTATATGAGGCCCTTTCTTCACACTTGTATAAAATGCACACTGAAGTGGATTATATGGCAGTGTGGAGTCAAGATAATCCAGTGCAAAGCAGATAATATAAGATTATAAATGGGTTATATAGCTGTGTGGAAGGACCTTGAGTCTACACTGCCATATATTCCAGTGCAAATTAGATAATCTGTGGAAGAAGTCTAAGTGAGGCCTAAATTTGCCTGTCCCCTAACTGAAACCTAGCTGTCCCTTGGTTGCTAGGCAACGAAGTGGGCAGAGATTAGCCCTCTAAACTGGCAGCAATTGGATAAAAACAATTATTGCTCTCCCTCTAATTAGGACTTTATTTTTCTTTTCTTTTTGTTGTATCAACCTAGAGGCGTGGATGATGGGTTGTGTTGTCAAATTTCGAGGTTGAGGGGCCTGTAGTTTTGTTGTTTTGTCCACTGCCCTGATGCCATCACTCTTTTATATATATAGATGAACTTTGAAATTTCCCAGCAGACAAGGGGTTCTTTGGATTTGGGTTGCTTCTCCAACTCATTCCAGATAGGCAGGAAAATGGCCTCCTGATGTCCTCAGGAGGAGCAGCTTCTAGAACAGTGGTTCTCAACCTGTGGGTCCCCAGATGTTTTGGCCTCCAACTCCCAGAAATCCTAACACTGGCTGGGATTTCTGGGAGTTGTAGGCCAAAATACCTGGGGACCCACAGGTTGAGAACCACTAAGCTAGAAGGCCAGTCTTTTTGCCTGCTTACCACTCCAACTGGACATGTTCCTCATTGCTCTGGTTCATCACTAGCGCTGCTGCCCTCTTTGACTTGATTTAGCTTTCTCCTCTCTCCCCTGCTCTTAAAAAACAAAAAAATTGTTTTTTGCTTGCGTCCTCCCTTTCTCATCTCTCAAGTGTCTTTTGATGGGGAAATTTCTCAGTGTGATAAGGTGGTTGGAGAGGGCTCCAAGGCCAGGAAGAAACCGAAGCTCTCCCTCCCTCCAAAACTTGTCTCACTCATTTTCATTTCAAGTATCTTCGGACATCTTTTACTATTAGGAGGTATTTGAGAAGAACAACTCACTAGGATCAGGAGTTCTCCATGTGTCCCTCAGTCCTCTTTCCTATGATACCGTATTTCCAAAAGACCTCTAGGACATTCAGTTTTATGCTCTCCCTTACCCTGTTTTAAACCTTTTAAAAAATTAAAAATTGAAACGGACTAACCAGTCACTGCTGTCCCCCCCCTCCCCGAAATGGCCATTTCACTCTTAAAACAAAAGGGGAGGGGTTGTTGTGCAAAATTATATCTAAAGAAAAATTTCCTGCTCCAGAGGTTTCGAGGGTGTATGCTTTGTAGGGCAAAAGATCATCATTTGGAAGTTGTCCACCCATGAACTAAACCCTACTGTTAACTGGTTTTCAGCTGCTTGTGTGACCACTATGCCAGCCACCCAAAATTACATATTGAGACGCACACTTTCTCCTCAGTGATGCCTACAGAAACCTTCAGGCAAGGGAGTCTTTTGTTAGCTATTCCTCCCCTGCCAACATTTAAATCTGTGAGGTACTACCAACGTGTTGCGTAATAGAAAAGTCTTTTTACTTAATTATCTCATCAAAATGTAAAACAGTCAGGAAGAGGTCAGGTTATCCGCTTATGCGAACATACCACCAAAGAAGTAAATGACTGTTTAAGCTTTCTTCCACCTTTTGTGACTTCTTGAATTATATTCAGGATACTGAGAAAGAGTTTTTTATTTAAAGAGTAACAGTAACTTCGTTTATTTATAATGTTCTTATGGTAAAAGCGTAATGGTCACAAAGGTATAAATGCTTAGTCGTTAAGAAATAACGTTTCATTACAACTCTCCAATCTTTTTCTTCATAAAAAGGAATGCGATATTACTACGTAAATACAGATTTTTGATTATTTTTAACTTATTCTTCTGACTACTTCTCTAACCACCTTTTATTAACGTCATCCCTGACTCTTACTAACAAACTACCGTATTTCCCCGAAAATAAGACAGGGTCTTATATTAATTTTTGCTCCCAAAGATGCTCTAGGTCTTATTTTCAGGGGATGTCTTATTTTTCCATGAAGAAGAATTCACATTTATTGTTGAACAAAAAAATGAACATGTATTATATACTGTACAGTAGTTGTCATCACAAACCAGCATAACCAGACAAACTGTGAATCCTATCAAGAATTTCTTGTTACTACCAATATTTCCATGTACAACACTTTATGGTACGTACATTTACTGATCCTGCATGCTCTGGTGTTCTGTTTGGTGGGCATGCTTCCAAACAAAACCTTTGCTAGGTCTTACTTTTGGGGGAGGCCTTATATTTAGCAATTCAGCAAAACCTCTACTAGGTCTTATTTTCTGGGGATGTCTTATTTTAGGGGAAACAGGATATCATGACTCTTCCGCTAACTCCCTCACTTACTAACTGACTTCAACTCCCATAGAATGTTCAGTTGGGTTTTTCTTTTTTTCTTCAACTGCCATCCTTGACTCTCTCATATTTCAAATCTTGGCACCTGCTCATTTGCATACAACCAATCAGGTCACTCTTATGCAAAATAGCTCCTCTCCTGGTGCTGCTGCTCCCTGAGAACCACAAAATGGCTGCTCACATGCCAGCCCTATAATGTAAGTTAAGTCCCAACATCATAAGTTATTTTAAACTTATTCTTCTGACTACTTCTCTAACCACCTTTCATTAATGTCCTGACTCTTACTAACAAACTATCATGACTCTCCAGCTAACTCCCTCACTTACTAACTGACTTCAACTTCCATAGAATGTTCAGTTGGGTTTTTCTTTTTTTTCTTCAACTGTCATCCTTGACTCATATTTCAAATCTTGGCACCTGCTCGTTTGCATACAACCAATCAGGTTGCTCTTATACAAAATAGCTCCTCTCCTGGTGCTGCTGCTCCCTGAGAATCACAAAATGGCTGCTCACACGCCAGCCCTATAATGTAAGTTAAGTCTCAACATCAACAAACATATTTAAAACTCTACATTATAACTAGACATTTCGTTACACATATCTATGTATTTAGCTGCTTTAGACAGCTGTACAAAGATGCTAAAGCTCCCTTTCTTTCTCTTTGCTCCCTATCCTATATCTGACTCTTCAGTAAAGCAATACTTACAGAAGTGAGCTGCTCAAGACTGTTATCATCAGCCAGTTCAGCCTTCAGATCTTCATAGCTTTTCTTGTCCTGTATGAAGACAACAAAGGAACTACAGCATCACCCAAACTGATAACAAATCAAAGTATTCAAAACATATTGAATACTCGAGAATAAGAAAACATTCCATGAAGCCTTTAGCCAAATTACAAACAGGTTTTCCTGAATGTAATGGCCTTAACTGTGTAGAACAGTTGACTAATATTCTGTTCAGATTGACAATGCATCCTATTTCCAGCAAAATGTGATAGCAAGAAACACGGAAGGACAGGTAGGGAAAGAGTAATATTTCTACTCATTTCTTTCCAAGTGAATGCCTTTGCATCACATGAAAGTAGTTTACACTATGTCTCTTTTGCATGGTGTAATCACAAAGTGCCAGATGTATACAAGAGCTAAAAAAGCTAGACTGCAGAACCTCAGCATATGAAGGCCTTTCTATATAAGAAATATATTTCTAAAACACAATAGACTCATAAATGTATTTGTATAATGCTTTGAGCCTCTAAAATGTGATCCAGCAGGCATGGACGGGATCATATGTCTCGCTTAAATATCGTTGGAGTCTAAACACTGACAAACTACTCTGTCACCAACTACTGTTTGTATTTAGTGTTAGTGTTTATATATTATCGGTGGTTTGCAAGGCAGGTGTCTAGTATGTTTTTGCTTTATTGGATGTGTGTTTTTCTGTAAAATGAAATAAAATTTAAAGAAATTGTTGAACTACAGCCTTCAGCATTACTTACAACCAGTTATGCTGCCTCATGCTGTTGGGACCTACATTCCAACAGTAGGTGATGAGACACCATTGTTTTTGTGTGACTGCAAGACATTTTGGATTTATGACAACCCTATCGCAAGGTTTTCGTGGCAAAATTTGTTTAAAGGCAGCTTGCAGTTGCCTTCCTCTGAGGCTTAGTGAGTGAAGGTCACCCAGTGGCTCTCCATGGCTGATCAGGGATTCAAACCCTGATCCCACAGAATCCTAGTCCAGAGTTCAAACCACTATACCAAACTAGCTCTACAAGGTCTCAGCCTGTCTTAATCTGCCTTTTGCTAGGCTTGACAAGTTGTGTTACTTACTGTCCATTTGAGAGGATCCCAGGCTAGGAACCAACCAGTGAATGTAGGAGGTTCGTAGCCTTGCTTCACGATCACAATGGGAGTATCGAGGTCGCGGCTTACGGGGTGAGTCCGTAGGTACTCTTGGGCAGTGACAGCAGCAGCCTCCTTCTCGGCCTCATTTGCATCTTTGCCAATCCAGAGGAAAACCTACAAGAAAAACAACCCTTACAAATAGAAGCCACATTTGAATCTTCAGAGTAATTCAAGCTTGAAATATCCATACAAATACTTAAAAGTTTTCTGCAGTATGAGCTTAAAATAGACCTTTACCTACACTCTTCAAACATTTATGGGGCTGGGGGAATCTAAGAAGTACTGCTTATTTGGGGAACAAACCCCACCGAACTTGATGGGACTTTTTTTGAGTTGGCATATATAGCATTGTGGTATACAGTAGTTCTTTTCATTTGTTTTTGATGGCAGTGCAGTCCTTCAACAACTTTGCTCCTTTCCCAGATTTCAGTATGTGACGATCCAAAAACTGCTCCTGCAGCAGCCCTTTCGCCGTGCATATCCAGTTTTTCTCTTTTATCAGCAAGAGATCTTCTGAAGGAATAATAAGGCTTGCTAGGACTCTTTTAACAATCCATCGTGTTGAATGGCAACAAATCCATTTATCCGTATTTCTCTTAAACATATGAATACCATTTCCTTCTACACCAATGCAATGAATAGTAAAGGTTAAGGTAAAGGTTTCCCCCTGACATTAAGTCTAGTCGTGTTCAACTCTGAGGATTGGGGCTCATCTCCATTTCTAAGTCGAAGAGTCGGTGTTGTCCGTAGACACTGCCAAGGTCATGTGGCTGGCATGACTGCATGGAGTGCTGTTACCTTCCCACAGAAGTGGTACTCATATTTGTATGTTTTTGAACTGCTGGGTTGCAGAATCTGGGGCTAACAGTGGGAGCTCACCCTGCTCTCTAAATTTGAACTGCCAACCTTTTGGTCAGCTAGTTCAGCAGCTCAGCGGTTTAACTGGCTGTGCCATCGAGGGCTTCCAATGTCCAATGCAATTGATATTTTTTAATCTGCAAGGACAATAGACTACTTAGAAATCTGCAAGGGAAGCTTCTACATCCACATACTAGTTGTCTTAATATTGTGGAGAGAGGGAGGAATCCAATTGATCATTTCAATAGGAAATCTGGACAGAAATCTAGAATGGATACTAGGGGAAGGAAAATCCAGAATGATCAGACAAACAACAAGAGGAGGAGGACAAGTTTTAATCTATGACCAACACAGATAATTTCAGAATTTATATGAAATGGGTGAATGAATCAGAAGTAAACAGTTTTCAAATTACATCATGGCAATAAAAATTATCCCAGTGCAATAAAAATGATCTCAGGGCAATATTCCCAGGGACTGAATAGAAGAAAGGTTATCTTCTTTCTCCCTCCTCTGCCCAAACCCACCTGGTCCCACGCATCCAGTAAGAATACATCATCTTCTTCCAAGTCATCTTGAGTAAAATTTGTTATCTCCGTGGCAAGGAAGGTCCCTGTCTGATTGGAACACTCAAAGAGCCGAGGCATGATGGAGAGTGTCTCTTCTTGTAATCTGAACAGAAAAGAAGAGAGAAAACCAAGTGCTGCATCAGGTTCTTTTGCCCAGTACAAGCAAATAAATATAGAATGAACACATTGCAAATGGGGTTTTTTTTTAGTGCAAAGTTAATAGTTATACCCAAACAAAAAATGTTGTTTTAAATTATGGCCATACAACATGAAATCCATGCAACATGAAATCCAATATAAAAACTCAAACCCTCACCCAAGTAAAAAAAAAAAAGAAGCACAATTAAAGCTCTGGCAGACTGTGTAAAAATAATCTGCGAAGCCCACCTCCTTCAAGGGGAACTGAATCACCTAAATTGGGTCTTACAGGCCAATGGAGACTCCACCACAGACATCTGGAGAGCTGCAAAGCCAAGAACAAGCCATGAGAGCAAAGACAAAGATCCACCCAGAGGAAGAGTGTTCTTACCATACATCAAGGGAATCACTGACTGCATAGGCAAGCTGATAAAGACACAAAATACAAACTATTTACAGACCCACTAAGAAAATCCAACAAATGCTACATTCAGCAAAGGACATGAGGGATCCTCTCACCTCTGCCGGAGTCTACTGTATACCATGCAGCTGTGGGCAAGTCTATGTAGGGACCACCAAATATAGCATTGCCCAAACACAAATCAAGAAACATGAAAGGCACTGCAGACTAACTCAACCAGAGAAGTCAGCCATGGCACAGCACTTGATGAACCAACCTAGGCACAGCATATTATTTGAGAACACAGAAATACTAGACTATTCTACAACCACCATTTCAGATTACACAGAGGAGCCATTGCAATCCACAAGCACATGGACAATTTCAGCAGAAAGGAGGAAACCATGTAAATGAACAAAATCTGGCTATCAGTACTTAAAAAAACCTCTAAAATCAGGATAGTAAATAAAGAACAACACTCAGAAAACAGAGGAATTCCAGATATAAATCAATCAGGGCCAGCTAACACCTCCTAACAAAGGATTCCCCTAGGCAGGAAGCAGCCAGGCTTTGAAGCTGAAAGGCCATTCAATGCTAATCAAGGTGTCCAATTGCAACATTCACACTTGCCTCGAACAGGCAAGAGTTCTTTCTCCCAACCTGGACATTCCACAGATATATAAACCCCACTTGCCTAGTTTCCAACAGACCTCACAACCTCTGAAAATGCCTTACACAGATGTGGGCGAAACGTCAGGAGAGAATGCTTCTGGAACATAGCCAAACAGCCCCGAAAATTCACAGCAACCCAGTGATTCCGGCCATGAATAGCAATCCTACTCTCTCAGGAGGGTTGTGAGCAGGAAAGGGAAAGAGGCCCATGCACACCACCTTTCATCAGAGGAGAGGAAGATTTAAAATGCAACAAATAAGTCATTAGCTGTTGAGGAAATCTTATTTAGATATCTGTCTTAATGAGAGAATGCTTCTGTAACATAGCCACACAGCCCAGAAAACTCACAGCAACCCCGTGATTGTGACCATGAAAGCCTTCACAACACATCCAAGGAGTTTAACGTCTCAGTGCAGTATGGAACCTGGAGATCTCACGTGAACTATCTGGCCACACTGGCCCCATAGGTCTATATGCATTGCTGTGCCATGGCAAAGGAGGCAATGGGAAAGGGAGAAGGAAAAATACCTGGGAAAAAGCACCAGACGTGAGAAAGAAATGTGGTTTTGTTTCTGCCAGAGTGTAAAGGATTGTGATTCAGAGTTTTAAAAAGTGAGTTTCAAGACCACAGCTCCTAGAAGCCTTCAGTTAACAGAGCCAGTGCTTAGGGGAACCTGATAAAGTAACTTTTCCAATCTCTCATAGTGCTATCTGGTGGGGAAGTAGATTAGCATGACTTTTTAAAAATGTTTTATTGGATTTAAAAAATGTGATGGCTAAAGTGGGAGAAAAGAAAACAAGAGAAAAGGAGGCACATAGATATGAACTTGGACTAAGCGTATTTGTTAAGAGTCATCAAGCTGAATGGTGAATGAGAGATCTCCAAGAAACCAGGTCATCAGCTGCCCTGCTAAGCTTTTGCAAACTCAGCACCTTGACTTCCTTGATTGTAATATAGACTTCCTCTCTTCCTACTGCCTATGCTTCATCATATTTGCCAAGAATGTTCATTATTGAGTCACAATGTCTCATACTATATCCAAATCTCAGTTTAGGTGTACAGGTTAATATAAGCTGATCATAATTCCAAACATACATGTTCTTGAAGTTGGCATCCATAAAAAACAGAGTCATGTGTCTTTGATGGACTATATTCTGCATAAACCGCAACAATAACTGTGTGCATGTATGCTTCTTATTTATTTTAAACATATCCTTCCTTTTGCCCAGAGATCTCAGGCCACCAATCTGATAAATGTAACACTGAGTAAATAAAATGATTCTAAAAGACTAAAATATATTGAACAATTTAACAAGCTAAAAAGACAGTTTAGAAGAGATAAAATAGTTCAAAATAAAATCCAGGGCTTGATCCTAGGGTTGATTTCACAAGCTGGTGCTCATCATGGTGAAGTATAAAGAGAGCAAATCTCTGATTTCCCCATGGAGCACACCTGTTCCTATTCCATCCACCTGAAGGTGATGAAAAGTTTCCCTGAGTTCTGCACCAGTGCTACCTTTTGCTGCTGGCATATTGAGACTTCCCGCCCAGTGCCACCCAGAATTCTGCCGGCTCCTGGCCCTCGGCTATCACCACTTTCTCAGTCCTGGAGATTAGATCAGACACACTTTTGGCCATCTCCCGCTCATCTCCACTGCAACCCTGTGGGAAAGAAAGAGAACATAGTGGGTTATTATGGGATAAGACTTCAGAGGATAGTTCTGGACTTCAGTGTAGCAGCTGGAAGTGCATAGCATACCTAACTTGTGGTGAATAGAATATCAGACTCTATTTCCTATTACCAGGAATCAAATCCAGAAAATTGCAGTTCCTAGAAATCTCCTTCCTAGCAACTCACTACTCCTTGCTCTGCATAGATGGTGTTAGGACCAGATACCTGTTGTAACCCTGGTCTAACTCCTTGGTATTTGAGTATGTATATTTTTCAACGTTGTACAAAAATGTACCAATAGCGGCTTGCAAATGGCTCTGAGCCAGCTGCACACAATAGTTGGACAAATGCTAGGCACAACACTACTCCTCTGGTTACTAATGCCCAGGTGCCATTGCACAGCTAGGAAGAAAGGACAGCCTTTGCTCTCTCTTTCTCTCCCTGTTATGCCTTCTTTAGCTGCATAGTAATGGATCAATGGCAGTCAAGCATACCTCCACAACTCACCATGGTTAGGGTGGCAGAATTTGCTTGGTAGAGATGTATGACTGTCATAGTAAGGTAAAGGTAAAGGTTTTCCATTGACATTAAGTCTAGTTGTCCAACTCTGGGGGTTGGTGCTCATCTCCATTTCTAAGCCAAGGAACCGGCATTGTCTGTAGACACTTCCAAAGTCATGTGGCTGGCATGACTGCATGGAGCGCCATTATCTTCCTGCCGGAGCAGTACATATTGATCTACTCACATTTGCATGTTTTCAAAACTGCTAGGTTGTCAGAAGGGCTCACCCCACTCCCTGGATTCGAACCACTGACCTTTTAGTCAGCAAGTTTAGCAGCTCAGCGGTTTAACCCACTATGCCACTGGGGACTCCGACTGTCATAGTACAAACAGAGAATATGAAATAACTTCCATGATTTTGACTGGTGAATTGTGGAAGTTGAAGTTAAAATCTAAAAAGTAACTTCTCCTGGCTGTACTGTACTCACTTTAGCAGAACTGCAATCAAGAACAGGCTAATGCCCTGACTCCGCAAATGTCTAGCTATGCTTGGACACAATAACCTACCTTTCCATACCAGAGGTAGCAGCAACTTGGGGTCTTGAGAATAAAAACATCATTAGAGTTGAGGGAAGAGGCCCGGGGAGGCACCTCAAAAGCCTTAGTAGTATATTCGTTAGTGCCATGGACGTGGAAGAGACGGGTGGAGGGCACTGGATCTGTATTGCCAGCTCGAGAGGTACCACCCTGGAGAAAGAATTTAAGAGGTCTTTCTTGTCTTGAGGCATCAAAAGGAAAGAGATTCTGGAAAGGGATGAGCCAAGTACAACCCTCCTGAAATTAGACTGCATTTCTCAGCATCAATCACCATTGGCTTTGCTGTCTGATGCTGATGGGAGTTGCAATCCAACATCGGAAGGGTTGTACTTTGTCCACCCTTGTTGTGGAACTACTCCACGTGGGTTTTCCTCTACTGTATTTTAAGAGAAGTGCGTGAAATTTAAACCCACCATTCTTCGATCTTTCAATGTGTTTTCATCATTTTCCCATTCTAAAGGTGCCATTCTCCTCCCATCTCCAAACTTGGTACAAGAATTATGAGGAAGGGAAAAGAAGAACTCCCCATATTGCAGAGCTTGGAAATGTTACTTTTCCAGACCTCAACTTATTGTATCCCCAGATAGCAATCCCAATGTCCTGAAAGATTCCCTTTTGGACCACTATTTTTTTAAAGGTAATTTTTTCATATTCTGCTACACTGTGTCTGTTCTTCTTCCTGTTCCCTCTGCAGGACTAAGACTGGCTCACAGGGGTAGTTAGACTAGGAAAATTATTGAAGAAAGAGGGCTAAGCATCCCATCTCCAACCTGATTACTATAAGCAAAATCTGACTAGGTGCTTTCAATCAGTGACACCAGATAGTCCAAAAGTTAGGGACCAATGCAAGGTGCTGAACCTCCTCCTCCAAACTGGTTCAGCACTTTGGATAGCTCCTTTAACCTGAAGCAGATTCTCTACTACACTAAGATTGGAACCACCAGACTCAGCTTTAAAAGAAAACTATAGCAAATCAAAACCTTGTGAGTCACACATTTTGCTCTTCCTTAAGGGATGAGAGAGAAAGCAAGCTTTTCCTACTTACTGTATAGACCACCATGCGGCCCTTGAAAATGGCCATAAGATGAGAAGGTTCTTTGCCCATGGTCACCCGCACCTGCACAGGTTCATCATTATATTGTTGATCCAAAATGACTGCCTGGTAAGCAGAAGCAGTGATCTCATCCTTGCTAGCATGGCGACCCTAGGAAGCAGCAACAGAGTAGGCAGATTTAGTTATTTTGCACTGCAATTCACTGGAAAAAGAAGTTTCTGTATAGAGTGCTAAAAAACTTCCTGTTTCTTGGCTGTGCTGTGAATAAAAGAATGCACATCACAGTTATGCAGTCTATAATTCACAGTACAGTCTTCCTCACGATCCCCTTCTTTTTGAAAATATAAATGGCAAAGAACAGAGTTAAGGATTGTTTCATGAACCGGTGCTAACATTTTAGAAGTTTTCCCTGACACAGACCTTTTAAAAAACCAAGCTGCATAGTTCCATTGATAGTTTTGTCTCATTTGTGCTGAATATGGCCTTTGTAAAATGTACTTGGTCCTGATTTATTTTTCAAGTGGTTTTTATTAAGTTTCATAAATTCATTTAAATGTCTTGTTTTGATACATACACCAGTTAACATGACCTTTTCTGACAATGCATTCAAGGATTTTGGTGGTAATATTTTTGCACTGCTGTAATAAGATTGGCCCTATCCAATCTTGTTTATTCAATGCTTTTATCTTGATTGTTAGTCATGTTCACTATTTCTCTTGAGAACTATTTCTTTATTTATTATATTTATATTCCGCTCTCTCTTATCCCAAGGGAAACTCAGAGCGGCTTACAACATGGTAATATTCAATGCCACATATATTATTTTTACAATGGGAGAATAAGAAAGGAGATCTCTAGTCCTCAGTTTGTTTAGAATATCCCTACAGTTCATTCACATCTGCAGTGACATGTAGACAAAATCATGTTTCTCTCACCTCTCTGTTTCCTCTACCAATGATTTATTTACTTTTGCCTATTCCTAACCCTCCCATGCACCCTTGGTTTGCTCACCTGCCAAATGTAGAGGATGTAGTGCATCTTATTATAGACTTGGTACTTGTAGAGGATGAGATAGCAGTCACCACTATAGAAATGCCCTAGCCAGCGGCTCTCTACTGGCACCAGTTCCAAGTTCTCAATTCGCCAGACCTTTCAAGGCAAACAGAACATGAACAGTAGACATATAGTTACAAAAATATCAGATAGATAAGAGGTAGAGTTTGTCCAGTCAGCAATATTCTATTGGACAAAGTCAAATGAATTAGCACTTGGGATAACAACCAGCTCCTGGTAAGGATGTGAAAAAACTATCTTAGCATTATTGTGTTTCTCTGATACTTGTTGATATTCTTCATCTCAATTTGCATTACTGCGTTATAACTGCTTTTTTGGCACAACCTCCTCAAATAAAATTATATGTGCTTTTGTTCACCTTTTTCTTTGCAACTAAAGGAAATTTACATGGAATTTTAAACTGTACACAATCAAACGGTTTTTAAAACATATAATTTGATGTGTTATATCTTCAACATGCACACCAAGTCTCACTGATGTGTGCATAATGGAGATATGGGATACCTTGTTTTGCAATGCACCTTGCAAGCTGTGAAATATAATTTTCCAAAGAATTTTGAATCTAATCAATTTTCTCCATCCCTGCATACAGTAGAGTCCCTATTCCCAGCTGAGAGAGAAGCTGCATCCCAAGGAATGCAATAAAGGGAACCACAGCATGTATCGAGAAGCAATGAATACAAAGTAGCAATATATACATTTTTCTATTCTGTAAAAGTGCAAGAAAAGAAAAAGTGCATGGTGTCACAATGACTGAAGCATTTAGCTCATTTAGCTTTCATCTTTCATCTAAAATAAAGACAAAACTCACTTCACTAAATCTCACAATCACAGTGAGAAGCTTCAATCTATGCAGGTAAAGTTAAAACATCAAAATAGAAATGCTGTGGTGGGGCATAGGAGGTGATTTTAAAGTTTTGGGATTCCCACTCTTGTATGCTGACAAAGCCAGAAGCATTTTCCCACACCTTGGTATCTCTGTGTTAATATTATTGGGAGACTAGAAGCAAACACAAGTGAAATGCTAATGCTCACAACTGTGCTTCCTGGTACAGTTCTGTTAACAAAACTGTCACAACAGAAGAAGCATTCCTTTAAACCAATGGTTCTCAACCTGTGGGTCCCCAGGTGTTTTGGCCTAAAACTCCCAGAAATTCCAGCCAGTTTACTAGCTGTTAGGATTTCTGGGAATTAAAGGCCAAAACATCTGGGGACCCACAAGTTGAGAACCACTGCTTTAAACAGAGACCTTATAGGATTTGCATCCTAATTTGTTTCTTAATTTAGGGTCAGTTTCACATCACACCATTAAAGCTTCAGTAAGTCAGTAGTTTTCCTAATGCTGGAGTTTTTTAGTAAGGCTCCTCCTGGTAACTGCTATGAAGACACTGGAAATATCAAATTTGGCCCTCTCAGAAGTCTCTATAGTTACTTACTTAGGTGATTCCTCTTGATGGCCTTCCAAGTGTATTGTCTTGGAGGTGGATATATAGGTGACTGTAGAGTCCTATTCTTGATCCACATGTTCATGTCACAGTTGACCTCCAGTTAGAGTGCTCAAGGGCCAGGGCTTCCCAGTTCTCGGTGTCTATGTCACAGTTTTTAAGGTTAGCTTTAAGCCAATCTTCAAATCTCTTTTCCTGTCCACCCACGTTACATTTTCCATTCTTGAGTTGGGAGTATAGCAACTGCTTTGGAAGACAGTGATTAGGCATTCAGTCAACATGGCCAGTCCAGCAGAGTTGATGGCGTATGAGCATCACTTCAGTGCTGGTGGTCTTTGCTTCTTCCAGCATGCTGACATTTGTCTGCTTGTCTTCCAAAGAGATTTGCAGGATTTTTTGGAGGCAATGCTGGTGGAATCATTCCAGGAGTTGAGTGTGATGTCTATAGACAGTCCATGTTTCGCAGGCGTATAGCAGGGTTGGGAGGACAATGGCTTTATAAACAAGCACCTTGGTATCCTTATGGATGTCCTGATCCCCAAACACTCTCTGCTTAATTCGGAAAAATGCTGCACTCACAAAACTCAGGCAGTGTTGTATTTCTGTGTCAATGTTGGCTTTTGTGAAGGGGCAGCTGCCAAGGTAGCGGAAATTGTCAACATTTCCGCTACCTTCTATAGTTATATAGCATTAATATTAGTTCTTCTCCATAGCTATGTACTGTAACTCACTTTATAGTTTTTTTTATTTTATAATGGCAGATTGATTCATTTCAAGGCTTTGGATTCCATCCCAACTCCACCTCTGGAGTACAAAGCTTGTTTACATGAAACCAGTCTTGCTAGCCATGAACCTATGTGTTCAAGCTACTTTTATAAAACTACAATCACAGTTCATTTTGCTATTGGAGGAAAAATCTAAGCTTGATGTTTCCTCCAAAGCAGCTGAAGAAAGAATTGTCAGGTCCAGTTCTTACCTCTACCTCTCCAGAGCCATCATCCACCATTTTGTGCTGGGCAGCCATCTCTGGCTTGGCATGCATAGTGGTAGCATCAAACTTCACCTGCTCTACTTTGGCTGTTGAGAAAATGATGGAAAGGCACATCAGTGGGTAAATTTGGAGATCATGTTGTAGCACCTATACTGTGCTGGAACAAACTATGAATGGGTGCTGTCAGACTGGTGGAATGTATTTCTCTAGAAAAGAAACCCAGTAAAGTATGGTTACCACAGCTAAAAATAGAATGTTGCTACGCATTGGCTAATAACACCAAATACTGCTCTAAGGTTTTCGTGGATTCATCTGTAACACAAATCCTTTGCAACTGAAAAATAGGGGAAAGGGCTTTTGCCTTGCTGAAGATACCTCTAATAGTCATGTGACAAAATATGCTGTATTAAAAAAACCAAACAGCATTCAAGGCATGTGCATATGCAAACCAAAGTTATTCTGGAAAGACTAGAACATCCTGGGATTGTGCCATTTTTGAGAAAGAGATTGGCTACAAAGGATCCCCAAAGAGATATATAATGAAAGTCCTGCTCCCAAACATGAGAGAAGCCAGCTCATAACAAAGCTATAGCACTTACCTACTTTTCCAACTGTGTTGGTCTTGCCAAAGCCAACACTTTGATTGGGGACAGTCCATTTTTGAAAGAGTTGCCTAAAGACAGCTGATTCAGAGCCATCATTTTCAGTCTCTACGCTGGTGCTGGGTGGGTAGTTCTTTGCCTTGATGAAACCCTGAAGTGGAAAAGAGAATGAGCGCCATAGGAGAACCATCATAAAAAGAGGTCTGAAAATATATAACAACCTTATTGCAGGTTTATCTTTGCAAACAACAGATTCAGATCTCAATTTTGCAAGTAGTAAAATATCTAACTCAAGTGATTCCTTGAGTTAAGAGTTGAAGTCGTTCTGTGACCAAGCTCTTAACTGAAATCGTTCTTATCTCAAAGTGAATTTTCCCATTGAAATGCATTAAAATGCTATTAATCCGTTTCAGCTTCCCGAAACCCCCCAATTTTTTGTTACATGTTTTAAAATAAGAAAATGTACTTTATATATAACAAATAATGTATAAATGCACATTTGCACATAACAATAAAAATGAAAGATCAACTTTAAAATAGTAGACACACAAAGTTGTGGCACAAAGGTAGAAGCACAAAGTTGTGGTAAGGAAGTACAAAGCATCCCTCTCTTGCTCTCTCTCCCTCTCTCTCTTCATGAAGTCAAACATACCAGTAATAAAAACCACACAAAATCAACTAACCCAAAGTTCCTTAAAATGGAGAAGAGCAAAGCGGACAGCAATCTCCCAAAGTGGACAAGGGCACAAGGCACGGAGGCACAAGACACAGAGGCTGCTCCCTTGAAGCTGTAAAGGCCTGTACTCTCATGTTAAAGCTCCCTTTGGCACTAGCTTGTAACTCAAAATGCTGCTTGTATGTCAAAGCAAAACCCAGGCTGAGTGACAGCCCTTAACTCAAAATGCTCTTAGGTTGGGATAGTTTTAAGTCAAGGTTGCATTGTACTGTAATATGTCTTTACTAATACTAAAATCCAGGCTGACTAGAGACTTACCAAAGTTCAGAATGCTCTTTGATTGCAGGTGAACTATAAATCACAGCAACTACAAGTTCCAAATGACAAAATCATTTTCCCCCAACCCCACCAGTATTCAAATTTGAACATACCAGGTATTTGTGCCAAATTAGAAAATACATCCTACATATTAATTATTTACATTACGATTCATAACAGTAGCAAAATTGCAGTTATGAAGTAGCAGTGAAAATAATGTTATGGTTGGGAGTCAGCACAACACGAGGAACTGTATTAAGGGGTTGCGGCATCAGGAAGGTTGAGAATTTATTTATTTATTTTATTTACAGTATTTATATTCCGCCCTTCTCACCCCGAAGGGGACTCAAGGCAGATCACATTACACATATAAGGCAAACATTCAATGCCATAACATAGAACAGAGACAGAGATAGACGCAGGCACCAGGCTGGCCTTGAACTCATAACCTCTTGGTCAGAGTGATTTGTTGCAGCTGGCTGCTAACCAGCCTGCACCACAGCCCGGCCCACTGCTCTAGCCAGTCAAAATGTGAAATATTTGAAACATAAGAATTACAGTCCTTTAAAAAGATAGGATATGATTTTTAAAAGTGGAGATTCTCTTCCATTATCTCAAAGATAATCAGACACCATGCTTCTCTCCCAAGGACGGTATGTTCACCTCTGTCTTCACTCACCAAAGCCCGTGTCATGGCTTGCTGTCTCTCCTCTTTGCTGGACAGCTTTCCCTTCCAGACAAAGATCTTCATGCCACCCTGGTCCAAGATGTAGCAGTCCTGACAGAAGGCAAAACAGGATCTGGATAAGGCAATCTCTCCCTCTCTCAGTCTCTTTCTCTCACACACAAGTGCACGTTTTTGAGGGAAAGCCCCGTCCTCCCACAGATGTAATTGCTAAGGTTTCTCATAGGTAAAGGTAAAGGTTTTCCCCTGACATTAAGTCCTTTTGTGTCAGGCTCTGGGGGTTGGTGCTCATCTCCATTTCTAAGCTGAAGAGCTGGCGTTGTCCATAGACACCTCCAAGGTCATGTGGCTGGCATGACTGCATGGAGCGCCATTACCTTCCCGCCAGAGCGGTACCTATTGATCTACTCACACTTGCATGTTTTCGAACTGCTGGGTTGGCAGAAGCTGGAGGTAACAGCGGGTGCTCACTCTACTCCCCAGATTCGAACCTGAGACCTTTCAGTCCACAAGTTCAGCAGCTCAGCACTTTAACATGCTGTGCCACCGAGGGCTCTAAGCTTTCTTATATGAGACTACTATTATGGCAAGTAAAGCAACTGCCTTGGGTAATAGGTTTTAAGTGTCACAAAAGAGAAGTAAATTGATAGGTATTCACTTTTTCCTTGCTAGATATGAGAAGAGGTGCTGGGTGGTAGTGGTCTCCTTGCTACAAAATAACGATTTCATAGGATGCTATGTACTTTGGGGACGGCGGTGTGATGGATGCCTTTTGTTCTCCCTTAGTTAGCCAAATGTGCCTTCCACACACCCCGCAGTACATGTGTGCATGGGTCACTCCTCTGGATTATGCCAGTGCAACTAGTTCTCCAAAGAAGCCACTTGCCTCATGCTTCAGGAGGTCCTGGGTGAGAGGCTGGATGGCAACTTCCTGGATTAGTAGATTCCCTTCTGCATCACAGACACTTGGATGGAAATACAAAACAAGATGTTATTCTAGGACCAGTCAACCAATGTGCAGAGCTTGTAGAGTGACTTTTGAGATTTCAGTCCTTTCCTAGAGGTTGTCCATCATTGATGTCCAGAAATATTTGAAAATGCTACTTGCCAAATCACCAGATACCTAAGGAGCCACTTTCTTTGCAATATTGCTCTGGTTAAATTTCACACCCTGTTTTCTCACAGTCATCACAGACTTACTAAATTATTCTGAATTATGTCTAAATAGAATCCACCCACAGGATAGAATGATGTCCATGAAGGTAACATTTGGCCAAATGTTCACAACAGCAGCATTTATTAGAACAATACATATACAGTAGAGTCTCGCTTATCCAACCTTCGCTCATCCAATGTTTTGTATTATCCAATGCCGTCTGCCTCCCATTTGGATCCACAGCTGCTTCTCTAGGCAGGCAAGGATTACAGATTTTTAAAAAACTTCACAGGAATTAATTTTTTTATGGATTTAGCTTCTGACAGTGTTGTTACTGTAAGTTCATTTCATGCAATTCTATCTTTATTTATAGTATTTTTTTTAGTAGTCAATGTTTTGGTAGTCAATATTTTCAATACATTGCAATGTTTTGATGCTAAATTCGTAAATACAGTAGAGTCCCACTTATCCAACACTCACTTATCCAACATTCTGGATTATCCAACGCATTTTTGTAGTCAATGTTTTCAATATATCATGATATTTTGGTGCTAAATTTGTAAATACAGTAATTACTACATAGCATTAATGTGTAATGAACTAATTTTTCTGTCAAATTTGTTGTATAACATGATGTTTTGGTGCTTAATTTGTAAAATCATAACCTATTTTGATGTTTAATAGGCTTTTTCTTAATCTCTCCTTATTATCCAACATATTCACTTATCCAACATTCTGCTGGCCCGTTTATGTTGGATAAGTGAGACTCTACTGTATAGCAATTACTACATAACATTACCATGTATTGAACTACTTTTTCTGTCGATTTGTTATAAAACATGATGTTTTGGTGCTTAATTTGTGAAATCATAATGTAATTTGATGTTTAATAGGCTTTTCTTTAAACCCTCCTTATTATCCAACATTTTCACTTATCCAATGTTCTGATGGCCCATTTATGTTGGATAAGCGAGACTCTACTGTATTTTAAAATACTTGTACACTGAACTTTTGTTTCTTTAACCAACATCCAGGATGGTTATGTCATTAGTATCTCATAGTACCATTACTGCTTGTATGAAAGATTTGCTTTTCACTCTGCTACAGAGCTTAGGAATGTTAATTATTTGGACCACAACTCCCAGAATGATTTAAGTAGCACAGAGCAATGTTGATAATTTTGGGGGCTACAATCTGAAAAAGTAACTTTTCCAAGCTCTGCTCCTCCAGGTGTACTTTCCACTTGACCACTTCAACATTTTATGTTGGTCTCTTGCACTGCATGCCGGAAGTCACTCACTGGTAGAGTTTAAGAGCTGATTTCAGCTTCTGGTCAACCACAGCATCTGGGATGGCTGGCTGTATATCCCTCTTCTCTCCCAGCACATAGGTGAGGACTTTCATGAGTCCAGGAGAAGCAGCTTCATTCTCACCATCCACCACACCTACATGTGCTCGGCCACCACGTTCCCGGTCCCGAATATCCTTGGCCAGAGTCATCCCCTGTGAGAAACAGGTTACAGCACACCCATATCAGAAGGTTGCACGAGGCATAGCCTTGGACTAATGCAGTGGTTCCCAACCTGTGGGTCCCCAGGTGCTTTGGCCTACAACTCTCAGAAATCCCAGTCAGTTTGCCAGCTGTTAGGATTTCTGGGAATCGAAGGCCAAAAACATCTGGGGACCCCCAGGTTGAGAACCACTGCTATAGAGCCTATGGATCCAATTCCTCCTCTCTTGCCCATCTGAGGTCTCTACTCAGCTTCTCCATTTCTACCCTCATTCCATCCACTCCCTGCCCTTTGCAGCACCTTCAGTCGCTCCATCCGGTTGCTATCAGGACCATTCCACTGGACGATGAGCTTGCCCAGATCTAGCAGGAACACATCTCCCAAATTGAAACTGCTCCAGCTCAACTCCACCTGTGCAAAAGAAGAAGTACATCATCTAGTTGTGGTTCTGGTAGAAGTTGAGTTTATTTAAATGTAGTAGACCAGGACTCTTTCAACATGGGGGAACTTTAACCGGGGGGTGGGGGGAGCAAAACACACATACATGCACAAAAAGATATGACACTTCATTGTAACAAAAGGGCAAATGTCCTATCACCTTCAAAAATTGGTAATTTGCACCAGAGATTGGGAAGGTTTTTCTGAATGACTCTTTCCAGAATGCCTAGCTAGTATTTCAGTGCAAAAACGAACTTATCCAAACTTTAAGTCATACAAGATCTAAGTGCACCTTCATCCATTTCAATTTGGCCACTACATCAAGATTTTTTTAAATGGTGTCAGAAGCAACTTGAGAAAATACTGCACACTTCTGATGTGAGAGAATTGGCCGTCTACAGAGACGTTGCTCAGGGGATGCCTGGATGTGTTAACTGAGAGGCTTCTCTCATTGTCCCCACAAGCTAGAGTTGACAGACAGGAGCTCACCCTGTCTCGTGGATCTGAATCAGCAACCTTCAGGTCAGCAACCCAATCTTCAGGTCAGCAGTTTAGCCAGCACAAAGGTTCAACCCATTGTGCCACTGCGGCTCCTCATCAGGATTAATCTTCAGCTTTATGGATCACCCAGAAGCAAATACATCTTCAAGAGCCTGGATTCCCATAACCCAACCATTTTGACTAGGAGCTAAGTGATCAGCCACTATCATTCCTCTTCTCCTTGCTGCCTGCCTCCTGTGGTTGACCTACCTCTCCAGCCACGACATTCTTCTTGCCCTTGACATGCAGGAGGCGTTGCACATTGTATGTGTTGGTCTCCACATGCTTCATGCCTGAAGCCACTCCTCCCTTCTTGTAGCTGTGGAGAAAATGCAGGGTCAGGATTTGGACTGTAGTGGAGCGTGGAGTGCAGTTCCACATTCCCATTCATGAAATCCGTATGGCGGGATGAATGTATTTATTTTATTTACTTTGTTTTATACCCTGCTCTCTCTCCCTCATTGAGGGGCCTGGAGTGGCTAAGACTTGGCAGCAATTTGATGCCGTATGAATCTAAGACTATACAAAAACTCAAAACAAATATAAATCACAGATACAAATATTTTAACACATCATATAAAACTACAGTACATAATAAAATAATAATTAAAACCATCTATAATGGTTCCAACTCGTTGCCATAATGTCAAAATCCAATGTCAGTTAACGTCAATGGACAGGCATTGTCTGTTTTATTCAACATCCTTTCCAAATGTGAAGATCTCAATTTGTGTTAGACCACAATTGTCATCATCTGCAGCCAGCAGAGCCATAGAAAATGGCCATGGAAGTTGTAATGCAACCCATATGAGAAGTTCTGGGTTGGAGAAGATTGCTATACAGTTGCAACATCAAACACTTACGCCAACAAAAGTAAACAGTAAAAAGAATAATTTTGGGGGGAGATAATTTTGCCTCAGAAAGTAGAAGTAAGGACAACAATGGTCACACACATGACTATCCTTATCCTTCACAGGAAAAAAGGAGACCAAAAGCATCATTTTAAAAAAAAACTACAGTTTCCTTCTGGCAAGTATCTTTTATCATAGTGTACGTTATGAAACTTTACATGCATTTATCTATGTAGCAGAGCTTACTAAGAAACCTTGTTAGTGAATTGTAAAAATGCATAAAGGAACAGTTGCAAAAGTGTCCTGATGCATAACAGACTCTACTAATACACAACTGACACTCTTTGGTTAGTGTCCTGATGCAGCTACTGTATATGTGTGTGTCTTCCTTTCAGATAATTAATATCTTTTCATATCTCATGGGAACAATCTACTCTTGTTTTATCTGGAACATGTCCAGAAGAGAATCACCAAATAGTAAAAGATTTGGGTTGTTGTGAGTTTTCCAAGCTTTATGACCATGTTCTAGAAGCATTATCTCCTGGCGTTTCACCCACATCTACAGCAGGCAATTGGAAGCCGTGTCCTATGAGAAGTGGCTTAATGAGCTGGGCAAGTGAAGGTTAAGAAGTGGCATGATAGCCAGGTTTAAATATTTGAAAGGATGCTGTATTGAAGATGGAGGAAACTTGTTTTCTATTTTCTGAGCAGAACATATAGCAATGGATTCAAACTACAGGAAAAGAGATTCCACCTAACCATTAGGAAGAACTTCCTGATGGTAAGAGCTTTTTAACAGTGGAGTACACTCCTTTCCTGGGGTTTTTTAAACAGGAGTGCTTTAATTCCTGCCCGGCAGGAATTTGAACTACGTGGCCCTTATGGTCTCTTCCTACTTTATACTTCTATTATTTCATAACTCTAATCTGCCTCTTTTTCAATGTCATTGCAGTTGCACTACAGAAGAACAGGCTGCTATATGGCTTCTAGCTATTTATTACTTTGTAGGACTGAAAATTGATCTCAAAAAGACCAGCCTAATCAGAATTCTCTGGAAACAATGTTCCAGTGATGGATGAAACCAAAAGCAATAGGGTGAGACCAAAAATGCCAGGATATTTAACCTTAAAGTCTTATTGAGTTGGGAGAGAAATTTCAACCTAATAAAATGGGAGAACCTTGTAGAAAGGTAGGAAACCACCAAACAACACTGTCATAGGAAAGTGAAAGTATCATCAGTGGAAACTCCTGGAGAGTCAGCTTAGGACCTCAGGTGGCTTGGTCTTGGCCACAGGTTTTGGTTTTGGCCTAATGTTACCCACTGTTGGTTTAGGTAGGACAATGTTTTGTTACATAAAAATACAAAGCTGAACCAAGAAGCTATAATTACCCTGTTTAGCCACAAAAGACAGGCTTACGTACATTATACCCTGTTTGAAGTAACTCCGGAAGGCCTCACTCTCATAGTTTTGGACCTCACGGTGCTGTACGGCCACTCCACCAAGGTGCTCATCCATCTGGGTAGTGTAGATGGCAGCTGCACCCTGTTCATCCTGAGATGATGAGTTTCCCAGCCAGTAGTGGATATCATAAGTGAAGGTGCTCCCTGATTTATGGGTCTGAGTTGAAGTGACAAAAAGAAAAAAAAAACTAGGTGTCTCTATGTATCACTCACCCAAACCTCAATGATATATTTCCTCTACTGTGCTCAGTAGGGAATCTGATTCCCATATTGAACTAGATTTGTTCATAACCATCCATAAGAGCCTACTAAGAAAGAACATTTACACCAATTCTGTATTTATATCTCTAGATGTCCCTATTAAAAGGGAATTAATAACAATAATAATAATAATAATAATAATAATCATCATCATCATCATCATCATCATCATCATCATCATCTTATTTATATCCAGCCCCCTTTTCCCGAAGGGACTCGGGGTGGCTTACAACAAAACAAATGAATACAGTAAATGATATAACACAGACAATTATCATATATCAGTTAATAAAAACAAAACAGCGCAGTAGTGTAAACATAAATAAATAAACAGTTTAAAAGACTATTAAGCCCCCTAAAAATAGTATATATATAAAGTAGCTCATTGGTACCATATTCCAAAAAAGAAAATAAGAACTTTAGATAAACATATGTTGCCACATTATAAAGAGAGAAAATGAATGAAATATGAAGAACAAGCATGCTCGATCACACTAGAGTCCCCTCTAGTCCAATTTCCTGTTTATATGGCAGCCCCGCAAGCAACAAAACCATGAATATAGTTAGTTACTGCGGGGGGGGGGGGGGTAAGGCCATTGCAAATGTTAATTAAAATCCTATCCCTCCCCATAAAATGTTCCTTTAGCCTCCTCATTTCTAGTATTGCAGTAAATCAAAACTTCAACTGAACATTCAGAAATACTGTTTGAGCATCCAAAGAAAAAGAGCAAGCAAAGTTATCAAGGGATTGTAAACATAACGTGTGAATAGTTCTCCTGTCACACTCTCTAAAGTGCTATAAATCTGGAGATTGAAGGAAGGACATTATATTCAGGAGCAACATCCTCATTCTCTGTGTCCTTGGTGGCGCAATGGGTTAAACCCTAATGCCGGCAGGACTGCTGATCGACAGGTCAGCGGTTAGAATCTGGGGAGAGCAGGTGAGCTCCCTCTGTCAGCTCCAGGTCCCCATGAAGGGACATGAGAGAAGCCTCCCTCAAGGATGATAAAAACATCAAACATTGGTCCATCCGCTGGGCAACATCCTTGCAGACGGCCAATTCTCTCACACCAGAAGCGACTTGCAGTTCCTCAAGTCGTTCCTGACAAGAAAAAAAACCTCATTCCCCTCTCTCTGCCATACCCTTAAACAGCAATTATGTTCCTTATGTTTCTAAGAAATTGGTATGTTTCCTTTGATACTTGAACTCACCTACAGAACCCACGGACAGTAATATGGTCAGTCTCCTCTTATCAACATCTGGTCAGTGGCCATCAGAACATTGTGCTGAAAATTCCAGTTTGACTATTTTGCCCCATATCAAAATTTACTACTTTTTAAAAAATATCTCCTAAATCTCTGATGATGCAGCTTCTGTGGATGAACCCCGGTATTATGAAGAGAGAAAAACTCTCTATTCACTGTACCTATATAATTTTACACATTATTTTTTGTTTGCTTGCTCCTTTTTTCTAAGCAAAACAGTGTCAAATATTATCATGGGAATTACTTTGGTTGCCTGGCCATTTTAGTTAACCTACAATATTCTTTCTGAAGGTTATATGTTCACTGCCATGCTTGCTTGCAACTTAGGTTGGCCACAGACCTGAATCCATAATGAGTTTTAATTTGAATTATAAAGAATCTATTGAAGGTGTTAAACCCTATATTCAGCTCTTGGATATCTCCTAAAAATTCAGACTAAAACATGAAATGGATTCACAATCCCACCGACAGGGAAGCTATCCACTACAGCACATAAGCTTGCAACGCTTAAGCTTGTTCATATTGCTTAGGCCAAGAGATAAAGTTCTATCAGTAGAATTTGCTTTGACCTGACAACTAATTTTCTTCATCTGCTCGTTTACCCATTCTTTAATTTCTTGACCTTGTATCCAAAATGCCAATATGCAGGTATCCGGAATGTGTTTAATGCAAAGAGAAACTGGCTCACAGTGCAACCAGGAAATGATTTTAGAGAATGTCTGGGAATGAGATATCATTTATTGTTAACTTCCCTACCTTTTGGGCAACTTTGGCCTTCAAGGCAGCTTTCAAGAAGCAGAAATGCAAAAAATGATTAAACATCATGAAAAGAACCAGGATGGGGTTAAAGGAAGTAATACTAAAACACATTTAAAGCATAACAACATGTTTAAAGACACAACAAAGGAGGTTTGTTTCATTCAAGAACACTCAAATTGCTTCTAAGAACTCTAGATCTGGTACTCTGACCATGCTTAGTTGCGTTGAGAGCAGACTCACAAGAATCAATGGGACTTAATTTAGTAAATCCAGACTTAGACAGAGTAGACCCATTGAAATCCTACTGATTTTAGTAAGTATACTCTGTCTAAGTCTGGATCTAACTTATTTACTTCTTATTATCCCTAGAATAACTTTCTAAGCTATATTAGTACAATAAGATAAGTCATTGTCTCTACATTAGAGATGGGGAACTGAACCTAAAAAGCGAGTGATAATCACAGCTACTTGATGAGTTCAAGGCTGAGGCAAACTTTTTGTACTATCCAACAACAAATATTAACTTACATACCAATGAACATTTGGTCATCTTTGTTTAAATCCAATTGTTACTCACAATTAGAGTAAACCTATTAATGGAATTTTGGTAAGTGTTGACATAATTCAATAAGTCATTCCTAATATAGTTAGGATTTCTGGGAGTTGCACTTCAATAGCATTTGAAAAGACATACAATTTCTAGCCTGGAGAATGATCCATTGTACCATTAACATGGTACAAAGGCTGAGCCTAAGCAGGTCTGCCTCTGTAAACTATATGTAAGCAGCTCTAATTCCCTGGTATGAGATATTAATGTAACAATAGCAATAACTAGAGTTATTGCTAGAGTTATAATCAGAGTTCTTGAAAGGTTATTTTTTGGATACAACTTCCAAAATCTGCCAGCCAACATTGCCACTGGCCATATTAGATAGGGGGTTCTGGAAGAGGTAGAGGCTATCATACTTTGGACACAATATGAGAGACATGACTCACTGGAAACCATAGTGATACTTGATAAAATGGAAAGCGGTAGGAAAAAGGGGAGACTGAAATGCAAACAGATTGATGCAATAAAGCAGGCATGGGCAAACTTGGGCTGCCTAGGTGTTTTGGACTTGAACAGCCTCACACCCCCGTGTGGCTGAGAAGCAGGGCCGGCTGGAGATAATTTTAAATATTAAGCGGGGGTGGGGAAAAGCGCCCCCCCCACCGGCGCCGTGGGAGGCGTGGCCATGTGCCGCGGGAGGCACATGGCCACGCCTCCTGCGGCACCGGCGGGCCCCGCCTCCCGCGCCCTGGCCCTGCCTCCCACGCTGCTCGCCCTGACCCCGCTTTTCACACAGCGTGAGAGGCGGGGCCATAGTACGCTGGGCAGGAGGCGGGGCACCACCATGACGGTGCCCCGCCTCCCGCCCAGTGTGCCTGGGCCTGGCTGGCCTTGCTCGGCCGGCTGCCGGCCGGGCAAGGCCAGCCAGGCCACAAGGCCAGCCAGGCCAGGGCGCACTGGGCGGGAGGCGGGGCACCGTCAGGGCGGTGCCCCGCCTCCCGCCCAGCATGCCCTGGCCCTGCCTGCCACGCAGCGTGGGAGGCGGGGCCAGGGCACGCTGGGCGGGAGGCGGGGCACCGCCCTGACGGTGCCCCGCCTCCTGACCAGTGCACCCTGGCCTGGCTGGCCTTGCCCAGCCGGCAGCGGCCATGTGGAGCTCGCTCGTCGCCGAACAGGCCTTCCTGTTCCTGTTCACCGGCGAGCGAGCCCATGGTCCCCGCTGGGGTGGGGGAAGCTTGACGGCGCCCCCCGAGGACCTGCGCCCGAGGCGGCTGCCTCACGTGGCCTCCATGGTGGGGCCAGCCCTGCTGAGAAGGAAAAGGAAGCGGCATGAGGCTGTTAGGAATCGTGTGAGTTGAAGCCCAAAACACCTGGATGGCCCAAATTTGCCCATGCCTACAATAAAGAAAGGCATGGCCCCAAGTTTGCAAGGGCTGTGTATGAGTGGTGCCCATGAAGGTTTCTCATTAATTAAATTCCACAATGAAAGTCATATTAACAGCAAATAATGACATTAAAGTTTTAAAAAGGAACCTTTTCAGAAGTCTATTAATAATACAAGGTGTAATCTGAATAACTTTGTACCCACTATATTGATGTTACATAATTGCAATCATGCATCATCCACTAGAGAAATGTAAATGTCCATGTAATCTTCAACAATGATGCAAAGCATAACTCGCTTCCCATAAATTAAATTGGACAAGACGACATGCCTATCCTGCTTCTTTCTTTAGTTTCTGGCTGTCCTGCCCAAGTATGCTTAACAAAAGAAGGCCTGCATTAGTGATAATTAGTTTTACCGAGAGAATGACGTAGGCATCCCCTTCATAGAAGTTTCCATATGTTTTGGGTGGCACAGGGACCATCTCCATGCTCTGGAAAGAAAAAGAAAGAAAAATTATTTGGCTTCGGGCAAATGATGCCTCACTCAGAAGAACTTGCATTGCAGGGCATGTTCTTCCTGTGTTTCTCTTGAAGACCAAGGCAAATGACTTCAATGTGCCTTTGCTATGGATGTGAATATCTTGTCAGTTTTGCTTCTGTTGTGTCTCCTAGAATCTCACTAGTGATTAATGGCTTACATGTTAGAGGGATAGTGATTTTCTCTTGGGTTTAGTTGAGGCTTTAAAATAACTATGTCAGTGTTGTAACTACAGATGATGATGATGATGATGATGATGATGATGATGATGATGATGATGATGTTATTTAATTACACTCTGCTTTCCTCCCCTCCCATACAAAAAGAATTGGGAACCAAAGTGATCAAAATCAGAGCATTGCTCCATCCAATAATAATTCTGCTCCCCCCAAACAAAATTTGTTTCTGTGGATGCAGAATCCATGGATATGGAGGACTGCATTTATTGTAATCTCTGATTAGGCAAGCCTCTTTAAGGTTTCAGTAAAGAAGTACTAGGGAAAGCAATAAAATGTGAGCATCCCTTCTCAAATGTCCCTTTAGCCCCCAAATTCCTAGTAACTGCAGTAACTGAAATTTAATTTAGTTGAGCACTTACAAATATTGGTTAGGCACGTGAAGAAAAAGAGCAGGCAAAGGTACAAAAGGGATGTGAACAATAAACACCCTGGGGATGTGTGAGGAATTTGGGATTTGAAGGAAAATTAATTTCAGGACAGAATTGTTATGGGAGGCAGTAGCCTCATTTATATTAAAGCTGTTGAAGCTATTGGGGAAAACAGGGTTCAGCACCTTGGATAGCCCTCCAGAGGCCAGAGCAGATACCCTGCCTCATTGGCATGAGAGCCACCAGCAATTTGCCCAATGTATGCTGCTTGTTCTCCCCTATCGTCATGGAGCCCATGGCGAAAAACATCTACTTCTGGCCTGACTCCATGGCGAAAGGGCAGAGCAAGCAGCGTATGACAAGCAAATTGCCCCATCTGATAAGGCCATTAGACTATACTAGGATTCCACCCTGGTGGCTGGTGGCTCTCATGCAAGTGAGGCAGGGTATCTGCTCTGGCCTTTGGAGGGCTATCCAAGGTGCTAAACCCTGTTTTTCCCAATAGTTTCAGCAGCTTTGCTACAATGGGGGTAAGCCGGGTGGCAGATGCTTTCCCCATGAGATGGGGCTGGTGGTAAGTCGGGCAATGCAGGGCGTGGGGTGACGAGATCTCCATGCTCCCCACCATGACCCCACAGATTCACCACGATGTATGGTGAATCTAAGGTCCTTGGCCCATCAAAATTTGTGATGTTTTCTCCACCTCTTACATTGAAAGTCATGTTAATTTGGGGTGTACGCTTTCCTACTGTACACTTCTTACACATTTCCCTCACTGACTAAAACACTGCTATCCCGGCCATGAAAGCCTTCGACAACACATAAAACGTTTTTGCACACCTTTTAAAAATATTCCCATGTTTCACTGTTTGTGTTAGCTTGGATATCATGTGAAAAAGAAGGCAAACTAATGTGGTGATTACTGGATCATCTCAAAGACGGGAAACCAAAAGGCACATGTATGCTTTCCGTCAATAGTCTTGCAAACCACAAATAGGGTAATAATTTATAGTAAATCATAGTTAATGTACAATTTCCATCCCTTTTCTTTTCACTGGATGTACACGTTTTAAAAATGGAAATAGCATCTCCAGGGAGCTGATAATGACTAAAAGCCAAGGAAACAAAGGATTTAAACCTTTCTTCTTTGCTCCTCTGCTGGAGAAAATCCTTCTTCTGAAAGCTTTGTTTGCACTGAGAGGAAATCCCATTTTGGCTCCATGCTGTAGACTCGCTTTGCTCTTTATAGCTATTGACTCCTTTACCCAACCAAGTCAGACAATAGAATTATCGAGGCAAGTAGAAGAATTTACAGTATTTCTGATCACAACAGAAAGAGAAATAAATGTTTCTTTCCATCCTAGTGAGGTTTAATATCTTCTTGAGAAGGTATTTCCTGTTGCATTTTTAAAATGTATTCATTAATTACATTTACACAATTAATGTCATTCTATAGTTTGGCATCTGGAATAGTACATTACATATGAGATTCTGAGCTTCCAGACTGGGTCTACAAAAGGCAGGAGAATGCTAAATTCAGGGAAAGAGGGGAAACACATAGATCTTCACTAAATTTTATATGGTGTGTGTCTGTCCTCATGCTGATTCTTCTACTCACCTCAATTCTCCATATCTGGAGACCAGGCGTTGTTTTGTTTAGAGTCTTGGTGACTTTGGCATTAAGTTCCACCATTATGATTGGTCCCTTCCGGGGGGATCTGACACTGAAAATGGGAAAAGCCATTAGTAACAAAAATATCACTCATTCTTATTTGTGTGTGTATTCACACACACAATCATACACAACAAGCAACACATGAAAATGCCAGAAGACAGACAGGCAGATCTAGCATCCATCCTATGTCTCAGAATCTTCCTCTCGTACTGCCATTCCCACAATTTGAAAATATCGTCAAGAAATCAGACTGCCTTACTGTTTCTTGGATGAAGGTGTAGAGGGCACGCTTATCAATTGTACACATGACACCAAATTGGGAGGGATAGTGGTTTGCATGTTGGATTAGGACACTAGGCTTCAAATCCCTGCTCAGCCATGGAAACCAACTGAGTGACTTTGAGCAACTCACACTGTTTCAGCTGAAGACAAAATTAATGGCAAATTTCCTCTGAATAAATCTTGCAAGAAAACCTCTTCTTTACTATCCTATTTTCAAAGTCATACACCGAAGCCAGGAATTCGATGGCATTAATGATCTGATTGTTGTATTCAATAATATAATATTACACTTGAGGATCTCACCTCATTCCTTTATGACTGTTCTTTTAGTTGTTTAGTTGTTTTACTATAATCTTCATGGTTTTTTTTTTACTAAGTCAAGGTACAGAAAATCTTTAAAATGTATAGCTTTACCACTTTCTCTAACCAGTGGTTCCCAACCTGTAGTCTGTTGACCACCAATGGTCTGCAAGAACTAAAATATGGTCCGTGACAGCCCTATCAAAAAAAAAATCATGGTGTCTTCATTTTTAGGCCTGTTTCTGGAGTTATTTAGGGTGCTGATTCAGAAAATTGCATTGGATAAACCACATCAGCTCTAGATTATAAAATATGGTTTTCTGTGGACGAGCAGATGGCGACTACTGGATGGTATATGCTCTGTATCAGACACTAGAGCTGAAGTGGTCTATCCAATGCAATTTTCTGAATAATCAAACCAAATCTAAAGTTGACCAAAAATGATTCGTAACCCTTTTGGTATTAATGTTGGAGAGTGATCCCTGGTCAAAGTGGTCCCTGGTCAAAAAAAGGTTGGGAACCTCTGATCTAAACAATGACCCACTCTATGAGTATTAGTTTTGTTTTCTTAATATTCAGCTGCAGCCATGCTTCCTTCTTTAATTTTTGGAAACAGCCATTTACATCATGTTATTAGCAAAACAAAAACAAAAACAAAAAAAAAAACAAAAAAAACAGCAAATGGATGTCTAGCATTTTTTGCTCCAAATATGCTAAATGTTGTACAATCTAAAGAATCACTTTGCTCAAATGCTGGAGCTTGAATATTAAAGGGAGAACCAGGCAAACAGTACAGGAACCCAACAGTGGGAGAGAGAAAAATCCTTAAATAAATACCTAGGGGGCAATGTTCACATAATATGGGAAATAAATAAGATACGTTTTAACTCTCAACATAGCAAAGCAAATGTGCTATAATGGGAATCGTTTAAGTCTGGTGAGATGAGTCATAACTGGAATGTTGTAACAGAGGGTATAACCTATTTCAGAGAAATGGACCAAATAGAAAATGTCTACATCTGTGAACAGATCCAAGACTCCAATCCCAGAAGCCAGGTTGAGAGCATCTGGGTAAAAATTAAAGTGAAGTCAAACAATGGGAAAGCCACTGTAGGAATATACTACAGACTCTTAAGCCAGCCTGAGGACTTGGATGATGTCTTCCTGGAACAGATGACCAAATAGTCAGAAATGAGAGATGTAGTAGTAATGGAAAAATTGAATTATCTTGGTATTTCAGAGAAGTTTAACTCTGCCAAGACTACAAAATTCAGTTAATTCCTCAGATACCTTGCAGACAATTTAATTGAACAAAAGGTGAAAAAAGCAACAAGGATACCAGCTATTTTAAATGTGATCTTAACCAACAGGGATGACATGGTTAATGGGGTGGAAGGGGCATGATTGTTAACATGAAAGGTACAATGTTCTTCTGGAATTTGTTATACAGCAGAAAGGAAAGGCTAAGTATGTGTGTGTGTGTGTGTGTGCGTGTTCATTCTAGACTTTATGAAAGCTGATTTCAATAAAATTAGGGAAATACTGGGGGTGATCTTGTGGTCAGGAATACTAAAAGAGAAGAAAGTTCATGGTGAATGAGAGTTTCTTTCAAGTAAGATATTAGAGGCAGACTTTTAAATAGTTAAATGAGATGGAAAATGGAAGGTGTCTAAAGAAACTAAGATGGACTCCTAAAGAGCTTTCAACCGAACTAAGATTTTAAAGGGACATTTACAAGAAATGGAAAAAAAGGAGGAAATTACCAAGGAGGAATTTAAACAAATATCTACAGCATGTTGGGATAATAATAGAAAAGCCAAAGCATTGAACAGGTTCAGGCTTGCTAGGCAGGTTAATAAAACGGTTTGTTTGTAGTTATAAAAGGAACAACAGGGAAATGGTTGGCTCACTGTATCAAGAAGACTGAAAAATACTAAGAGGGACACAGAAAAGGCATAACACGGAGCTAGATTCGGCGGCAAACACCAATCTAGCTCCAGTCACCCACGGATCCAGCTGGCTCCCATCAAATGATGTCGTATCGGCTCCATGGGTGCAGAGGGGCGGAACTGGCATGCCGTTGCTGCCCTTGCAACATGAGAGGCTTCCCATCCTGCCCAATCTACGAGGGAAAGCCACGTGCACCACACAAACTCCATGCTTCCCCCATTATGATCACTCTCCAGGCAAGGAGGGTGATGCGAGGCGTGGGCCGCCGCATTGTCCACAAAGACACCAAGATCTTTTTCACATGGACTGTTGTCGAATCAGGCATCACCCATTCTGTATCTTTGCATTTCACTTTCTCTGCCTAAGTGTAGTGTCTTACATTTGTCCTTGTTGAAATTCATTTTGTTAGTTTTGGCCCAGCTCTCTAATCTGTTAAGGTCCTTCTGAATTCTGATCCTGTCCTCTGGAGTAACAGTTATTCTTCCTAATTTGGTGTCATCTACAAACTTCATAAGCATGCTCTCTAAACCTTCATTCAAGTCATGAATAAAGATGTTGAACAGTACTGGGCCCAGGACTGAACCTTGTGGCACTCCACTAGTCACTTCTTTCCAGGATGAAATGGAGCCATTGGTGAGAACCCTTTGGGTTCGGTCACTTAACCAACTACAGATCCATCTAATGGTAGCATTGTCTAGCCCTCATCTGACTAGTTTGCTTGCAAGAAGGTCATGAGGGACTCTGTCAAAAGCCTTACAGAAATCAAGATATGCTGCATCCATAACATCCTCTGCATCTACCAAGCTTGTAACTCTATCGAGAAAAGAAATAAAATTAGTCTGGCATGACTTGTTTTTGAGAAATCCATGTTGACTTGTAGTAATCACAGCATTCCTTTCTAAGTGATTGCAGACTGCCTTCTTGATGATCTCCTCCAGAACTTTCCCTGGTTTTGATATCAGGCTGACTGGACAGTAATTGTTTAGGTCCTCTTTTTTCCCTTCTTGAAGATAGGGACAACATTTGCCCGCCTCCAGTCTGCTGGGACTTCTCCTGTTCTCCAAGAATTCTCAAAGATTATTGCCAGCGGTTCTGAAATGTCTTCTGCTAGTTCCTTCAATACTCTTGGATGTAATTCATCTTGCCCTGGAAATTGAATTTGTTTAGAGTAGCCAGGTATTCCTGGACTATTTCTTTACTTATTTTGGGTTGCATTTCCCCTATTTCCTCATCCACTCCGTATTACTCAGGTTGAACACTGATCTCCTTTTGGGAGAAGACTGCGGCAAATGAGGTGTTGAACAGCCTTTTCTCTATTGTGATGACTCATGGGCCATGTAGTCCCGTTCCTAGTGCTGTTGTGACGGATGAAGAGGAAAACTTGGGTTTTCCACCATTTCAGCCAGAAAGGGAACTTTCCCAGCCAGAATTGGAGCCCTTGCACCTGCAGGAGGTTTGTCTTCCAGAAATCTGCCAAACAAGCCCTGAGTCAAAATCTCCCCCATTTTCTCGCCGTAATTATTATCAGCAACAAAAAGGAGTTCAGCAGGCTAATCGCAGAAGCCTGAGAATCGCAGCAAAGCATTCAGATGATTAAGCCTGCTTCCATGAGAAATTTTAGGGAGTCATACATCTGGGCACAGAGATTGACTTTCGGTTCTGATTCCCCAGAGAAGTGTTCTTTGGTGGGAAAACGAGAACCTATTTAGGTTCCTTGCCCTTTAGGAATCTTGCGGAGTCAATTCGTCAGCTACTGGAGTAGTGTGTGTGGACAGCGCTACTCCCGCTTCCAAGCCTCGTTCCTGTTTCCAAGCCTCGTTCCTGTTTCCAAGCCTCCGCTCCCAGCCTTGTTTACTCCCCGGATCTTGCCTTGCTTCCCGGACCTTGCCAAGTAATTACCACGGATCTTGTTCTTGCTCCTCGTTTCTTGTTGCCTTGTTTCAAGCCTTGTGTTCCAAGAATCAAGTTACTTCCTAGCCTTGCTCAAGTTTCATGGACTAAAGGACCTTGTCATCTCCCCTCACTTTGCTTGGCAAAGTGAGTGTTTCGGTTATTGGATTACAACTTTGGACCTTAATATTTCATATTGGACATTGTTTCTTTGGACTAATTTTGACCTTCCCTGAAAGGTCTACTTCTGAACTATTTCCTACACTTGCTTTTATTAACTTTATATATTCCCTTAATAAAGATATTAGATAGATTCTGGCCTCTGTGTATGGTTATTGGTGCTCTGCAGCCTGGGTCGTGACAGTTTGACTCCGCCACCCTAAGCACCAATTAACCTAGGCCAGAATGTCTACCGGAGCCGGACCGGGGGCCCAGCCACTCAGCTACACCATCGACAAGGACGAAGTGGACCGTATCCGTGATAAGCTCAACGCGCAGGATGGTGAAATAAGGGGTTTGAAGGAGCGCGGAATCCGTCTCCCGGCCATGGCGTTGCCAACCAAGTTTTCTGGAGAAGCTTCTAAGGTTCATGTTTTCCGTCGCCAATGCCAGGCTTATCTAGAGGCCCGTGCTGCCGAGTTTCCCCAAGAAGACATCAAGGTGGCGTGGATTTACAGTCTCCTAGACGGGCCAGCGGCCAACTGGGCAACGGCACTGTTCGACCAAGTTTCCCCACATCTAAGATCAGCGCAACACTTCTTGGACCACCTTAAGGCGACCTGGGGGATCGAGGACAATTTGGAGGCAGCCGGCCACAAACTCCGGCGCCTCTCCCAAGGGGACAGACCCTTGTCCCAGTACATAGCCGAGTTCCGAGTGCTGGCCCATAACACCGGATGGAACGATGTAGCCCTCAGAGGACAATTTCGGGAGGGTCTCAACATCGAGATGCTGGAGGAAATCTCCAAGGTGGATCCTCCACACTCTCTTGAAGCACTCATTGATCAATGTTTATGAGCTGAAGTCATGCTTGCCAACAGAAGGCAATGGATCCGAGGCCAGAGCGGTAGGACCGGAGCGAAACCTCCTGCTCCCACCGGCGTCCAGCCGCGTCCAGTGTGGAGACCCCCGCCACCAGCCCCATACCCCAGAGGAAGCGAGGAGGTGCCGATGCAGTTGGGCAATGTGCGTCCCAGATTAGATGCCGCCGAGAAGGCCCGCCGCCAACGCCTAAATCTCTGTTGGTACTGCGGAAACGGGGGCCACTTTGCCAGAGAGTGTTCAGCCAAAGGGAAGCCCGCCGCTCGTCTGGCGGCGGCGTCCTCCACGGAGACGAAGACGTCTGAGGCGGCTGGCGCACAGCCGGCGGGGGAAGCCAGCGACCGGGCGTAGAGAGGCTCGCCAACCCGGTCAAAAACCCCACTCAAGAGCCGCCAACCGGGGTCCTATTTCTCCTAGTGGTCACCTTGTGGTCAGTGAAAAAAGGACCCATCATGGTCCATGCCATGATAGACTCAGGAGCCACAAACAATTTCATTGATAGAGAGTATGCCGACTCTCTGGGATTACAATATCATGACTTCAAGAACGCCCGTGTGGTGCAAGCCATCGATGGCCGCCCCCTCAAGACAGGTCCAGTAAGCCAGTGGTCGGAACCCACCAGAATGTGGATAAGGGAACACATGGAAGAGATTTCCTTCTTTGTTACCGAGGTTCCCCACTTCCCTGTGATTTTGGGTATTCCATGGCTGACACTCCACGACCCAAGCATCTCCTGGTCCAACAGAGAACTGCAGTTTGCTTCAAAATATTGCCAAAACCATTGCCTTGTAGCCAAGGTCTGTCATGCCACAGACGCTGAACCCATCATCACCTTGCCCAAGAAGTACTCGGAATATTGGGATGTATTCAATGAAAAGGAAGCCGAGAGACTACCCCCACATAGACCTTATGACTGTGCCATTGACTTGGTGGAGGGGGCCCCGATCCCGCAAGGACACCTCTACTCCCTGACTGAACCAGAGCAAGAAGCTCTCAGGGAGTTCTTAGAGACAAACCTCCGCAAGGGGTTTATCAGACCCTCTCAATCCCCAGCCGCTTCCCCAGTGATGTTTGTAAAAAAGAAGTCAGGGGACCTACGCTTGGTGGTGGACTATAGAGCATTGAACAATATCACTAAGCGAAACCGGTATCCCCTGCCTTTGATCTCGGACCTCTTAGACCGGCTTCGAGGGGCTAAGGTTTACACCAAACTGGATCTTCGAGGAGCTTATAATCTAGTTCGCATCAGGGAAGGGGACGAGTGGAAGACTGCCTTCCAGACTAAATTCGGTTTATTCGAAACCCTGGTCATGAATTTCGGTTTATGTGGAGCTCCCGCAACGTTTCAACATTTTGTCAACGATATCTTTCAGGATTATCTAGACCCGTTCTTGATTATCTACCTGGACGATTTTTTGGTGTTTTCTAGATCACAATCAGAACATGAGAACCACGTCAGAATGGTGTTACAACGATTGCGGGATCATGGACTTTATGCCAAGCTGGAAAAATGCGCTTTTGATCTACAAGAGGTAGATTTCCTGGGATATCGTGTCTCGCCACTAGGGCTCACCATGGACCCGGCAAAGGTTGCAGCAGTATTGGAATGGCGGGCTCCAACCAACAAGAAAGAGGTGCAACGCTTCTTGGGGTTCGCGAACTACTACCGCAAGTTCATTCCAGACTTTGCCCGCTGGTCTGATCCAATCACCAGCTGCATCCGAGGGAAACAGCCTTTCCGCTGGACAGAGCAAGCTGAGAAAGGATTCCAACAACTAAAAAAATTATTCACGTCACAGCCAATCCTTCAGCACCCAGATCCTGAAACCCCTTTTGTCGTACAGGCAGACGCCTCCGATGTGGCAATTGGAGCGGTACTCTTGCAACCAGTGGGAGAACATCTTCACCCTTGTGCCTTTTACTCTCGTTAACTGACCGCCCCAGAGAGAAACTACACTATTTGGGAAAAGGAACTTTTGGCCATAAAGGCAGCCTTTGAAACTTGGAGACATTGGTTAGAAGGGGCCAAATTTCCCATTGAGGTCCACACTGATCATCGGAATCTAGAACATCTAAGAACTGCCCGCAAGCTAAATCAGAGACAACAACGCTGGGCTTTATTCTTTGAGCGTTTTGACTTCCAAATTCATTATGTAACCCCAGCCCAGACCAAGCAGGCAGATGCTCTGTCACGAAAACCGGAATATGCTGCAGGGCGCAAAGAGACCTTTGAGTCCCAATTGCTGCAGCCCGAGAACTTTGCCACGCTCACAGTGGGAAACACCAAATCCACTCCAATTGAATCTACTCCCTCTACTCCAGGGCCCCTTTGTGCTCAGGAAATCAGGGCCAGTCAACAAGCAGATGCCTGGGCTCAGGACCAACTTCGCCAAGGACTACATTTTCCCTTCTCGCTTAAGGATGGTTTACTTTGCTATAGAAATCATGTCTACATCCCCCCGGGGCCGGGCAGGGAAAAGGCACTTCGTCTGTGTCACGACTGCAAGCCAGCAGGGCATTTCGGACTATTTAAAACCATGCATTTGATCCTAAGAGATTTCTGGTGGCCCAAGATCCGCAAGGATGTGGAAAAATATGTCAATTCCTGCCCAGTATGCCAGCGCTCCAAGACAAGACGGGAGAAGCCCTCAGGGCTTCTGCATCCCCTTCCTACTCCATCTCGCCCATGGGAAATAATCTCGGCGGATTTTATCACTGACCTACCACCTTCCTGTGGATTCACCACGATCCTAGTGGTGGTGGACCTTTTTACCAAGCTCGCCCATTTCATTCCCTGCGATGGCCTTCCCACGGCCAAAGAGACTGCAGATTTATTCCTTCAGCATGTTTTCAGATTGCATGGTTTGCCCAAAAGTTTGGTCACAGACCGTGGGTCTCAATTCACCTCTCGTTTCTGGAAAGCACTACAAAAACTATTGGGCATAGACTCTCGTTTATCTTCGGCTCACCATCCCCAAATGGATGGGCAAACTGAGCGCACCAATGCCACTCTGGAACAATACCTTCGCTGTTATGTAAACTACCAGCAGGACAATTGGGCTTCCCTATTACCGCTGTCGGAGTTTGCCTATAACAATGGTGTCCAGGCTTCAACTAAAGAAACCCCGTTCTTTGCAAACTACGGCTTCCATCCACGTTTCTTTCCTTCTATTGTTGAAACCTCAGAAGTTCCCGCAGCAGAAGACTGGCTGCAGGAACTCACAGCGGTGCAACAACTTTTGCTCCAGCAACTAGACCAAGCCAAGGAGGACTATAAACGCCACGCTGACAAACATCGCCAGCCGGGCCCCGAAATCAAGGTAGGAGGCCGGGTTCTTCTGTCCACTCGCTTTTTGCCCTCCCATCGCCCTTGCTGGAAGTTAGATGCCCGCTTCATTGGTCCCTATCCGGTGGTGGCGCAACTTAACCCCGTGACTTTCAAACTCCAACTCCCGCGCTCTATGCGCATTCATCCAGTGTTCCATCGCTCCCTGCTCCTTCCGGCGGATGGTGTGCGCCCTGATGCAGACCGGCCGGCCCCCCCTCCTGTTTTGGTGGATGGGGAGGAGGAGTTCGAGGTTCAGGACATTTTGGATTCTCGCTTTCACCGCCGCCGCCTGCAATATCTCATTGACTGGGTGGGTTTTGGCCCCGAGGAACGCTCATGGGAAGACGCTTCCACAGTCCATGCCCCCGATTTAACCCGCCGCTTCCATCAGACCTATCCCGCCAAGCCGCGGCCTCGCGCCTCGGGGAGAGAGCCCTATTTTGAGAGGGGGCTTGAGGAGGGGGATAGTGTGATGACTCATGGGCCATGTAGTCCCGTTCCTAGTGCTGTTGTGACGGATGAAGAGGAAAACTTGGGTTTTCCACCATTTCAGCCAGAAAGGGAACTTTCCCAGCCAGAATTGGAGCCCTTGCACCTGCAGGAGGTTTGTCTTCCAGAAATCTGCCAAACAAGCCCTGAGTCAAAATCTCCCCCATTTTCTCGCCGTAATTATTATCAGCAACAAAAAGGAGTTCAGCAGGCTAATCGCAGAAGCCTGAGAATCGCAGCAAAGCATTCAGATGATTAAGCCTGCTTCCATGAGAAATTTTAGGGAGTCATACATCTGGGCACAGAGATTGACTTTCGGTTCTGATTCCCCAGAGAAGTGTTCTTTGGTGGGAAAACGAGAACCTATTTAGGTTCCTTGCCCTTTAGGAATCTTGCGGAGTCAATTCGTCAGCTACTGGAGTAGTGTGTGTGGACAGCGCTACTCCCGCTTCCAAGCCTCGTTCCTGTTTCCAAGCCTCGTTCCTGTTTCCAAGCCTCCGCTCCCAACCTTGTTTACTCCCCGGATCTTGCCTTGCTTCCCGGACCTTGCCAAGTAATTACCACGGATCTTGTTCTTGCTCCTCGTTTCTTGTTGCCTTGTTTCAAGCCTTGTGTTCCAAGAATCAAGTTACTTCCTAGCCTTGCTCAAGTTTCATGGACTAAAGGACCTTGTCATCTCCCCTCACTTTGCTTGGCAAAGTGAGTGTTTCGGTTATTGGATTACAACTTTGGACCTTAATATTTCATATTGGACATTGTTTCTTTGGACTAATTTTGACCTTCCCTGAAAGGTCTACTTCTGAACTATTTCCTACACTTGCTTTTATTAACTTTATATATTCCCTTAATAAAGATATTAGATAGATTCTGGCCTCTGTGTATGGTTATTGGTGCTCTGCAGCCTGGGTCGTGACATCTATCCCCTCTTAGCATTTCACCACCTTCTCCATGCAGAGGCTCTACTACTTTCTTTTTCTACTGATTGAACCAAAGAACCCCTTTTATTGGTTTTAATTTCTCTGGCAAGCCTGAGTTCCTTTTGTGCCTTAGCCTTATCAACCTTTTCCCTACATATGTTGGTTATTTGTGTGAATTCCTCTTTCGTGATTTCCCCTCTTTTTCATTTCTTAGGCATGTCTCTTTTAAATCTTAGCTCAGCTAAAAGTTCTTAGGACATAGTTGTTTTACACTTCTCTTATTTTTTCTCCTTTCTCCTTACTTCCCACTCTTCAAACCAGACATTGATATAAAACTTTTTATTACTTCTTAAGTAAAGTTTGAACTACTGCTTAAAAATCAAACAATAAAATTCAACCTTGAGACCCCATGAGTACCGTTATTCTTTCTTTCTTCTTTTGTTGTTTTGCTATTTATTTGTTCAGTCACTCCTGACTATTCATGACCTCATGGACCAGACCACAGCCGTCACCACCCCCAGCACCTTCAAGGTCAAGCCAGTCACTTCAAGGATACCATCCATCCATCTTGCCCTTGGTCGGCCTCTCTTCCTTTTTCCTTCCATTTTCCCCAGCATCCTTCTGTTCTTCAAGCTTTCCTGTGGCCAAAGTACTTCATATTTGCCTCTAATATCCTTCCCTCCAGTAAGAAGCCGGGCATTATTTCCTGGAGGATGGACTAGTTTAATCTTCTTGTCATTCAAGGCACTCTCAGAATTTTCCTCCAAGACCACAGTAAACATTGTTTACAGTCTTTTAGTAAATTATACAAAGCTTTCTCTTTAATTAAAGTAAACAATGTATCAATCTCTACCATTAGAAAAGTCTTCAAAATCCATTCTTCCTTTTTTTGGGAAATCAATGTTCTTCCATTTTTACGCATCTAGCAGGCTTACTGTCAAAATTATATAATGCCGCAATTATAATTCACTCCTTTCATTTGCTCAATTTGGAAATTTTAATAAAATAATTCTAGCTTTAAGTGAATTCCAATTTTAAAGATATCTTGAATCAATATCTGTATCAGTTTCCAGTATTTCTTAGCCTTTTCACAAAATTATCACTTGTAGTATGAGATGACTTTTTGTGCTTTGCATTTCCAAAATATATTATTGTCCTGTTTATGCATCTTCAACAGCCCCGTTAGAGGCTAAGTGCCATCTATTCATCATTTTACGTTTCCCCTTAAGTCCAAGGACAATATATATTTATTTCCAGTAATCCACATTTGTCTCCGAGGCTCCAGCTCAGTAGTATAACTAAAATGTGGGGTCCATTTAACCATTCATTCTTTAACTTCTTCTTCCTCCAACTTAGTTTTGAGCAACATTTTACACATTTTCTCAATCCAGTGTTTATCATCAGTACACAGTTGAATAATCAACTATTAGTTTTCTCTTTTTCAAAACCAAATTTTTATCTAATATAAATCTTTTAATCAGATGCTTATATTGCAATTAATGAAGGTTTTTATCTTGTGTTTTAAATCTACACTGGTCATTTTCCCAAATAATTAATCTTTATATGTCAGCCACTTCTCATTTGTCTTTCTATGGACCCTATGAAATGCTTTTTGCATGGAAATCCATATAGGTATAACCTAGACTTGTATCTATTCCAAATTCTCAAAATGGCAAGTCTCACAAAATGATTATTAAAATTTATATTTATTTATAACTTATTGTACCACAAGTAAGCATGGCATCCATACTTCGTATCATGGCTTTCCAATTGCAACAATCAAGTATTATTCAACATCACCCATTCTCCCTTTGAGTATGTTCTTTCAGGGGCACCACTACATATTACTTTAGGAGATAGTAAGCAAGATGCCAACGTGATGTAGTGGTCTGTGTGATGGACTATGGCTCTGGAGACCAGGGTTCAACTACCTACTTAAGTACTCGGTGACCTTGGCGAAGTCACACTTTCACAATCTCAGAGACCAAAGCCAATTCGTCCTCTGAACAAATCTTGTCAAGAAACCCCGTTGATAGATTTGTCTTTGGGTCGCCATAAATTGGAAGTGACTTGAAGGCACATAACCACAAGCAAGATATAGAACTACCTGAGATGCAATCAGGATAAGCCTCACATGCCCCTTGTTTAGCTTGAGATGGGGAGGCTGAGGGGGAAAGTACAAGCTAGGGTTGCAAAGCATAGCACTCCCTGGCAAGCCTTAGTAGGCCTAGACAGACCTTGGATAATAGAGGAGTTTAAGAAGGTCTGACTCTGCAGGAAGAAGTGGGTCTGCCACAGTGCAATTGGGGAGGCTTCCAAGCATAATTCAGGAATGTGAATCAGTCAAATCAGTAAAATACAGGGGCCGGGCTGTGGCGCAGCTGGCTAGTAACCAGCTGCTATAAATCACTACTGACCGAGAGGTCATGAGTTCGCAGCCCGGGTCGGGTTAAGCCTCCGACCATTAAAAAAAATAGCCCTGGCTTGCTGTTGACCTATGCAGCCCCGAAAGACAGTTGCATCTGTCAAGTAAGGAAAATTTAGGTACGCTTTATGCGGGAGGCTAATTTAACTAATTTACAACACCATAAAACTGCCAGCAAAACACGAGGAAAAGAATGAGGAAGAACAGCCACCAAGTGGACGGTGAAGCAACAGCTCCCCCAGTGGCCAGAATCATGAAGCTGGAAAGATGTTAAAATGCCTCTGTGTCTGTCTAAACTGAATGTTGTTTGTCTGTTGGCATTGAATGTTTGCCATATATGTGTTCATTGTAATCCACCCTGAGTCCCCTTCGGGGTGAGAAGGGCGGAATATAAATACTGTAAATAAATATTAAGTGCCTGTTGATGAATGGCAATTAAGGAACAGAATCTGCAGTAGCAGAATTTTCCTTTGAACTTTCCCTTGGCTCCTTTTAAGAAGGGCACTGCGTGACACATTGAAAGCCAGTGGCACTTGAATTGCATGGAGATGATCCACCTGTTCACTCTCTTTTTGCACCTGAATTGCTTTGAGAAGATCCACTTGTTCACTCTCTTTTTACAAGCTGGATTTCCTTTAACCATGTCTCATTTTAGACCACTTTGTCATGTGGAAAGCATTTCTTCACTGTTGCTTGTGAGAAAATTTTCTGATTCGTCAGACATTATGGCATTCTGTTTGTGCTAAGCTAGCAACTTTCACCAAACAAGCAAGGCTGAGACAGTTATATGGGGCAAAGTTTGTAGATTCTGTATCTATCAACTTATGAGAAGCCTCTTATGTGAACCCAAGCAGCATTGAATGATGGTAAGTTAAATATGAAGCATAAAAGTGTTCTGTATGTCAAGGGCAACCTCCAAGTCTAGAAACTTTCTTTTATGCACCTCAGCTTGAAATAATTCCCATTCAAAAAAGTGTCCGCAGGGACTAACTGGGGGGAAGGAGGAGGCTATTTCTCATCCCATATGCCCAAGGGCAAGGCCACTCTCGTGTTCAAGCTGAGGACTGGAGCAAGGGCAAGCACAGGACAGAGGCTATGCAGAAATATACTCTCCTCGCATACAGGAAGGGTCATCCAGTGGCAGCAAGAGCAAACTTACCTTAGTTGTGGAGACTGCTTGGTGGGCACACGGCACCTTGGAGACGGGCTGTACCTGAATAAAGCAAGCACGGGGGTGACCTTTGTTCCTTCCTTCCCTCAGCATGGAACGCCACCTGCCTTCGCCATATAAGGGCAGACGTGCCTAGAAAGGGAAGAGCCACCGAGTCAGCTAAGGTCCCTTCGACACACGCAGTGGCACATTGTCCTTGTGAGCCAGGCCACCCTCTTGGTGAGTGCTCTTGAGCTGTGCCTCCGGGCAGGAAGAAACAGGCACTTACCTGTCTCACAAAGGGGGGCCTGCACCACCTGTGGACTACCACAGCGCCCATGGAAGCCCACCAGCCCCATCTCTGTGGCACTCCCCCGTCCTCCTATAGATCCCTGGTCATCATCTTAATTTATCTTCTTCAGTGTCAATCCTTATTTATATGGATGAAAACAGGAAATCTGGGCAAAATTCTTGTTTGAAATATGCTTGTATGGAGGTCTCAGAGGAGATACATCAGGAATAAATTGCAACTGTAACACTGGGCAGGGAAGGCACTAAGAATTGCAGAACTCTTTGCCTTCACAATATCCCAATTTACATCCATAACCATTGGTCTGAAAGCACTTTTCTGCAATGACTTTTCTTGAGCTCCATTAAAATCCCATAGCTTCATCTGTGATGGGCCAATACATCACTGTTGCCTATTTCCATTTGCAGCAATGTGTGTGAAGAGAGGAGAGAAGGATAGAAGTTGGGCGTTGTTATCCCTTCCCTTCCACCACTACATTTTAAGCATTTTTATTTTCCATTTGGTACGTGTAGCCCAGCTACATTTTTTCCAGAAACAAAGGAGACATTTAGCAGCAGACTTCCACAGTACAGCTCTTATTGGGCTGCTCCATGTCAGATTGCAGGTGAAGAATTTGCCCTTTTGAAAATAACATCCAGCAAAGAATGATAAAAGGTAAACGTTTTTCCCTGACGTTAAGTCCAGTCGTGACCGACTCTGGGGGCTGGTGCTCATCTTCATTTCTAAGCTGAAGAGCCGGCGTTGTCCATAGACACCTCCAAGGTCATGTGGCCGGCATGACTGCATGGAGCACCGTTACCTTCCTGTCAGAGCGGTATCTATTGATCTACTCACATTTGCATGTTTTCGAACTGCTAGGTTGGCAGGACCTGGGGCTAACAGCAGCACTCATTCCGCTCCCAGGATTTGAACCTGGGACCTTTTGGTCCACAAGTTCTGCAGCTCAGCGCTTTAACACACTGTGCCACCTGGGGCCCAAAGAATGATGACTATATTTAAAAACATAATAATCAGATGCCTTGCTTCTCTATGTTTTTTTTTTTTTAAATGGAGGAGCATTCAAATAAGACATCTGTTGAGCTGCAAGATTCTGCTCTGTGTTGTCCATTTTTTTCAATATATTGGAGGGGGACACTTTCCATTCCTCTCTCATGTAGGGGGTTGGACTGGATGGCCTGTGCGGTCTCTTCCGACTCTATGAATCTATTCTATGTAGAATTAAATGCCTCACACCAAATCCTCCTAGACATGTGTTTAATAAACTACTAGTGACTCTTATGAAGGCTTGAAGGGCTTCAATTACTCCACATTTCTTTCTTTATGACTGTAGGGAAAGGCTCAACTTATCTTATCTCTACTGTTGAGCTAGCAAAAATAAATCTCTTGACAGCTCCTTACGCCCACTCACTCCTGTTACCCATTGACACTGTGCTCACAGGAAGGATGCTTGCTTGTTTGATTTAAAAGCAGGAGAAACGAACATGAATCCTAGTAAACGGGAAGGCAATCTCCTCCCAGTGGAAACTCATGGGCGAATCTGAGAGTGGTCCTGATACTGTAAACAAAGCTTCTAAACTTCAATCTTTGGCAAAGGAACCTTAACCTTTTTTGTTCCAGACCCCTTTGCCAGTCAGGTGAAAACCATCAACCCTTTTCTCAGAATAGTTTTATGGCACTCAACATCGGCATGTCTTTAAATTATCCCCTAGATGAATGTGATTTTTTGAGATATGCAACAACTGTAATGTGTGAAATGAATGCTACTGTAATTTATTGCATACATTCATTGCTATATTGCAGTTAGAGGTCCGAAAAAATATAGTAAGTTGGCTTTTTTCAGTTCAAACTCATAGACCCCCCTGAAAATTTTTCATGGATTGCCAAGGGATCTGTGGGCCTCAAGTTAAGAATCCCTGATCTAGGAAATAGATCATAGAATCATAAAATTATAGCATTGGAAGAGACCTCATAGGCCATCCAATTCAACCCCCTGCCAAGAAGTAGGAAAATCACATTCAAAGCACCCCCGACAGATGGCCATCCAGTCTCTGCTTAAAAGCCTCCAAAGAAGGAGCCTCCACCACATTCTGGGGCAGAGAGTTCCACTGCTCTTAAGAAGTTCTTCCTAGTGTTCAGGTGGAATCTCCTTTCACGTAGTTTGAAGCCATTGTTCCGTGTCCTAGTCTCCAGGGCAGCAGAAAACAAGCTTGCTCCCTCCTCCCTATGACTTCTCCTCACATCTTGATACATGGCTATCATGTCTCCTCTCAGCCTTCTCTTCTGCAGGCTAAACATGCCCAGCTCTTTAAGCCGCTCCTCATAGGGCTTGTTCTCTTGACCCTTGATCATTTAAGTCTCCCTCCTCTGGACACATTCCAGCTACACAATGCCCCTCCCAGTACAATGGTCACAGATTCTTGTAAGCAAGAGGGAATACCAACATCTGATACATGCCTTCGTGAGCCCCACAATTATTAACTCACATAACACATGCAGAGGTCATTAACATGCAATGATTCATATTAGGGAAGACATCCTGATGGTTAGAACTGTTGCAAAGTGGAATACGCTTCCTCAGAGTGTAATGGAGTCCCTTTCTCTGAAACAGGCCGGATGTCATTTGTCAAGGGTGCTTTGACTGTATATTCTTACATGGCCAAGGGTTGGACTGGAAGGACCTTGTACTCTTGTCCAATTCTATGGTGCTATGAATCACAACCAATTGTGGTAAATTATAGAAGCTTTCATGAATGCCAAACTGTCACAGAGAAGAGGTGCAAAATCTGTTCTCTGCTGCCCCAGAGGGCAGGATCAGCTCTAATAGTTTTAAATTATAGGAGAGTAGATTATGGGTGATCATCTTGATGATAAGAGCTATTCAGCCGTAGAACTCATTGCCTAGAGAGGGAGTGGGTTTTCTTCTCTGGACATCTTCAAAAAGGGACAGGGCAGCTACTACTGGGAATCCTGTGCCAAGTAGGAGGTTGAACCCAATGGCCCAAGAAGCCACTTTCAACTCTATGGATCTATGATTTTATGTAGTTAGGTTTTTTCGGTGATGGCACCCTGATCCCAAATCTCTTTCTGTTAGAGATCCAGTTCTCAACACTCTAGAGCAGTGATTCTCAACCTGGGATCCCCAGATGTTTTTTGCCTACAACTCCCAGAAACCCCAGCCAGTTTACCAGCTGTTAGGATGTCTGGGAGTTGTAGACCAAAAACATCTGGGGACCCCAGGTTGAGAACCATTGCTCTAGACTCTTAAGGCAAGTTGAAAACATATCTTTTCTATATGGTTTCAGGACAAAAACAAGTGTTCCAATTTGGGATTGACTCTAAGGAAATTAGCATATGATGCTAATTCTGACCAGCAAGCAAAATCCTGACAGTTTTGATAACTGACTGTCAAGGAAAATCCAATTTCTGTAGATGAATTTTAACAAACCCAGTCAAAAATGTTCATTTCTACCAGAAGCAGGTCTTCGGTAAAGCTAATGGCTCTTTATTTCTCATTCAAGTCCAAGCCAAACCCAAATACTTTGCAGATCATATAGGGACAGCTTACAATAATAATATTGCTACTGAAAAGAAACCCAAGCTGGGCTACTATGATAATTTGTTCAAGCTCAGAGAGAACAACAGGATATGGCTATTATTGTTATTATGTTTATTTATACCCACTTTTTCTCTCTACAAGGAGACTCAAAGCAAGGAGGCAAAATGAAGGTGTTGCCTCTCAAAAAAATATTCTGTCCCCAATGAAATTTTCTTTCATTCCATTCTGGTTTCTTGTATTGCAGTAAGTTCACTTTCCAGCAACATGTTTAGAAATATAGTTTAGCCGTCCAAAGAAAAGAGACAAGCAAAGTTGCCAAGAGAATGTGAAGGCATCAAAAGTAAGAGTATGAGTGATTTTTAATGGTCAACTCTCTGCAATGTTAGAAATTTGGAAGTGGAAGGAAATGTTCACTTGGGACACAACATTCTCATTTTTTGTGGCAGTGACTTCCCCTTCCCCCAGAGCAACATCCCTTAGGAACAGGGAAGCTTACATAAACTATCATTTTTCAAGCAAATGTATTTTTATAGCTCTCTCTGTTGTTTTTACAGTTTCAAAAGTCACATATTGGAAAATAAACACACAATGCTTAAAGTACACACAGCTTAAGCTTTTCATTTTCTTTCTTCACAAACTACCTTCCATATGGATTTTGTGAAGGAAAGATAAAAAAGAATGCCATTATGAGAATCAATTATTCTTTTTATTATTCAATTATTCAACCAGCTTATTTTTATGTTGACTTCCAAAGAAATGCTACTCATACCATGCAAAAGGAATTCAGTTGTAGTTGTGGTTCATAATCCTCCAGGGAGTGTATGACAATCCCACAAAGAAGGCTAAAATGAAAGTTGTTTACTTCTGTGACTGCACTGGGATAAGGGTAACCATTTGATTTTTTGACTGAATAAAAACCTGAATACCAGCCAAACAGGCCATAAAGGCTCACTGAATGATACTGGTAAGGGTAAAAGTTTCCCCATGACATTAAGTCTAGTCGTGTCTGACTGGGAGTTGGTGCTCATCTCCATTTCTAAGCTGAAGAGCCGGCGTTGCCCGTAGATGCCTCCAAGGTCATGTGGTCGGCATGACTGCATGGAGCACCATTACCTTCCTGCTGGAGCTGTACTTATTGATCTACTCACATCTGAATGTTTTCGAACTGCTAGGTTGACAGAAGCTGGGGCTTACAGCAGGAGCTCATCTTGCTATCTGGATTCGAACCGCCAACTTTTCAGTCAGCAAGTTCAGCAGCTCAGTGGTTTAGCCCACTGCACCATCAGGGTCTCCACCAGGATTACTGTTATACTCAAAATAAAAACAAAACAATACGTCCTTGTGTGCTTTAGAAGAACTGCTAGGATTGCATGATGTAAGCCTATCCTAGTCTTGGGAAGGGGCATGAATTAGGCAGCTCTCTAGATGTTGCTAGACTGCAATGCCCAGCATTCCTCACCATTGCCACGCTGGCTCATGCTACTGGAAGGTGTAGTCCAGCACCATGTGATTCCCATCATAGGCTCAGTGTTGCTTTGGAGCCATTCTGGAAGGATCTTGGTTAGGAGGACACCAATGGCTTTGAAGGTCAATATTCCCAGAAGCTTATTCAAATATTAACCAGCAGCTTCCTCCCTTTCTGGATTTTACGGCTCTGAGAAAAACAAACAGTGTATTGGGAAGAGAAATAATTTATAGTATTGAACCTGCCCCTGGCCTGTGGACTCTCTAGGACAACACCTGGAGTAGAAAATTAGTACATAGAAATAGGTCCACCAGCCAGCCCGGATAGTATTAAGGTAGGCACCCTGCCCAGTTCATAAACAATGGTAAAGGCGACATCACACTTCTGCCTCCTCTACCCAACTCCTTCATTTCCCTTAGAACAGTGTTTCTCAACCTGTGGATCCCCAGATGTTTTGGCCTTCAACTCCCAGAAATCCTAACAGCTGGCAAACTGGCTGGGATTTCTGGGAGTTGTAGGTCAAAACACCACAGGTTGAGAACCGCTAGTTACCATGACCAAATTTCCCATAAGAATAGTAATAATTACTATTATAATATCATCAAATAACAAAACCCATGTACCTATTTTCCCCACATGGATATCAAGCCATAGCCAAAAAGTACCAAAAAACAAACAAATAAATAAACAAATACTGTATATGGTTCCCATAGGAATGCAGTATACTTGTCTTCAAATATGATTGTATCAGTTCATAGTCTGACAAGTTATCAAGTCATAAGTGTTGAGTTGTAAATCGCTCTTATGCACAGTGCCGAACAATAAATTCCAAAGTTCAGTTATGCCATATGGGAGAAACTATTTTGTAATTTGATATTGATGCATGGTAACTTCACCAGCAAAGGAGTATGCCTTGTACTTTCTTAATTCAGCTCATGAATTCAGACCTTCCAAATATTCTTGCCCTCAACTGCTTCTCTATTGCCTGGATCAACACCTTTCATCCATTCTCCACCAAGAGTAGTCCTTCAGATCACTTTAGCCTGGGCTAATTCTGGCTGTTGAGTGCAAAGACTGCAGTCTGTTTTAGAAGACAATTCAACAGGGATTTACTCTGAAAATTAGGGGATGCCCAGCCACAAAACATACAGCCAATCCAGAAGTGAATGACACAGCCACAGAATCATGAAGTAGGAAATGACCCCAAGGATCATCTAGGCCAGTGGTTCCCAATCTTTGGGCCTCCAAGTGTTTTGGACTTTACTCCCCACAGTTCCTAACAGCTGGTAAACTGGCTGGGATTTCTGGGAGTTGAAGTCCAAAACACCTGGAGGCCCAAAGGCTGGGAACCACTGATCTAAGCCAAGGCCCCAGACAGTATGGGAATCCATCACTAATGCTTTGCTTAAAAGCAGTGATTCATAACCTGTGGGTCCCCAGATGTTTTCACCTTCAACTCTCAGAAATCCTAACAGCTGGGGAACTGGCTGGGATTTCTGGGAGTTGTAGGCCAAAACAACTGGGGACCCAAAAGTTGAGAACCACTGGCTTAAAAGTCACCACTTAGACCAGTGGTTCTCAACCTGTGGGTCCCCAGGTGTTTTGGCCTACAACCCCCAGAAATCCCAGCCTGTTTACCAGCTGTTAAGATTTCTGAGAGTTGAAAGCCAAAACATCTGGGGACCCACAGGTTGAGAACCACTGACCGCTTAAAAACGCAAATGACAGAGAATCTGTCATTCTTCAAGATAATTTATTACACTGTTGATCTACTCTTACCAGGAATAAATTCTTCATAATGTTCATATGCCTTCTTATAATTTTAATTTATTCACTCATGTCGTATTCTCTAGAGTAGCAGAAATCCAGCTTAATTCAGTTTTCACATGACAGCCCTTTTGATATACTGGTTGTTGTGCCACTTCTACATCTCTTTTTGGGGAGCCTAACACATTCAACTCCATCAATCATTCTTTAGGGTTTGGTTTTCCATGAAAAATCTTGCTCATTCTTCTCTAAACACATTTCAACTAGTTAAAATCTGAGGCCTAAAACTGGTCAGAGTATTCCAGGTAAGGTTTGCCAGACCAGAATACTTTCCTCTATCTGTAAACTCTACTTCAGTTTGATGTAGCATAAATCTGCATTTATTTTGTTGCTGCATCATACTGTTGCTGTCTCATGTTTAGCTCACGGTCTACTGAAACATGCTCTGCTTTCAAACCAGGTGTCACTCATCCTACATCTGTACATATTATTTTTCCTGCATAAATGATTGCCTTTATCTCTGCAGAAATTATTTTTGCTAATTTTGATTCAAGGGGCCCCTGGTGGCACAGTGCGTTAAAGCGCTGAGCTGCTGAACTTGCGGACCAAAAGGTGCAGAATGAGCGCCCGCTGTTAGCCCCAGCTCCTGCCAACCTAGCAGTTCAAAAACATGCAAATGTGAGTAGATCAATAGGTACCGCTCCAGCGGGAAGTTAACAGCGCTCCATGCAGTCATGCCGGCCACATGACCTTGGAGGTGTCTACGGACAATTCCGGCTCTTCGGCTTAGAAATGGAGATGAACACCAACCCCCAGAGTCGGTCACAACTGGACTTAACATCAGGGGAAAACGTTTACCTTTACCTAATTTTGATTCATTTTGTCCATGACTCTTGATCAGTCTACTGAAAAATTACTCCTCCCAATTAGATGAGTAAGTCTGCTATTCCTTCATCCAAGTCATTGATAAAAATGTTAAACAACTTCAGGCCAAGGACAAAATGTGGTGCAGCCCACTTGTAATTTCTGTTCACACAATAAGGCACCATTTGAGAAAGCTCTGGCTTAGGTCCATCAACCACCTGCAAATTCCCAAGCCAGGGACCAGTTACACATTTGAAATCGTATTTTCCCATAGCTCCAGCAGTATCAGCAGCCAATGGCTCATGGACTGGATGTGCTTCCAAGGACTAAAATTTTGAGAAGCACTGTATGAGTATCATCGGTGACTTATTCAAAGTCTTACTACAAGAATGGAAAGTATTAAAATGCAAGATGAATTCCAGGCGTTATTGTACTGCAAGTTCCAGCAACCTATTCAGCATAGCCTATGGTAAATAATACTGAGAGTTGTAGCTCAACATCTGGAGGGCTGCACACTTTCCATCCCTGCCTTAAAAAAATACACAACATCTGTAACATTCCACAACCCACTAAGCTTGCAACTCTGCCTGGAAAAGAGAGATAAGATTAATTTGTCTAATCTTGTGCCCAACTACAGTAATCAAAGCACTCCCTTTTGTGTGAGCTCTTCTCGGTCCTTTCCTGATAACATTATCAAGTTGACTGATCAGACTTTGTCAGCATCCTTTCCCCTTACATTTTGAAGATGGGGAAAACAATTGTCTGTCTCCAGTTTTGAGTAATTTTTGAATATTATAGACAGAATCTTTGAGATTACATCTGAAAATTCCTTTGTATATTTGAACACCTTGGAGATTTACATTTATTTAAAACAGCTAGGTATGCCTGTACTACCGGTTCAAGTATTTCAGACTAGAGCTCATTTAATGCATCATTTATTTTATTTTCACCATTTAGCACTGACTTCCTTTTGGACAGAGCAAAAACACACATTGGACACAGTCCTACTTTCTGTCTTACCATTTCCCCATCTTTTCCAAGAAGCAGACCTACCAGTTCATCCAACTTCTGGCTCCAATTTTCTTTTTAAAAAGTTTCTATTAATCTCAACTTCTCTTGCAAGCCTCGATTCATTCGTCCTTCTGATTTTCGCTTCAGAAATTTTGGCTGCTCAATTGTATTTATTTTATTTATTTGAGTCAATTTTTACCCTGCTTTTCTCTTGCACCAAGGCAAGACTCAAGGTGGTTAACAATACAACAAGAACATACAAAGTAAAAATAAAAAGGGATTAAAGCCCAATAAATTTCTTATAGCAACCTGATTATATAAAGCTGTCAGCAATAAAAACCCTATTTACAAATATAGCATACATATTTAAAATCTTTAATTAACCCCATTGGGAACCAAATTCCCATACTCTTGGATCTAGAGAGACCTGTGGACCATCTACAATTTTAATTTCCTCTGAAGGCTTTAAACATAGAAGTTTTTACTTCTTTCCTAAATTATAAAAGAGTGGTGGTGGCCCTGATTTCTCTAGGGAAGGCATTCCACAAACCTGGTGCCTTCCCAAAAGAGATCCCTTCTCGAATAGCTTTAAGCCGCATTTGGGATGGTGTAACGGTGTCAACAGTCCCTCCCCACTTGATCGAAGTTGCCTTTCGACTTCATAGTAGGAGATACACTGTTTCAAGTATCCTGATCTGAGGCCGTAAAGGGCTTTATAGCCCTTGAATTGTGCTGGAAACCTATGGGCAGCCAGTGGAGCTGTCTCGGAGGGATACATATTCCCTTAGCCCAGCTCCATTTAGAATCCTTGCTGCTGTCCTTTGGACAAATTGAAGTTTCCAAACACAAAGTCTGACTTTTCCAGGAAGGGTCATAGCTGGCATACCAATTTTAACTGACCAAAGGCAGACCTGGTTACCGCCCCACCACCTGGGCTTCTGTGTTTAGGTCAGAGTCCAGGACTATCCCCAAGGGAGTGTGACTTCATCCAGCACAGGTGGTGTCACTATTCCCGGGACTATCATACAGGAGACCAGGAGTACTTCTGTCTTGTCTGGATTAAGCTTCAATTTGTTAATCCTCATCCAATCCATGACAGCCAATAAACACCAGTTTAGGTCCTTGACAGCTTTCTTGGCAGTTAGTGAAAAGGAGTGATAGAGTTGAGCGTCATCAGCATACAGATGACATCAAGCCCTAAAACTATGAATGACCTCTCCCAGTGGTTTCATGTAGATGTTGAACAGTGTGGGGTATAAAATCAAGTCCTGCAGTACACCCCAGAAACAGGCCAGGAGGTTGAGTAGGCCTCCCCCAGCACTACCTTCTGGGAACCACTGTAGTACAGTGCCCCCCAATCCCACCCCAGCCAGACGTCCCAGAAGCATACCATGGTCGATGGTATTGAACACCACTGAGAGGTCTAAGAGAACCTAAGAGAAGGTCACACTCCCCTTATCTAGTTCTCTGCATAGGTCATCTGCAAAGGCAACCAATGCTGTCTTAGTCCCATATCCTGGTCGGAAACAAGACTGACATGGATCCAGATAATCAGCTTCATCCATAAACTCGTGGAGTTGCCTGTCCACCACCTTCTCCAAGATCTTACTTAGGAATGGTAGATTGGACACCGACTGGTAATTCTTCAACTCAGCAGAGGTCTAACTATTGCCTCTTTCATTATCGAGGAAACCACATCTTGTTGTAATGGGGTATTAATCAGTTCCCTCGTCCATTCCTTCAATCCCTCCCTGGCTTGTTTGGATTTTCTAATCTGGGTGAAGATGTTTCCAAAACCTCACTACTCAGCAGTCTATGGGTCTCCTCCAGGTCTAACTGAGCATCAGGGACAGTTAAAAACCCATCCTGGTTTATTGGGGCCTGGGCTGGGGCTAAACAGGAGTCTGTATTATCTTATGTAACAGACTTTTACAGACTGCCCACAATTATTTAAATTGTTCTGTTAATTATTTTAGATTGTTCTGGGGTTGGGAGTAGGGAGAAGGCCTCAACACAGTCATCTTCCAATGATGCTATTGAGATTGAGATAGGGCAGAGTGACAGAATTGGGGCAGCCCTATTTCCTTCTAGGGAGGATCTCCTAGGATCCTTCGAGGGCATTTCAGTAACTATGCCCTCAGGGGTCTCAAAGTTCCAAGACAGTTCTGTTTCTATTTGTGGGGTTTCCTTCAATTTCTCTGGATTTGCCTGCCTATTTTGTCTAGTCCATTGAGCTGCGCTGAAGATTGGGGGTGGGGGGGGGGGGGAGGAGAGGCCAGGAAAGGGGTAAGTGTTCACTGGAGGGTCCTAATTCTTCAATCAGCAGAGTCTTGGTGATCTTAGTGATCATTGATCTTTGCAAATCCTCCCTCTGATGCACCCTCTGCAGATCCTCCCTCCTATTCTTAAGTCGAGCATCTATTAAAGGGTAGATGTTCAGTTCTTGGAATACTCGTACTGGTGTAATTCGAAAACTATTAAAAAGGGGTCTAACTCTATAAAGTCTGATGGGAATTGTGGATTTTGCAAACATTGCTAAAATTGTCTTACTACATTCGTGATTTGCCCCTTTTAAGATTTCTTGTACCGTCTTATGCATGCCTCTTAAAACCTCAGTTTATTACGCAATATTTCATTTTTAAAAAACTCCCATTCGTCAAGAATTCCCTTCCTTCTTAGTATTTTTTTCACCCATTAAGTTTATTGTAATCAGCTTTCTTAAAAGTCCAGTGTGTGAATCTGACTGTACCCAGCTCTTTCCCTCCCTCCTTTATTTCTTTTGCATAAGGAGAATGTGTCCTATTCCAACTAAGATTTTCACTTCTTACATATTATAAACCAGTTTTTCTTTGGGTGAGAATTTGGTTCAAGGGAGTCAAACTCCGGGTCAGTTCTTCCATCTTTTAGTGATTGAAATTGTGAGCAAGGGATTTATTAGACTTTGCATTCGATGCCCCAATCAATACTGTCTCTATTTTTTTAAATCTTTGAAAATCTGTTGAAGTTTCAGTCTAGTTCAGAGGTCTATTGTAGACTTCAACAGTTACTGAACTGTTGCTTCCATCTTCTATAATTTTGTCTAAATGCTTTCAACTTTCTTTCACACACATGCTCACACATGGATCAGAAGGAAGAGGTCATGGTTTATGGATCTGGATGGTCTTTGTTGTGCTTTGGATCCTTGCACCACAAATATAGCACAATCCAGGAGACATCCTGCCAGGTGAGCATAATGCCGTTGCCTTTCTCAGTAAAGTCATAAAACCCACATATCTCTTCCTCTCCCACTGAAAGTCGTAGTAGTCCTTTCACCGACAGAACACTCATGCTCTTTGAGGCTCATACCTAGTATCTTACAGCCCAGAAACACAAAGTAGCTTTAAAACTCAGATGTGCACCTCTAAAGTGACAACATGGCTCCTGAACAGCTTTCTTCTACTGAACAATCTGATGTGAACACATCTCAAGATCCACTGTAACACAGTGGAAAATGCTACACCACACTCTCAATATTATGCTGCTCTACTGCTGCACTGGAAATACCACCCCTTAAATTAAATTAAAATTAAAATAAGACTGTTTCTCTTTGTGTTTTTTTCTCCAGTTAGACTTGCCTGCTCCCTCGCTTTCCTGGTAATCTGTCCTGCTGTGAACCATCTGTTCTAATAACCACTCTCACAATAATAGGTTTGATTTAATCTTTAGTTTTCACTTTGTCTCTCCTTTAAAAATCTTTTAAATATTGCTGGTGTTCCACCCAACATATATGACTTAGTTCAATTATCCCCAAACTCTAGTCCTTTGTGTGGTTTGGATTTCAACTTCTAAAAGCTTCAGCTGCTTTGGCCAGTAATCTGGGAGATGAAATTCAAAACACCTGAAAGAGCAAAGCTTGGGAAACACTGGTCCAGCTGTTCCTATTATCTGCTAGTTGTCTTGGTTAAACCCCTGCATATTAAAATAGTGCTACTGTATGCCTGTACTTCATGAGAAACAAAGAGGAAATTCTTTTCTGAGATAGCCATAGGCAAACCCTGAACCTGGGAGGTGTAGTGATTTGAGTGTTGGACTACAACTTGGAGACCAAGGTTTGGATCCCTGCTTGGTCAGGGAAATCCACTGGGCGAACTTGTGCAAGTCATACTCTGTCTCAGACAAAGATAGACAAAGGTAAAAGAAAACCCTCTAAATAAAAGTTGCCAAGAAAATCACATGACAGGCTCTGCTTTGCCTCACTATAAGTCAGAAATTATTTCAAGGCACACAACAAGTAGGCATGCCATAGTTAAAACAAGGAAGATTCTTTTTACAGAGTTTTTCAATACTGCCCAGGCTTCTTTCTTTCCTCTGTATAGCTGGAAGATTTTTAGCAGCATCAGCACTGGAAGCAAGTAAAAAGAGAGGAGGAGAAACACATCTTTCCAGTGTTAGGTTGCAGAAGCATATCTGTAATGTACACAGTGCAATGAAGGTAAAGATGGAGGGATGGGATTTTACTCTAGCCCAGTAGTAACACAACTGTGACTCTACAGCTGTTTGGGACTCCAAGTCCCAGATGCACTAGCTAGCTTGTGCAGTGGTCAGGAATCCTAGGAGCTGAAGTCCAAAACATCTGGGGGACCATAGATTGTACACTACTGCTCTAGTCAATCCTGCTATAGATATGTGTGCCTGCCTCAAAAGGCAAGGTAACCAGCAGCTCCCTCCAGAATACCTTACTATGCATACAATGCAAAAGGGGAGAACAGATGAACCTGCTTTATTAGTTACTTGCAATATGTTAAAGAGAAATAAACAGATCTTTAAGTTATAAGAAAGGTAGAGGCTGATGAAAAATAAATTGTCCCTGGATGCATTTTGGAAAAAAGCTTTTATTTTGTCTCTAGACTGAAAATGGTTTTGCTTACTATTGCTTGACTTAGTTTTTCATTTCACATGTGCATGTTGTTCATTTTTTTTATTTAAAAAGTTTTTTGAAATGTATCAAATTATCTTCTTCCTCTTCTTTGAAACCCATACATATTCTTTCCATGTTATATAAGCTGCAGGTCGCAAAGTTTCTATTAAAGAACCAATGCCCAGAAGTTTTGTTAACTGAGATACCTATTTCAAACTTAAATTGATTGCCAATTGAACACTCCTAGTATGCCCAGAAAAAGAACTAAAACAAAGCAGGCTTGCTTGTATTTGTATTTTTAACTGTAATTTGGTCAGGAAACTTCAACGGCATGCAAATGTTTCCTTCCACAGATTCACTGTCCATTTCCCAATGTTCCAAGCAATTGTTAGAGACAAATTTAGAGGTTAGTTGAAAAGATGGCAGTGCCACCTGCTCTACCATCTGCCACCCCAAGGAATGCACATCAAGGCAACAACAGCCTCACAACTTACCTGGTGTGGCCTGTCGTCAAAATCTTTTTAATACCCTCAAATATTTCTGCCGTTGACTGCTAGTTGTTGTTGCTATGCTGTAGTCTCAGGAAGAGAAGCAAAACAGTCGTGAGCAAGGGAGGGGGACCAGAGCTACCAGTCTAGGCTTGGATTATTCCTGCACCACTAGACTTCCAGCTTCTCCCCCCCCCCCCCCACGCCGGCCCCTAATGAGCCGAATTCCAGCAAATACTTTCTAAAAGGCAGTGCGGTGGTGACTAGGGAAGACAGGCGCTCATTAATGGTGTTGGGGAATGACAACAAAGGACAAGGCAAGCATAACCAGGAGGAAGAGAGCCAGTTCAGAGAGTGAGGAACAAACAAACAAAAAGAAAACAGGCAGTTTTGCAGCCCCAGGGTGGAACTAATGGGTCACGTCCAAATGCTCAATGAGAGAACAAACTGACCACTCTAGACGAGATCCCCTCAGCTGAGCATGGCTGAAACGGGTTCCAAGGGGGAGTAAGCTGTCCAGATATGCAAGGATGGTCCTAATGTTAGGCAGCTGCTTCTGGTAGATGTTTGGATGTACTGTATGTGTGTGCAGAGTGTTGGAGGTCATTGTTTTCTGGGTTGCACATCATGTACCATCCTGTGGTGATAATAATAATAATAATAATAATAATAATAATAATAATAATAATAATAATAATAAGTAAAAAAGGTAAAGGTTTCCCCTGACGTTAAGTCCAGCCGTGACCGACTCTGGGGGTTGGTGCTCATCTCAATTTCTAAGCCGAAGAGCCGCCGTTGTCCGTAGACACCTCCAAGGTCATGTGGCCAGCATGACTGCATGGAGCGCCATTACCTTCCCGCCGGAGCGGTACCTATTGATCTACTCACATTGGCATGTTTTCGAACTGCTAGGTTGGCAGGAGCTGGAGCTAACAGCAGCCGCTCACGCCGCTCCTGGGGTTTGAACCTGGGACCTTTCGGTCTCCAGCACAGTGCTTTAACGCACTTCGCCACCGGGGCTCTGATAATAATAATAATAATCAACAGGAAAAACTCAGCCACTATCAGGACCTCAAGATTGAACTTCAAAGACTCTGGCAGAAACCAGTGCAGGTGGTCCCGGTGGTGATTGGCACATTGGGTGCTGTATCAAAAGATCTCAGCTGGCATTTGGAAACAATAGACATTGACAAAATGATGATCTGCCAACTGCAAAAGGCCACCCTACTGGGATCTGCACGCATCATCCGAAAATACATCACACAGTCCTAGACACTTGGGAAGTGTTCGACTTGTGATTTTGTGATACGAAATCCAGCATATCTATCGTGTTTGCTGTGTCATATAATAATAATAATACAGTAGAGTCTCACTTATCCAACACTCACTTATCCAATGTTCTGGATTATCCAACGCATTTTTGTAGTCAATGTTTTCAATGCATTGTGATATTTTGGTGCTAAATTCGTAAATACAGTAATTACTGCATTGCATTAATGTGTAATGAACTACTTTTCCTGTCAAATTTGTTGTATAACATGATGTTTTGGTGCTTAATTTGTAAAATCATAACCTATTTTGATGTTTAATAGGCTTTTTCTTAATCTCTCTTTATTATCCAACATATTCACTTATCCAATGTTCTGCCGGCCCATTTATGTTGGATAAATGAGACTCTACTGTAATAATAATAATAATAATAATAATAATAATAATAATAATAATAATAAACAACTTTATTTCTATTCCTCCGTCTCTCCCCAAAGGGATTCAGAGTGAAGTACAACAAAAACAGCAAACATTCAATGCCAAACATATTCATAAATAAAAAAAAATTCAAAACAGACTAATCAAGTATCAAAAGGAAACAGCAGCTAAGACAAAATTAAACAAAACCAATGGATAATATAACCTACCAATTATTGTTGCGTCTTGTATAAAAACATTAATCAAAAATATATAAAACACACATAACAATCCAATTAGATTGGTTATTAAGATATTATAAGAGGTTCTTCCCCTGTGGTAATGATCTTGTGTCTCATCCCTGAATGTAACTAGTTCTGATTTCCAGGCATTTATGTGGTATGAACACTGATAAGGATCCTTGTTGAAGCAGATTCAGTGCATGCCTCCAGTTTACATCTATGGCATGGAAAGGCAACTGTGGAAAACAAGGGGCCTGCATCAGCTCCCCAGGAGACTTTAGAAGGCAGCACCTCTCACGGTACTTGCTTCAATAATAATAATTATTAACAATAGCAACTTTTCTGTCCCAGGCACCCTCTATGGGACATGAGGGCATTCTTACCATACCTTTGGTCAGTATCAAAGTACAATTTGGACACTGAGCCAAAAAAAGTTTTTTGACAATTTTGCAAAAAATTGTTTGGCCTTTGAGGAGTGCAAGGAAAGGGTCTCCAGACTTGGTGGAAAATGACTTCTGCATCTCAGAGGTAATTTGAGGATGTGATGGATCCCTGGAGGCCACATAAATGGTCCAGGGGAACTGCAGTTTGCCCTTTCTTGATCTGTGAAAGGGGTCTGTGGAGACATCTGGTGTTTAACCTAGGCAGGCAAAATGTCTAAGGCTACAACTTAAAAAAAAACCCATTGGAAAACTGCAGGTCCAGGTTTGCAGAATTGCCAGGTGTAGCCCTGAGGATTGTTTCACCCAAAAAAGTGGCATCAAACCATATAGTTTTCTTCTTGGCACTTTGATGGAAGAAATGTATAAGAAAACAATTTCCCCCTTTAGTTAATATGTATCAATTGTGTTGTGTGTGTGTAAGAGAGTGATTTATATTAGGGCAAGCACACAGCTTTGGCCTCTGATCAGGAGAAGTGGTAATTGTGGATTGTGCATATGTTTGCCTCTCACCTGAAAACAGAAAAATTGGGTACTCCTTTTGGTTTGACTACACAAAGAGGCACCGCTGGGTTATGAACCAAACCAAAAGAAGTACCCAATCTTTCCGTTTTCGGGTGAGATGCAAACACATGCACAATCCACAACCACCACCTCTCCTGATCAGAGGTCAAATCTGTGTGCTGCTCACAACCAGCTCTCCTCACTGTCCCATCCCTAGGGATGAAGTAAGATCCAATTGCCACTCGATCAACTTCTGTACATGGGTAAGGTGCCATCCTGAACTTCACATCTGTACTGAACACTGTCAGCCTGACTTAGTATTCCAGTGCTTATTGTTACAACTTCCTTTTGCAAATCCACTCAGTATTCTTGCCTTTTTTTCTTAGAGAGCCAAAAGAGTGCTAGCCCCATATTTTGGGTCAAATGGACCCACATACTGGAGACTGGACAAACTATGCTGGGTGGAAACCATGGCTCTTGACTTTCCTCTGTGTCCTCCCTCCTTTTTTCCTTTCTTTACAGGGAAAATGAAGGTAAGTGTTCCCCAGAGTTGCAAAAGCCCTCTCTGCAATCCCATTCCATACACATTTCCTCAAAAATACATTCCTGTGAGTTCAAGTTTACTGAACACAGATAACTGTTTATCTGACCAAAATTTAATACAGTAGAGTCTCACTTATCCAAGCTAAACGGGCCGGCAGAAGCTTGGATAAGCGAATAACTTGGATAATAAGGAGGGATTAAGGAAAAGCCTATTAAACATCAAATTAGGTTATGATTTTACAAATTAAGCACCAAAACATCATGTTATACAACAAATTGGACAGAAAAGGTAGTTCAATATGCAGTAATGTTATGATGTAATTACTGTATTAACGAATTTAGCACCAAAATATCATGATATATTGAAAACATTGACTACAAAAATGGCTTGGATTATCCAGAGGCTTGGATAAGCAAGGCTTGGATTAGTGAGACTCTACTGTACTCAGAAGCAAACCCGAGATCAGGTAGCTTTAGTGGGAATCCAAGAAGGATCCCTAAGCTAAGCAAATGCTGAGTTGTACACAGAGAAGCAAGGAGTCCAGGAGGCAACCAGCTATAATCATTAACTGACAGGGAAGTGAGACACACCTTACTAAGTTACTAGATAAGAGTTAATACTAGGATTGTAAGATGGAAGAGCTTGGCCCTGACCCTCCTGTTTTCATAGGTCATCTCTGGGTAGGGGACGAGGTACAAATGATCCAGTTCTGATGGGATCAGCTCTTGGCAAAAGGATAAGGATGTGTGCAGAATTGCAGCTCAGCTTATAGGAGCAGAGGTCTACAATTTGCAAGGCTGAATTGATTTGTTGCTGCTACTTATTTACTCTCTATCTCTATGTATGTATGTTTGAATGCCAAGCTGTAATTGAAGTACTTGCTGTGTGCCTCCGTTTCCAACTTATCATGACCCTAAGGTGAAGTTATCACAGGGATTTCAAGGCAAGATTTGTTTAGAGATACTTTGCCATTGCCACTCTTTGAGGATGAGAGAGTATGGCTTGTCCAAGTTCACTCAGTATGTATAAATGGTCAAGTAGGGACTTGAACTCTGGACTCAAGTCATAGACCAAAGCTTAAACCACTATATCAAGCTCTCTGTTGAGGTAGCCTTGGCTCAATCATCCCCTCAGCTCGACCTGCTCCCGTTGTGAAGATGAAATGAAGAGGAGGAGAAACATGTACACTGCTTTGAGCTCATTAGACAAATAGCAAAGTGAAAAAGTAACAAGTATAGAAATATATATACACAGATGCAAGTGTTCTTCATTACTATGCTGGAAGAGAGTTGATCTAGTCCAATCTTTTATTTGCAGCAATGGCCAGCCAGTTATCTTTATGAGGCTCATGCGTCAAGTCATGAAAGCAGTTAAATATTCATGTCATTTGTCTTAATCAGCTGGTACTTAAATGGTGCCACTGACAATGTAGAAATGCAATAGTCACTAATTGACTTAGTCGCTTAGGATGGGGAACAGACAGAGCTCTTGATATTATTGAGCACAACTCCTACCAACACCATCCAGCATAACCTCAGTTAGAGGTGGTGGGAACTGGGAACCAAGCATCTAGATTTACACTTTCACAGCCATCTTGGAAGGGTGAACCCCAAAAGTTGTATTTTCATTATGTCAATGCTCTGTTTTTACCTCACTAGATATCTGCAACCAGAAAAGTTCTGATTTCCAGGAACTGACATTCAAAGCTTCTAGAAGATCCATGGCTGAGAACAATTACATTACTGAAGGACACTCATCACTGCCTTTGCCATTAGAAAACGGAGTTCTAGTATTTGGAGAGAATTATTTCCACTATAACCAACACAGTCATGAGTGCTTTTGGAAATTATTAAATCTTTTCATTTGGGATTCTGTTTTGATTTCTAAAAGGAAAGCCATAAATAAAGTTCTGCATGAAGATGCTCCACATGATGTTTAGATTCATAGAATCATAGTGTTGGAAGAGACCTCGTGGGCCATCCAGCCCAACCCCCTAGCCAAAAGTAGATAAACCACATTCAAAGCATCCCTGATAGATGGCCATCCAGCCTGTTTAAAAGCCTCCAAAGAAGGATCCTCCACAACACTCCAGAGCAGAGAGTTCCACTGCTGAATGGCTCTCACAGTGAGGAAGTTCTTCCTTAATGTTCAGGTGGAATCTCTCTTCCTGTAGTTTGAAGCCGTTGTTCCACATCCTAGTCTCCAGGGCAGTAGAAAACAAGCTTGCTCCCTTCTACCTATGACTTCCCCTCATATATTTATACATGACCATCATGTTTAAACCATTTCCATCCTATTGTGTTTAAACCATTTCCAACCTATTAGTGTAGCAAATGTGCAGCAAAGACTAGACCTGTGGTCTTCTACTATTAGATTGCAGAATCCCCACTTCTGTGCTTCAATCTTGGCTCACAATGAAAGTGATGTGTATCTGCTCAATCATTATAGTTACTCCCTTTTCCATCTTTTTTCCTAGTTAAATAACAGATTTCAGGTAGGGAGACGCCAGGAAGACATCATTCCACCATGTCTCCTGTGTCAATATAACAATATAATAATATATAATACTAATATTATGCTATACTAATAATACAATATATTGTATATGCATATAATATTGATAGCATTATAATGTAATACAATATAATAATAATACACTATTATAATTGCATATTATATATTACATGTAATACTACTAATAATATTGCAGTATAGTGGTGTGGTACAATACAGTAATACAGTAGAGTCTCACTTATCCAACATAAATGGGCCGGTAGAATGCTGGATAAACAAAAATGTTGGATAATAAGGAGGGATTAAGGGAAAGCGTATTAAATGTCCAATTACGTTATGATTTTACAAATTAAGCACCAAAACATGTTTTACTACAACAAATGGAGAGAAAAAGCATTATGATAACATTATGTAATAATTACTGTATTTACGAATTTAGCACCAAAACTTTGCATTGTATTGAAAAATTGACTACAAAAACATTGACTACTAAAAGGCAAACTGTGTTGGATAATACAGAATGCTGGATAAGCGACGGTTGGATAAGTGAAACTCTACTCTGTATAATGCTTATATTGTGCTATGCTAATACAATATATTGTATGTACATATAACTTGTAAGCCACCCTGAGTCCCCTTCGGAGTGAGAAGCGTGGGATATAAAGGTCTCAAATACATACATACATACATACATACATACATACATACATGCAGCACTGCATGTGCAGATAAATCACATATATTATGAATAAACTTTGGATAATACTGGAGGTTTTATTTCAAGTCAGTTTTCAAATTTCAAATTCCTTTTCTAATTCCCAACACAGACATTTCTAGTGTTTTGCTATGAAACACTTTTCAATTGTCTTCAACAATTATCCTATGTCACAATCTATTTAGTCCCTATAAACTTATTATTACTTCTTCAGAGAGCTTCTAATGTCTACATAGGACAGTTGATCAAAGGGGTGTATGAGCAAACGTGTGTAGCCCTGATGTTTGTAGATGAATAAAGACAGATAATTTTTCTTACCTGTTTTTAATTTCTTCTGATAAGTCACCAACACAGCAAAAAACATTTATGCTTTGTGCTACACAAAAAGGCAGAGACTGTTCATACTGTTTGTACTGTTTTTCTTTAAAGATTATTTTTACAGTTTGAATCACATGAGAAGGCACTTTTAATCTGTGATTATCCCCCCTCCCCTCTCTTCCACAGTTAAAGATCAGCGTGTGGTCAACAAATACACAGCAAAAGTTTATACAGAAACCAGAGGGGAACAACTCCTTCTCCATATACAACTGCTGGGGAGAAACGAGGCATTACAGGCTGGTAACCTTCATAAGAGGCTTGTGGCAGGAGAATCTCAAGTGTTGCCTTCCTCTGCCTTCCCAAAACGCAGAAAGGCAATGTTGTAAGCATTGAGTTGCGTTTTCATTGGCATGTCTAGTTGAAAACTTACAGCACTTTCAAGTTGGCACTGAGAGGGTTGTTGTCAGCACGGATCGTTCCAATAAAGTGCTGAGTTTTTCAATACTGTGTGAGAGAATTCAGATTTGGTTGCCAGCACTGAATTTGCACTCCTTATCTCACTATGATTTATTACAAAATGAAATAAGGGAAAGGGTATTTTGATGAAGATGGGAAAACCATCTCTCTCTGAGAGAGAACGGCTCTCTTCTAAGGATGGGTTTGACTTGCTTTTGCTTAGCAAATATTACTCCTGAGGACTGAGACCCAGCCTTTGGGGGGGGGGGGGAGTAGGGCATAAAGAAAGTGATGGATTAATTGATTGATTTGATAAAAGTATGATACAAAATATATGGTGAATCAGGTGGGATTTCAGATGGCACACACCAAACTGGGCTGCTCCAAACATCCACTGAGAATTGGAAATGGGAGAGAAGGGATGGGTGGACAGAAATAGTGAAATTGAGACATGAAGGAAAAGGAAAGAGCAGCTCTTGGCATCCCATTATCTGATGCAGAAAAATTAAAATGTTTCATGGTGTCTAATTTTCAATCATTGGTAAACTAAGTTATTTAATCTAAGGCTAGTGAATATCACATGGGACACTTAATTCCTTTGCCTCAGTGGATGTATGATTCACGGGTTTTGGGGAAACAGCGGTCATTTGGTAAAGGGAAACACGCCCACCTTCCAAAGGTGGTGTCAACTCAAAAGGCAAAATCATTTCCATCACATTTTTTATACCAGGAATAATGAAAATCAGCCACACACGCACAAAAAAATAGTAAACCATCTCCCAGGAACATTGTTAAAAATACAGCTTTGTCCACCCATCCCATTGGTTCCTCCCACCCCATTTTTTTTACTTAAAATATATACACATTATACATCATTTATTTAAAATACACCCAGTTAGAAAATCTTCTTTGTGCATTCTGTAAATTTTTTAAAAGAACTCTCTCAAACAGAAGGCTTGTCTGGAGGAATCTCAAAAACAGAGCAATTTGTTGGTTGGAAGCTAGAGTGGATTACCTATGATTTGCAACTTTTATGCCAGTGGTTCTCAACCTGTGGGTCCCCAGATGTTTTGGCTTTCAGCTCTCTGAAATCCTAACAGCTGGTAAACTGGCTGGGATTTCTGAGAGTTATAGGCCAAAACACTTGGGGACCCACAGGTTGAGAACCACGGGTCTATGGAAAGGGCTTCTCTGTGCTGCCGGGATGGAGCAATCCTTGGATATTCTGTGCAGGGAACCAACAGTTACCTCTTGCACCTTGGTACAAAACATATGGAGCACCAGGTAGGAGCTGATGTATTTGAAATGGCACACACCTGGCCTGGGTGGATACTGATGGTTGAAAGGTAGACAATTGGCCAAAGAATGCAAGAGATACATTCAGAATAATCCAGTGTACATTTACTCTGAGATAAGTCCAAAGAACTTTCTAACAGATAAATGTGCAAAGGACTGCTGACAAATTTGCCCATCCCCATAATTGTTGCTCAGTGTGCTGCAGCAACAGCATGTACAGTAAGTTAGTTTTTAAGGTGCCACAAAAGACTCTGTAGTTTGATTGAATTTGTCAATGATATTGACTAGATTAAAAAAATACTATGAAGAGACCAAGGGACTATTTACACTCTATGTTGTTTTAACATATTTTTATCCTTACTTGTAATCCATATCTGCTTGACAGTGATTTTTAAAGCTATTTGAAAATACATATTTAAATGTATATTTTGATATGATTAAACTGTTAAGAAATATGTCACAACATTCAGAGAAATGAAAAATTCATTGGCGAGCTATGCTGTGGTTCTACACATCAGTCCAGAAGGTGCAAATCTGAAAATTTCAGAGAAATTTGCAAAGACTCAATTCCTAAGAATGACTATGGATTTTTCCATATATCTATCTAGCAACAAATGCCCTAGATATGCCAGGAAAGATTAAAAAAATGGAAGAAGTTTTCTAAAAACCTTTTTACTTTCTCTCTTGGTGACTTTTCCATTATTTTCCCTCTTTCTCCCTCAGCAATGCTTGGAATTTGAAATTGAGAGGAATTCTGGAGATTTTAAAAAAGGGAGGGGGGCAATGTTGGTTTTACTGTTCCATCGAAAAGTATTTTTAAAAACACAGTATTTAAATATTTTTAAAACAATCGTTTAAAAAGAATCACGAGTCACCTGCAGTTCTCATTATCAAAGGATCTTGATATATTTTAAAAACTAGGCACTATACAGTCATTAAGGATAGATCCAGCAGTAGCTGTGAGAGAATGTAATCCCCATAAAAGAGATTTCAATCCATAGTAAGAGACATAGACTATTATTCTAAATGGACCTGCGTGGTTATGTCGAGTCCGGCAGCCATGAAGTACTTCAACTATTCCTGATGCATTGCAACAGTCAATTAGTAAGGTTTAAATGTCACACTGTTCTGTGCCATAAAGGCCAACTCAATTGATCCCTTGTGGCAAGATTCAGTGTGGCCCTTTTTGTGCTCTGCGTTCGTTCACCAACCACTGAACAAGCCTCTGCTGAGAGCCAATGGCTGCCACATTCCTGAAACATTCCCACCGGACATCGGCTAAGGCTCTAAAGATCTGTGGCATCACATTCTTTTAACTAAACAGCCAAGAACAAGAGTAAAAGGCACAAGGACTTTGTATATATAAAAAATCAAAGACACATTGTAAGGCAAATGCAAGGTGTTCAAGGTGGCACTGGAGAGAAATCCAAGGCAACATCCATAGTTTATAGAAGGGACTGGGCTGAAGACCAAGACACATCTATACTGACTCAAGGTTCTTTTAAGAGGGAGGTGGGGAAGAAACTTGGTTAGCCAATGAACAGCCGTCTTGATTTTGGGACCCTGAAGCAGCTGGACTATTTTCAAAGCTAGTCCTCATCCATCAACACCACCCACCCACACAACATCCACCCTCTATCAATGGCACCAAGAGATTGACCAGCTCTTTAAAAGGCACGTTTTCCCCACATATCCCATAAATCCAGAGTTTTAATTACATCCCTTAAGCAACAGTTGCTTTTCAGGTTCTGTATCCAATCCAAGCAGGACGATAGTGGGGTTTTGAAGGCACAACAGCATAACAGGAAAACCTCCTTGAGCAGAAGAACCAATCCTACCACCCCCTAGACCCCTCTTCCTGTCCAGCCCCAGACACCCATGATTTCTGGTCACACTTGTCGGGAGGGCAGAGTTAAGGAAACTGAAGAAAACATCTCAGAGAGAGGCTGTAATAGAAGAAGTTAAAGACTGCCATGAAATATGGGGAAGCGTACAATAAGGACAATTAGAGTGTGACATCTGCGGGTACTACAAGGCAGTCTCATTAAAAGAGAATAAATTCTCTTTTAAGAATTTATTCCAGATCAAAGCTGGTTATTCTAGATTTGGAGTGGTCAATCTATGGCCCTCCAATACTCCTATGAGCCAAAGACAGCATAAAGCTACATTAACTGTGCTTTTCATGAGAACAGTCACACAATATCTGGACTGTGACAAGATGCCCAGTGCGGCATTAGATACAATCATCCCTCATTAGAACTACCAACAGTACCGACTTTCTTCTCAACCATTTTCAAGCCTGCTGCAAACCACCTCAAGAACTATCTCAGGTCCATCTTAATTCCCTTATCCCTAACATATCCTTCCTCATAAGTAGTGTTTCATATCACAAACTATCCGTCCCTTCTTAAACCAATCACAGAACCAGCTTAGGTCTTTGCCTCCAGTTAGCTGGAAAGCTGAGACTGAGCTGTCTAAGGTCTCTGTCTAGAGTGTTTTAACCACTAGACTGACCATTCTTCTACTTCTGAAGGCATCCTCCAAGCACAATCTGGCAAACAGACAATCTTGCTTCTTGGTAAACAATGGAACCAGCCTCCCTTCTCCTGCTGGAATATCTCCTGTGCTCTGCTAGTGACAGAAAACTAGGTAAAATTCTAGATCTCCCACCAGTTGGGATTCCCAGTTGGGAATGGTTATGAAAACTTCCTCTATAAAAGGAAATATTTCAAGGAAGAACAATACACTGCATATATCCCAAGAGAAACAACTGATTTATAATAGCTGTAGACAGCTTTACGAATTAAGCTTCAGTTTGAGGAAGATACAACCCTCAAACTTCAGGCCCAAACCATCAGGTGAGCCTTTTTATGAAGCAGAAATAGGTCTCCTTTATAGGTGCAGCTAAGTCCCTCTAAACATTCAATCCTCTTCCTCTATGTCCTTGAATGAGTTCTGCTGCCTCCAAGTTCTCTTGGATATGTGGTCTTAATCTAGTCAATCAATAACCCTCTATAGCTCCCCTTCAAGAAGTCTAGGACAACACCTATAAAGAAGCAAGAAGGAGAAGAGAATAATGATAAGATGTAGTGGGTACCTTTCCTGCACCTGTGTGCAGTATCCCCAACCTGTGGAACGGGGAGTGAGGCACAGTTCTGATGTCCACCTTGGTTGGAGGGGGAAAGACCACTTTTTTGGTCCCACGTGATACAAAGGGGGAAACTGGGCCGAGGTCTTGGCTCCCACAGCCCATAATAGGAAGGGGAAGGGGTAACCATTAAAACACTGCACTGAGGATTTTTCCTCAAGGTCACACTTAGACCTTGAGGAGCCTTGTCCTGGTGGCCCATGAAACAAGTGCTCTCTGCTGTCCCCTGCAGGGTTTCCTGTGCTTGCACTGCTTGCCGAGGCTGCCAAGGGGGTAGGCTGGGGGGGAACAGGCTGCCCTGCTCCAAAGAAAAAAGCAGCGGAGATGGGCACGCACCCCTCCGCCCCCGCCCAAAGCCCCTCTCCCTGCAGTCACTAGCTGCTAGTCCGGTGCTGCTTTAGCACTGTATACACGTCGTCCACTTTGCTCAGTCTCTCAAAGAATGGCAACAGGTCAAGAAGCTCCATGTCAGCCATGTTGTCGAACCACGAAGCCACAGGCACCTATGAGGATGGAAGGAAGGGACAGGTGAGAAGGTTGATGAATCTCTGTAGTTAAGATATGGCTTCAACTGATGTCACCTTTAGCTAGGAAGCAAAAAGGCTTGCCCACAAGCAATAATAATAATAATAATAATAATAATAATAATAATAATAATAATACTTCATTTATACTCCGCCGCCATCTCCCCGTGGGGACTCGGGGCGGCTCACAATGTTACAAAAGTAACAGCACAAATACATTAACAATACACACAGTTTAAAACACAAGAAGATGATAAAACAAGTTAAAACAAAGATTTAAACAACAATAATAATATCAATAGTAATAATATCAAACAACCACCAATGCGATTCAGTCAACTTCAAAGGTGGGGGGACTATAGCAGCAATATAAGATAAAATCATTAGATTAAAATATCCCAGTGAAAGGAACCTAATAACATTCAGAATAGAATTATAATTATAATGAGGCTGGTCATCCAATGGCTGTCTCTCCAAAGGCCAGCCCAAACATCCAGGTTTTCAATTGTTGTTTCACAAGCAACTGCCTCTCTTTTAATGTGAAGGGGAGGCTTCTCTATAAACAGCAGTTGCCCTCCAGAGATGAATGCATTTCCCTGTCTAAAGCGAGCCTCCCAAATAAAAAGTGCCAACCCCACCTTTGCATCTCACAGGAATAAAGCTCTCCAGCTTCTACTCACAGCATTATCAGGGTGGAAGACATAGGAAGCAGGGGAATTGTCCACTATGATGATCCGTGTCAGGTCTCGTCCAAGGCGGCTGAGATCCTTGACGTAGTTGCCACGGTGGAAGACACAAGACTCGCGGAAGAGACGGTACCGAAAAGCCCCCCACTTGTCCAGCAGGTCAGCCACAGGATCGGCATACTGGGTGTGGGATGAAAGATGTCATGGTTGTGGTGAGACAGAAAGCAACTGGACTAGACTCATCAAATGTATTGTGAATAGAGTGGAGCAGAGAGAGAGCTCCACATTACATTATGCATCATTGTTCCTTCATTCTCCCAATGTCTAATATTCCCTTATAGTTTCTCCCATCCCAGGAGGTAAGGGTAGTTCTTCCCAGGATGCCTCCTTATCGAGATCCAAGAAGAGAAGAGGCCTGCAAACAAGTGCAAGTAAGGGGAATGTTTACTTTTTATTAATCAAGCTGAGACAACACATTCCTTTTATCTAACATTCAGGCCCTCTTGAAGACTTCTTCATCCAGCTCTGCTGTTGGCTGGGTGCTTAAACCTTTTCTACTACAACTAGCAGCAATGTGGTCAGATTTCAGGCTTATTTATTCAGCTTTTTCCTATAGTTCCAAGATCTAGCAACCAGAGTCAAGTGAAGATGATTGCAAACTTATTTTCAGCACCAGAATTTTGTTGTGCCCACAGTCCTTTTGCACAAATGTCTATCTGTGATTATGGCAAACCGTTTCTTTTCATCCCTCTTAATTTAAGTGAGAATATTGTTTTGGTGCTGCTATTGGGAGTCAGAAGCTAAAGATTAGTAGGTTAGTAGACCCCCATTCCCTAAATAATCTAGAGATTAGTGGATTGATAGATTCCCATTACAGTGGGGATGGGAACAGTGGTGGCTAATGGGATTCATGTCAGTGGGAGGATGAATCTAAATGAGGGAGACACGGAGGTTTAGACTGAAATAGACCTTTTTAGAAGAGTCGAAAACGACTGAACGAGTGAGATGACGACGAGACCGAGCAATGGAAGAAGCTGGTAGAACTATTAATTGACCCCAAAATATTATTCATATGGCACTATGCTTTATGTCTGGTAAGGGAGAATTTTCTTCCCAGGAAAAGGAAGAGGTTGGTAGAATTATTAATTGAACTAAATATATTTTTAATATGGCAAAAAAGGAAAGGAAGAAGTTGGTAGAATTATTGATCCAAAAATATCATTAATATGGTGCTATACTTTATGCCCGGTAAGGGAGGATTTAATTCCCAGGAAAAGGAAAGAATGAACTTTGTAGCATTATTAATTAATTTTAATTAAAGAAACCCAAAAGGAAAAAATGTTAATCGGTTTCCAAATAAAAAATGAATCTTTAGTAAACAGAAAGCCCACACACACAAAGAAAATGATCCTAAAGGGATCCTAAACTCTGGCTGGCTGGCTATTAGGCTATTAGCATTAAAAGCTGCAAAAACATTGGATAAAAGAGCTCCTGAGATGGCTCGATCTCCCTCTAAGAATGGCAGTGATTTAAAGACAAACGTCAGTTGGGGACGGGATAGGATGTGACAGAGCTATTTGGCTGTACCTCTCAGGAGAGTTTGCTTCCATTTGCAAAACAAGCTGGCTCAAGGAGACTTACGAAAATAAACTAACTTTTCTGGAATTTTGGTAATGGCTGTTTTCTTCTGTTTGGGTTGGGGGGGGGTAGGTGTTCCAAGTTCATAAGTCAAGTCGTATGTATGAAATTCCGCTGAAATAGTAACGACTTACGAATATGTCCGAAATTTTGCACAGCTCTACTGTTCACTCTAATACCTCAGCTTGTTTGGAAACAGTGTCCCACTATCTTTATTACTGACACTTAAAGAGAATCACCTTTGCTAGACTAGCAGTGAAGAGCACACATTCAAAGAGCTCGCCCATCCGCCGCAGGAATTCATCCACATGGGGTCGCTTTAGTACATACACCTGGGAAGAGGAAGGGAAAGTATGGAGAGAGAGTTATGGAGGGCAGAGGTTGGCATGCAAGCAAGTCAAATCCCAGACCATCCACACCTCAATAGGATTACTGTAACACTCTTTTTACACAGGCATGCTTTCGGAAACTGTCAGGAGGTCTAAAATACTGTTACCAGGCTGCTGCCTGGGGTTGGTTATATGAGACATATAATACATTTCTTGGAATGCATCTCAAAAGAGGTTGCTTTAAAGGATATCTTGCTTGCCAACCACACTGTGGCTAACACATGGGCAAGGACTTCTTGTTTTAAAGAATTCCTCTGCTTCCCACGTTTCAACAGGGGGCAATCCACATCCCATTTGCGATGCTGCGGTTCTGGAGATACAAAACGGCGTGGCTGGGAGGGGACATCCTGGAAGCCAGTCATGGAAGATGAGAATATGTACTCGGCAGGTCAAGTTCCTCTTCAGGGTTGATGCATGCAGCTAATACAGCTGTCCTAAAAGATGCCACCGGCTGCCTCCAAGGCCAAGTAATCAAGAACAGGCTGACATCAGTACCCACAGCCTATCCTGGATTACTTGAAACTGGCCACAGTCCTGTTACATAAAGACAATATTCAAAGCATGTACTGGAGAACAGAAGAAGTTGTGGACGTTCAGCCTCACCACTGGCAACAACTGAAGCTCCAGCTTCTGCTCAGGTGCAGACATACCAATTCCTTTAAGCATTGAGTTCAAGGCCTATACCATTTGGTAATTCAAACATTATCGGATCAAGATAGCATTGCCAAACCCACCAGCAATGACCATTGTCCCTCTCCTCCCATTACGGTCATCCTCGTGGTTCCATACCTGGTGCATGACCCCATCAATCTCCACAGGGATGATGAAATCTGCATTGTTCACTGGCTGGAGAAGATAAAAGGGAGTCATTAGGTCAGAGCTCAACAGGGTTCTTCAGTTTTCCTCACTTCCCCCTACTACCACCATGCATCTCACTAGTAATAATAATAATAATAATAATAATAATAATAATAATAAAAATGTTATTTATATACAACCCTATCTCCCGGATGGGACTCAGGGCGGTTTCCAATCATAAAAACAACACAAACATTACATAACAAACATAATAACATATTATTAAGCAAAGTAAAAATACAATTATAGAAATAAATAACACTTACATGACCTGATCAAGGGGACGAGAACCATAAACCCAATATATTAAAATGTATCATTTTAAGTTAGAGAAATCTTGTGCAATATATTCAGGCCCAGAAATCGGCGGTATTCCAATGTAATTACTGAAAAACCTGCCGACACCACCAGGTCTTCAATTCTTACTCAACTAGGTTATATTGGCAGCAGCTGCATATAGTTTCTGGGAAAGAGATGGGTGTGGAAAGTTACCCATTTAAACTCCTAGAATCCCCTAGCTAACATGGCTATGATGGATAGAGAATTATGGGAATTGTATTCCAAAAAGTAGTTTTCCTAGGTCCTGGAATAAGGCTGGTATTTGGCTTCTGCCTTGCATGAAAGGAAGTCATGCCAGTGGTTTCCCCTTATCTCTGCTCCTGGCTCTCACAGCCCTGGCAGAAGGAACTGCCCAGAGTTGGATCCTTCCTTGTAGAGTTTTAGAACAAGCCTCTCTGTGCAACTTTTAAAAGAGCTGAAGGCAACTGGGATACCAAGCAGCTGAAAAGGGAGCATGTAATCTGAACTGCTATTTTTAGGATAAATATAATAGATTCTCTTGGCTTTCCACTAAAGCATAAAGTACAGCTCAGCAAGGAAAAAAGGGGGAAACCCTTGAAAAATATTTATTTTTTTCAAGATAGCCAAATTCCACGAGTAGGGAAAATGAAACCATACAAGCTGATTGCCCTGTGAAGATACAGTCATATCGAGTTGTGCTTAAGCTGTTACGCAATTCAAGTTGAGATAGAAGATGAATTAGCCAAGGCACAATTTCTCCAGTTTCCATGCCCAAATGTGGAAGGTTTGTCAATTTTAATCATTAACAGAGTGGAAATGTAAGAGCAGCTGTGCTGGATCAGATCATCAGCTTATCTAAAGAATTCAGAATTCATTTTCCATAGAGATCAATCAAATGCCTCCATGGGAAACTCCCAAGCTGGATATATGTGTATAAGTAATACCCTCTAACTTACATTCCCCATCAAGAACTGTATAGTTTTCATAGTTAAGATAGCAAGAGTCAAGCTGAGAGTTTATCAAATTCAGCATTTATCAAATTCAGGGGCGAAATTATGTAGCTCTGCAGATGTTGATGGACTTCAACATCCACCGGCCCTAGCTAACACAGCCAATGCTGGGACTTCCAGTCTAGCAACAGCTAGAAAACTGCATAATTCCCACACCTGACTTAATGCATTTATTATACAGTCAGCCCTCCACATTTTCAGGCTTGACTTCTGTGGACTTGATTATGCATGAATTTGATTAATATGGTCTTTCTACAAATCTCAAAGTCTTCTAGTGCAACTATATGCTCAACTTCCACTGGTTATGGACCATAAAGTTGCACTGGAAGACATAGAGATTCCTAAAGAAGTATTCCCTCAGGTAAAAAATTAGTGGCTTTTTATTCACATTTTCTCACTTTTGTGGGAGTCCTGCATTCCTAACCCCAGTGAATGTGGACGGCCAATTGTACTTGTGACTCATCCCTTAGATTTAGCTTCTCTGGACAATGAACAATTCTGGTTGAGAAAGTAGAGAAAGAGAATAGGCTTTTCTCCTAACACCAGCCCCATAAATCACATTCATTTGTATGCTCAGCGACTCAATCTTTTCCAACTCCAGATATTTTGGACTAAAATTCCCATCAGGCCCGTTTGGCATGACCAGTGGTCAAGCATTATAGGACCTCTAAACATCTGGAATGCAAGAGGTTGAGACAATCTCCTACAGGTAATGAAGAAGCCTGGTTACTCTTTTGCTACCATTTTTGTAAGCAACTTTAATAAATAAACCAAAAGTTCTACAGCTGATGTAGTTTTCAGAAAGTAGTCTCTCAAATTTAAGACAGCAGCAGTTAAGGCTAAAAATGTCCTGGTGGGCAGGATAAAAGACGTGATCAAGACATTACAATTTACCTTTCCCAGCTGTTGCCAATTTAGATATTTGTTTCTTACTCTGTTGGGGTTTCTCTCCCTTTTAAAAAACAAGTCTCCTACCAGGTTCTTAATTGAGCATTACTACGTGGTGGGAAGAACGTGAAAGTTATATCGCTCCAGCAACCGTGACTGAGCCAGACTCCCTCTGGCTAGCTCCACACTGATTATTTTATGTTTATTTTAATTTTATTGTAACTTGTTTTATGCTGTAGGCACTATGTAGTGCCATTTGTAAGCTGCCTTGAGTCCCCCCCCCCCCCCAGGGGTTAAGAAAGGCAGGATATAAATATGGGAAATAAATAATAAACACACTATAGAATTATTGCAGTGTGACACCACTTCAATAGCACACTGAAGTGACACACACTTGCCATGACTCAATGTTCTGGCATCCTGGGAGTTGTAGTCTGATGAGGGGCCAGCACTCCTTAGCAGAGGCTAAAGGCAATTGAACAGTGGTTCTCAACATGTGGGTCCCCAGATGTTTTGGCCTTCAACTCCCAAAAAGCCTAACAGCTGGTAAACTGGCTTGGAATTCTGGGAGTTGTAGGCCAAAACACTCCCTGGTGGAATCCAAGTTGAGAAAAGCTGGAATCATGGAAAGGTGAGCCACCATTCTTTTTCAAATAAGCAGAAACAAATAAACAGATAAATAATTTTGATTAGACCTATGTACCCAAAGCAAGTATTGGAGAAAGGGGACAGTGTATGTGCACATATTCTCATATATCTATATATATATAAAAGAGTGATGGCATCAGGGCAGCGGACAACACAACAAAACTACAGGCCCCCCAACCTCGAAATTTGACAATACAACCCATCATCCACGCCTCTAGGTTGATACAACAAAAGAAAAGAAAAATAAAGTCCTAATTAGAAGGAGAGGAATAATTGTTTTTATCCAATTGCTGCCAGTTACAAGGATAAGTTCCACCCACTTGGTCTCCTAGCAACCTACTCAGCCCAGGGGACAGGCTCTCCAAGAGTTTGGAGAGACCCCTAAGGGCCATCCAGCCCAACCCTTTCTACTATGCAGCAGGACACAATCCAAGCATTCACAACACATGGACAACGTATAAATACTATACATTACTACACAGGGACATAGACCCCCTCTATCCTCACCACTTTCACAGCATACAAACAACCAAATGCATACTAAGCATAAAGACAACCATACAACAGACATTCAATACCACCACTACCTCAACCATTTCTCACCAACACCACCAGACAACGCCACAGCAACGCATGGCCGGGCACAGCTAGTATATGTATATGTATATGTATATATGAGAATGAAGTGGTGTTTGGGGAATGTACTGACCTTAAAGGAACTATGTACCAATGTCTCATCCAAGTCAATGACCACACAGATCTTGTTGGCATCCTGAGGCTTGATTTCTGGCAGCAGGTATCTGACAGTAGCCTGCAGAGAGATACATGCATATGAATGAGTGTCTGCACAGCAATGAGATGAGAGATGCCTGAGCTGCAGGTAACTCACAAGAGACGGCAGTGATAATGGTGGTTGGAAAACAATGGGACGCAAGAGAGTTCTAGTAAGCAGTTGAGGTCACTGGATCTCTCCTTGTGGTGCTCCAGTGAACTGGATGCTCTCTCTTTTGGATCTCTGCTGATCCCAATGTTTCATCTCAGTACTGGGAGATGCTATGCCTGACATCAGTCTTATAGAACAACAGCAGTAATTAGGTAGCAAGTAATCACCAAGCTGGAAGGCCTGGTGACAGATAAACACACGCATACACGTTTCATTTTCCATTCTGTGATGGAAGTGGGAGCAGAAAGTGTTTGGGATGGGCTGGATTACATTGGAATGTAAGGGGAGGAGACAGGAGAATTTGCCCTGAAATGAAACACAGGCACTTGTAGTTCTACAATGGAACACCAGAGGGCACTAGTGACAAAGATCAAGTGGCTCTAAAACACACTTTCACTACCAGCTTAAAGAGAAGCTGGTAGTTTAGCAGCCCTGGGTGATTTAAGGCCCCAGTCATCTCCATGACTTAATCAACAGCCTAATCTAATCAGGAACCACATGAGTTTGCCACATGTCTCAGGCCCATACAAAACAGGATGAAAGAGGCACTACAAATAATTAACAGGGATGTATCTTCAGTCATAATTTGTGAACTTCAAGTAAAAGCATCCTACTGAATAATAGGAGGTTAGAAATGCAGCAGCAGTGGTGCAGCGGGTTAAACCGTTAAGCTGCTGAACTTGCTGACCAAAAGGTCAGGGGTTCGAATCCGGGGAGCAGGGTGAGCTCCTACTGTTAGCCCCAGTTTCTGCCAACCTAGCAGTTTGAAAACATACAAATTTGCCGAGATCAATAGGCACTGCTCCAGCGGGAAGGTAACGGCACTCCATACAGTCATGCTGGCCACATGACCTTGGAGGTGTCTATGGACAATGCTGGCTCTTCGGCTTAGAAATGGAGATGAGCACCAACCCCCAGAGTCAGACACAACTAGACTTGGCATCATGGGAAAACCTTTACCTTTACCTCAGAAATGTCAATTCAAGGCCCTGGGAAGGTAGTTTGGCAAGTCAGGGGTCAGAGGGTGAAAATATTTTAAAACTGGAGAATTCGGGTAACTGACTAATGTCTCCGTTAGACTCTGAAATTCCAAGCGTCAGAATAAGGTAGTACTCCCTAGGCACAAATACACCATACTGATAGACCTGCAAGTCCGGGATGAAACCTACAACATGGAAGATAAATCTTTACAATTATCACTGAAGCAAGAAAGAAGGAGACGTGTCTCTTCTTAGTCCTCAGTCCTGTCATCTGCGGCACACCATTGTATATCTGGGCAGGAACAGCAGGTGAACAGGAAGAGTTATGCCTGCCTTTGTAACAATCTAAAGGTTTCTCCTTGAATGCCGGAACTGCAAGACGGACACCTTGCAGGCACGGAATTTAAGTGCCTTTCTTACAAGTACAAGAGGTTGATTAATGTGCCATGAAAAGAGTAACTAATACATATTCAGTGATTTGGACTGTGTGCTCCAAGGTTCTCAAGCTCTCACAAGGTATGCTGGGCTCCATGCCACATGACTGAGCCCATTAAGGTTTGAAAGCTCTCTCCCATTTCTAGCCTGGCGTGCCAACATTGGCACTGACAGCATTAACATCTCATCGAGGAACGCAGGAATTCTGACTCAACTAAACATTATCACAATTCAACAGGGAACACATTATCAACTGAGAGAAGTGGCACAGGGTTGGGGCGACCGTGTTCTTTCTTCTTCCTCTTTTTTGAACCCTCTGGAATAGTGGTAACCAGTTGGATCCACTACCCTGGAGAACATATAAGAATCCATTTCTGAACTGCAAAGCAAAATCAACATCTTTGTACAATGAATATGAAGTCAGCCAGCCAACTGGGGAGTTATGCCTACCTTGGTCACCGACCCATTTTCCTCCACCAGCAATGGGGCATTGTTGTTGACAGGGATGGGCTCCGAGTTGTCACGGCAAAGGCAACAAAACAGGGACTGGAAGATGCTGCGATTCCTGGGCTTCTTAGAAGGTGATGGGTGTTGAGCTCCTGCAAGCAACAGAGCCAAGTAGAAATGAAAAGGAAGGGTTATTTATCCAATCAAATCCCTTTTTTTCATCCTCCCCACTTGGCATGGTGCCCACCATATAAATTCCACCCATGCAGGTGAGACATAGCATGGTTTTAGTCTCCATTTTTCCAGTGTTCAGAAGTAGATGCTGGCATCCACAAGAGTCCTGGAACCAAACCCAGCAAACAATGAACTGTATGTAGAGCCAAAGTTCCCCAAGTGTTTTCATTTTCTTCGTGGTCTGGCCCAATCAGGATGCCTCTGACTGCATGAAATCTTGGGTGCATCTACACTGTAGAATGAATGCAGTTTGCTACCACTTTAAATACCATGGCTCAATGCTAATGCAACATGAGATTTGTCGTTTGATAAGGCACCAGGCGTATTTGGCAGAGAAGCCTAAACAGTGTGTGAAACTACAACTCGCATTATTCCACAGCATTGAGCCATGGCAGTTAAAGTAGTGTCAAACTGCATTCAGTCCACAATGTAGATGCACCCCAACACAGGCTTTCATCTTACACATCCCTTAGTAACTCAATGAGGAACATCCAAAAGGAGAGTTCCTTGTCTCATGGTTCAGCAGCTTCCCTTCCCTTTTAGGCACTCATGGTTTTAAAGGCATACATGTAAGGGGGAAAAAACATAATTTACTCAGGAAACAAATGAATTTTCCACCACATGGAGAGAGAAAGGGATGCTTGCCAGGAAACAGCATTGGCTATGGCTCTGTGCCACAGCAAACAGAGTTGAAAACGTACCTGACTGATGAGAAGAAGTCAAAGGATGCAGAAATACATCCTAATCCATGAATAGAAACATGCACAGTGGCCAAGGAGTGGCCAAGTCCAGCATGGGATTGCTGAGCCACAGGTTGAACATGCCAGTTGTACACCAACAACTTTCTGCCTAACATTATGAAACTCTCAGCAGATTTCAGTGTGCCAGACAATGCTTTATTGTTGTTATCAAGATATTAATTTAACGCTGTGCATTACCAAAATGGCACAAACATTTTTTTTAATGTTTGCCACTGTAAAGCAGAAAACATGGAAGTACAAAGGCATTAATCAGTGAATGAATCCAGGCCTTTTAGCTAGATAGATAGGCCTGGCTGAAGAAGATGCTGAACAAAATCAGTTAACCACCCCAACCAGACTGAGATGAGAGGAGATATTAAGCAGATTACCTCCCCAAAACCTGTTTCCCTGAAAATAAGACATCCCTTGAAAATAAGACCTAGTAGAGGTTTTGCTGGATTGCTAAATATAAGGCCTCCCCCAAAATTAAGACCTAGCAAAGTTTTTGTTTGGAAGTATGCCCGCTGAACAGAACACCAGAGCATGCAGGATTGGTAAATGAACGTACCATAGATTGTTGTACATGGAAATAATGGTAGTAACAAGAAATTATTGATAGGATTCAGTTTGTCTGGTTATGCTGGTTTGTGATGGCAACTACTATACAGTATATAATAAATATTCTTTTTTTTAGTTCAAAAATAAATGTAAATTCTTCTTCGTGGAAAAATAAAACATCCCCTGAAAATAAGACCTAGGGCATCTTTGGGAGCAAAAATTAATATAAGACACTGTCTTATTTTCGGGAAAACACGGTATTCTTTTTTGAGGAAGCGGAGGAGAAAGCGCCATGCCAAATAGATCTATGAGTCTGACTGGAGTTGGGGCAGGGAAGAGGAGGGAGATGGAAGACTACCATTACTGGAAGGGGAAGTAAGCAGAGAAAGTGAGATGAGCGGCCCTTCCATACAGCCATATAACCCAGAATATCAAGGCAGATAATCCACAATATCTGCTTTGAACTTGGTTATCTGAGGCCCTATTGCTATATAATCTAGTTCAATGTGGATTTTACACAGCTGTATGGAAGGGGCCGAAGAGAAAACTGGAGCAGAAAAGGCTCTGCCATTGGGCATAATGAAAGTCTCCTCTGACATTAGGTGCTCGTCCTCCAGCTGGCAAAATGTTTCTTTTGAATTCAGATATTTGTTACATGTCCTATTTTTGGCCAGTAGTCTGGCAGGGAACTGTTCTTTTTGCTTTTGTAGGAAAAAAAATCTTCATCTCAGGCTCATCTTCTCACATAAACCTCCTCTTTGGTTCTAGACAGATTTTTAAAAGCCCATGGACAAATCTTTCCATTGTCACACATGTGGTCCTGGCAGAAGGAAAAGTTAAAGGGTGGGGTTTTTTTTGTAAAAAAATAATAATGAGCCACCTCCAAGCTCTGGATTAAATTCACTTTTCCGTCTAATCCCTTTGCTTTGAGCGGCTCCTGCTCCCTAATCCGGCCCCAGATAATGAGATTCTTGCTCCTCTCAGATGTCCAGGTTCAGGGCTGCCAAGACACTGGGAAGGAGGGACTGTGAGCGAGCAAAGCAAGCCAACAAGGAAACTACAGGGAGGAGAAACTGGCAGCGGCCTCAGCCCTGGCACCTCTGGGTCTCTGGAGTCACAAACATCCCACTGCAAATCTCTACTGAAGGCTCTTGAGAGCAGTGGGAATTAATGTTGGGGGCAGCTCATGCCCAGCCTCCTCTTTATTTGGCCTGCATGTCTGTTCAGAAGCAAATCCCACTAGAGTTCAATGAGACTCAACACCGGGTAAATATCTATATACAGTATAGCAGGATGGACAGCTTTGCAGCTGACCTGCACACCTAACCCCAGCCTCTCCACTGAATCACATGCTCAAGGGCAATTTAGTTCAACCCACTGCCATGCAGGAATGGCAGTTAATGCACTCTTGAGTCATGGACATACTCTGTTGAAGGCACGTGTATCCCATGAAGCTGTCACTGCTGCCATCAAAATTTAATGACAACTATGTTGGTACTGGGAGCCCCCAGTGACGTAGTAGGTTAAACCACCGAATTGCTGAACTTGCGGACCGAAAGGTTGGCGGTTTGAATCCTGGGAGCAAAGTGAGCTCCCGCTGTTAGCCCCAGCTTCTGCCAACCTAGCAGTTCAAAAACATGCAAATGTGAGTAGATCAATAGGTACCACTCCAGCAGGAAGGTAATAGCGCTCCATGCAGTTATGCCGGCCACATGACCTCAGAGGTGTCTACAGACAATGCCGGTTCTTTGGCTTAAAAATGGAGATGAGCACCAACCCCCAGAGTCAGACACGACTAGACTTAATGTCAGGGGAAAACCTTTACCTTATGTCGGTACTACCAGAGTGTTCCCCTGTAGAACAGTCCTTTCTGAGACTGCAGGGTAGAGTACATTTTCTATTCACTGTGCTAAAGGAAAGAGAGCAATAGCAAATTGGGTGAAACTGCAGTTGTAGTAAATGGAGGGATACCACCTAGTTTTTGAAGGGTGCATACTGAAAAGAAGGAATTTTTAAGGTACATGCTGCTCAATGGTTTGTCCCCATCATTTGGTACTCACTGAGAAAAGTTCCATTAAGCTACCTGAGGTTCTAAGAAACCAACAGAGAATGTCTCTGCATAATGTTTTCAAGAAAGCCATGTAAGCCAACATCTTTCACCACATCCTATGATAACTACTTCTGCAAATCAGTTATGCATGGATAATGGTGGATATGTATATTTGAATTTCACATCTGTTGTTCCAGTCCAACTCAGGCTGACATGGGAAATGGCCTGCCAAGAGGTCTTATCCCCAAGGACCTCCGCAGTGACATCTGTAATGTCGGCAGGGTGGCTAAGCGCCAATATGCAACCACAATGAAACCAAGAAGTTTCAAATAGCCAGATCAGCAATTCAGCCAGCTACTGTGGAAACCACAAGAAAAACCCAAAACGTTGCTGTTCTACACCTTCCACAGTAGAGTACTTCAGCAACAGGTGCCCTCCCACAGTGAACTGAGATCAAAAGCAGTCATTCGGTGAAAAGTATTTATTTATTTATTTATTTCCAACATTTATATCCCGCCCTTCTCACCAGAAGGGACTCAGGACAGCGTACAAAATTGGCAAATTATTGAAATCATAACAAATAAAAGTTGAGAGTAGTTGAGACTGCAGGAGGGCATCTCACATAATTTAAAGTTCTTCTATTTATCTGTATGTGTGTGTGTGTGTCCAATTCATCTTATGGTGACTTCAATAATTTCATAGGGATTTCTTAGGCAAGGAATACTCAGAGATGGTTTAACAAAATTGGGTTTTGTTGAAGACAATTAGATATCATGCTGGGTGTGACCCTAAGACATCTTTGCAGAAGTGAATATGCATCTATCCCTACAAAGTACTTGAGTCTGTGTGCATGTATATTTGTTAGAATAAAGAGAATAGGGGATCACACCCAAAGGAAAAGGAGCTTTCCTCGCAATTTGGAATCAGGTGCTATGTTCAACCATCAGGATCACCCAAGGTGTAAATGTCCCTGGATGCAGGCAGAGGCCTTGAGGCAAATGGGTGGGAAATGCTGTTTAACAGCTGGCTGGAGGTAAAGAAATTTCCTTTTGACCTGGGCTTCTTGGTTAAGGAAAAACCTGACCAAAGCCACGGAGAGAGATCGAGAGATCTTCAAATAAACGTTTTTTGCCATGACTTCACATATTGTGGACACAGGCATCCTGAAGTTCCTTCTCACAATGTGTATATTTGCTGAAGCATTATAAATTAAGCCCACAAAAGTTGCAAAGTTTCCAAAACTACTTCCCTCTTCTTGCTAACACAGCTAGTTTAGCTTCTGTGCTGGGTCTACAGAGGATAAATGGTGAACTCCCTCTCCTCTGCTAGCCGCTCACCCATCTACATGCAATTTGTAATCAGCTGCAGTGGTTCTCAACCTGGGATCCCCAGATATCTTTGGCCTACAACTCCCAGAAATTCCAGCCAGTTTACCAGCTGTTAGGATTTCTGGGAGTTGAAGGCCAGAACATCTGGGGACCCCAGGTTGAGAACCACTGAGCTATGGCAACCAGTATTGTGTATTAACACAAAGCTGATGCAAGGTGAAGCCTGAATCAATGGAATTGTGATCCTGCTAAGACTAAACTCTCATCTCCAAAATAATCTAACAGCTATAGAAGAATCATGAACTGCACCCTATCCCACTCAAGCTACACTTTAATATACCCATTCCCAGCTGTTGCTTTAGAAATAGAGTCATTTTGGGATCTCTCGCCTTCATATACAGAAAGATAGAATGAAAAGATAGGACTGGCATACTTTAGGCATTATGCCCTGCCAGTTTCTGCTAATGAACATCAAGCAATCCTTAGTCTAGGGCTGTTCATTCTGTGTCTGCTCAGCACTATATGTTTGCTCCCACCTTCACAATACAGCAGGATTTTTAAATAGAAGTACATGTTATACAACAAATTTGACAGAAAAAGTAGTTCAATACGCAGTAATGCTACGTAGTAATTACTGTATTTACGAATTTAGAGCCAAAATATCACGATGTATTGGATACAAAAATGCGTTGGATAATCCAGAACGTTGGATAAGCGAGTGTTGGATAAGACTAGAGCCTGTGTGTTGTGACAGCTTGCATGTTGGTTTTTAAATTTCTGCTCAGCCATGGAAATCCTCTGGATGGCCTTGGGCAAGTCACACACTCTCAGAATAGGGGAAGGCAAAAATAATGCTCCTCTGTACAAATTTGACCAAGAAATCCCAATGATAGATTCACCCCAAAGTCACTATAACTCAGAAACTAGCTGAAGACACACAACAACAAGACCTATAACAACAAATTTTCCCAGTAATTACTGACTTGGGGCAAAAGAGCAAACCACAGTTAGAACAATGTGGTCCTACAAACTGGATTCGACTATCGTTTGATATTCTGGTTTGTTTACTCCTTTCTACAACCTGAGAAAGAGATTCATGCAGAGCAGCAACAGCAGTAGAGAGAAGAACATCCATTTATTCTAGTGACATGATGTTAAGGCTGCCTTATTGCCTTGAGAAATCTGTACTACGTCATTTTCCATCCCTGTCTCTGAAAGGTGTTAACAAGCAGCCTTTTAGGACAAATGTCAGAAGACTGAATGGCTACGCTGGACATGTTGATCCGGTAGTGAAAAGCTGTCCCTCTGCCAGTGGCTTTGCAATCTCAAGAACCATTTGCTTTTGTACATCGAGTTACCATCCCTCTGTTTGGCATATTGGGTTAGGTACATCATGTTCCTATACTGACAGGCATACATCGGAAAAGAGAAGGGAAACATCCACCCAACATGCTCAGTTCTTATATCCTCCTGAAAACATTTTGTAGTTTCTGCTTTCCTGTTACAAAAGGTAACTGGATGAAAACAAGACAACCTCACCAGAATAAAAACAGTGACAACTTGAACTTGAGGTCTGTGTACCAGAAGGGCAAGTGCAGCAGTTTCAGCTAGCAACCTATTCAGGCTTAAAATATACTGAGATCTGAAGTGCTTAACATGAATACAAAACACCATCTAAACACTTGCCGGAGCAAAGCTTGAATGCTGAATAGCAACGAAAGCCCAAATGCAAGACACTGTGTTTGTTACATGCCAAACATTGTGAAGTTGCCACCAAGCCCAAGACCTGTGTCCCATTCTAGATGGTCCAGAAATAAAATCCCAAATATAACTTGCAAATGCCTGTATAAACAATATGAAAAAGGTAATGGTAATAATAATAATAATAATAATTATTATTATTATTATTATTATTATTATTATTATTATTATTTGTAACCCACCCTATCTCCCCAGGGGGACTTAGGCAAAAAGTGGCAAACATTCAATGCCATAATAAACAAACAAACCAAATCAAAACAATAAATAAAATAGCATGAATATAAACTTATATATTGCATCTGTTATCTGACCATTTTCAAGTTCCCCTGTGCTTTCTAAGTGCTTTGCCTCTTGGTTTCCACTAAACCAAAAATAGTTTACTGGTATTAGAAGGCAGAAGGTATTACATATATTCTAAATGTACATCAGGCTTACCTAGGCCGAAAAATGTATCACCCTGAAAACATCAAAATTGAGGTTAGAACAGGAAAGTTAATGTATCTTTCCCAGAAGGCCCTATAGATATGCCTTATCAGAATATTCATAGCTTAGTATTTTCTACCCATTGCATTTTCCTCTTTTATGTCCCCAAGAAACCACTGAATGGACAAAATTCACCCCTAACACTTCAGCCAAAATTCTCATACGTATATCAGAGTCTGGGGTAAAAATCACTTGGCTCTCCAGATATTGTAGAAATGTATGTCCCAGAAACCTCTACCAGTACAGCCAATGGTGAGAAATATTAGGACCTTCATTTCAGCAACATCCCGAGAGCCCCATCATTTCTGCTCCTGTGGTATTCCTATTACATAAGACACTGCAGTTGGTCAGGATCCCGAAATTAGGAGTAGCAAGTGTGATAAGAGGGCAGACAGAGGAGACCTGATGCCAGGTTTTATGCATGCCCATAAAGTCCAAGAATGTTAAACAAATACCTGAATCAAGATACTTCTTGCTACTGCTCATCAAGACCCTTAATCTCCTATGGCAGTGGTTCTCAACCTGTGGGTCCCCAGATGTTTTGGCCTTCAATACCCAGAAATCCTAACACCTGGTAAACTGGCTGGGATTTCTGGGAGTTGTAGGCCAAAACATCTGGGGTCCCGCAAGTTGAGAACCACTATCCTATGGCAATATAAAAAGACACAATAGTGCTTCTTACTACTGCAATTCCCAAAGTGACAGTTGTGTTATTTTATTGCAGAAAAAATAATCTTCAAGACCAAGAAATATACTACACCATGAGCTTTCATAGTATAATACACAGGACGCTTCCTCAGACGCACGATGATTACTCGGAATTTTACAAATCTGTGTAGAATAATACTAAACTGAGGGATTATAGGCAGTGAAATCAGAAGAAAATTGACAACAGTAATGTATTCACAGTAACATTTACATAAATAATACTGACCATTAACAAAACTGCTTTGCATTGTTATCCTGGCTCTAGGGAAGTTTATTATCAAATGCAGGGTGACATGTAAAAAAGGTAAATGTTTCCCCTGATGTTAAGTCCAGACTGCCATGGATATTCATATGGCTCCATAGCATGAGAACATATTAATTACTGAACTGGAACAATGCTCTGTAACCCTTTGCACACATAAAAACCCTCTTCTGTACCTGAGAAACACTGGTGACATTTTAATCATCTGGACTGATGGATAGGAATAATGTGAGATGCTTTATCAAGACTTCCAATAACTTTCACCTCACCACTGGCTGAACCAGTTCTCCTAATATTTCCATTTTTAAAATACGACTGTATAATGATACAACTGACAAATAAATGCTGCTCTGTTTTAAAAATATATCAACACATATCTTCTAGCTTCTCCTGAAAATGCAGGACAATTCTGTTGTCGAAGGCTTTCATGGCCGGAATCACAGGGTTGTTGTATGTCTTTGGGGCTGTGTGGCCATGTTCCAGAAGTATTCTCTCCTGACGTTTTGCCCACATCTATGGCAGGCATCCTCAGAGGTTGAATACTTCTGGAGAGAATACTTCTGGAACATGGCCACACAGCCCCAAAGACATACAACAACCCCGCAGAACAATTCTGCCTATAGCCATACCCTATGACAAAATAGCATCTGTTTAGATTCATTGGATCGATTTACAACTCAGGGCTTACAACAAGTATCCCACACACGGCAATACCCAGCTCCTAAAGCGAATATATCAGATGGATGCCCAGGAATAATGTCCGACAAGACAAAATTGAAAGAGAAAGCTATCCACTTCTCACCTGTAGCTCTGAGCTGCAATCGCTTAAATGTATCATCAATGAGCTACACCACATCTTAGATACTAACACTTCCTCTTCCAGAAACCCAGGGTGGTAGACCTGTCCTTGTTTACATAGCAACCAAAATAACTCAAAACAACTATTTTCTAGCAACGCCAGGTCGCACAATAGCAATTCAAAAACAAGGGAATAGTCTGTCCCCACATCTTTTGTGACAGCAACATTAGCAGAATTGACAATGAGACTATGACACCAGGGATTCCTTTGCCTTCTCATCATACAATGTGAAATAGGCCATCCTTGGTCATCAATGCTCTCCTGTTTTCTAAACAAGGTGAACTGGTCAGTAGCTACGCAAAAGAATAAATGGACACAAATTTGACAAAACTAGAAATTACAGTATTCTGAAACCAGTGGGAGAATACGGCTTTATTCTAGGACAACCATCAGTGACCATAGAAAAACCACTGTGGAGCAAGATCTTACACAGAGAGAGAGAGAACGAGAGAGAGAAACCTCTGAATTACAATTCATTGGGAAGTTCCAGTCTATCCCCAATGTCTACAGTGGGTAGACAGTTACTTATATTGTACTACTGAAATGACCATGTAGTTACTTCTGACTAGAGTAGATTCATTCAATCAATAGGATTTAACTATATGTTGGCTCACCATTCCACACTTGGATGGATAGGTCTTTGCTAGTCGGTACTAAACAGCGCAATAGTATGTCAGCCTATCTATATTGTAGAATTAATGCAGTTTGACACTACTTTATCTGCCATGGCTCAATACTATAAGATCATGGGAGTTCTAGTTTGGTGAGGCACTAGTACCACTTGGCAGAAAAGGCTAAAGTCCTTTAAAAACTACAACTGCCATGATTCCATAGCTTTGAGCTACAGCATCAAAGTAGTGTCAAACTGCATTAATTCTATAGTGTAGTGTCGGGATTGTGGTGTTCACAGCATATAAATATAAATTGTCATTCAGTGATTTCGGAATTTAATTTTTCTTTGACCTCACTGTCCCCTTCAAACCATGTGTATAACAAACAGATATTATGTATAATACTTCTAGTCTCTGGCAAATTTGGCTATAAAGTCCTTGGAAAGGTGATGCTTTTTAGTTTTCCTGTCATGCACTTGTGACAGGGCAACACTCTACCACCAACCCGCCCAAGAAGCCGTCTTTACCAGCTTTAGTTCACCCTCAGCTGCCATCCAGCAGCCATTCCACAAGTAGAGGGAGAGAAGGGAAATGGGGCCATTGCAGTGGCTCTGCTAAAGGTCCAGCCATTTGGGCTGCTATCTAATCCAACTCCCTGCCCTGCAGAAATACACAATTATAGTATTCCTGAAAGAAGTCCATCATTGCCTTTCTAAAAGAAGCATGCTTTCCCACAGGTTACATAACTGGGGCTCGTTGTATAGATCAGTAATTCCCTTCTTGTGGGTCCCCAAATATTTTGGCCTTCAACTCCCAGAAATCCTAACTGCTGGTAAACTAGCTGGAATTTCTAAGAGTTGTAGGCCAAAACACCTGGGGACTCACAGGTTGAAAACCACTGGTATAGATACTCCTTCCCAAGCACCCACTCACTCACTCTTGCTTGGTAGTTAGAAAGCTAACTGACTTGCAGAACATGCAAGTTCAAGGTCTCCATGCCAAATACATACACCATTGGTGACATGACTGGGGGATCCCAGCATGATTAGGCTGGTGTTTATTTATGGTACATAAAATGCACAATGGCCTGTGAACTCTTGCCTGAATTTTCCTGTGTCACATTTCCTTTCTTCTCAAGACTGTGATCCTAAGGGCAGGGACTGCCTTGTTTTATTGGTCTGTTAAGTGAATCCGAAAGGCTTTGCTGTTGAAGAGCAGGGTATAAAACAAGGACTACGTAGCCCTTCAGGTGTTCTTGCACTGTGGCTCCCTCTAACCCTGGTCAGCAAAGCCAAAAAGGACTAATGCTGAGATTTGCACTCCAACGTCTGGAGTGCTGTCCTTTGCCCTTCCCTGGTACAAAAACCTAAAATAAGTTAATGAGCTAGCCAGGTGGCACAATCTTCCCAAAGAAAATGGAGTCTTGACACCTATGGGGTTTAGCTATTTTTCAATTCCTGCAAAAGGAGAACCAAAAGATGGATACAGGGGGCCAGCTGTATTATTATGGGAAAGTTGAGATACCAATGTAATGACGTAAATAATAAACAAGGCACAAACTTTGGTTTGATCAGCAGCCAAAGAACGAGAGGTCAAAACAGAAGAACTATCAAAAGGAAGAATTCAAACAAGCTGAAACAAGCAATGGCACTGGTTTCTTCTCAGAAGCATTACCCTGGCAAATTATGTCACCACAGTGAAATATACAAATCTAAGACAAGCGCTCATTGAACATGGAATGCAAAGTAGGTAACCACAAAGATTCCTTTAGAACACAAAGCCTCGTAGCCTCTAACAAGGCAGACTGCATGCAAGTGCCCGGGGAAGGATTGAGTACGTTTTGCAATTTGCACTTGCTATGAGAACAGGCTTACCCCAGTGTGGACCCACCAGGTTGAACACAGCTCACCAACCATGGGCTCCAGTCCACTGTGAATAAACCTTCTTGGTTCCCCCCCTTCCAACTTCTTTGGAATTGCAGGTATCAAAGGAAGGGTATTAACCAGGCATGTGGTACGTCACTTCCTTGGTGAGCATGCAAGTTGTGCAGAAGGATGTCCTTTTGGATGTAAGGCCCCTCTGATCCAGATGAGATCAAAGACATTATTTAACCCAATATTCTGATCCCCACAAACAGCCACTCATCTGTTTCAGCGGCACAAACGGCAGCGGCAGTCCCTTTCAATGGCATGGTTGTTGGCCGTTGATGGATCCATCCTATATGATCAAGTTAGAGGTGCAATAACTTCACATCCTCCAGATTTTGTTAGACTACAACTACAGCCTTGGCTGATATGATGACTGATTAGAGATCTAAAACATCCAAAGGTCAATAAAGATTAATAGGGAGAGATCAGATCAGGCTTGTTGCATTCTGTTGAAACTGTAGATATTCCACATGTTTAACCTGGAGTGGGAACGCAGCAACAAAGTGTTGTGTTTTGCTTTGATTAATCAAATTCTCTTCCCTCTTTATACCTCTTGGGGAGAGTCATGCATCCAGATGTTTATCACCTGTGGAATTCCTGGCAGTTTCAAGACTTCCCACAAGATCTCACTCAAATCTGAACACTTAATTTACAGCTACTGCTTGGAAAAATCAATCATTGTTTTTGGGCAAAAGAGTCTCAGAATCCTCCATGGCAGTGGTTCTCAACCTGTGGGTCCCCAGGTGTTTTGGCCTACAACTCCCAGAAATCCCAGCCAGTTTACCAGCTGTTAGGATTTCTGGGAGTTGAAGGCCAAAACATCTGGGGACCCTGCTCCATGGGAATGCTGGCTGGGGGATTCTGGGACCTGGCAACCCAGAAAAGTAACCTTTTCAATGCTCTGGTTATGATTGCAATGCCTTTGTAAAATGACACACCTAGTTTGGTGACAAGATGAGAATATGCAACACTCTTCTGGGAGAAGCTATACTTACAAAATCTTCCTGGCATGCAATATTAAAAAGCAGCTTGAAAGCCAGGAATGTACAGAGGAATCCATCCTCAACCCCTATCCACAAACAAGCAAAATAGATCCTATAAACACCCCACAGATAGAGAATTTTCTCTGCACAGGTGTAAGCTACACGCAGGTTCCCCGAGGGTCACATATTTATATGCACTAAGAAAATTACACATCCTGTGCATCATGTCTCAAGGCTCCATTTGTTAATATCTATGAATACAGAGGATGTATGCCAGGATACTATATACTTATCTAGGCAACAATCCAAATTGTAAGGTGAAACACTGCATGGAAGCACAGAAAAACCCTAAGAAAATATGCAACACCCACCATATCTATTTAAATGAGTGTCAGTTCCCATTGAAAGAGACATTTCTGTCGTAAGCAACGTTAGCTTATTTCAAGCTTGAAAAAGCTATCTTTCTGAAATTTTGGTGCTACTCTCCCAGTCCCTTGGACAACATACTATAGTCCCAAATCAATGAAAAACTCTAATATCCAGTTAGCCCCAGTTCCTCTACAATACCCAAAGGAGGGTCTGTAGCCTTCCTTCTCTAACTTCGAGGACAGCTTCCAAGCTGTGCAATGGAAAGTACATAGAACTCCTGGGGAAGTAACAGATGGCATGGAGAAGAGCTTAGGAAGGTTATTTTTGAACTACAACTCCTAGCATTCTGAGAAATGTAATCCCTCCAAAAAAAAAAAAAACAGTCCCCCAAAACACACTGGCCCTTAAAACTGGGGAACTGTAGTCCAAAAAATGAAGTTTCCAAGCATTTGTTTTAAGAAAACAAACAGCAATTCTGTTTCCTTCTTCCTATCATTAATAGGAACTATGGCTGATTTGTTAAACAACATTCAATGGGACTAACAAATGATCAGACCAAAGAAGTATGCATATGAGCACACACACATGCTGATCCAGAGCAGCATGAACCAATAAAGTCAAACTGCAAGAGAAGGGATTCTACGTAAACATTTTGAAGAACTTATGGTGTTTGCTGTCAGAGATCTTCCACAGTGGAATAGATTGTTGGTGGCTGCGTGGAACGATGTTCCCTTTTTTGAGGTCTCTAAACAGAGGCTACATGGGCATCTTTCAACAGTGCTTTGATCGTGTACTCCTGCATGGAAGATTGCAAGGACCAGATGGCCCTTATGGTCCCTTCCAACTCTAAGATTTTACCTATACACACCATATGTTAAAGTTACTATATGTTTTTTTTAACTTTTAATGGCTTAACTTTTACATTCTTTGATCACTTCTTCAATCCCTCTTATATTTACATTAATAACTTTGTATGGGTTTAATCTGTATTGTTTTGACTCCCATTACAGGGCAAATGCCAAGGTATAAATGAATAATAAATGAAAGATCCATAATACAGTAAGAACTTTTGGCCAGATAGCACAGAGCTGATATAGTGGAAAAAAGCAAAGAAAAGCTGGCCTAGATGGACAAAGGTTGCTAACAGAGGAATACGAGCAGATCAATGTGGGAATGTGTTAATGGCCGGGACTGCAGCTTGCACAGGATTGTGCTGTTGGCATCTGGTTCATTTGCCTCCAGCAAAATGGAAAGGGAAATACTCACATAACATTCCTTCAGGAAGAGTGGCACCAATCCAGGCTGCTTGCCCTTTCTCCCTCTACATTGTGCCTACACTTCTCTTGTCCACATGCCATAGGACTCCCAATGGTTCTTTATGGGGTGGCAAATTTTAGACCGGGCAAGGATTTCCCAGGCTTGGAAAGGTGTGTGGTCTCGGTTCTCATGGGAACATTTCTGTATTCAATGCAAAAAAGAGAAACTACTTTGGCAGGCTGCAGATCATTCAGACAGAAGGCCATGTCAGCCCCTTCAGCCTTCCAACTGACCCATTCAGTGGGCGGCAGCCCCCTTTCTCTCAAGGAATGCCACAAATGCATGCCCCATAGATAGGATTCTTAGCAAGGCAGAAGAGGGTAGAGAAACAACTGCCTACCTTAAGACCATGAATTTATATCCTTGAGTTTACTCCCCTTTCCTCTGCATACTGAATTAAGAAAAAAGACCCATTCCCTATATCCTGGGTCACAGGATTATCAGTCATGCCCCAGTGTGACCTTGCTTCATGTTTTTTTGCTGGCTGGTGAAAATAATCTGAGATCTTTACAGAAGGCAACCGTACACATAACTCACCATAACATTTGGAAAGCCAAAACACTGGGCTATTGAGGGATGAGATTAAAAAGGCTGGCAGGAATTCATAGTCATTCATAGTAAAAAAAAAAACAAACCCAAAAAACCCAGCAACTTCATATATACTCTCTTATTTTTACAATAGGCTTACAAGGCACGACAGCATTATGATTCCCCTCCGCTATTAAAGCGGGAGAATAAAGGCTGAAATGAAAATCCCATCATTCTGCACACTTGGTTATGAGGGTTGCAGATAACAGGGACTGTAGTTTGACATCTAATGCTGCTGACACGAAGAAAAAAAATCTAATGGGAAGACAAGGCCTGATGGGAAGAAGATCAGTAAGGACCCAGTTTAAAATCTCAGTGATTTCAGAACACTGACAAAGATTTCTGATCATACAAAAGATAGCAAAAATTGCCCTCCAAATTTTTTAAAAGTCAACTAACTAAAAATCTACCCATTTTAATGGTTATTTTAACATGAGGTTGTATGTGTTGGACTATGGCTATCTGGGGTATCTAGATGGGTGAAAGACTACAGAAATAGTCCTGAAGGAAATGCATACAAACTCAGGGCCACATTTCGCCTATCACTAGAGTTTAGTATATTTACAACTGTTGTCCATCTCCTACCATTTGGCACCTTGTGGCTTCTCCTTCCAATTACATATATCCACATGGAAGATAGAACTAGGCTCAAGAGAGCAGTGAATTTGGAATTAATCAAGTTAAATTCTCTAGCTTTAAGGACCATTCCCAATACTATGATACCGGTGCGCTTTTGAGTGAAGAGGCCATCAGTCATGCATTTCGTACTCAAACTTTGCTGTACTTTATTTTATAGGTTTTAGTGTTTCACCCAGGGAGAGCGCGGATGAGCTCTCTCTATCAACTCCAGCTCCATGCGGGGACATGAGAGAAGCCTCACACAAGGATGGTAAAACATCAAAAACATCCGGGCGTCCCCTGGGCAAAGTTCTTGCAGACGGCCAATTCTCCCACTCCAGAAGCAACTCGCAGTTTCTCAAGTCGCTCCTGACACGAAAAAAAGTGTTTTAATGCGACTGGTTCCTTGTCCTTTCCCACCCGTCCCTTTTTACTCATGGATTTTACTCAGAGTTTTGAACCAATCACCCTCTGTGCATAGCAATTGATATCTTGGTTTTAATAACTGTCGTGTTATGTTTTTTTTCATGTTATATTGTTTTATAATCTATGTTATTGTGTTGTTTTAATTTTGGACTGTTTTCTTATGTAAGCCACCCTGAGTCCTTTCTGGGAGATGGAGGCGGGGTAAAAGAATAAAGTTGTTGTTGTTGTTGTTGTTGTTGTTATACATAAAAGGTGCTGTGCCAGATTCTCCAATATAGAAGGTAATGCACCTTATCTACCCTTCTTGGATTGCAAAGCATGAGAGATAAGTGGATGCAAACAAACCACAAGCAGCTAGTTTTGCTGTTCATTTTTTCTCCCCCTTTGAAAGGGTCACTGCAAGGGTCCTTGCTCTTTCCAGTCCACTTGACTCTTGACCTAGTCATCAAGTAGGTGTATGTGATTCCAAGTCATTTGCTTATTTATGGCAACCATGTGCATTTTATGGGTTTTTTTTCAGGCAAGGAAATGTCAGAGGTAGTTTTGCCATTCCCTTACTTTGAAATATAGTCTGCAGCACCTAGTTCCTTGTCAGTCTGCCATCCAAGTACTAACCAGGGTTGGCTCTGTTTAGTTTCCAGAATCTGGTTCCTTTCAGGTATTTAGGCGCTTATTATAAATGATACTCTCAGTTCCAGAAAACCCTGTGATAGGTTCGCCTTAGGGTCACCATAAGGCAGATATGACTTCAAAGCACACAATTGTAGCAATGACCTTGTATAGTAAGTCAGTGTAATCATGCTCTATTCCAGGGCCTCTTAAACTTTTCTACTTGTGATTCCTTTCTGCCCGATAATGTTTATGTAACCCCAAATATATAGGTATAGAAAATAGATATAAAACCAAAACTTTTACTTATAATCAATATTTGCAAAGCTTGCTGAATAGGCTGATTTTCCTTTTTTATGAAGTACAGCTGAAGCATTTTCTGCAAAGTCCACTGTAAATATTGCATGTTGTTGCAAACGGATTCCTGTAAATGTCTAGGTGGCATTCAGAAAGCATTGTTTGTCACCAAAGTTTTCACAACCCCAACACTGAACTAAGGGGATCCGTAGTTTAAGAAGCCGTGCCCTGCTTTATTGGCAGGGAGGTGAAAACAAAACCAAAAGTGATTTGCTTAAAGCCAGCTAGATGGGTTTGTTGTATGTCTTTCGGGCTGTGTGGCCATGTTCCAGAAGCATTCATACCTCACAACCTCTGAGGATGCCTGCCATAGATGTGGGCGAAACGTCAGGAGAGAATGCTTCTGGAACATGGCCACACAGCCCGAAAGACATACAACAACCCTGTGATTCTGGCCATGAAAGCCTTCGACAACACCTAGATGGGTTTGTTTGTTGTAGATGCAGAACGACTTCAGAAGATTGGAATGGGTGACTTGCGACGACTTGCAAGTCAAATGAGACACAGCCTAAGTTAAGCATTATTAATTATCAGATCTTGGCAAGTTAGTTTTAAAAAGAAAAGATAGCCACCACAATCAAAGATCAATAAGCAAGTTTTCATACTCTCCTGGTCTTTTAATAAAGCAAGTTGTTGCAAAAGACTAATCCTCCAGGTGGTCAGAAAAGCCATGAGAATCACCTGTCCATCAAAAGTAACAGCACTGGGCTTGATGGACCAATGACCTGATTTGGCAACACTAGTTTAGCTCCAGGCTATCTGATAAATTGCTATCGCCCCAAATGACCCAGTCCAGAACCTGGGAGCACTTTCCTAGGGCCTTTCTTTTCAGTCTCATCACATTTGCATGTAGACAAGAAGTGGGGACACATGAGAGGGCCTTTTTGGTGGCACTCCCTCCCTAGGAATGTTAGAATGGCTCCCTCCTTGTTCTCCTTTTGCTCATCAAGCAAAAATGTCTTCATTCCAGCTGTCTTTTAGAACCGAAAGTTATTAGGGAAAAGGGCTTTCAAGAGGGCAGTACATTGTTTAACAATCTAATGTACTTAATCTGCTTTTTATCCTTTGTAAGTGTATGGTTTAATCTTGGGTCAGAATTGTCTATTATGGTATACACTACATAATGTTATGAAAACTTACCTACGTAGCAGAAGTGTTAAAGAACCCTGTTAGTGAATTGTGAAGATGTGTAATGAGATACCAGTAAGAATGTTCTATTGTGCATCAGGTTCTACTTATGTGCACCGGCTCTCCTTAGTCAATGTCCTGTCAATAACAGACTGATGTGCACTTGTCCCATTGTGTATCGGTACCAATGACTTCAAAGGCCGCCTTATGTATAACGTCACTGTAGCCTTTTTTCCTAGACACAGACATTATGGAACGTCCCAATTCAAATTCCCACTTACAAAGATGCAATTCCCTAACAGGATTCTGGTCCCTGTTAATAATTTAATTCTAGGGTTGTTGTATGTTTTCCAGGCTGTATGGCCATGTTCTAGAAGTATTCTCTCCTGACGTGTCACCCACATCTATGGCAGGCATCCTCAAAGGTTGTCTCACAACCTCTGAGGATGCCTGCCATAGATGTGGGCGAAACATCAGGAGAGAATACTTCCGGAACATGGCCATACAGCCTGGAAAACATACAATAACCCTGTGATCCCGGCCATGAAAGTCTTCGACAACAAATTTAATTCTATTTTAATGTTGACTTTTTATATCATTTTAATTATATTGTAATCATTTTAGTTTGCAAGTTACATTGGGTCCCAGTTGTATAGATATGAAGGGGAATAAATAATGATAAAAACAAGGAGAAAAATGTTGTTACTCATTAAAATTGCAGGAATGTAACCTCTTACTGTCATTATTATTATTATTATTATTATTATTATTATTATTATTATTATTTCATATGCCACCTTTCTCCCAGTGCTATATTAAAAACATTTACAATAAAATTTAAGAAAAATTAAAATTAAAAATTAAAAGGGAAATGTTACTCATTGCATTAGTAAAGTCAACTTTGTTCCTACTGTCACATTCCTTGGCTGTGCAACATTCAGAATCACAGCCAAGTTTTTATCCTAAGGAAGATCCCTAAAAATAAAAGGCTTCATTAATATAGGAATTTTTCTGCAGGGTGAATTAATGTATACACACTAACCTACACACAGCTGCCTGTCTCCAGGCTTTGGAGGTAGAATCACTTTTTAGTGAATCGTGTAGAGTATCTCCATAATGCAAAATAATTTAGAAATCAGGCTCCATTGATAAACTTCAGTGGACACTCATGGGAATCAGTTAAAATTTATGAGTAAACCAGTTTAAAAAAAAAACTGAAAATTTTTGGCTACAGCCCTGCCTCCAAATCATCCTATTGCCCTGCTCAGATCTTACAGCTCAAGGCTATGGGCTTCAAGACCAGCTTATACCAATTTATACCAGGTCAAACCACTTATTCGTGTAGTCCGTGAACATTTATGCTAGCATAAACCAGTCAGCCTTAAAGGTGCTATTCTATGTTAAAACAGACTAATATGGCTCTCTTCATCCATAGTTATTACATTGCTTTTGAAGAATCAGATATAAGTTATCTGTGTGTTGCTTGTGACTTCTTACTTCTGAGAATGATTAAGCGCCATCTGAAATGTGGGAGAGGAGAGCGAGAGAGAAAAAAACAACCAGGCATTGATCTATTTTTTAAAAATACCTTTCTGGTCAAGCAAGAGGAAACAGAACCGGAACTGAGTGGGAGTTTGAAACATGGGTACTTCCCCCTTAACTTCCAGAAAGGACTAGAAAAACAAAACAAGGTCTATGGAGCAGGCTGCTGAGGACTAGAGGCCAGCCTTGCAAAAGGAGTTTCTTTAAGCCTCTTTTCATTCACAAAGAGGAGCTGGTTATCCTAGTACAGATCACAATTGGGCTTAGAAGCTTCTGCCCCATTCTCCTAATTTCATTACTACAGACTTTGTAGAGCCATTTCAGAAACCAGAGTAGCATCGGCTGATAAGAGACTGCAATACAAGCATCCCTATATTCAGAATAACAGCCAAGCCTTTAAAATAAGGAAGAGTACTTAAAATCATGGATTTCATTAACAGGGGGGATGGGGAAAGAGAGAATTAACATGTTTTTCTGTGCTTTCAAATATTCTCCAAACTACAGCAAACTTAGAGGAAACTTAGAACACCTATCACAGGGTTTTCCATTTGCGGGGAAATCAAACACTGGTCTCCAAAGATGTACTGTAGTTAGATACTCAAACCACTATAACACACTGGCATCAACATACACCGCTGTCTATCCCAAGTGATGTTTGTTTTGGAAGCAGAACCTTATTATGAATAGCTCTTAAGCCAGCTGACAGATAGTTTCCATTTTCTTAACAACAACAACAACAACAACAACACACTTTATTTATATTCTGCTTTATCTTCCCACAGGAACTCTGAACAATTACAGTATACACATATAAGGCAAACATTCAATGCCTTTTACACAGTAAACCACAATGCCATACAATACGCAGGCAAAAGTCAGGCGTCTGGATGCGATGCTCAACTCTGGTCATGGGGAGGTGCTCTTGTTCCATTTTTCCATGTTGAGGAGCCTGTTGTCTGTAGACATCTCCAATCATGTTGCTGGCATGTCTGCTTGTCTGTATGGGGCACCCTTTTACCTTCCCGCCGATCTACTTGCATTGCATGCTTTCAAACAGCTAGGTTGGCAAAAGCTACAACTAACACCAGGAGCTCATCCTGACTCACGGCTTCGAAATGCTGACACTTCGGTCAGCAGATTTCCTGCAGCTAGCCATTTAACTATCTTTAATTTTAATAATTCTATTTCATGTTTGTGTTTTATGCCCAAGGCACTGCACAAATGCCGTTTGTAAGCCGCCTTGAGTCCCCCTCAGGGTAGAGAAAAGGTGGGATATAAATATGGTAAATAAATAAATAAGCCTTTCCTTGAACCAGACCAAAATTCAGCTTATACCAACTAGAGCCCATCTATTTATTTATTTATTTATTTATTTACAGCATTTATATTCTGCCCTTCTCACCCCGAAGGGGACTCAGGGCGGATCACATTACACATATAGGCAAACATTCAATGCCTTTTAACATAGAACAAAGACAAACAAACATAGGCTCGAACTCATGACCTCCTGGTCAGAGTGATTCATTGCAGTTAATTGCAGCTGACTTGCTCTCCCGCCTGCGCCACAGCCCGGGCCTATATATCTAGTATAGTAGCTTGCTGACTGACAGGCCTTTTCTATCACCCACTATCCTTTATTCTTTTAATTAGATGCAAAGACTGAAACATGGGACTAGCATTTTCCCAATGAGGCCTTGTCACCCATTTCTCAATATTTGTTCTAGGTGTATAATCTTTTAGGAGAGTGCTATAGCTAAATGGTAGACACAAACCTGAACTGCATGTAAAAAGTTCTAGGTTCAACTCTAGCTAGCCCGAATCCTGCTTACTAGTCTGTGCAGGCAATACTCAGGTAGATAGAGTGGAGGTTCTGGTGGTTGGATTCAGTGTAACTCTGCCAGATAGCTTTGTTTACAGATTGGGAGCAGCTACTGCCATCCCTAAGGCTCACAGCCTCTTGGGTGACCCTGCACAACTTGTAGTTCTAAGTATCCATGCTATATTATTTCCATGTATGGTTGGGAAAGCTGGACAATGAAGAAAGTTTGATAGGAAGAAAAGCAACTCATTTAAAATGTGGTGATAGGGTAGAGTTCAACAGGTCCCATGGCCCACCTAAAGCAAATCAAGCCTGAACTTCCCTCTAAGCCAGTGGTTCTCAACCTGTAGGTCCCCAGATGTTTTGGCCTTCAACTCCCAGAAATCCTAACAGCTGGTAAATTGGCTGGGATTTCTGGGAGTTGTAGGCCAAAACATTTGGGGACCCACAGGTTGAGAACCACTCCTCTAACCCAAAATGACTTTGTATATGGTATATCATCAGACAGCTTGGTAAAATAGAAGGAAGCAGTAAAAGAGGAAACCATATTACAGGTGGGTTGATTCAACTAAGGAAGCCACAACCGCGACTTTGTAAGACCTGAACAGGGCTGTTCATGACTAAGGCACTTCAGGATCCCTTAGTCACAGGACTGCTATAAGTCAAACATAACTTGAACACAACAATGACAACAGAGACCACCAGCTTTAACTGGTGGCTGCAAAAGTGTCGGGTTTTGGCTGCCAGTTCAGAACTAAAAAGATTTTTAGCACTGGATAGGCTAGAAGGATGCATTTGTCAAACATTTGGGAAATTTAATTTTTGCCAATGCATCTCCTAAAATCCCCCCTCCAGCCCAAAAGGGCTAGTGCCCATAGTGACCAGGACAATTCTGGGATCTGTAGTCCGAAAAGGCAACTCTTCCAAGTTCTGTCCCAGTGCTCTAGGATCGGATTTACTACTCTGTACCTCCAGACTGAGCTCTTGACTGAGTTTATACTGTGAGCAAGGAACAACCTCTTTGGAGTGGCCTCTGTTATGGAAGCCACACCAAAATTCAACACAGTCTTAAGAAAGACAACTTTTGATCCACTATGCACCTACCAGATGCAAAGCAACAGCACTTTCACACACATCCACCCTAGGGCCAAACAAACCAACATATCTACCTAAGGCAGTGGTTCTCAACCCCAGGTGTTTTGGCCTACAACTCCCACAAATCCCAGCCAATTTACCAGCTGTTAGGGTTTCTGGGAGTTGAAGGCCAAAACATCTGGGGACCCACAGGTTGAGAACCACTGGTCTAGAGCTTGAGATAATGATATTCAAATCCCCACTGAATCATAGAACCCACAGGGTGATCTTGCACCACTTTCTATCCAACGTATATCTCTAGACATCAAGACCTGAGAATTCCAAGACCAATCTAACTCATGGTCACCTCTCAGATGTTTCAGTATGGCTGATGAAGGATCTGACATGTCACCCTTATAATAAGCTGTGCTATACTATCAAAACAGTGGCCCATCTAGCTTAATACAGTACGAAACTGGGGGTTTTCAGAACCATAGTAAAGGTAACAGTTTTCCGCTGACATTAATTCTAGTCATGTCGAACTCTGGGGGTTGGTGCTTATCTCAATTTCTAAGCTGAAGATCCAGCGTTGTCCATAGTTGCCTCCAAGGTCATGTGGCTGCCATGACTGCATGGAGAGCCGTTACCTTCCCATTGGAGCAGTACCTATTGATCTACTCACATTTGCATGTTTTCGAACTGCTAGGTTGGCAGAAGCTGGAGCTAACAGTGGGAGCTCACTCTGCTCTCCAGATTCGAACCACCGACCTTTTGATCAGCAAGTTCAGCAGCTCAGTGGTTTAACCTGCTGCGCCACTGGGGGAACCATATTGTTGCATTATTGCGTAAAGCCACATTTTGAGTGATATGCATCCCATTTGCTCAATATAGTACCATATATGTAAACTGACCTCATGTATACATCAACAGTATATTTGGGGTTAAGGCTATAGATTTTGATATGACCTGTGGATAAGATGAGGTCTTTCCAGGGAGAGGGAAAAGCATAAATATTGGACCCTTCCAAGAATCACCCCTCCTCTCACCACATACCCTTGTTTTGTGTCAGGAGTGACTTGAGAAACTGCAAGTCACTTCTGGTGTTAGAGAATTGGTAATCTGCAAGGACGTTGCCCAGGGGACACCTGGATATTTGATGTTTTACCATCCTGTGAGAGACTTCTCTCATGCCCCCACATGGGGAGCTAGAGCTGACAGATGATAGCTCACCCCACTTCCCGGATTCGAATTGCCGACCTTTTAGTCAACAGTCTTTCTGGCACAAGGGTTTAGCCTATTGTACCACCGGGGGCTCCTGAATTGGGAATAATAGCAAACCTATTTTGATTATACCGGAGTCAGAAACATAACAAATAATAGCACTAGAGGACCACAAACAATTCCAGGAGGAATAGGTTGGGGAACATAGGTATGTGAATCTGTGGATAAAGAGATCATACTGTCCAGTACTATTAATACCAAATGACACTAGTTCTATTCCATTCAGCCACAATAAATAGTGGTTTTTCCTACTGACTGTGCTTGTACCCTTAATGGTCTGAGAAAGGAGAATCAAGTGGTGATCAGGATCAGAAACGCATACCTGTCTAAAAAACTGCAGATTCAAAAACTGGCAAAGGAAGAAAGAAAATTAATAAATGGCTGCTGAAGGCATCTGTGTCCATGTTTGACACAACAACAGAGGAACCAATATTCTTCATTCCTTGGCCACTTGGGAAATGTCCTCTTTCCTCAGGTAAAGGCTTCCAGTTTCCGAACCTTGCCACCCACCTACTTCATAATAAGAGCCAAAACCCTCAAGTAACAGAGGAGAAAATCTAGGGCACCTATCAAAGCCACAGAGAGAGAAAAGGATTTGAGCTGCCCTCCCTCCTCCTGAGTAACTAATGTTTACAACTCAACCAGCACTCAGGGAGGGCACCAAGACTGGCAGCTTCCCACAAAAACATCACAGCAGCGTTACCACTCCCCTCTTGCCTAGTAAGGAAAATGGGGTGGCGGATGTGGGGTAGGCAAGCCAATGAGGACAGGAAAAAAGCTGATCAAGTCAGGAAGACGCTGCGCACCAGCATGGGAAAAAATGCATTCCCTGGCTGTCCCTTCCACAGTAAACAATACCTCTGGCTGCACTAGAAAAAAAAGACAGTGCCCACTACAGTCCTTTATTTACAAAGGTCACCCACTCCACAAACCAAATCCCACACCAAAAGCATTTTGACAACATATCAGAAAAGCCATGGCAAAGGTAAATGGAAAAGCTTCAAGTATATTGTGAAGGCTCCTTTTGAATTCGAACCTGTTGCTGCGTAACAGCTCCCCTCAAATAAAAACCACATACAGGGGAAGATCACAAGGTGACAGCTCCTAACATGTACACAAAAACACAGCTGGCAGGTCCTTAGAAAGTGTATCTAAGGAAAGATTCAGTGCTATCAAGCACACTGGTGTTGGGGAGCCTTTGACCACAGCATCTTTGCCCACCAGATTCACCTGGGCATAACAGTGGGTGCCAAGGCATGGACTAACAACAGCTGCATGCCAACCTGGTGTAAGTCATGATAATGGGAGGCAGAGCCAGCCCCAGGTGCAAAATAAACACAGGGGTATGGGGCAAATCATATCCAGATATTAAACACTTTATTTGTGGAGCGGAGAGCATTCTGAGTCCAGGGTGAACCCTTTGTCCGTGGAGGGAAGGGATCCTAAACACCATAGGACCTGGAGGCACCAGATTCCAACCGATCTTGGAAGCTAAGGGGATTGGGAGGAGGTCAGCCCTGATTAGTACTTGGGTGGGAGACCACTAATTGATATTGGGTGCTGAAGGCTATATTTCAGAGGAAGGAAGTGGCAAAACAGTATCTGAGTCTGGGTTGCTATGAGTTTTCCGGGCTGTATGGCCATGTTCCAGAAGCATTCTCTCCTGTTGTTTTGCCCACATGAAAGTGGGCATCCTCAGAGGTTGTAAAGTCTGCTCAGAGGTTGTGAGGTCTGTTGGAAACTAAGCAAGTGGGGTTTATATATCTTTAGAAGGTCCAGGGTGGGAGAAAGAACTCTTGTCTGTTGGAGGCAGATGTGAAGAAGACTAACTCAAGCAGAATATCTGATGAACTAACCTGGACACAGCATATTATTTGAGAATACAGAAATGCTGGACCACTCTCACAACCAGCATGTCAGACTGCACAGAGAAACCACTGAAATCCACAAGCATGTGGACAATTTCAATAGAAAGGAGGAAACTGTGAAAATGAACAAAATTTGGCTACCAGTATTTTAAAAAAAATTAAAACCAGGACAGTAAATAAAGAACAACACTCAGAAGACTGGGAAATTCCAGACAAGAAACGATCCGGGCCAGTTAACACCTCCCAGCAAAGGATCCCCCTAGGCAGGAATCAGCCAGGCTTTGAAACTGCAAGGCTTTTCAATGCTAAAAAAAGGTAAAGGTTTCCCCTGACATTAAGTCCAGTCGTGTCCAACTCTGGGGGTTGGTGTTCATCTCCATTTCTAAGCCAAAGAGCCGGCGTTGTCCGTAGACACCTCCAAGGTCATGTGGCTGGCATGACTGCATGGAATGGCGTTACCTTCCTACTGATCTACTCACATTTGCATGTTTTCGGACTGCTAGGTTGGCAGAATCTGGAGCTAACAGCAGGAGCTCACTCCGCTCCCCAGATTTGAACCTGGGACCTTTCGGTCTGCAAGTTCAGCAGCTCGGCGCTTTAACACACTCAGCCACCGGAGGCTCCTTCAATGCTAATCAAGGTGAATTAAGTGCAACTTTCACATAGACAAGAGTTCTTTTTCCCACCCTGGACCTTCCATGGATATATAAACCCCACTTGCCTAGTTTCCAATAGACCTCACAACCTCTGAGGATGCCTGCCATAGATGAAGGCGAAACGTCAGGAAGGATTGGCCAGACAGCCCGGAAAACTCACAGCAGCCCAGTGATCCCGGCCATGAAAGCCTTCGACAACACAGTATCAGAGTCTTCCCTTACCTAAGCAATCCTTGTGCATATGGGTGGCTGTAAGTCAACAGGCGACTTGAAAGCACAGGCATGCGAAAACCACCCAGGCAGCCCTATGGGGCATGCACACAAGGCGGGCTGATCTTGGAAGTCCTGGGGTGGGAGACTAAATGCTGGAGGCTGTCTTTCAGAGGCAGGGATTTCTCCGGTGTCCATAAATCAACAGGCATGGACTGGAAGGCGCAGGCATCCTAAACCACCGTTAGGCTCCTCTGCCCCAGAGTGCTGGTGCCTCCCCAAACTGCACCAGCCTTGAGCCATGGCCGTTCAGCTGCCTTAATTGTAGATGCGCATCGCCAGGTCCTGGCCCGAGGAGCCCAAGGCGGGCGGTGTTGGGCGAGCCGAGGGCCCTATTCCTGGCCCCAGGGGTGCTCACCTTTCTCCCTCAGGGGCGAGTGCAGCAGCTCCTCCTGCCTGACCTGGGTGATGATGGCGGCGGGGTCCATGAGCCCGGGAGTCCCGGGGGCGCCCCTCCTCCGGGTCCTTCTCCGCCAGTCCTCCTCCCAGCGCCGCCGATGCTTTGGGGGGTCCTTTCCCCCCAAGAGTTCGCAGATTTGGGTCGCAATGATGGTCGGGGGGAGGGGGAGAGGGGGGCTAACAAAGGGGGGAAGGGGAGGAAGAACGGGGCGGGGGAGAGGGGGGACCAAAATAAAAAAGGGAGGGGGGAAGAAAAAAAAAGACAGCGGCGAAGGAAACTTTGTTACAACATGGAGTTCCCTCTTCACGGTTTCTGATACAAACATGGAGCCCAGGCGCGGTTTCAAGCTCCCCCTTAAAAGGGCGATGGCTCCGAAAGGGACAGCCTGGGCCCCCATCTCCACTGTATACAGTTTAGTACAGTTTCAAAGCGACATGGCAGAAATGATTGCAGAATAAATCCTGGAACCAGCTTGAGACCCCGAGGCACAGAACACTGACGCGCATTCACGGCTTGCTTTTGCGCACAGTCGTGGGCGCTTGTTGCCTAGCCTAGTTTCGAACTGCTATAAATGGTCAGCGTGGATCCCACCTGAACATCGTCTATCTTTCAGGGAGAGGTGGGCTTTGGGTCGACGTTTTTGAGGGTCTTCCCAAAGCAGACCTTCCCTCCGTCGCCCCTCTTCCGCCTCCCGCGATGGTCGCTTTTGGATTCACGCCTGTTTACATTCCGCTTTATGTCAGCTCCCAAACGGAGGGAGGGAGAGGGCGGCTGTTGACCGACAAGAGAGGAAGAAGCTTTTGCTTCTGTTGTTTATTCGTTCAGTCGCCTCCGACTCTTCAACCCACGCCAGAGCCTCCTGTCGGCCGTCGCCACCCCCAGCTTCCCCAAGACCAAGCCAGTCCTTTCAAGGATATCATCCATCCATCTTGCCCTTGGACGGCCCCTCTTCCTTTTTCCTTCCATTTCCCCCAGCATCGTGATCTTCTCCAAGCTTTCCTGTCTTCTCATTTCGCTTTTGCTTCTACAATACAGAAGTCATACAGTTTCACCCCACTTGAACTGCCATGGCTATTCTACACGATCATGCCACGACTATTCCAAAGCCTTTGACTGAGTGGATCATAATAAACTGCGGAAACTTCTTGGTGGTCTGGGGATACCAAGGCACTTTGTCTGTCTCCTGAGGAATCTGTATAGACTGAGTAGCGACAGTAAGAACAACACACTGGTTCAAGATTGGGAAAGGAGTAGGGCAAGGCTGTATACCAGGCATGGGCAAACTTGGGCCCTCCAGGTGTTCTGGACTTCAACTCCCACAATTCCCAACAGCCTACCAGGAATTCTGAGAGTTGAAGTCCAAAACACCTGGAGGGCCCAAGTTTGCCCATGCCTGGTGTATACTCTCACCCTACCTATTCATGCGATGTGCGGGGCTTGATGAATCCAAGGCTGGAGTCAAAATTGCTGGAAGAAACATTAACAACCTTAGATATGCAGATAAAATCATAGAATCATAGAGTTGGAAGAGACCCCACAGCGGGCCATCCAGTCCAACCCCCTGCCAAGAAGAAGGAAAATGTCATTTCAAAGCATCCCCGACAGATGGCCATCCAGCCTCTGCTTAAAAGCCTCCCAAGAAGGAGCTTCCACCACACTCCGGGGCAGAGAGTTCCACTGCTGACCAGCTCTCACAGCCAGGAAGTTCTTCCTAATGTTCAGGTGAAATCTCCTTTCCTGTAGTTTCAAGCCATTGTTCCGCATCCTAGTCTCCAGGGCAGCAGAAAACAAGCTTGCTCCCTCCTCCCTATGACTTCCCCTCACATCTTGATACATGCCACTCATCATGTCTTCTCTCAGCCTTCTCTTCTGCAGGCTAAACATGCCCAGCTCTTTAAGCCGCTCCTCATAGGGCTTGTTCTCCAGACCCTTAATCATTTTAGTCTCCCTTCTCTGGACACTTTCCAGCTTGTCAACATCTCCCTTCAATTGCAGTGCCCAGAATTGGACATAGTGTGATTCCAGGTGTGGACTGAACAAGTGTGATGACCCATGGGCAATGTAGTCCCATTCCTGGCACTGTGGTGCCAGATGAAGAGGAAAACTTGGGTTTTTCACTGTTCCAGCCAGAATTGGAACTTTCCCAGCCAGATTTGGAAACCTTGCACCTGCAAGAGATTTGTCTTCCAGAAGTCTGTCAAACAAGCCCCGAGCCACAATCTCCTACGTTTTCTCGCCATGCTTTTTGTAAACAACAGAGGGGAGTTCAACAGGCGTCCCGCAGGAGTGCTAGGATAGCTGCTAAGCATTCAGCTGATTAAGCCTGCTTTCCATGGGAAACTTTAAGGAGTCATGCATCTGGACTCAGAGAATAGCTTTCGTTTCTGGTTCTCCAGGGAACTGCTCTTTGGTGGGAAAACTAGATCCTATTTAGGTGCTTTGCCCACAAAGGGATCTTGCGGAGTCAATTCGTCAGCAACTGGAGTAGGTTGTGTGTGGACAGCGCTACTCCGCTTCTAAGCCTTCGTCCCTGTTTCCAAGCCTACGTTCCCGTTCCAGCCTTGTTTACCTCCGCGGACCTTGCCTTGCTTCCTAGGACTCAGCCTTGTTTTCCAGGACTCTGCCTTGCCTTGTTTTCCGGATTTTGCCAAGTATTCCACGGATCTTGTTTTTGCTCCTCGTCCTTGTTGCCTTGTATCAAGCCCTGTTTCAAGTTACTCCCTAGCCTCGCTCAAGTTCCATGGACTAAAGGACCTTGTCATCTCCCCTCACTTTGCCTGGCAAAGTGAGTGTTTTGGTTATTGGATTACAACTTTGGACCTTAATATTTCATATTGGACATTGTTTCTTTGGACTAATTTTGACCTTTCCTGAAAGGTCTATTTCTGGACTATTTCATACACTTGCTTTTATTAACTTTATATATTCCTTCAATAAAGATATTAGATAGAATCTGGCCTCGGTGTATGGTTATTGGTGCTCTGCAGCCTGGGTCGTGACAACAAGGCAGAATAGAGGGGGGAGGGGCATGACCTTCCTGGATCTAGACACTAGACTCCTATTTATGCAGGCCAAAATCCCATTGGCTTTTTTCACCACCACATCACATTGTAGGCTCATGTTTAACTTGTTGTCCACGAGGACACCAAGGTCTTTTTCACACATACTGCTGTCGAGCCAGGTGTCCCCCATTCAGTATTTTTGTATTTCATTTTTTCTGCCGAAGTGAAGTATCTTGCATTTGTCCCTGTTGAACTTCATTTAGATAAGATATGAAGATGATACCACTTTGATAGCTGAAAGTGAGGAGGAGCTGAGGAGCCTTATAATCAAGGTGAAAGAAGAAAGTGCAAAAGCTGGGTTGCAGTTAAACATCAAGAAAACCAAGATTATGGCAACCAGACTGATTGATAACTGGCAAATAGAGGGAGAAAACATGGAGGCAGTGACAGGCTTCTATTAGGTGAGAAGATCACTGCAGATGCAGACTGTAGCTAGGAAATCAAAAGGCATTTACTTCTTCGGAGGAGAACCATGATCAATCTCGGTAACATAATGAAGAGTTAGAGACATCACACTGGCAACGAAAGTCCGCATAGTTAAAGCAATGGTATTCCCCATAGTAACCTATGGATGTGAGAGCTGGACCATAAGGAAGGCTGGACAAAGGAAGATAGATGCTTTTGAAGTGTGGTGTTGGAGGAAAATGCTGAGAATGCCTTGGACCGCAAGAAGATCCAACCAGTCTATACTCCAGGAAATAATGCCCGGCTGTTCACTGGAGGGAAGGATATTAGAGGCAAAGATTAAGTACTTAGGCCATATAATGAGAAGACAGGAAAGCTTGGAGAAAATAATGATGCTGGGGAAAATGGAAGGAAAAAGGAAGAGGAGCCGACCAAGGGCAAGACGGATCGATGGTATCCTTGAAGGGACTGGCTTGACCTTGAAGTAGTTGGGGATGGCCACGGCCGACAGGGAGCTCCGGCATGGGCTGGTCCATGAGGTCACAAAGAGTCAGAAGCGACTGAACGAATAAACAACAACAGTTTGATCCCACTTGAACTGTCATGGCTCCATGCTATGAAATGCTGGAATGTGTAGTTTAGTGAGACACCAGCCCTCTCTGGCAGAGAAGGCTGACGACCTTGTAAAACTACCACTCCCAGGAGTCCATAGCAGTCAAAGCAAGCTACTGTTGATTTTACAGATGCACCAAGAAGACTATGCACACTGTAGAATGATAAGGCTTTGACACCACTTTAACTGCCAGAGCTCCGCACTATGTGATTCTGGCATTTGTAGTTTGCTGTGGCACGAGCGCTCTCTGACAGAGAAGGGTAAATGTCTGACAAACTACAAACAGATTTCCACAGCACTGAGTCAGGGCAGCTAAAGTGGTGTCCAAACTACTCTCATTCTGCCCTGTAGTCAAAACCTGGTCTATTATAATGCATTCTTGGTCCCTTTCCTACCCATCTGTTAGCAGTTTTCAGGGCAAAATGCTAAAAGGAGGCAAAGGGTAGGGAGTTTGAAGTGGGTCTCTTCCCTTTTCCCCACACTTTGGACTCTCTCCTACTAGCCAGATTGTGTGAGAAATTTCCATACCTGGCATGATTGGCAAGTTCCTTTCCATTGAGATACTATTCTTAACTCCACAAGCTGCTGTGATGCCATATAACAGAGTTTTCCATACTCTTCATGTTTGGGACCCGCTTTTTGAGATATGCCCCCTTTTGTGACATGGTCATTCAGTTTTACTAGCAAACTGGAGGTTAAACCAACAACTTATAAGATTTCCATGCAATACATATAAGGTAAAGGTAAAGGTTTTCCCCTGACATTAAGTCTAGTTGTGTCCGACTCTGAGTTGCTGCTCATCTCCATTTCTAAGCTGGTGTTGTCCATAGACATCTTCAAGATCATGTGGCCGGCATGACTGCATGGAGCACCGTTACCTTTTCACCGGAGTGGTATCTTTTGATCTACTCACATTCTGAATGTTTTCGAACTGCTAGGTTGGCAGAAGCTGGGGCTAACAGTGGGACCTCACCTCACTCCCTGGATTCTAACCACCAACCTTTCGGTTAGCAAGTTCAGCAGCTCAGCAGTTTAACCCGCTGTACCACTGGGGGCTCCTCAATACATATAAGTTTCATATAATTTTTACTATGTATAAATGAGGTTTTGAAATTTTCCCTTACGGTTGATTCCCTCTAGTTTTCTCTATAGCCGCCTCATGTGGTTCATCATAAACATTATTGTCAACAGATTTTCTTTTCTTAATGGAAAACTTATCCATTTTAGTGGCAATGACCACAACTCGACCAACAAATTGTGCCAGTTATAAAAGTTATAACAGTACCTGCACTTGAACAGCGCTGGCGCCTTGTTTCTGTAGTGATTAAACCTCTTTGGAGGCATTTAAATGGAGGCTGGATGGCCTTCTGTCAGGGGTGCTTTGATTGTGTATTCCTGCCTGGTTGAAGGGGGTTAGACTAGATGTACTTTGGGGGTCTCTCCCAGTGGAATCTTCTTTTGTTGAGGTTTTTAAATAGAGTGCTTTGTTTGGGGGGGGGGGAATTTTATGCAACAAACCTGTAGACTTTACAGGCAACACACTAGTGTGTCCCGACGCAGTTTGGAAAGTTCTGCTATATAAGGTAGGTGCCTTCAATTCACTGGCTCACTTATGGAGACTCCAAGGATTTCACAGGGGTTTTTTTAAGACTGAAATAGCCCCCTCAGCTTATACTCGGGTGAGGGTCCTGGCTGGCTTATATTTGGGTCAGCTTATACTCGAGAATATATGGTACAGTAGAGTCTCACTTATCCAATGTAAACGGGCAGGCAGAACGTTGGATAAGCGAATATGTTGGATAATAAGGAGAGATTAAGGAAAATCCTATTAAACATCAAATTAGATTATGATTTTACAAATTAAGCACCAAAACATCACGTTATACATCAAATTTAACAGAAAAAGTAGTTCAATACACAGTAATGCTATGTAGTAATTACTATATTTACGAATTTAGCACCAAAATGTCATGATGTATTGAAAACATTTGACTACAAAAATGCGTTGGATAATCCAGAACATTGGATAAGTGAGTGTTGGATAAGTGAGACTCTACTGTACATTTATTATTTTTCTCTATTATTATTGGTATTATTACATTTATTATTTTTCTCTACTATTGTTGCTACTATTACATTTATTTTACTCTATTTTTATTATTATTATTAATACATTTATTATTTCACTCTTATCTTATTATTATTATTACATTTATTATTTTACTCTATTTATTATTACATGTATTATTTTCCTGTATTTATTATTATTATTATTATTATTATTATTATTATTATTATTATTATTATTATATGTATTATTTTACTCTATTATTACTAAAAGGATACATAAGCACATTTACATTGAAGATGAGAATAATGATTTAATCAGAGTTGGACAGTCTTATCTTAGATTAGAGCTTTATGTAAATATTCAAAAACATTTAACCTACAGATGCCTTAATTAATGTAATTTTATTCGTATCTATTTTTATTTCTGAAATTTACCACCCTCGGCTTATACTGGAGTCAATGTTTTCCCGTTTTTTTGGTGGTAAAATTAGGTGCTTTTGCTTATATTCGGGTTGGCTTATACTCGAGTATATACGGTAAGTCCTCTTCCACACAGCTGAATAAAATCTCACATTATCTGCTTTGAACATATAGCAGTGTGGATTCAGATAACTCAGATCAAAGCAGATATTGTGGGATTTTCTGCCTTGATATTCCGGGTTATATGGCTGTGTGGAAGGGCCCTAAGAAGTGCTTTTGCCAGTTCGTTCCTCTGGTGTATATTAAGCCCATCGTGTTCCATTGCAGTCTCTCATTCAACTACTCTCTCATACAAGGCCTGACTTTGTTTAGCTTCCAAGATAAAAAAGGACTGGAAAGGTTATTAGAACATGTATGTGTGCTATACTTTTCCTATTTGGTTTTCTCAAATGCACTTTTAATTGTTATACTGACTGACTCGAAACAATAACCGGCTTGATTCTGTATTTAAAATTGTGTTCTGAACTGTCTTTGGCCCTTTCATTAGGAGAAGGGCAGGATAATAAATAAACAGATAAAACACTTCATCTTCCACAATAGATCCCAAAAGAGGAGGGATGTCCGTCTGCCAGGAAACGGGCGTTTTGTTGGCTGTGTGACGCTTTGGCAGTTTTACCAAAGTATCAGTTATGTATTCTGTCCCTCCCTAAATCTCATCCCAATAGAAAGTTCATGCTTCAGCTCCACCACTGGCACTTTCACAAGCTACAGACAGCAGTTGTAGAAAATCTTGATTGCATTCAGTAAATTTGCTGGTTCTTTGAGGCTCGTGGTGGTGGGAGATTTGATCATCCATACACAGCTATGTCTGATATGAAAATAGAGCTATAGGGCAGAGGGAGATCTTAGGTGCAAAGCGAACCAAGAGATTTCTCTCCTTTTAGGGTTGCTCTTAAAACACCTGTGTTTTAGTGTCAGGAGCAACTTGAGAAACTGCAAGTCACTTTTGGTGTGAGTGAATTGGCTGTCTGCAAGGATATTGCCCAGGAGACACCTGGATGTTTTTGATGTTTTTACCATCCTTGTGGGAGGCTTCTCTCCTGTCCCCATGTGGAGCTGGGGCTGATAGAGGGAGCTCATCCACGAGATAATCTGGGATAAACAGAAAACCTGGGATTAGATCCTGGGATATAGGGCCTGTCTAGAAGGGACCTGAGTCTCTGACTCCCTTTTAAAGACAGTTTCTCAAAATGTTCATGCAAACGTATGGTGAATCCCATGAATCTCACAGGGTTTTCTTAAGCAAGGAATACTCAGAGGTGGTTTTGCCAGTTTCATACTCTGAAATAATAGCCTTTAGCACCTGCTATTCACTTGTGGTCTCCCATCCAAATACTGGCTAGGCCTGATGCTGCTGAGCTTCCAAGATCAAGCAGGTGCCTTCAGATAGCAGCAGAGTGACCTTGTGCAATCCTCTGGGTTCACATCTGAATCATATCTGAATTTATGCATTGATGTCCCCCTTTCCTTTCTCCAAGAGGCTCAAGGTACAATTTTATTTTCCTAATACTGCAAAGCCAGTCAAGCTAAGCCTGAGGAGATTTAGTCTGAAATCTTTGCTCATTGGATTATCTTGGTTCTGCCTAACATACCTCATAACATTTTTGTGAGAATTAAATTTCTGCTCCTTGGAGAGCTTTAAGAAGCACACTGATTGAGTTGTGGCGGCTATTGGCTTGCATTAACTGTCAGAAATTTTCCTTTGCTGAGAAGTGAAGGAATAATGTGGTTACAGACCTGTGGCTGCCTGCCCAGTTGAGCTGCAACAGAGACAGCAGGTAAAGCACTGCTATACACTCATTTTCCTCTTTAGGATCTGGGTGAGAAACTACAACATTCATATTGCTGGGTTAATCAAGCCATGACACTATCATGAATATAATTAGATTTTAAAGCATTTATTAATAAGATTCACATTGACAAATGCTAATATTAAAGTATAAATGCACAGTGAGGGCATCAGTTTCCAGGTGGAAGACAGTTCCAGCCAGGATTGGCTTGACATACCTTTCTCTTGGCATGTTTCTCCCTTTTACCCCCCATTCGTGCCTCTACAAATTCCACAGCACTACTGGTCACAGCTGACCTCCTGTCACAGCTCTCGAGAGCCAGGGCTTCCCAGATCTCGGTGTCTACGCCACAGTTAGCTTTAAGCGCATCTTTAGATGTCTTTTCCTGTCCATCAACATTGCGTTTTCTGTTCTTGAGTTGGGAATATAGTAACTGCTTTGGAAGACGGTGATCGGGCATTCGGACGACGTGGCTAGTCCAGCAGAGTTGATGGCATAGGAGCATCATTTCAGTGCTCATGAGCTTTGCTTTCCCCAGCATTCTGATATTTGTCTGTATCAGAGTAATGCACACAGCGTAGCAGCAGATTAATGATGTCAGTTGAGCGCAGAACGAAGGGACAATCAGAGACTATGTAAGAGTATTTACAAAGTTTTACTGAACAAAACAAACAGACTTGCAGACAATGGACATAAGATTTTCGCTCTAGACAAACAGCACAGATCTTCTCAGTAGGCAGAACCAGATCTCATCAGATGCAATCAGCTATATACAAACACACTTGTAATCTGGACACTCCTATCTGACTCCAGCCACATATCCAAGGTCAATACAGCTTCTTAACAAATTAACTCTTTACACACTATAGCATTTCCTGGATGATGCAATACATGCTAGACACAAATTTCATTTAAACACTATCTATACACAAATTCCACATTAACAGTCTGCCTATGTTCCCAACAGATTTGCAGGATTTTTCTGAGGCAATGCTGATGGAATCTTTCCAAGAGTTAAGTGTGACGTCTGTAGATAGTCCACATTTCGCAGGCATATAACAGGGTTGGGAGGACAATAGCTTTATAAACAAGCACCTTGGTATCCCTATGGATGTCCCAATTCTCAAACATTCTCTGCTTCATTCAGAAGAATGCTGCACTCGCAGAGCTCAGGCAGTGTTGTATTTCAGTGTCAATGTTGACTTTTATGAAGAGATGGCTGCCAAGGTAGCGGAAATGGTTAACATTTTCTAACGTTACAACATTAAGCTGTATTTCTGGCCTTGCAGAGGGATTGGCTGGTGACTGCTGAAAGAGCATGTTGGTTTTCTCGATGTTACATGTGCTCTATGTAGGGCTGCCTTTGAAGACTGTTCGGAAACTCCAAGTAGCAGCCAGGCTGCTCACTGGAGCAACATACAGGGAGCATACATCCCCGCTGCTGCATCAGCCCCACTGGCTGCCAGTCTGCTACTGTGAACAATTCAAATTGCTGGCCTTAGTCTATAAAGCCTTAAACAGTTCTGGCTGAATTTACCTGTATGAACCTATCTCCCTCTATGAACTAGTAAGAGTATCAAGATCTGCCTGGGAGAGCCTGCTTTCGATCCCACCTCCCTCACAAGCATGACTGGTGGGAATAAGAGACAGGGCCTTCTCAAAAGCCTGGCTCTGAAACCAGGTGTTCGGGGAGTAGTGAAATATGGAATTCAACTTAAACACACCACTACAAATAACGACTATGAAACTAGGCATTATGTTTCAATCTTTTTTAATTGTATGTATATCTTTTATTGGTTTTATTGCTTAATGTGTTGTATTTGTTTATTGTATTCATAATGCGGCATTGAGTTTTGTCATAACTGTAAGGCGCTCTTCGGGATGAAAAGAGCAGGGTAGAAATACCAGTATAGTAAGTAAGTAAATAAATAAATAAATAAATAAAGTTCAATAATAATTATAAAAATATGAAAGAGATCTCCTGTGGTGTTTTTGTCTAGGCTTATAGAAGGAAGAGAGGATGAAGTGAGAGGATCTTGACTTTGCTGAGCATAACGTGAGAAAGGTTATTTGCCTCATCTGTTTATATTTTATCCCCTCCGCACGGGCACATATTCTCATAAGGAAAAAAATATAAAAAGAAATACATTGTAGCAGGGGTTTGGAAATGCAGGTGTTTTGGATATACTGTCACTACCTGCATTGTAGCTTGGCTGGGGGAGGGGGGACTGGCTCAAGCTGAACAGCTGAGCCAGGTGTGTATGGACGTGTTTGGGGGCTTGGAGGTGATGGGGTTGGTGTTTCTGATGGTCTTGGGAGGCTCGAGGGATGTGGTAGTGGTGGTGGTGATGGGGGACGAAGCCATGTCTATTGTTGAAGGCTTTCATGGCCGGAATTACTGGGTTGCTGTGAATTTTCCAAGCTGTATGGCCATGTTCCAGAAGCATTCTCTCCTGACGTTTCACCCACATCTATGGCAGGCATCCTCAGAGGTTGTGAGGTTTGTTGGAAACTAGGCAAATGGGGTTTATATATCTGTGGAAGGTCCAGGGTGGGAGAACCATGTCTTCTTTTTATTTGGGGGTGGGGGTCTCTGTTATCAACAGGGCTAGGCCTTAGTATCCCCCTTTTCAACACACTAAATGGTTGTGAAGACAGGCCTACAGTCTGATTGTGCAAAACTTTTTTTTATGTGACTCTGAACTACAGTGGAGAAGTTGTGGCTTTCTAGATGTTGGACTAGCTCCTATCTTCCCCACTGCCTATGCTGTATAGGGCTGATTACTTGCAATTCAACAACATCTGAAGACTCTGTTGGTGTAGTGTAGGCTGCATCTACACTATAGAATGAATGCACTTCGGCACCATTTTAACTTCCATGGCTCAGTACTATAGAATCATGGGAAATGTAGTTCTGCAAAGCCTTGAGTCTCCTCTGCCAAAGAATTTTGGTGCTTTACCAAATTACAAATCCCAGGATTCCATAGCATTGAGCCATGGCAGTGAAAGTAGTGTTAAACAGCATCCATTCCGTTTGGGTGGGTGCACCCAAAGCATCTTGCTTCTGGGTTGCTGTGAGTTTTCCAGGCTGTATGGTCATGTTGCAGAAGCATTATCTCTGGAGATTTCATCCACATCTATGAAAGGCATCCTCAGAGGTTGTGAGGTCTGTTGGAAACTAGGCAATTGGGGTTTATATATCTGTGCAAGGCCCAGGGTGGGGAAAAGAACTCTTGTCTGTTGGAGGCAAGTGTGAATGTTGCAGTTGGCCAGCTTGATTAGCATTGAATAATCTTTCAGCTTCAAAGCCTGGCTTCTTCCTGCCTGGGGGAATCCTTTGTTGGGAGGTGTTAGCTACCCCTGATTGTTTTCTGTCTTGAATTCTCCTGTTTTCTGAGTGTTGTTCTTTATTTACTGTCTTAATTTTAGAGGGTTTTTTTTAATACTGATAGCCAGATTTTGTTCATTTTCATGGTTTCCTCCTTTGTGTTGACATTGTCCACATGCTTGTGGATTTCAATGGCTTCTCTATGTAATCTAACATGGTGGTTGTTAGAGTGTTCCAGCATTTCTGTGTCCTGAAATAATATGCTGTGTCCAGGTTGGTCCATCAGGTGCTCTGCTATGGCTGACTTCTCTGGTTGAGTTAGTCTGCAGTGCCTTTCATGTTCCTTGATTCGTGTCTGGGCAATGCTGCTGCCTTTGGTGCATGGTATATGGTAGACTCCTGCGGAGGTGAGAGAACACAGAAATGCTGACATAGTGGTTGTGGTCCAACATTTGTGTTTTCTCACTTCTGCCATAATCTACCATGAAGCTGTGGACAAGTCTACATAGGGACCACCAAACGCAGCAGCATTGCCCAAACACAAAATCAGGGAACACGAAAGGCACTGCTGACTGATTCAGCCTGAGAAGTAATCCACAGCAGAGCACTTGATGGACCAAACTAGATACAGTATATTATTTGAGAATACAAAAATGCTGGACCACTCTAACAACCACCATGTCAGACTACACAGAGAAGCCCTTGAAATCCACAAGCATGTGGACAAGCATTTTGCACTGTTTTAATTTTGTTTATTGTATATTATGATACTATTTAAATGTTTTAACTGTATTAATGTTATTTTATTGTATACTAGCTTTGCCCGTCCACGCGTTGCTGTGGCTTATGGGAATCCTTTGTTGGCCAGGTGGAATAGCAGTGAATAGCCTTGCAATCTCAAAGCCTGGCTGTTTTCTGGAGTAGCTGGAGCTTTTTGTTGTATGAACGAAGAGGCATGGATGAGGGGTTGTGCTGCCAAGTTTAGTGTTTCTGGGATGTGTGGTTTTGTTGTTTTGTCCTAGACCGAAATTTCATTACCCTTTTATATATATAGATTGGTGTATTGGCATTAGTTGCCATTTTTGTAAGCCACCCTGAGAAGGGCGGGGTGGAAATGATAGAAATAAATAAATAAATTTCAACAGAAAGGAGGTAACCATGAAAATGAACAAAATCTGGCTAGGTAACGGTAAAGGTTTTCCCCTGACGTTAAGTCTAGTAATGTCCAACTTTGGGAGTTGGTGCTCATCTCCATTTCTAAGCTGAAGAGCCTAGAATTCCAGACAGGAAACAATCAGGGCCAGTTAACACCTCCAAACAAAGGATTCCCCCAGGACAGGAAGAAGCCAGACCTTGAAGCTGCAAGGCCATTCAATGCTAATCAAGCTGGCCAATTATAACATTCACACTTGCCTCAAACAGAGAAGAGTTCTTTCTCCCACCCTGGATATTATTCCACAGGTATATAAACCCCACTTGCATAGTTTTCCAACAGACCTCACAACCTCTGAGAATGCCTGCCATAGATTCTGGGTGAAAGGTCAGGAGAGAATGCTTCTGGAACATGGCCATACAGCGCGGAAAACTCACAGCAAACCAGCGAATCCGGCCATGAAAGCCTTCGACAGCGACTTGCTTCTCTCTCCAAGCTTAGTGTCTGCGCATGAGCACAAGCCGAAGATGCTTTCCCCAAGCGGCCCCACGCCTAGAGACATCGCCCTTTTAAGGAAGATGAAATTCTTCGCATAAACAAGCTTTTGGGCCTGGAAGCTGCGCGCCCCGGACTTAGGCGAGTCCGGACTGGGGCTGGCAAGGAGGGCGAGGGAGTCCCTGGCTGGCGCCCTTTGGGAGATTTGCACTCCTGCTCCCCGTCTGTTTGCAGCAGGAGCCCCCCAGGACTCAGGCGGCAGGGAAAGTGGGGCGCCTTTGGAAAGAGGGGAAAGGGAGGGGGAAAGGGAGGACTTGAAACGGGCCAGGGAGCGTCGCTCAAGAGCCAACCCCATCCGGAGGCGAAACGGGAGAAGGGGAGAGGAGTTAGGGAGCATCTACACTAGGCATGGGCAAACTTGGGCCCTCCAGAGGTTTTGGACTTCAACTCCCACCATTCCTCACAGCCTCAGGCCCCTTCCTTTTCCCCCTCAGCCGCTTAAGCGGCTGAGGGGGAAAAGGAAAGGGCCTGAGGCTGTGAGGAATGGTGGGAGTTGAAGTTCAAAACCCCTGAGGGGCCAAGTTTGCCCATACCTGATCTACACTGTGGAATGGATGCAGTTTGACACTGCCATGGCTCAGTGTTATTGAATCCCCAGGGAGCTGCAGTTTGGTGGGGCACCAGCTCTATTTGGCGTAGGAGGCTAGCGACCTTGCAAAACTACAACTCCCACTGTCCCATAGCCTTGAGCCATGGCAAGGAAAGTGGTGCCCAATAATAGATGCACCCAGAGTGTTACGGATTTCAGTAGAACTCCCTGTAAATAATTTGAGTCAGGGGTCCCCAAACTTTTTAAACAGGGGGCCAGTTCACGATCCTTTAGACCATTGGAGGGCTGGACTATAGTTGGCCACCAAGCAATAATAATAATAATAATAATAATAATAATAATAATAATAATAATAATAAAGAGGGTTGGAAGAGACCCTTTGGGCCATTGAGTCCAACCCCCTCCTGCCTTTTTGTACCAAAAGCACAAGCAAAGCATCCCTGACAGATGGCCTCTCCACCTCAATGTTAATAATAACAATGATAATAATAATAATAATAATAATAATAATAATAATAATAATAAAGAGGGTTGGAAGAGACCCTTTGGGCCATTGAGTCCAACCCCCTCCTGCCTTTGTGCACCAAAAGCACAAGCAAAGCACCCCTGACAGATGGCCTCCCCGCCTCAATGTTAATAATAATAATAATAATAATAATAATAATAATAATAATAAATTATAAAAGAGAAGATGAGAACCCTTGGGTCATTTAGCCAACCCCCTTCTGCCTTTGTGCTGTGGGGGGCGGATAAATGGCTTCGATGGGCCGCATGTGGCCCCCGGGCCTTAGTTTGGGGACCCCTGCTTTGAGTTATGCAACCATTGCCTCTCTCTTTTTAAATGTTTTTGAATTTCTGGTTTATTCCAACCTCAACAAAACCACAATTTGAAACTTTCATGCACCTTTCAGGATTTAAAAGGGATCAGCCAGGCCTTGAAGCTGCAAGGCTTTTCAATGCTCAAATCAAGGTGATTAATTGCAACATTCACCCTGGCTCCCAACAGACAAGAGTTCTTTCCCCCACCCTGGACCTTCAACAGATATATAAACCCCACTTGCTTAGTTTCCAACAGACTTCACAACCTTTGAGGATGCCTGCCATATATGCAGGCGAAATGTCAGGAGAGAATGCTTCTGGAACATGGCCATACAGTCCGGAAAACTCACAGCAACCCAGCTTTAAAAGATTCTCGGGGAATCTTTTAAGTGGGCAAAAATGGATGCATGTGCAGAATGCATCATGCTACTTCATGCAATCTATGAAAGCCTTGCAGGTTTGTTTGTGTAATCATCCACACGGGTGTCATTAATGAACCAATGGGATACATAGTTCTTGCCTGGCAGCCCTGTCTTCCTCCCTCCCGCTCCTGCGTTCCCGTGGGATGAGACGTGGCCTCCAGGATACCAGGGTTCAGATTCTCAGGCTCCGTCCTGCTCCTTGTGACTCAAGGCAGCGGAGCCAAGCCCTTGGGTGTGACACAAATAATAACTGTTGCAGACGTCCCCAGAGGCTTTGCGCCTTTAATGGCGCATGTGCTTAATTCAAGTGCTGCTGCTGTTCCCAAGAGGTTTGCATAATTGCCTCTTGCAGCAGGCGGTTTCGCCCGCTTAACTGTGCATCCTTCCAGTGGCGTCACCTGGTACGGTCACTCACGGTGTCACCCCGCATGATGAACTTCTGCCCACAACAGTGTAGGTAACATTTCAGAAAATAGAACAAAAGCAACAGAGTATAAAAATCCAGTGGCAATGAAAACAGTAACACATGCACTATGAGAAAACAACTTGTAGCACATGCAGAGAAAACCATGTGATTCGAAGGATTATTATGATTTCTTGCTGTCTTGGTTTTTAGGCCTGTTCCTGGGGTTATTTGGGTTGCTGATTCAGACAATTGCATTGGCTAGACCACATCAGCTCTAGTTCCTTAGATATGATTATCATAATTGTTTATGTGCAAGCAGATATGGCATACATTCTACAGTATATCTCAAAGGCTATAAAAACTGGTGCCATTTCTGGAATCAGCAGTTCAAATATACCCAGAAACAGGTCTAACATTTGAGTCACTAACACGTTGTTGGCCAGTGCAATTATTAGGTAAAGATAAAGGTAAAGGTAAAGGTTTTCCCCTGACGTTAAGTCCAGTTGTGTCCGACTCTGGGGGTTGGTGCTCATCTCCATTTCTAAGCCAAAGAGCCGACATTGTCCGTAGACACCTCCAAGGTCATGTGACCGGCATGACTGCATGGAGCACCGTTACCTTTCCGCTAGAACGGTACCTATTGATCTACTCACATTTTCATGTTTTCAAACTACAGTAGAGTCTCACTAATCCAAGCCTCGCTTATACAAGCCATTTTTGTAGTCAATGTTTTCAATATATCATGATATTTTGGTGCTAAATTCGTAAATACAGTAATTACATCATAACATTACTGCATATTGAACTACCTTTTCTGTCCAATTTGTTGTATAACAGGATGTTTTGGTGCTTAATTTGTAAAATCATAACCTAATTTGATGTTTAATAGGCTTTTCCTTAATCCTTCCTTATTATCCAAGTTATTCGCTTATCCAAGCTTCTGCCGGCCCGTTTAGCTTGGATAAGTGAGACTCTACTGTACTAGGTTGGCAGAAGCTGGCACTAACAGCGGGCGCTCACTCCGCTCCCTGGATTTGAACCTGCGACCTTTTGGTCTGCAAGTTCAGCAGCTCAGCGCTTTAACACACTGAGCCTCCAGGGGCTCCGGTGCAATTATTATATGTATTTATTTACTTATTTATTTCCTGGTTTCCTCTCTCAAATGAGACTCAAAGCAGCGAGCAATGCAGTTTGCTTTCATTGGATAATAATGACAGCTGTGGCAGAGCACATGTGCTTTTAAAACATTCAAACAGTAAATTTGCATAGAGTTTTGGCCTTGATATAGTACATGTAAACTGTTTTTACAAATACATTTTTGTGGTATTTGTTTATTTATTGAGGGTGCAGTTATGTATTTAAAAATACAAACAAAGTTAAAAACTTGGCATTATCCTAAATGTCCTTTGATCAGAAGCTGGCCATTTGGAGTACCTCTGGTGTCGCTGTAAGAAGGTCCTCCATGGTGCATGTGGCAGGGCTCACACTGCGTTGTAATAGGTGGTCTGTGGTTTGCTCTTATCCACACTTGTACATTGTGGACTCCACTTTGTAGCCCCATTTCTGAAGACTGGCTGTGCATCTCGTGGTGCCAGAACACAGTTTTTTCAGCATCTTCCAAGTCACCCAGTCTTCTGTGTGCTCAGGAGGGAGTCTCTCATCTGGTATCAGCCACTGATTGAGGTTCCAGATTCTAGCCTGCCACTTTTGGACTCTTGCTTGCAGAGGTGTTCCTGCAAGTATCTCTGTAGATCTTAGAAAGCTATTTCTTGGTTTAAGGCATTGGCATGCTGGCTGATATATGAACAGAGGATGGTCTGGAGATGTCACTCACGGAGATGAAATGGCTTACAGCATGTTTTTGTGTTTATATCTAATTATAAAGATGAGATTTTTTAAAAAATCAGTAAATTTCTGCTGAAACACTGCACAAAAATGTTATGGGCTGGATCTATACAGCCATATAATCCAGATTATCTGCTTTGAACTGGATTATATGAATCTATACTAGCATATAATTCAGTTCAAAACAGATAATCCAGATTCAGAAACTGTATTATATAGCAGTGTAAATGGGGCCATAGACATCTGTTTTGGTGTCAATCCCCCTGGTGACACTACTGCATTGTACAGGTAGTGCAGTCCTTTTTAAAAGTCCTATAATTATGACAGAAAGTAGCAGCATAAACTGGAACAAGGTCAGTCTGAGTGCCATTCAGGATAGGAAGTATCTTGCATTCCCCACATTTCAGAGCACACTCTTCATTGTTGTTTTCTGTTATCATTTCTATAGGAAAATCCATGTTCACCTCACTTTACAAAGAACAGGTCTGACAGGTCCCCACCCTCAAGGGATGGATGTACAATGTAAATATAAGCAGAAAAAACAACAACAGAGGATAGAGAGGGAACTGAAAGTGAGGAAAAGAAGAGAATGTGATTATTTAAGATGTACATGCTTAGCCTTAGTTATAATATGCCTCTGGGTCTGGGCACATATTACCAGGCATAGGTTGTACATAGAGTCAGCCTTCCACATTCATAGGGATTAAGGGCACAGGTGGAAAAACTGAATATCTATAGTGTGCCGTCGCGCCTGGGGCTATAAACTCTTAGTGAAAGAGGCATGGACGTGACATCTTTCCCCAGGGGATTGCTTCTTGCCCTCCTTTAGGGAAACTGGAACTCTCAAGGACCAAAACACTGTAGTTAACTCAAAACTGGGTTTATTCTTCACAAAGGGGGTAAAAGAAAATATACATTACAGTCTTTGATTGTTTAAGTCCATGAAGCTTGTCCAGATCCCTCTTTCTCTGGCTGTGAATGCCGGAGCAAACTCAGCCTCAGTCCAATGACCTATATCTGAAGACAAGAGTCTTCCTCTGTTGCCAAAGAACTGATGTGAAGGCGCTTGAGACTCCTCAACGTTGTTCAGGTTGGCCCTGAACATGAAGTGTGAGTCCCAAGGGTAAGAACCTCAGAATTGGTGCTGAGAGGTAACTTTTGAAGGGCTTTCAGAGCCAAGCCTCTCTTTCACGTCCATCCGATAGAGAACTTGCTGATGGAATAAAAGGGAGGAAACACAGTCCTACTCCAGGGAGAGGTGGAGCCAAACAGTTTTGCTGAGTGAGCAATATAACAGGTACAAACAACATTGATTGACAGATATAAATAACCAATCCAACTACATTTACAGGGTAAGGGCAAAATCAGGCATGATACAACAATTCAAATCTTGCAACTTATAGTTCCAACATATAGATGGCGCCACTCGCGCCGTCACACTCCCGGCCTAGATTTCCGGACTTTCGGAAATCTAAACAAAATGGAGTTAAATACCTTTAACTCTTATAACTTTAGACTGTATGTCTTCTGAAAATAACTCAACCATGTCGCTAATAGGCCTGTCAAATAAAAAAAAACCTTTTCGTTAGAGACGACCTTAACCTGGGCCTTGCGCACTCTATTGTCAGAACTAGGATATAATTTTGACACAATACCCTAAGCCCATTGGTATCTAGGAGCATCTTTGTTTAAGTAACATCAAATCCCCAACCTTTACGTTGGCACCTAACAATCCAAAACCCATAGTTTTTTAGGGCAGACTCTGTAATTGACCTTCCTTGGTGTTTAACCTTTGCGTGGAAATGCTGTGTCAACAGCAGAGCTATGTGGTTATGGTGTGGCAAAATAACAGGATTTTTAACACAGGATCTAATCTTTGCTCTTTTTAGTCTACCTCCAACCCTAAGGAGACCCTCATTGTCCAGGAAGGGGTTCAAGTCCTTTAAACAACTATTTTTGGGCAAGGATGCTTTTCTTTCTAGACAAGCTATTTCTTCTGAAAAACACTGTCTTTGAGTGGATCTCAGGATGACTGTTGAGGCTTTCGAAAGATCTTGGGGCTGAATTGCACCACTGTTTTTTGTAGTGATGTAATGTATGAGCCTGGCAATGGCTGCCTGAAGTCTAGTCCATTTTGAAAATCTTTCAAACTTGGCTGGATTTAAACCTTGCCTTGATAAGTCTTGGCCATCGATGGTAGATTTGCAGGACTGAATTTCTGGCAACTCAGTGTCTTTGAGCACGGAGATGCTTTCTGGAAAGGAAGGATTTTGAAGACATTTGGGTCCAGTGATCCAGGATGACTTGGACAACTTTGCGGCTGATGTTCCTCGGGATGTCACATCTGCCGGATTTTCTGAAGTGGATATGTAATGCCACTGCTCTTCTCCCTCCGCACTCACGCTGGCTGGTTCAGCGTAGTTGCTTCTGAAGAAGTCTTCCACAAACTGGGTGATCTGGGTCTTTACCTTCGGATCCTTTAGCATCCTTCTTCTTAAGGACAGGAGACGATGAAGGGCAACATCTCTGTTGTTGGGTAGAGATGGTTTTTCCGGCTTGAAAGGTAAAGGTGCTGTCCAATTATTTTCAGAGACTTGAGTGACTTGGTTGTTCATCATCTCAAGGAACTTCTGTTCATTTTTAGAGAAGGCTGTTTGCTCATCTCTCTCTGTGACTTCGATGATGGGAGAGTAATCGGGCATTACTCCCTGGCAGCAAACTGAGATGTGGCTGGCACATCCTTGCATTAGTGAAGGCCTTTTAGTGACAGGCTGGAACATCTTGTTCAGGCAGACTGGGCCTAACACCGTCCATCCTAAAGGCAACTGCTGGGCCATGGGTGATCCCTTAGGACCTTCAATCTGGTTGCTAACACGGAACAGTGTGGGACAATCTGCACCGATAAGCATGACGATGTCTGTTTCTAAGTCCAAAGCTGGAATTAGGTCTTGAATACCTTTGAGATGAGGATGGGCTTGTACCACCTCCTTCGTGGCTATCTGTTCTTTGTTCCTGGGAATCAGGCTGCATTCTATAAGGTCAGGAAGATCGTACCTGGCCTTTTGTCCGACAGGTGAGATTTTGAACTTTGTTGCAACTCTGCCATTCATCTTATTCTTTCCAGAACAAGTGGATATGGTGTATTCTATTGTCTCTGTATGAAGATCGAACATGTTGAAGAACTCTGGGGTTGCAAGAGATGCGTCACTTTGGGCATCCAAGGCGACGTAGACCCTTTTCTTATTCCACGGCTGCTTGTCTGGATACACCTCTGCCAGGCAGATTGGGTGGCAAATCCTGGGCTTGTGGCTATTTTGACAAAGCTTGGTGCAGGCAACCGCAGGAGCCTTGAGGGCTACCTGAGGTTCTGTAGGCTTTTGGTCTTCTTTGGTTTCTTCTTTGGTAGGAGAATTTGACTTTGCTTTGAATTGAGGGGAATCGAAGTTGTGCATTGCAGAGCAATGCTTGATGCTGTTGCAGTGTTGGCATTTAACCTTTTCTTTGCAGTCTTTGGAGAAGTGAATAGTGGCGCCGCAGCATCTAAAGCACACCTTGGCCTTTTGAATTATTTGGAGTCGTTCTTTGTAAGGCTTCTTTGCGAACTCTCTGCATTCAGCTAGGCTGTGTGGCCTTTGATGAATGGGACAGGATATGGTGTTGTTGCTGCCTGGTTGAGCAGAAGTTGCAGGAGTTGCGTCTGTCATCTTGACACTCAGGTTCCTTCTAAGATCTTTGCCCTGGGCTTTGTCTTCTTTGGAGGTCTTTTCAGGCTTTAGGTCTTGGTACAAAGCGAGAAGACCTGTTTGAGGGTCATTCCTCTCACGGGCTGCTCTAGTGACGAAATCCACCAAAAAGGTGAAGGGCGGGTATACATTTGCATTCTCCTCTTTGTACTTGAACACCTGTTTCCCCCAAGCTTCTCGAAGAGGAAAAGGAAGTTTGCAGAGAATGGCACTCTGTGACGTGTGCTGGTCCAGACATGCTAAACCTGGCAGCTCTGGATTTCCTTTGGCTGAAGCTAGCTCTAGTAAAAGATCACTAAAGTCCCAAAGCTGTTTGCAATCTTTCATCTTCAGTGATGGGAACCTGTTGAGTCGATCCATGAGGGACGCTTCTATCTCAGTGCTCCGCCCGAAGCGCTGGTCCAAGCGAGACCACGCTGTGGACAAAGCTCTTTGGGGATCTGCTACATGAGCAGCATAAAGTCTTTTTACTTGCTCGGCTGAGCTGGGTCCAAGCCACGCCATAAGAAGGGACAGTTCTTCATCCGCTTCTAGCTTGAAATCTCGAATGGCCCTCATGAAGGTGATTTTCCACAGAAGGTAGTCATCCGGTCGGTCAGTGAATTTCTGGACGCCTTTGTCTCTGATGTCTCTTCTTGGATTTCTCAAGAGGGAACCCAATTGAGACTCCAGTGTGTAAGGGTACATCTGAGGAGTGTGATGTGGCCCGACGAAGTCAATGTTCTTCGGTTGAACACATCTTGTTGCGATGGTAGGCGATGCTGGGTTCAGCAGATTGCTGGCAGGCAGCACCTCTGAAGCCTCCATCTTCAGCGATGGGAGAATTGACTTGGTATGCAGGGATGAATGTGGTGGTTCACTCCCGGCCATGCCTTGCCAATGTGGATGGACATCTGGATGTTGTTGAAAGACGTCATCCTTTCGTTCCCAAGTAGACAGGTGGTATCTCTGAGGCCTAAGTGCAGGGATGGACTCTGACAGAGATGATGGCACTCTCCCGGCCGTGCTTTGCTGTACTTCTGAGGAATGGGCAGGCCTTGAAGTTGCGAACACTGGAACAGGTGAGCAATCTTCAAGGTGGCGAAAGGAGATATGACTCTGCACTACAGGTGATTCCAGCTGCAGATGTGCTGAAACCTTTGCTGTAGGCTCTTGTGTTGGCAGGAAACTAAGGTTTTCTTGGGTTAGTTCCTGTGATAGGGCTTTGGCTAGAACGTTAGCTCTGACTATCTTTTGTGCTGTGTCTCTTTTTACTTGAAGCAGATCTAGATCCCGTTGCAGCTCATCTTGCTTGGCTTCAGCCATTGCAAGCTCTATTTCTCTCTGGGCCCTGGCCTGTGCTAGGTCAGCTTCTTGTTGGGCCCTAGCCTGAGCTAGAAGCAGTTTCTGCTTGGCTTTAGCCTGTTGAAGGAGGAGTTCCTCTTCATTGAAGGCAAAGTCTTGCCTAGCCATTTCTGCAGACGCCTCTGCTTCTAAAACCTCTTTTCTAATTTTCAAACGGACAGCCTCTCTGTTGTAGTGGGCTGCTTTGGAAGAAGTACTGATGAATGAGTGTGTGGATTGGGAAGAACTGCTATGCCTAGATGAATGCTTGGATTTATGGCTAGCATCATTAGATGGAATCTTGAGCAGACTAGATCTAAGGCTTACACATGGGGAGCCTTGAACCCTTTCTTCTGCACCTTTGAATAAGGAACTGGGCTCTGGTTCAGATAGAACCGCGCTGTAGCGCCTCCTCTCTTCTTGTAGGCTAAAAGAAATTTCCTTAGCCCTATCTAAAGACTCTGGAGTGTTAATTTTGTTCAGTACATAGATTATTTCTTCTGCAATAGCACTCCCATTATTGAAGGCCTTTACAAATTCTTGCCTAAGAATTTCCTTTTCCTTTGGGCAAAGGGATGCCCTTATTGCATCAGCTATGGTTGGCAGGTTTTGCCAAGCTCTGTTAAACCTCTGCCTAAGCTGGCCTTCCTGCTGCAAAAGGCAGAGCATTGTTTTCTCTGTGGGGTGCCTTTCTCTGACAGGGCGGGGGGATTTGACCCTTGTTTGCAAAATCCCATTGCTATGACTTGCCATTATGAAATTCAAAAAGAAACTTATCCCAAGCTTCAAACAGTACAAAATGCAATACTATATAACTATACAATTAAAGGCACACAAAAGGGCAATGCAATATTTTAAACAAGACAATTAAAACAGCTGCTTGAGAAGTTAAGCTTGGGCTTTCATAAACTTGCAGCAGGCTCTGAAGAAATGGCAGGAACTGCAGAAGGTTGGAATTTATTGCTTTGCAAACTGGGTTCTGGAAGAGGCTTGGTTGGTCTGCAAAGGCTGACTTCTGGAGAAATGTATCTACTTTGCAGAAACCTGGATTTTGCTGCAGTTGCAAGAGCTGAATGTAGCGATTTGCTGGCTTGAGATGCAAAAGAGCGGGAAAGCTTGTAAATGTCTCAATTTTGCAAAGGCTAGGCTTCTAGCAAATGTATCCACTTTGCAGAAGGCTTCAACTTGCTGCAGCTACAAGAGCTGAATGTAGCAATTTGCTGGTGGCTTGAGATGCAAAAAGAGCGGGAAAGCTTGCAAATGTCTCAATTTTGTGAAGGCTGGGCTTCCCTCTGGAGGCAAAGGCAGGCTTCTTTTGACTTCTTTATCTTTAGGAGACTATGGGCTTGGCAAATTTAAGGCCCTTTCACTCCTTCTTTTCCCTTCTTAGCACTTTAGGAAGGCTTCTTTCAGCAGTTCTGGAAAAGAAGGCTCCTCTCTCAGTACTTCTGGAAAAGAAGGCTTCTCTCAGCACTGCTGGAAAAGAAGGGTCCTCTCAGCACTGTGCCGTCGCGCCTGGGGCTATAAACTCTTAGTGAAAGAGGCATGGACGTGACATCTTTCCCCAGGGGATTGCTTCTTGCCCTCCTTTAGGGAAACTGGAACTCTCAAGGACCAAAACACTGTAGTTAACTCAAAACTGGGTTTATTCTTCACAAAGGGGGTAAAAGAAAATATACATTACAGTCTTTGATTGTTTAAGTCCATGAAGCTTGTCCAGATCCCTCTTTCTCTGGCTGTGAATGCCGGAGCAAACTCAGCCTCAGTCCAATGACCTATATCTGAAGACAAGAGTCTTCCTCTGTTGCCAAAGGACTGATGTGAAGGCGCTTGAGACTCCTCAACGTTGTTCAGGTTGGCCCTGAACATGAAGTGTGAGTCCCAAGGGTAAGAACCTCAGAATTGGTGCTGAGAGGTAACTTTTGAAGGGCTTTCAGAGCCAAGCCTCTCTTTCACGTCCATCCGATAGAGAACTTGCTGATGGAATAAAAGGGAGGAAACACAGTCCTACTCCAGGGAGAGGTGGAGCCAAACAGTTTTGCTGAGTGAGCAATATAACAGGTACAAACAACATTGATTGACAGATATAAATAACCAATCCAACTACATTTACAGGGTAAGGGCAAAATCAGGCATGATACAACAATTCAAATCTTGCAACTTATAGTTCCAACATATAGATGGCGCCACTCACGCCGTCACATATAGCCTTCCCACAAGCCTTCACTCTTAATACTGTTGACCATATTTAGCACACATTTACAGTACAATACATTTATTTTAAGTATTGATGACTTAATAAACTTAAAAAAATCTTCACATTTTCTCATTTACACACATTGCCAGTGATTTTCTGCATTAGGTCACAGAGCTCCTCCAAAATTCCCATTTAATTATTGATGGCAAACTCACAAATAATTACATCTGCAAAAGTTAAACCCATAAAAACCAAAGTTCGACTGCGTATCTCTGGATAGTAATATTAAATACAAAACTAAACCAAAACTAACCCCGGATTGCAGAACTTCTTGTAATATGCGCTACTTTTTATACAAACACAGGGGTTTTGGATTGTTGTCATTTTGTCTGTCAGGCTTGCTACTATTTGGCAGATGCTTTTGGCCCTTTTCTTTCTTTCCTTCTATGTCTTCTGACACCTTAATATCTTAGCAATTTCATTTTGGTATACATTTTAGTGGATGGCAGCTCATTATTATGCCATAATAAAAATAGTTCATATTTCAGGAAGGCCAATATTTTTCAGGTTTTTTGTGTGGTAGACTAACATACCCTGTTTATCCCCCAAGGGAAAAAAATTAAACATGAGATCTAATCACTTGGACGTTCTTTCCAAATCCTCGAGAACTTTCTTCCAGGTTGAATTAGGAGTCACATTTTTATTTATTATTTCATATTAAGTGCTGCTTTCATTGAAGGCTACTTTATTTTCACTCTATATTTTTGAATGCAAGATATTAACAATGGCTGGATCTACCCTGCCATATAATTCAGTAGCTGATCCCAGATTATCCACTTTGAGCTGGATTATATGGCAGTGTAGACTCATATCATGAAGTTCAAAGGAGATAATCTGGGATCAGCTACTGGATTATATGGCAGTGTAGATGAGGCCTAGAGTTCCAAGAAATCAATAGCTTTACAAATATACTAACAGGAAAGGTCTTGGGATAGATATGTTTGGCCTCATGGTGCTAAAATGTTTGATTTCCACTTTTTTTTATCATGTCAGAAGCGAATTGTGCATATACTGCAAGTCGTTTCTGGTATGAGAGAATCAGCCGTCTACAGAGATGTTGCCCAAGGGATGCCCAGGTGAGTTACCATCCTGTGGGAAGCTTGTTGCATGGGAAGCTGGGGTTGACAGGTGGGAGCTCACCCTATCTCACTGATCTTCAGATCTTCAGTTCAGCCGGCACAAGGGCTTAACCCATTGCATCACCACGGCTCTTGATTTCCAAGTGAAAGTGCTTCACTGCAGAAATAAAATTAACTCAAGGCCAGAGCCAGATTCTTTCCAAAGTGTAATGTGAAGCATACAGACTGATGTTCCTCATTCACCTGATCACATTGAGAGGGGAAAGCATGGGTGACCGTCCCTTTAAGAGTACATATCATTAGCAGTTCAATTTCTCATTCTGCCTCCCCATGACACTCACATTCACATATGGAAAATTAAGAACTGGCAATATATTCATCTTACATTCATTACAAGGTCAGTATTACATTTTTTTTGTTTTTAATCAGGAGAAATAACAATATCCAAAAACCTTGCCCTGCCCAAAGCCCCTTACATTAAAGGGGACTGACACCAGTTTAAAACCATTCATTTCCATGAGATCTTATAGTTCTGCATCAAAGCCCATAGGAAACAAGAGACTGTGATCCAGGTTGGGCAATGAAACAGGATGGGAAACTGTGATGATTCCCATCACACCTGTTTTTAGTTGTAAAGATGAGAGTAAACTGTGATAAGAGGTAGGAGCTCTGAACATGATTGCTGGCTCATGTTCAGAGTTCCCTCCTTTCAAGGCATTTCTTTCTCTTTACAACCCTGGAACATGTGATGAGCTCTGTGCCTCTCCATGCTTGAAAAGAAGTCAAAGTGTACTACAAGGGGGAAATTAATTTAATTTATGTATTTATTTACAACATTTCTACCCCGCCTTTCTCACCCAAGGGGACTCAAGGCGGCTTGCAAAAACTGGCAAAATTCAATGCCCAAAACAGAATTTTCCCAATGTAATGAGGTTGATTGCCGGAGTTTCCTCCTTTCAGGACATGTCTACCTCTTTTCAACCACGGAGGACTATGCATGCCTGCCAGAAGTATTTTAACTCATGTGATGAGCTCAGTTCCTCTCAGTGCGTGAAAAGAGTCTGAAGTGTCCTACGACTGGGAAATTTCTCATTGTGATAAGGTGGAATGGGTCACATTGGAAGGGAAGGGAAATGTGTATTCACTGTCATAAATGCATGCCTTATCCATCAGATTTGCAAATTAAGCTGTGTTTACCTACTATTGTCCAATCACAAAACTTTTAAGGAAGAATTTTGTCTTTTAAAAATGCTAAGCGTATTATGTCTTTTACTCTCATCAATGAGGGGTTACAGATCAAACACTGAAGGGGAAATTTCCATTTGAATCAAATTTTTTCCCACTGGAAGTATTTCAAACCGTCAGTGAGGTTCATTTTTGAATACTCGTGTGTTGAGACATTGTGATGTAAATTCAGATCCAATGCTAAATCCAATGTGAGTGTTACCTAGAATAGACCTATTGAAATGCATGGGACTTGTTAATCACAATTAACCTTAGTTCCGAATATTTTCAATAGATCTGGGTAGAAATTACATCTGACTTACCCTGTAGTGTTCAAATTAAATTTTTATGAGGAAATAGCCTAAGCATGCATGTACACGGTAGAATTAATGCAGCTTGATGCCACTTTAATTGCCATGGCAATGCGATGGAATCATAGGAGTTATAATTTTACAACGGCTTTAGCATTCTCTGTCAAAGAGTGCTGGTGCTTCAGCAAACTACAAATCCATAGTATTGAGCCATGCCAGTTAAAGTGATGTCCCACTGCATTAAATCTGCAATGCAGATGTATCCCCAGAGTCTCACCTGAAGGTGTCTTCATTGTCCATGCCCTATTGTATAAAAAATACCATATATTTCATTCCAGACACAAGTATAAAACATTCTCGTGAATGAATTCCTCTTGATTTCAAAAAGGCTTACTCCTAGGTGAATGGTCCAGAATTTCAATTTCAGCCATTCAGACTTATGTTCCATTCATATCAATGTGAAAAGCTAGTCATGACCAAGATTTTAATGGAACTCACTGTGGATAACTTCATTTATTTAAATGATTATTTAATTTTTAAAAAAAATAAATCTATAATGCCATTTGCTTTTCACTATTTCAGTCAAACACAGTTTAAAACTTTAATGCACATTTTGTACTACCAAACAATGTATATTATTGTCTCTGCTTATTAAAACATTTTGTAATTGAACTGTGTGGCCCGTTTTGGTTGATAGTGCTCACAGATAGCCATTCGCACAGTTGTTTTAGAGGACGCTGTTAAGTGGCCTGATACTTTGTACAGTACAATTAAATGCCATTAGGTTTCTATTATTCGTGCTGTTCATGAGGTCAGCTGGATCATCCTGCATAACTTCCTGGTTCTTACATAATATTAACAAAGCTTCCTGGTTTGTTTGCAACCAGCAGATTCCATCAACTACTTCTTTTCTGACTCTTTTTGCAGAAAATGCTGAATAGATTGGTCCTGTATTCTTAACACTTCCTACTTCTCTTTCCTCGGTTCTTACTCTTAAAATAACCTATATTGATGCATCTCTCTTGCAGTTTAAACAGCAATGCTGCATGTGCCTCTGGGTTTTCTGTTGACCTATGGTGACCCCACTGATTCCTTAGGGTTTTCTTAAGCAAAAATGATCAAGGATGGTGTTGCCAGTTCCTTTCTCTGAGTGCCCCATCTACGTAGGCCCAAAATTGGAAGAAAGTGGGATAAAAAAGGGGGGCTAACAAACACAGACTGAAAATGTGCTCTTGATCACAGGACTGCTTGAAAAACACGTGATAAAAAGGTTCATATAAAATCCGATATCAGGTGTAAATGCGCTGCTGTGGAGCACTGTATATCCCAGCACTCCAAAAAAGTGAGACTTCCTTGTGATACACTGGTGTAGATTGCTCTAGTGCTTAGTAAGGTAAAGTTTTCCCCTGACGTTAAGTCCAGTCATGTCTGACTCTGGGGGTTGGTGCTCATCTCCATTTCTAAGCCGAAGAGCTGGCGTTGTCCGTAGACACCTCCAAGGTCATGTGGCCGGCATGACCGCATGGAGCGCCGTTACCGTCCTGCCAGATCTACTCACATTGGCATGTTTTCAAACTGCTAGGTTGGCAAAACAGTTGATGACATTATCAAGCCACGGTAACCCCCTCCCCTTCTGAAAGATGTATAGTTCACTAAGACACTACAAATAAATATATGAGTTTTTTTCTTTTTATTTAAAACCTTTTCCAGAGATCAGAAGTTGTGAAATTTCAAAGCTTTAGAAGATCTGGAATAGACATAGCAGCAGCTGTACCCCTCAAACGCTATCATGTCTAGCCTTTTACTTCATTTAATTTTTTTTTTGTAATTTGTATCTTTCTTACTATGTACTGTATCAATTTCTTATCACAGACCTCCTGCCAAACCCTCTTAACAGTGCCCAAAAGCATACCGCTCTCTTATGAGTCCTGTCTGAAATGTGGGGACGGCAGTGTTTGACCTTTCAGGGGCCTTATGGAGTTGCTGATAACTTCCATAAAGTATTTTGAATATTACCTCCCTCCAAAGATATCAGATGTGAGGAATATGTGGCTCGCCAGATGGTACTGCAACTTCTAGGATAGCCAATGGTGAGCGATTGGATAGCATGGGTGTTGTAGTCCAACAACACTTTAGAAATGTTCTCTATTTCTGCTATAAATGCCCCTAATGTACCTGTATCTGCTAGACTCTGTGCATTTTGCTACAATTAGACATTCCATTGACTGCCGTGGTGTTTGTACTATTGTGCTATTGCACATAAAGAGTGAGCTTATCTTTTAACTATAGAGATGCAGAAGAGGGTCAAATGGACAAAAAATATATAACAAATATCAGGGGGCAGAGATGTTGAATCTTGAGGTTTTTTTTTTTTTTTTTTTTGGAGCTGGTGGGGGTTCCATATGTGTTGTCTAGTACTGCCTCATTTTCCTAACTTCAACTCTGCGGGTTTAATAAATAAAGGGAAGAAATTCTACAGGTACGTCTCTCATCCTGACCTGTCATCCAGCTGTTAAAGGCACAAAAACATTGCTGTAAGGTGCAGTGACCATAATCCTGTTCCCATGTGGTTAAGTATTGCCAATATCCTGTTTGATGTAGCACAAAGCTTAGTTCCCTGAGAGAGATTTTGTTTCAGACGCTAATTGGGATGGGAGCATCTCCAGGGTCTGCTAATTCGCTTAGAGTGAGCTGTGGTGAAGGCCAAGAGAGACACATGAAAGGCATAATGTAGCACACTTAAAAATCAACAGCACTCTTGCCAGGAGAGAATAGAAAGGAAAAAGAAAGGCTTAGGCCCAAACTAGATGTGATCTGAAAAAAAAAATCTAAGGAAAACTGGTGACCCACATGGGGCCAAAATGCAATTCTACTTGTCTCAAAGTCATGTCCCAAGTTCATCAGTATTAATTTTTGTTATGTAAATAGCAGTGTGGGGAGGAAGTTGGAGTGACATGGAAATTGGGAATGCAGCATTAGCAGAGCTTTAGAAATGTACAGTATTTGTAACATTTACTAGTGCTGATGAAAAATGCAGGCCCTGTGACACAGTAAACAGAGCTGAATTTGGGTACAAGAAGCATTCAAGTTCGAATCACCCTTCCCCTGCCATCTGTCTTCCAAAAGTGTTGGACTACAACGATACGGAGCCCATCCACATTACAGAATTATAGCACTATTGCTACATTTTAACTACCATGGTTCTATTCCATTGAATCCCAGGATTTGTAGTTTGCGGAGGCATTTAAGCACTCTGCCTGAGATTTCTAAATAGCTTTCCCTCAACTACCAAGCTCAAGATGGTTTTCTGCTGCTCTTGAGACCGACATGGAGGAATAGATTCTAACTATAGGGAAAAAAAATTACATCTAAACATTAGGAAAACTGGTAGTAATAGCTGTTCAACAGCCATTAATATGAATTAGTTGTCAAACTAATTACTGTTTGGTGGAATCTCTTTCTCTGGAGGTTTTTAAGCAGAGATTGGCCATCTGTCAGGAGGCTTTGATTGTATATTTTTGTATTGCAAGGGTTGGACTGGATGACCCTTGTGGTCTCCTCCAAGTCTGAAATGCTATGGGATGGAACCATGGAAGTCAAAGCAGAATCACATCACTCGAATTCTGCAGTATGAATGGGCCCATAAGCATTGAATTTAAAAACTGGGATCTTTTGGGGCAGGAAAGGGCAACCGTTATAATGAACAGACTGAAGTAATTCTCATTTTAGGAAAGTTTACATCACTTCTGGCTTTTTAATGGGAGCAGGGGAGTTAAGAGATGTGTAAAATTAATTCTAGAACACAGAGCCATCCACTAAAGCTGAGTATCAGGAGATTCAGGACTACCTTTTTTGCTTAGTGGATGATTTATTCTGAAATTTAGTGACAAAAATGTGATGGCTGCTAGCTTGGATGACTTCAAAGGGGAACTGGATAAATTTACAAAGGATGAGGCCATTAATGGATACTTATTAGGGTGGCTGTACATCACCTCCAATATCAGGAGAATATTCGTGTATATCCAGCTAACCATGGTTTTGCCTAGCCCACATGTGACTAGTTTGTTTGCCAGAAGGTCATGGGGGACCTTGTTGAAGGCCTTACTGAAATCCAGATGTGCTACATCTACAGCGTTCCCTGCAACGACCCAGCTTGTAACTCTATCGAAAAAAGATATCAGATTAGTCTGGCATGACTTGTTTCTGATAAATCCATGTTGACTATTAGCGATGAAGTTTGATTTCAAATAAAGCTTCTTCACTCTGAACTGTGGTTTTCCAGCCCTAGCAGCAACCAATGCTCAAAATACATCTTTTGGTTAAAAAAAACCCCTTTGATTATACTTCCTCTTAAACTATATGTTCTTTAGCTGAAGAAAGATTTTTTTCACTACCAAGTCAGTTCATCTTAAATGGAGTTGGTCACATATATTTCCATGACTCAAATAATCAGTGAAAGAATGAAAAAAGTGAAGCAGTTAACAAATTTACGTAGAATGAGATTACAGTCAGTTGTTCACAGGCTCATTGTTAAAACCAGAGGAAGAATGAGGACATAGATATTTGGAGGCAAAGGAAGAACTGCTTTCCTGCTCTTCACATTCACCTTCTGATAAATGAGTTTTGTTTACAAAGGAACTGCCAGCTGACTAGAAATAACCTGCCTTATTAAATCTTGTGCATATTATTCATCAAAATCAGGTGAAAATTTTTTGTAGCACAGATCTAATACTTATCTCTTGCTAATGTCTGCACATCATACTCCTGTTATTAGTACAGAAACAGAATCAAGTATAAAAGAGGACAGCTCTAGGGAACTATTTTCTTTTTAGCAAAAGAAATGTGGTTCACTCATTTCGAATGGCTATCCAGATTTAAAGTTACAGAGAATTTCAGTCAGTGCAAGCCATTTCATATTGAACTCTGTCAAATTACCTCTTCAAATATCAGACTCTACTTTTTTACAGTCAAAGGCTAATATCATAGGCAAACAATTAAATGATTAGATATTACCGGACTGCAGTATTAGTTATGCCAATTCCAGCATTGCTACTGGAAGCAGATGTCAACAACATCTGGAGGTCCATGGTTGTATGACCATTAACCACAAATTATGCATGCCAAAACATATAAACTGTACATGCCAAAAGAGCAGACTTGTAATTATGTGTTTCCTTCCCAATGGCAAGTTACTTCTATAGTGTACATTTGTTGATGAAGTGTGCATAGAATAGGTAGCCCATGTAATGCTGGATTCCTATTAGCCAGGCTGGCCAGTGTTGAGGAACATAAAGAGGAATCATTCATCAAAATTTGGAGAACCTCAAGGTCTCCAGTTGTAAGTCAAGTGATAGAGTTGGAAGAGACCACAGTGGTCATCTAGTTGAACCCCTTGTCATTCAGGAATCTACAACAAAAACACTACTGAGAGATGACCCTCCAATCTCAGTGTCAATACAGCTGAAGATGGAGAGTCTTCAAGGAAATTATTCCACTGTTGAATCACTCTTACCAGAAAAATTTATGGGCACAGATTTTTTTCTTGGAGGGTAATGCCTTCATCCCTACCCTCCATAATTATATCCATTCATGGGGGGATTATCTAGTTGTTTTTGTATGTGGCGCTGTGCTTTTCTCTCAATATTGCCAGTTTTTCCTTTCGGAAATGGGTACTTGAATAGTGTTACAGTGTAGCTCGGCAAAACGCGGTGCTCTATTTCTTGGGAAAGTGACTTGTTTTTTATGGCTTGTCAGATCACACCAAAGGTATATATGCCCATAATAGTTTTCTTGAATTTTGAAATGATGCCTTAACAGAAAACTATGTAAACTACTGTGTTTTGCTAAGAAAAGGATGTGCGGGTCATTTGGAACAGCTGCTTTGTCACTCTTTGTGTGCAACAGAGTTTGTTCCACTGAAGATATTAACAGCTGTCTTCTTCCATTAGAACGATATGCTGTCAAGTCCTCTAGGTTAACTGGCCACAGCTCTTCAGTGTCTCAAGATCCTTCGAAGGACACTGAGAACTTTCTGCACATAAAACATACGTTTTGCCACTTGACGACATCCTTAGGTTTGGCCCTTGTCAAAATCAACGTTCTGGCACCTCTACCTCTTGGCAAAACAAAAGGGTCAGCTGCTTCTTGTCAAAATAGGGATGGAGTGTAGAAATTTATCAGTTTCCAATGTACAGCTCTGAGTGGTGCTCTATTCTTGTAGCCCATAACCAAACCGAGTGTGGGGTCCCCGTGCCAGATAAGCAGCTCCATGGGAGATGAGGCATGTCCAAATCTGGAATGGGAATAGAGCAAAATTAGACCGGATGAAATTAAAATGCTCAACAGCCTATAGTCTCTCCTGGTCTGATCATCTTTCCCTTATTGTTGTCCAACTCCTCCATTAGCTGCTTTCATAAAACTTCCACTTTTCATAAGCTGACATTTGGTAGTGGCTACTCTCCATCTTGGTTCTAACACCCAGAAGGCTTAGGCAGCACAGCCAATTACCGAGAATTCTGGGAGATGAAGTCTAAAGCAGCTATAGGTCCAAAGGTTGAAAACCACTACTATAGAGGAAGGTGACTACTGTCAATGATGTCCTTCTCTCCCTATGCTGTGGCTAACTATTTGTGCTGCTTGGTCCAACCTAGTACTTTCCAGATCAGTTGTACTATGGCTCCCTTCATGCCCAAGGTGGTTGGGAAAGGGTGCCAAAGTTGGGCAATGCTGTTTTAGGCTTTCAGCAAAAGGAGAGCCAGAAAATGATCTATGGGAACTGACATCATGCTACTTGTGCCAAGTTGGCACTAGAATCCCAGTTCTGGGACTTACAGAATATTTTTTTTCCTTTGGTAACCTTACTCCATGCATGAAATTGAATTCTAATGTTCAGGATGCCAACTGCAATACATGGGGGAAAACCACCACAGACCTGTGTGCACATTTCTGCAATATTATCCACAAAGCTTGTGCAACCAGGGGCTAGACGTTTAACCCCACACCTTCTCTGATTTGTCTATATCTGGAAATATTGAGCCGCACAATGGGTTAAACCCTTGTGAACTCTAACCTGAAGGTTGGGTTGCTGACCTGAAGGTTGCTGGTTTGAATCTGTGAGACGGGGTGAACTTTTGTCTGTTAGCTTTAGCTTGCGTGGACATGAGAGAAACCTCCCAGTAACACATCCGAGCATCCCCCTGGGCAATGTCTCTGTAGACGGCCAATTCTATCACGCCAGAAGCGACTTGCAGTATGTTCTCAAGTCGCTTCTGACACGATAAAAAATTATCTGAATTTGAAAAATGAAGTGCTATTTTTTTCAAGTACTTTGGAAAAAAGAGATCCTGGAGTATAATACATGAATACCAAGTGGTTTCAACCCTGAAGATAATACTTAATACTGTCTTCCACTTGAGAACACTCTTTCATCAATATTCTTAAAAGTCACCTTTTAAGAATATTGATTTTTAAAAGTCAGCTTGCATTTGTTTTGAGAAAATGAGGAAGATAAAAGCAGAAATGTTTTAGTAAGAAAACGAAATAGTTTTATTAATCACACAAAGAAATACATATATTCAGACTAATAATCTATTGCCTCTCATAATATCAATCCTAATTTAGGCTTTCCAGCTCTGTACTCAAAATGGTGCCTCGTTGATCTGTCATATTCTTACCAGGTAGCAGACGAAGGCTGCATACGCAACCAGGACAAATGATATGACAATGTAGTACACTAAATGGCTCAGGCCCATAACAGTTGTCACCACGAAGTAGAGGTTGATTGCACAGACCAGTCCAGTGATGAGGATCATTATCATCTTCCCAATGCTAAGGAGGAACAGATGAAAGGTTAAAGAAGAGAGGTCAAAAACATGGCAGTCAGGATGAGCATTGGACAAAGCATCCCCTTTAACAAATGTTTAAATCCACATCTACTCCAGGCACACAGAATATAAAGAGCTAAATTCTGTATTTGCAATGTCTGAATAAAATCAATAAACATGAAGAAACAACCCTCATAAATGCAGCAAAGCATGGGAAACATGAGAGGGGGAAAATATTTAAAGTTCCACACGGCCTTCAAGCAAACACATCAAGCAAACAGTGGTTCTTATGGTATCAATGTAGACAATTCCCCGATGTGCCATGGCCGGTACTGAATTTGTGCCCCATTGGTTACTATTGCTTATTTCTTTCTTGAAAGCTCTCCAGAGACTGATAACTGAGGGTTTGTGGGGTGGCACCAGTCCATGGGTCACCATTTTGAGCAGCTTTGACCCACTCTCTGTTTTCAGAGGATGTCCTTTACATGTCTCCTGTGTATATTCTGAGTATGTGTTCCTCCCCATCTCTTCCCTCAAACAAAATATTACATTTTAAAAAGCCTAGCCCTGAAAACTTCCTTCTCCTCCAAATACTGCGGTCAGAATGAATTATGTATTTTATCTAGTTTGAGGACAGAATGAGGGTTTTGTTTTTAGTGGAATTTCAACATTTCCTGAGCAGCTCTTGTAATGGACAAACATAAAGAGAAGTTGTTTACGTGGAAAGGCAAGCAAACATAATTGAGCTGGATTATGATAAAAGCAGGGAAATGCAGAGGTTAGATGGCAATATTAAGGTAAATGCAATTGTTTATTTTATATGTACCACAATTAGTGGGAGCTTCAGTGATGAAAGACTATTCTTCATTATGAAAATACAACAGAATTCCCAACCAAGAAGATGGCACTACTTACACCCCATTGACAAAGTCTTGCATGAGAGGCTGCATGCTGGTGAAGGTGAGAACAGGTATGACTGCAAAGGGTAGCTAAAAACAGAAGGAAAAACTGTTGAGTGCACATTATTTTTTTTAAAATGAACAGCATTTCTCTTTCCGTATTCAAGGACCACTAACATATCTGGATTTGCTGGGTTGCTGTGCATTTTCCAGGCTGTATGGCCATGTTTCAGAAGCATTATCTCCTGACGTTTCAGGAGATAGATGTGGGCGAAACGTCAGGAGATAATGCTTCTGGAACATGGCCATACAGCCTGGAAAACTCACAGCAACCAAAGTGATTCCAGCCATGAAAGCTTTCAACAACATATCTGGATTTAGAGAATAGCAAATTAAGAAATTGTTCCTCATTAGATGATTCCTGCTGCCTTCTCAACAATGGAAACTTTGAAGCCAATCTCTCTCAGGAATTGAGGGACTCTAAGTATGGGAATGTTACTCACTGAGTTACAACTCCCACTCTCCCCATGCCACCATGACTAGTGGCTATGCTGGATATGTAGACTCTGCATTTTGGATAAATGGGGTGCATATGGTACCATGTGTGTGGGCACAGTAGGGAGAAAAAGATGTATAATCCCCAAATAGTAGCCTTTTCAACAAGATCTGTGATGGAGTCTCTGGCACAGGGATGGCCCTATGATTAGTCAGAGTGAGGCAAATTTGGGGTGTCATCAAAGGGTAGGAAACTATTACTTATGTAATTGTATTTGTCATTGATAGAGATGGACCTCTTGTAGAGGTACTAGTTACCTTTTGTAGGGATACTTATTGAAGTAACAAAGATGACTGAGGGGTCTTCTCTCTCTGTACAAAAAATAACTTGATTGGATTTGGGATGCACAGCGTCATCTGGGTGTTTGGCTGTGACTTGCTCCTGCTCTTGGGTAGCACAATATATTGGGCCAGTGGTTCCCAACCCAAGCGTTGTTAGACTTCAGTTCCCAGCAGTCTCGATAGTTGGCCAAACTGAAGTCCCAAACACATGAAAGACCAAAGCTTGGGAACGACAGGCCAACCTTAGTCCAACAGGACATTTTCCCTTAGATCTTGCCTGCATATTGGAAGAGGAGTAGTCAGGAAGGATTCCTCACCAAGATACTCTGCAATACATTGAGAAGGTCATTGAGGCCCGTCAGAGCTTCCACATTCCTGAAAGCAGCAACGAAGACAGTGGGAAGGATGGCTAAGGAACGTGTGAAGACCACCCGTGCAAAACGGGACCAGCGTAGCTTCAGGAAACCCTATGGGGGAGACAAGAAGGCAGACTTTTATTTTTCAGAAGCCAAGGCACCATCACTCAATGAAGCGTAAAATGCTATATTTACCCCTCTTGCTACCTCCTACTCTTGTCATATTTTCTTCCCTCCCAGGTTGCAGGTAGGAAGAGGCTACTCAAGAAGCAAATTATGATCTTGATAGTGTTTGCCACCTAGTGGTAAATTCTCCCTTCACATCAATATAATTGCTTAAATAAATACAGTACTATCATAGCTGTGACATTTATTTTGTATCCCATCAGTGCATCTGATAGAAATCCATAAAAGCTTATGCCAAAATAAATGAGGTAGTCTGGAAGGTGCTGGCAAACAACTCTCTCTCTCTCTCTTTTTTTTTTTTGATGAAACAGATTCACACAACTATCTCCATGAAGAAGGGAAGAGGTACTTGGAGAGATAACAAAAGAGGTTAACTAAGGAATAAAGACTTTAAAGGAGGAGAAAAACCCACTGGTTGAGAGTGAAGAAACAGAACAACAGGATTAGGTTTGGCACCTATATATGCTATAAAAAATCTGTCTGTATTTAAAGTACAGATTGAGCATTCCTTACCTAAAATGCTTGGGACTAGAAATGTTCTTCCTTTTGGATTTTGAAATACTTGAGATGGGGCTCAAGTCTAAACATAAAATGCATTTATTCTTCAGAGACACTTTAAACACATAGCCTAAGGGTACTTTATATATACAATATTTTAATAATTTTGTGCATGAAACAAAATTTGTCTTCACTGAACCATCCAAAAGCAAAGGTGCCACTATCTCAGCCATCCATGAGGACAATTTTGGAGTATTTTGGATTTCAAAATTCCAGATAAGGGATATGCAACATGTTCTATAATAAGGCTTTTTAATTGTGTTAACTATTCTTCAAAGAAAAAAAACATGATAACTTTCATTGTACAGGTCATAGGGTTGGAGAAAGGTTATTCCAAAACAGTAGGATGCAGGTAGAAGTCCTTTAGTTTGAAACTTGCCTTTAACCAAAAGCTCAATTTCATGTACGTTTTCACCAGATGGTGGCAGTGCTGCAACAAGCTAAGAGTGCAAATCATGTGGCATTGTCTGCCCAGATGTGCTTCATGACAAATCTTGTGGAGGAGGACATACAGTGTAGTCCAGCATGACTGGAAATAATATTCCTTGTAATCCAACACATCTGGAGGACACCAGATTGGGACAGGCAGCAGCAGTGAGTTTCTCAAGTCAGTGTGCTAAAATGTTGGCATAAATACAGAGCCCTCTCCAGATGTTTTGGGGGTGGATGCTGAAATGAAAACTACCATAGCTATATGCTGGGGGGATGAGCAGAACTGCTTGACTGTGGTTCAACATATCTTGAAGATTTACCAGCTTTGAGAAAAGTTAAAACATCCACACTAAGGTACAGTATGTTTGTTGCTCTGTAAACATGGACTAATCCTTTGAAAGCAAAAGTGCTGGATAGTTGCTACTGATGTTACCCCATTTGCTGTCACTGAAGCTTTGGAAGTCCATGTCTTAGCTGGAGAGAGGACATGCTCTCCTCCTACCTTCATTCCCTGTAGGCTATTCTTCCTATTTTCATTTACTATAGATGGGTTAAACCCTTGTGCTGGCTGAACTGCTGACCTGAAGGCAGTTCGAATCTGCGAGATGGGGTGAGCTCCCGTCTGTCAGCTTTAGCTTCTCATGAGGGGAAATGAGAGAAGTCTCTTGGGCATACTCTGGGCCAATTCTCTCACACTAGAAGCGACTTGCCTCAATTCACTTCTGACATGATTTTTTAAAAAATTACTATAGGTTGCTATTCTTTTGTGCTTGCCCAAAGTCCATGTGAATGAACAGTTATTCTGGATAGAAATAAAAATGATTCTGGGAAGAACATAGGATTTACCTATAGAAACTGTGTAAAATATTTGGCACAATAAACATAACATAACTAGTCCAACCCCCTGCTTCTTAGCAGGGGGTTGGACTAGATGGCCCATGTGGTCTCTTCCAACTCTACTATTCTATGATTCTATGATTCTATGATTCTAGGAAATTGGCATGGTCCAATGTGCCTTAGTCAGAGGCGGTCCAACCATAAGGCAAAATAGGCATTTGCCTGTGGCGCCATCGTCCCGGGGGCACCATCGTCCTGGGAGGAGGGCACCACTCTCCATCTCCTTCTCTTTCGGGCCTTCCAGCAGCCGCGCTGGGCCTTCCGGCCAGCGCAGACCCACCTTTGCACCACACAAGCCCACCTTTGGGGCCTTCAGAGATTGTGAGGTCTGTAGGAACTTGGAAGCTAGGTATGTGGGGTTTATATATCTGTAGAAGGTCCAGGGTGGAAGAAAGAACTTTTCTTTGAAGCAGGTGTGAATGTTGTAATTAATCACCTTGATTAGCATTTAATGGCCCTGTGGCTTCAAGGCCTGGCTTCTTCTTGCCTGGGAGAATCTTTTTTTTGGGAGGAGCTAGCTGTCCCTGATTGTTTACTGTCTGGATTTCTTCTGTTTTCAGAGTGTTGTTCTTTATTTATTGTCCTGATTTTAGAGGTTTTTTTTTTAATACTGAGGGCTATCTGGGTTATCTAAGTCCACACTGCCCTATATCCCTGTTCAATGTTTAGTGCTAAATTTGCAAATATAGTAATTCCTACATAACATTACCATGTATTGAACTGCTTTTTCTATTGATTTGTTGTAAAACATGATGTTTTGGTGCTTAATTTTTAAAATCATAATGTAATTTGATGTTTTATAGGCTTTTCCTTTATACTTCCTTATTATCCAACATTTTCGCTTATCCAACGCTTTTATTTTTCAGTGATTGGTTTGGGGGGGCGCCAAAATTCTGTTTGCCTACACTTGAAAAATACCTAGGGCCGGCTCTGGCCTTAGTTGATTAAAAAGCTGAATAATAGCCAGAAGCTGCTAAAAGACCTACTGTATGCTATCTTTGGTTGCATTCAGAGAAATACTGTGCCTGGGGCCCAAATTAAATCCATGGATCTAGGCTAGCATCAGCTTTGGACCCCTGGATCTACTGCTGGTGTTATACCGTACACCCATTATGTTTTTGTCCCACTTACTGCTCTGAGCAGCACAGTGGATGATGGGAATCATAGTCCAACATAAGTAGTGGTATTGTTTTGGCTGATGCAAGGGCTTGTTTTATTATTTATCAAAAGTAGACTACAGAGTCATTGGAAAACCTGTATATAAATAATGCTGATGGCACGACTTCAGGCTACAACATGTCAATATATACTGGAGACAAGAACATGGGTGTTACAAAGCTTGTTGGGGAAAAGGAACAAAAATTAGGAATAATGCATGAGGGCAGATATCATACACCACAAGAGTCCTATGCTGTTTGAGTAGGCTTGTCATGGCACTGGGAAAAGTTACTTTCTTAACCTATAACACCCAGATCACAACAGCCATGCTAGCTGGGAGATTCTGGGAGTTGTCTTTCAAAAAAAAAACCCAGAATATTTCCAAACTTTGATTCCAGTTGGGCTTTATAATTTTTAGAGTAACATTTGAAATCTTTGGCCTAACGTAACCCGCCCCCCCTCCCACCTGTGGCCATTACTTGACAAGTCTTGTCATTTTCTCACTCCAAAACTACAGGTTGAATATTTACTGTTCCTGGTCTGACAGAAGCAAAGTCACCCCTATTTTGAATCTGTGATCAAGCTAACAAGTCCATATAAAAAGATATGTGCTACTGTGGGTCATGGATCTGTAGCTCAGAAATAGCTACCAAGCTAAAATAAATATAGATGCTGACATGCTAAAATTAGTTTGAACTTAAAAGGGACAAAGTTGGCAGAATCAAGAAGGGGCCATAAGAAAAAAGAGCATGTGAGAGTGGTATGTGTGAGAAAGATCTAGAGAGCCACTTAGGGTTATAGAAAATAACAACAACAAAAGAGTACAATTAACTTTGTTCCATGTTATACCGAAAAGCTGCTGATTTAAACCTAGGTGGTGATAGAGATGTGGACCAGATGTCTTATGAACACTGTAACTAATACAGCACTTAACCAAAATGAGTGGGATGATGTTTAGAACAGTTTCCTTAGGGTTTTTTTTTTTTGTAAAATGTTAAGGAACAAAGTCACACAAAGAGAAAGAGGACTATAAAAGGGCAAAGACCGAAAGGAGAAGTTAAGAATAGAGTACACTGTAGCTCAATGACAGAGCATCTACTTTGCAAACTAAGCACAGAAAAGTTATACTGGCTGGAAAATTCTGGGAGCTGGCATCCAAAAAATTAACTTTTATGTTTGCATGCACAACATCCCAGATTCAATTCCTGCAACCTTTGGTTAGGGCAGGAAAAAGACATTTGCCTGATGCCTAGGATGGTTGTTGCCAATCAGAGAAAACAACACTGGACTAAATTGACCAATTGATTAGATATAAGGCAGCTGGGATCCAACAGATTTACCCATATATACTCAAGTATAAGCCGACCCGAATATAAGCCAAGGCACCTAATTTTACCATGAAAAACTGGGAAAGCTTATTGATTCAAGTATAAGTTGGGGGTGGGAAATGCTGCAGCTACTGGTAAATTTCAAAAATAAAAATCAGTACCAATAAAATTACATTAATTGAGGCATCAGTAGGATAAATGTTTTTGAATATTTACATAAAACTGTAATTTAAGATAACACTGTCCAATTCTGATTAAATTAAACCATTATTCTAATCACCTTCAATGTAAGTGTGCTTACGTATCCTTCCAATAATAATAAATAAAGTAAAACAATACATGTAATAATAACAATAATAGAGTGAAATAATAAATGTAATAATGAATAGAGTAAAATAATAAATGTAATAATAATAGAGTAAAATAATACATGTAATAATAATAATAATAATAATAATAATAATAATAATAGAGAATAATAATAATTGTACCATATTTATTCAAGTATAAGCCAGCCTAAATATAAGCCAGCCAGGACTCGAATATAAGATGAGAAAAGCTTTCTCAGCCCTAATAAATGGCTGTAAAACTTAGTTTATACTTGAGTATAAATGGTAGTTCCATTGGTGCTGATCTAAGGCCCCTTCTACACTGCTATATAATCCAGATTAACAAAGCAGATAATCCAGATTATCTGCTTTGAACTGGATTATATGGCATTGTAGACTCACATAATCCAGTTCAAAGCAGTTCAGATCCAGAACTGGATTACATGAGTCTACACTGCCATATAATCCAGTTCAATGCAGTTAATCTGGATTTTATATGGCAGTGTAGAAAGGGCCTCTGACACACAGTATAGCTAGGGCAAGTATAGGCAGCGAGGTGGCCATCTAGAGTCTTGGAATATACCGTTCATCAACTCCAACCACAATCATAGGTGTTGGGAGCTGGACTCCAGGACATCTAGTGCTTGCTGCCATCTCTGATCTAGGAAGAGTCCATCACAGTTTCTCACCTCCATAACAAACTGTCCGGCATATGTCCCAGTCATGGTTGAACTTTGACCAGCTGCAAGGATTCCAACAGCCCAAATGTAGAGTGCAATGGGCCCAAAGTAACAGCCCAAGATGATTCCCTTGAGGAAGAAAAAGACAAAATCAATGCTTATAGACAACTAAGCATGGATATTACTCACATAAGTTACCTCCCATAAGTGCTCCTGTCCTTGTGTGCGCTTGCATGGAAGTAATGTGAATATTACCATAATTTTAAAATAACTATTTATGTATAATATAATGTTTATTGCCACCTTCTGACTCAACAGAGGACCCCTAAGGCATCTCACAGTTACAACTCAGAAATGAATATGTTTCAAAGATAATAAAATGAGTCAGAAAGCTAAAGCCAGGCCAAACTAAAACAGGACCTATGAGGGTGCAAAAGGGATGGAGGTCTTAACAGCGCACCTAAAGAAAAGGAGGGAAACAGGCCTTTTGAGGTGGTATTTTCCACATTGTGGGATTCTATCTAGGGCTCTCCACATACAGACTACCACCAACTGAAGCCAGCTATTCTTTCTTGATTTTTTCTAATTAAAAGCAAATAGCTTTACTCTAGAAAAGAGCTATGCTATTTTTCATTGTAGCATTTATGGTTATTTTGCAAGCGATAGGTCACTTTGTATTTAATAAGAAGGCGATCCCTTTATTTTCCTTAAAAAATGAAAAAAGTCAATTCCTCCCATCAAAACCCTCCACTTCTTGGTCATTGTGATAATTTCAGAGTTTTGTTTCAGGTAGTCAATAATACATTTTTGAGGAAGGGTGGAGAATGCCTATATGCAAAAATGCAAGAAGAGTTGTGATTTTAAAAAAAGAAGTGGCTTGGTACCATTTCAAAGGAGGTGGCAAAAGGATGTGCCACCTAAAATTATCCTATAGGCAGCCTTGATTACTACTTAATGTATTACCTCCTTAACAATATAATTATTATTCTGTACATTAATAATGATTATATAATATAATAATATACTTTATTTATATTCCACTCTATCTCCCCAAGGGGACTCAGAGTGGATTAAAGGTAAAGGTAAAGGTTTCCCCTGACGTTAAGTCCAGTCATGTCTGACTCTGGGGATTGGTGCTTATCTCCATTTCTAAACCGAAGAGCCAGCATTGTCCATAGACACCTCCAAGGTCATGTGGCTGGCATGACTGCATGGAGTGCCGTTACCTTCCCGCCAGAGCAGTACCTATTGATCTACTCACATTTGCATGTTTTCAAACTGCTAGGTTGGCAGGAGCTGGAGCTAACAGCGGGCGCTCAAGCCGCTGCTGGGATTTGAACCTGGGACCTTTCGGTCTGCAAGTTCAGCAGCTCAGCGCTTTAACGCACTTCACCACCGGGGCTCCAGAGTGGATTATAGAATATTGTCACAACCCAGGCTGCAGAGCACCAATAACCATACACCGAGGCCAGATTCTATCTAATATCTTTATTGAAGGAATATATAAAGTTAATAAAAGCAAGTGTATGAAATAGTCCAGAAATAGACCTTTCAGGAAAGGTCAAAATTAGTCCAAAGAAACAATGTCCAATATGAAATATTAAGGTCCAAAGTTGTAATCCAATAACCGAAACACTCACTTTGCCAAGCAAAGTGAAGGGAGACGACAAGGTCCTTTAGCCCATGAACTAGAGCGAGGCTAAGAAGTAACTTGATTCTTGGGAAAACAAGGCTTGATTCAAGGCAACAAGAAAACGAGGAACAAGAACAAGATCCGTGGTAATTTACTTGGCAAGGTCCGGGAAACAAGGCAAGGCTGAGTCCTGGAAGGCAAGGCAAGATCCGTGGAGCAAACAAGGCTGGAAACGAAGGCTTGGAATCAGGAACAAAGGCTTGGAAGCGGGAGTAGCTGTCCACACACACTACTCCAGTAGCTGACGAATTGACTCCGCAAGATCCCTTCGTGGGCAAAACACCTAAATAGGGTCTAGTTTTCCCGCCAAAGAGCAGTTCTCTGGAGAACCAGAAACGAAAGCTATTCTCTGAGTCCAGATGCATGACTCCTTAAAGTTTCCCATGGAAAGCAGGCTTAATCAGCTGAATGCTTAGCAGCTATCCTAGCACTCCTGCGAGACGCCTGTTGAACTCCCCTCTGTTGTTTACAAAAATCATGGCGAGAAAACGGGGGAGATTTTGGCTCGGGGCTTGTTTGACAGACTTCTGGAAGACAAATCTCTTGCAGGTGCAAGGTCTCCAAATCTGGCTGGGAAAGTTCCAATTCTGGCTGAAACGGTGAAAAACCCAAGTTTTCCTCTTCATCTGGCACAACAGCGCCAGGAACGGGACTACATGGCCCATGAGTCATCACAAATATATATATATGGCAGATGTTCAATGCCATTATACAATTAACAACAAAGACAGAGGCAAGGCTTCCCTCTTTTTTCATCTCCAGTATCTGGAGGCTGTACTCAACCTGGCCATGGGGAGGTGCTGTTGTACCATTTTCCCACGCCGAGGAGCCTGTTGTCCATGGACATTTTCCTGATCAAATTGCCAGCATGTTTTCATGGGCACCTTTTACCTCCCCGACAAAGCGGTACCTATTTGTCTACTTACCTTGCTGTTTTTGAATTGCTAGGTAAACAGAAGCTAGGGCTGACGGCAGGAGCTCACCCTGACCCGTAGCTTGAACTGCCAACCTTCCAGTCAACACAATTTTCTGTAGCTGGCAGTTTAACCCGCTGTGCTAACCACGGCCCCAATGCTAACTGCGGTTAACATTAACCACCCAAAAGGAAGAGCAGCCATTGAAAGTTCACCTGTGGGTTTTATTCAACTACATATGCATTACATCCAACAGCAACATTGATAGGGGAATAGGCATGATTCTGTTGGAACTTACTCCTTGGAAAATGTCCACCGAGACTGTATTGTTGTCATCAGGAAAATTTGGGAAAATACTGTGGTTGGAGAACATGCTTTGATTGGCACAGACATCATGCTGGAATGCACAGGGAAATGGATTAACAAAAAACAAACACAACATGTATCAGTACCTTAAGCAGTTAATCACTTCAAGCCAATCCCTTCTTATTCAAAGTCAATGACTTCTTTTTTCTTGAATGATGCACTGCCCCAGAAATACATACATCTCAGAAACACATACTGGATACCTCCCAGCTCTTTAACCCATCAAGAGAGCGAGTAAACATGCAACTGGTCTACAGCTAGCATTTCCAAGTTAAAAGCTTTATTGATATACCCTTAGTTTAAAGAAGTTGGGAGTATCAGGATGTCCCCCGTAAACAGCTGATGGCTGTTTTACCAGGGGGCCCATTGATTTTTATTTTTTTTTTACAAAGAAGAGTATGAAAGGTTCATATACTCCTGCATAAAGTTATCATTTGGCCTAGTCCTTTTCCCTTTAGCTCAAAGCAAGTGTTGTCAGACTGCAACCCTAGGCATTATAGCTAATGGGAGGGAATGCTGGAAATTGTAGTACAAAATATCTAGAAGGTCTCATGATTTCCAGTCCTACTGCAGCCCATTACTGGATCTTAAAATGTTACCGAAACTGTGTGAAATACTGAAACTGAGTGTAATACCGAAACTGCGTCTAATAAAGTATATTCCTTTTTTTAAAAAAATGCATTTGTCAACATTATTCAAAATATGTAAGTATTGCACATTCACATCCCCTGACATCCAGTGTCTGTGACTTGGATCAGTACTATCCAGGGTCAAAAGGGCCATTGTGCTATTTATAAGAGAATTTTCCATTGGGTGACCTTTATGCTTTTATAAATTGTGTACAGAAAAGAAATCCAGCATTGCTCAGGGCTGAGTCTGGGCCCATTGCTGCTTCAAGGATAGGAAAAGGTGGTGGTCTCCTGTATTCAAAGTACAGTAGAGTCTCGCTTATCCAACCTTTGCTTATCCAACATTCTGTATTATCTAACGCAGCCTGCCTTTTAGTAGTCAATGTTCTTGTAGTCAATGTTTTCAATACATTGCGATGTTTGGGTTCTAAAATTGGTAATACAGGAATTACTACATAATGTTAACATGTATTGAACTGCTTTTTCTGTTGATTTGTTGTAAAACATGATGTTTTGGTGCTTAATTGTAAAATCATAATGTAATTTGACATTTAATAGGCTTTTTCTTAATCCCTCCTTATTATCCAACATTTTCGCTAATCCAACGTTCTGCCGGCCTGTTTATGTTGGATAAGCGAGACTCTACTGTAGATGCTAAGTAGAACAGGTGTTCTGTTGTACTTCAGCACTGGCATCTGGACAGCATCTCCTTGCACCAGATTGAGGATAGTTTGAAAGAAACAGGGCAAATTGGGCAATCCACAAAGCACTGTCCTCCATCACCTTGCTGCCCGTGAGGCAGTCTGAGGGGCATTCTCACTTTGCCTAATGGTAGGGCCAGTGTTTTGTATAAAACTGTAGTTCTTAACCTGAGGGTCTCCAGATGTTTTGGCCTACAACTCCCAGAAATCCCAGTTGAAGTTGAAGGAGTTGAAGGCCAAAACATCTGGGTACCCACAGGTTGAGAACCAGTGGTATAAAATGTCACACTTGCCAGCCTCCCTCTTTTTTGCAATTATATAAATCAACTTTGCATGGCATTTGTTCATCCAAGTGCTTCTCTGTTTTTAATTTTTCTATTATCCCACCATTATCAGTATTCAAATGCCTTGCCTTCAGGAGTTTGATGGACCAAGCTAAGAAAAGAGGAAGAACTTGGCCAGTCCGTGCTTGGCTAAAACGTTTGCTCTTCCCTCTTCTAACTAGGGAAGAAACAAAAGGAAGGGCAGAAGAAGAACCCACACATTCCATGGAGGGATAGGAACCTTTGGTCCTTAAGCCCAAACTGAGATGAACTGGCGAGCAGCCTATTGATTGACAGCCTGGCATGTACTCACCACATCCTTGTTCTGTTTGTGAAAGAAGGCCTGTCCAAAGACTGCCATGACGAAGAGATTTATGAGGAAGGAGACAAAGAGTGCAATGGTAGATTCTATAAGGAAGTATTTGTTCGCCTCTTTTACTGCCTTCTTGTTGGTACGATCCACATCTCGAGTCTAAGGGGAAATAATAAAATATCTCACAACTCTTTCTATCATTCATTGAACTCTGTGATCTCTGCCAACTTCCCACCCCATTGCAGAATCTGGAACCAGTGAATATTATGGGGGTAGGGGTGGCTATGACCATATGGGTGGTGTTGTCTGAATCTATTTCTATAGCAAATCAAACCATAAGCTTAGATAATGAGAGGTACAGAACTTTTCCTAAAACGTGATAATTTTACACAGGTAACATCTCCTTTTACACTCCAGTGTTATGGACTGATTGAAAGTCCTTCAACAAACATTCAAGATTTTCCTTCAATGAGACAAGCCATTTTTCACAGCATTGTTTGCTTGGTGCCCTCTGTAAAATCTGGCTGAACATAAAATGCAAGCATAGAGAAGGGGGATAATAATCCCCTAAATGTCTTATAAATTAAGAAGGGCTAAAAGTGGAGCAAAAGAGTTGACTACATTCCAAGTTTTTTCTCATAAGGCTAATAGGAGAGTAAGAAGGGCATTTGCAACAGAGAATCAGCAAGGGGGAAGGGGAAAGCAGGGGCGTTTCCCCCAGTTTGTCATTTTTAGTCATTTCCTCCAAGAAATTGATCTAAACCACAAAATGGGCGAGTGGACGTTTAGGGGCAGCCTAGGGGAAGCTGTGCTGTCAAGCTGAACTGGAAGATTAACCATGCGGCCCTCTGACTTGGAGGCAGCGTAGTTAGCAGTTTGAGCACTGGACTACAATTCTGGTCTACCTAAACATTTAAACATTCCTTCCGTTCAATTGTTTCTGAGATCAAACTCAGATCTAATGTTGTTTTGTTCACTGTTTCTAAATGTCGAGAGAGTTGTTTCATGTCTCTCCCATGCCACTTTAATTGTGTTTTGAGTGCCCAAAAGATGCATTATCCCTGGATCTAATGAGCAACATGAAGATATGGTAGGGAGAGGGTGCAAAAAATGTGCATCTCTCTTTCACAGTAAAACTAGTCAGTGGGCAATTCTAGCTTGCCAAGTCTAGAAAATGATTTCTAGCAAAAGAATGTGAATTTGACCCTGAACTACAAACAAATTTAGCACCAGTTTGTCCTTCTGTGGGCTGCTTTAGGCTTGTTATGAGAATAAGGAAAGAGTGTTTTTGCATGCAATCCTGCACTCACGGAATTAGTTAGCCTGTAACTGTAACTAATAGATAATGTTCCCATTAGTCACAGCCTCTACTAATAACCTTGAATACAGATTTGAAGACTTTATTTATTTATTTATTTTTATCCCACTTTTCTCCCATGGATGGGACTCAAAGCAGCATAAAGGTAAAAGTTTTCATCTGACATTAAATCTAGTTGCGTCTGACTCTGGGAGTTGGTGCTCCTCTCCATTTCTAAGCTGAAGAGCCGGCATTGTCCGTAGACACCTCCAAAGTCATGTGGCCGGCATGACTGCATGGAGTGCCGTTACTTTCCCGCTGGAGCAGTACCTATTGATCTACTCACATTTACATATTTTTAATTTGCAAGGTTGGCAGAAGCTGGGGCTAACAGTGAGAGCTCACCCCGCTCCCTGGATTCGAACTGCTGACCTTTCAGTTAGCAAGTTCAGCAGCTCAGTGGTTTAATCCGCTGCGCCACCGGGGGCTCCCGGTGTACATGACTAAAGTAGCAGATGACATAGCATAAAAATTCAACAAAGCATCATAACCACATAAACCAATAACAGATAATACATATAAAAATGTAAAAGAATAATAGATTACAGTTAGCATCATTAAAAAAATCCCTAAACCTCAGGCCATTGAGGTTCTTCATAAAAACAATTGTGTTAAGTTCCTCGATAGCCCCATTTCCATCAAAAGTGTTCTTTCATCCAAAACTGTAAAGAAGAGAAATGTGCTCAGGAATGCATTTTCCCTCTTGACAGATACTGACCTTGACCAGGGAGGAGTGCAAATAGATGTTATGGGGCATGATGATGGCTCCAACAATACCCACAGCCTGAAGAAGCTCCTCATGCCCACAGCCCTTGCAGTATGGCAGGAACATCCCTTTTATCACCTCTTTCTGGTTGGGACGCACCACTACATACTGTAGAAGGAGGAAAGATGAGACGTCAGTCAAAGAAGAGTGAGTGAGACACACATTCTTTTTATTTGGAATGATGTCTAAATGAAACCTCTCTGATGCCCTTTTTATAATATGTGTTTTAATATTTATTTTATAGAAATACATTTTAATATGTGTATTTAATAGAATGTCTAAGATGATAATGCATTTTAGCTATGTTGTAACTGACCTCGAACCATGAGAGGTGGGTAAGAAATAAAATTATTATTATTATTATTATTATTATTATTATTATTATTATTATTATTATTATTGTATGACACAGCAAACAAGATAGATATGCTGGATTTCGTTTCACAAAATCACAAGTCGAACACTTCCCAAGTGTCTAGGACTGTGTGATGTATTTTTGGCTGATGCGCGCAGATCCCAGTAGGGTGACCTTTTGCAGTTGTCAGATCGTAATTTTGTCAATATCTATTGTTTCCAAATGCCGGCTGAGATCTTTTGACATGGCACCCTATTATTATTATTATTATTATTATTATTATTATTATTATTATTATTATTATTGTGCTGTTGAAGACTTTCATGGCTGGAATCACCGGATTGCTGTGAGTCACACCTCTGAGGATGCCTGTCATAGATGTGGGCGAAACTTCAAGAGAGAATGCTTCTGGAACATATTCATACAGCCCAGAAAACTCACAGCAACCTATTATTATTATTATTATTATTATTATTATTATTATTATTATTATTCATACAAATGTCTTTTTGATAATAATGTAAGAAAAGTGAAGCTAGACAAGACCAAGGAGATATCTTGGTTCACACAATGCCTAGTTAATACCCCTGGGAAACCCACTATAGGGCATAAGTGTAATATAGCATTCTTCAGTTTGCAATCCACAGCAACAGATATACAGAGGTATACCGCTTCCAATAATGGAAGTAATAGGCATCAAAACTAATACCCATGTACAGACCCACTCTTCATGAATGTATATTGCAACCTTTATCAGTAGGCAGTCATCAGTACATTTAGTATTAGTGAACCACACAGTTTAACTTTGGAATGAAGACCTTGGGTCCTTCCATGCAGCCACATAACCCAGAATATCAAGGCAGATAATCCACAATATCTGCTTTGAACCAGGTTATCTGAGTCCACACTGCCATATAATCCAGTTCAAAGCAGATGTGAGATTTTATACAACTGTGTGAAAAGTTTCTTGTATTTGTACCCCCCTTCTCCAACTGTTTCAGTAGATGTCCCAGGTTTATGTGGTATTATGATAAAAGCAGAAAACACTGCATTGGGCACTGAGACCCCAATGAAAGTATGAGTTTCTAAATACCCAATGAAAGCAAGTTTTCTTGTTATTAGATGTGATTAGACCAGAGTGATTATCTAAAGAATTGTTCAAATTCCTTGAATGTCAGTGCATTTTTCATTATCGTCCTTGATAACTAATTGGAGCATCATTCACCATACACAAGAAGATATATCAGTATACTTCTGTATACCAGACTGCAGAGGCAAATAACACATGCAATTGGGTGGGGAAGGTGACTGCCTTCACCTTCTGCACAGACTGTGATCAAAGAGACACCTAGCAGAGTTCCTCTTATGTTGCTTTGTCTATGTCCAAAAGAATCAGGGCCAGGAGAGCATGAAGGATGGTGGGGAAAGGCATCAGATACTGTGGGAGTGTGCAGGAGTTTACCTCATAGCCGAATGTCACTGCCATGATTGTGATGAGGAGACCAAAAAAAGCTTCCAGTTTCCTCAGACCTGAGAGGGAAAGACAAGAGGTGTTTAGACATTGCAGGAGGAACTGGGATTCAAGGCTACTTCAGACATATTCAAGATATTAACTTAGGTACCTCTTTGGGCCCATCTACACTGTCATATAATCCAGGTTCTGAACACAGACCATCTGCTTTAAACTGGATTATATGGCAGTGTAGGTAAAGGTAAGGTAAAGGTTTTCCCCTGACGTTAAGTCCAGTCGTAACCGACTCTGGGGGTTGGTGCTCATCTCCATTTCTAAGCCGAAGAGCCGGCGTTGTCCATAGACACCTCCAAGGTCATGTGGCTGGCATGACTGCATGGAGCGCCGTTACCTTCCCGCCGGAGCGGTACCTATTGATCTATTCACATTTGCATGTTTTCGAACTGCTAGGTATGGCAGTGTAGACTCATATAATCCAGTTTAAAGCAGATAATCTGCATTCAGAAACTGGATTATATGGTCAGTGTAGATGACCCCTTATTGTGCAATGCCTATGGGCACTGTCTAAGAAATTACTATGTGGCACAACTACCTTCAGACATTTCAAGAGTTGAACTCAATCCCATGCATTTTACCTTTTCCCGCATCAGATGCCTACCATATTTATCCAAGAAGAGGAAGAAGAAAGTGTCCACAATTGTGATCAAGACTCCACCCCACAAAGGGATACTGCAAAGGGAAAATCACAGATGGTATCCAATTAACAATGCAAATAGTTGTACGAAGTACACATGCACACACATCTCTCTGCTATCTCTTTACATCACCATGGGAACTCAATGCTCTGCAGCTTTGAACAAATACGGAGTTAAGAGGGTTGTTGTATGCCTTTCGGGCTTATCCATACCTCACAACCTCTGAGGATGCCTGCCATAGATGTGGGCGAAACGTCAGGAGAGAATACTTCTGGAACATGGCCACACAGCCCGAAAGACATACAACAACCCTGTGATCCCGGCCATGAAAGCCTTCGACAACACATTAAATACGGAGTTCTTCAGGGCATGGGAACAGTTGGTTTTGTATCAAACTCTGAGTTTCCCTTTTTTTTTCCTCACCTTTTAAAAGAATGGCATCCTAAGAAAAATGGGTGCAACTCTGTCAAGAGGCAAACAAAATTGGTTATTGTGTTTTTTCTGGGCTTTATGGCCATGTTCCAGAAGCATTCTCTCCTGACATTTTGCTCACATTTTGCCTGCCATTGGCAGGCATCCTCCGAGGTTGTGAGGTATATTGGAAAAAAACTAAGCAAGGAAGGTTTATATATGTGGAAGGTCTAGGATGGGAAAAGTAACTCTTGTCTGTTGGAGACCAGTGTGAATGTTTTAATTAATCACCTTGGTTAGCATTAATGGCCTTGCCAGATTCATGTCCTGGCTTCTACCTGCCTGGGGCATCCAGGACAGAGGAAACACCCCACAGCTCATTCAGACCAATTTGTAAGGATATTGCTCAGTATAAAGGGGGGAGAAATTATGCCTAATCTTCAAAAGAAGACAGAAAATGGCAAAGGTTCACATCCACTTGTGTTACTCTATTCCCTGTCAATGTCTTCCAGTTTGGAGAAGCCAAATTATTTGATCTAGTGGAAATTGGGTTTAGTAGGCAGCAATTTCTGTGAGATCTTCCTGTGCCTTTACCCCCCCCCCCCCAATTCACATCTGGTCTTACTGTCCAGCAGAGAGAAGATTGAAAGCAATCGCTGTCCCAATCACTTCCTGCATGTCAGAGCCAATAATGGCAATTTCTATCATGATCCAGAGCAGCACACGTGGCACCTGCAACCAACAGGAATGTGAACATTTTTAAAGAAGACAATGGCATACAAAGAGAGAACTGCTGGCGTAAGATCTCTCTCTGCCCAATGAAGACCAATGAATTTTTCTCTAACATAATGAGTTAGATATTACTGCAATGGCTAATCCATATTCAGTGTGTTGCCACTTGACTGAACCCATTATTTAACTTCATGAATAATATTGTGTTTGAGGCAATGTCTGCTAGGTTCTATTTATAAATATTTGACCTGTTATAGCCAGACTATAGTTGGGCCTCCATATCTATGGATTCTGCATCAAAGGATTCAATCATAGATGGCTTAAAATTATTCTTTTTTACCTTGATTTTGCCTATTATATAAGGGACACCGTTTTACTACACCATTGTATGTAATAGGTCTTGAGCATCCACAGATTTTATTGTCCACAGGTGATTTAGGAACCAAACCCTAGCAGAGGCCAAGGGCCCACTCTATTCATCAAGGCTGAGAGGAGACATGATGGCCATGTATCAATATGTGAGTTATATGAAGGAGGGAGCAAGCTTGTTTTCTGCTGCCCTGGAGACTAGGACGCAGAATAATGGCTTCAAACTACAGGAAAGGAGATTCCATCTGAACAAGAGGAAGTACTTCGTAACTGTGAGAGCTATTCAGCAGTGAAACTCTCTGCCCCAGAGTGTGGTGGAGGCTTCTTCTTTGGAGGCTTTGAAACAGAGGCTGGATGGCCATCTGTCGGGGGTGCTTTGAATGTGATTTTCCTGCTTCTTCGCAGCGCGTTGGACTACATGGCCCACGAGGTCTCTTCCAACTCTAGGATTCTATGGTTCTATGAAATACCACAAGACTCAATTCTAATGGTGAGAGGAAATGTGTAAATTCTAGTCAAAACATCTGGAAGGCACTGAGGTTAAGAAAGGTTGTACTAGAATGTGATATAATTTAGGAGCTGGATTTGTCACATGGTTTCTTGAATGGCAGCAGATGATTTTATTGAGAATTGATTTCATGGTAACCTTTAGCACCCAGGTCTTCTTGCAGATCTAGAAATCACTGACTTGTTGCTAGTCAAATGTGGCTAGTTAATTCACAAAGACCTGCTGTCATGACAAGGTATTTCACACCTAATATTTCTCACATTCAGAATTAAATGGAGTAATGAGTCACAGAAGGGCCAGTCAGCTGTCCTTAGTCCAGTGGTTCTCAACCTGGGGTCCCTAGATGTCTTTGGCCTACAACTCCCACAAATCCCTGCCAGTTTGCCAGCTGTTAGGATTTCTGGGAGTTGAAGGCCAAAACATCTGGGGACCCCAGGTTGAGAACCACTGCCTTAGGCAAAGTGAAGTGACAACTTTAGAGGTCAAATACTGGGGTAGTAGTGGCCAGTCTCTTAGCTGCTGAACTCCTGGCTATTCATCTCTATTAAAAGATAAAGCTGTGTATGCCTCATAACTTGTTCTGCACACACCTCAATCGGCTTCTACCTCTGCTGTTGTGGGGGGATATGCTGAAATATGTTTTATAAACAAAGCCTATTTTCCCAGTTTGAGTTTTCCCCTTTCATAGAGTTCCCCCATTTCATAGGAAGGTGGTAAGCCTGTTGCACATTGTACTCACCTTGGGGTAGTAGTAATGGCATATCTCTCCCAGGTCCTTGCCTGTCACTACCCCAAGCCGGATGGCCAGTCTTTGGCAGAGCAGTCCTAGGATTGTGGCCCAGAGCAAGACCCAAAGGAGCTGAGAGGGAGGAAGGACACATGCCATTTGCAAAACATGATTGCAAGGTACAAACCCAACTTTCTCCAAAATGTTTGCTTAGCTCTGAATCTTAGCTGCATGGCTGACTGGCTACCTATGATGAATAGAAACAGTGACACCAATCTTGCCAAGCCCATTTGAATCCAGACGTGAAAGAGCAACACTGAGTTCAGTGATTTTTTTATCGTGTCAGAAGCAACTTGAGAAAATACTGCTAGTTGCTTCTGGTGTAAGAGAATTGGCTCTCTACAGAGACGTTGCCCAGAGGACACCCAGATGTGTTACCATCCTGCTGGGAGGCTTCTCTCATGTTCCCGCAAGTTAGAGCTGACAGACAGGAGCTCACCCCATCTAGCAAATTTGAACCTGCAACCTTCAGGTCAGCAACCCCAACCTTCAGGTCAGGAGTCCAGCCAGCACAAGGGTTTAATCCATTGCGCCACCACGGCTCCTTAGTTCAGCGATGAAAGGCAATCTCTTATCTCATTTCCCCAACTGCCCCTTCAGTCTGCTTTTATATATACAATGGAGGTAGCACTATGTTGTTATTTCTCTCACTTAGTGAAATGTCTTGTGTTAGCCTCAAGTTAGTAGGGTGTCTAGGAACTTAAGTGTTTATGAAAGACCCCAAATAGACCAAGAAGGGATTGTTGACTTCATACTGGTGTAGGCTAAACTTCCAGCCAAGTCCAGTCTTACTGTCACACTCACCTGGAAGCCAGCAACAGCTCCACACTGTAGGTCTGACTCAATATTTCCTGGGTCCAGATAGGCAATGCTCATGAGGAAGCCAGGCCCAGTGAAGGCCCAGAGCTTCCTAAAACTGAAACCATGCTGGAGAGGGAAAAAGAAATGTCTTAGTCTCATGACAGATAATAATTTGCCCTCTCCACCTGCTTCACAGTCCTTGAGCAATACAACTCTATACCGGTTCTATTCATCCATTTCCTGTAGCACCCTATCCTGTTTTCACACAATGAAAGAATAATGATGTTGGTACAGGGAGCTGGCTTAAAAAAACCAAAACAAAAAGTAACTATGTTTGTATGTCTCACTTTATATCTGAATATTTTATTAGAGGAATTTTTTGATTCTAGCTTTAGAAAGCAAGAATATACTGTCCAAAGAAGACCGAGTAATAAAAGGAAAAAGAAGTTAACAAAAGTCATGGTACATCAAAATAAGACCTACTGTCAGATTATCTGGCCCAATATATGCCCTTGTACCTTGTTTAAACAAGGTGGAATTGCACCAGTTATGGCTAGTTTTTCATATTAATTTTTTTACATTTATATTCTTGACAGTTCTTCTTGAGCCTAGGCCAGCATTTAAAAAAAATTGTGTCAGAAGTGACTTGAGAACATACTGCAAGTAACTTCTGGTGTGAGAGAATTGGCTCTCTACAGAGACATTGCCCAGGGGATGCCCAGCTGTGTTACCATCCTGCTGGGAGGCTTCTCTCATGTCCCTGCAAGCTAGAGCTGACAGACGGGAGCTCACTCCGTCTCTCAGATTCGAACTGCCAACCTTCAGGTCAGCAGTTCAGCTGGCACAAGGGTTTAACCCATTGTGCCACCGTGGCTCCTTTGATGATGATTAGGCCAGCATTATTTCCATGAAAGAATAGAGGGAGTACTAGACCAAAACATCTTGAGGACACCAGATTGTGAAAGGTTGGCTTATTCTGATTTGGATCCCTCTGAAGATTTTCAGCTGTTGGTCTTTCTCAACATGCCATGGATTAAGCCTGCACAGCAAGGTCTCTATGCAGTACTCTCTCTTTGTGAGCTCTCTCCAAATTGCCTGTTGACTTATCTCACTACATGAATTTGACAGGGTGTTCTAAAGCAAGAAATACTCAGAGGTGGTTTTGCTAGTTCCTTCCTCTAAATACTGCATACAGCAGCTGGTATTAATTGATGATCTCTCATCCAAGAATGATCCAGGACCTCCTTCCCATAGAGATGCTTCAGTTGCAGAAAAAGTCATCCTAAAATATTTTTCCTTTATATGGTACTTCTAAAGGAACCAAAGTGTGTTCAGGGTTTAATCATTGTTTTGCCAGGGTCTCAAAGACTTTTAGCAACCTCTACTCTTCTAACTTTATAAACAAAACCTGTTTTCCCAGCCAAATGCAGACACAGCGGGCCAATTTACATTGCACAAATATGAATCAAAGGGACCACTCTGATATGCCACTAATGCACCCTTCTGTTGATACTATGACCTGGCCAAAAGCCCAATTCCCAGTGCAATCTTCTGTTTCCCTGCTATCCACAAACTTACTCCTGCCACATCTGGGATGGCAATCTTCTCATCCAAATAGGTTTGATCTTGGTCTTCCTCATGGTGATTTGCTTCTGATGAATTGGTAGCACCATATGTAGTTTTCCTTTTGATTTCTCTGCCTATGAAGAAGGAAAAAACAAAGGAAAGGAGAGGCCCTCAGTAACTTTTTATTGAACGTAGGTAGGGAAGGAAAGGTTTGTTCAGTGGTTGCAGAAACATTTTGCATGCCGTATTTCAACTAAACAATACCCAACCATTTAGACCCCCTTTTGCTGCTTATAACCAAAGGTTTGGCTGAATACAAATGTCTTTGCCTGGTTTAAGTGCTACCATAAAAAAGTACTCAGCAGATTTCAAGTGATTGAGGTGCTTTGCATTTATTGTTTTAGTTACTGTTACAACAACAGAGCAAGACAGGCTGATATAATCAGATCATATTGCAGGTAGTAGGATACAGAAAGAAACCTGCATTTTTTTATTTTTCCTTCCCACCTGCCACTGCTGAACTCCCCCGAATGTGGAAGAGCAGTTGCTTTTCAACATGTCCTTACAGCATGGATTTTTCTCAGCCTTCACAGCTATATGAGAAAAAGCAGAGAAACACATGATCCGGCAAATTCAGTAAGACACCTGTTACCTCATCCAGGCACTTGTTTTTTGTAGAGCAGTGGTTCTTAACCTGAGGGTCCCCAAGTGTTTCAGCATACAACTCCCAGAAATCCCTGCTAGTTTACCAGGTGTTTGGATTTCTGGGAGTTGAAGGCCAAAACATCTGAGGATCCACAGGTTGAGAACCACTGTTGTAAAGGCTTGTCAGATGACTATGGGTGCAGCTACACTAGAGAATTAATGCAGTTTGATGCCACTTTAAATGCCATGGCTCAATGCTATGGAGTCAATAATTTGGTGGAGAAGGTTAAAGACATAAAACTTCAACTTAGCAGGATTTCATAGTATTGAGCCATGACAGTTAAAGCAGTGTTGCTGCATTAATTCTGTACTGTAGATGCAGCCTATGTGAAGCCCAAAGGCAAGACCAAGATTCACAGCACAGCATAGCGCTACACCATAAGAACTCCATGGGATTGCAGAGGGAGCCAAGATATCCGGATGACCATGGAAAGGAGAGAAGAAAAGGAGATAGAGCAGTGCTTCTCAACCTGTGGGTCCCCAGGTGTTTTGGCCTACAACTCCCAGAAATCCTAGCCAGTTCCCCAGCTGTTAAGATTTCTGGGAGTTGAAGGCCAAAGCATCTGGGGACCCACAGGTTGAGAACCAATGAGACAGAGGTATATACCCTCCGTTTTGTAGATGACAATTAGGAGATATGTGGCCAAGCAACATCAGATTGTAATTATGGTGGCAAAAGTTATTAATGTGGAAGAACACACAATCTATAAGAACCTACATCAGTTTGCTTTGCCTTGATGTTACAGGGAAGGGCAAGATCCCAGACTTTCCTTCAGTGTCCCATCTTCTATGTTCATTGAGGGCTAACTACTTTTGTCCTTTGAACTCAGTTTGCAGCAACTGAAGTAAGCTGAGGGCAAAGGGGTGAGTGGGAGAAGGTGAGAGGAACTGGGACCTTTTAAAAGCAGCTGGAAATGTGGATACATCTGGAGTGTTCATGCCAAATTGGGACATTTGCAGGTACTGATACAACAGTGTTTTTCAATTTAAGTCATTTATAACATTTCTGCAAGCTCAGCATTTACAATATCACCCATGCTGTTCCTGCATAAGCAATTCACATTTGACTCCTGCAGAACCCTAATGTTTTGTCTTTGTAACCTTGATTTCATTGCTAATAAGTAAAAAGTCAGGAAAAACTAGTTCAGTTACTCCAGCTCCCACATGAGATGGCATTTTGCTAACAGAATCAAATAGGGAGATGTACCACCAACAAACAGTTCACTGTACGTCTAAGATACATCAGTCCTGGATATACATTCTATTCACTCACTGTAGAAAATACTTTAAAGAGACAGAGCAAGGCAATTGCTTTGGATAACAGATGCTTGTAAGCACCAGGGAGAGCCTGCTATCTGGTCCTTATGGACTCCCCAGTTATTCAGCTCTTTGTGGCAATGTCACACAAACTCTCCTGAGACCCTAAAGTAAACTGCTGTCCTACATAGTATACAAGGGGAGGGAGCATTTTCATTGCTAATTTTTTTTTTCAATAGCAAGAACAGCTAGCTTCTCTACATTTTAATAAAAACAAGTTAAATACAGATTGTCACAGTTCTTGAAAATACAACTTTTCATTTAAATTCATAACACTTTGGTGCACTAGGCATTCAGATGCTATACATGCAAATTGTAAGAAAGTGTGTGATATCCTGAATGTTATACATTGTGGCAATGTACCACAGCACCAGCTATAGATTTTGCACAGGCACAGGACTGCTCCATCCTCCAAATTAAATTAAATGCTAAGGACAGATACAATGTGTTCTATCAGGCATAAACTATACATTTGGGTCAAACTAAAGGAATGAATAATGAAAAAGACAAATGTGTTTATTTGGAAAGGTCCTCACGTTGTAATTAGCCCAAAACATATAGTTGTAATTTTAGTGAGAAACTCCTAATATACAGGGTGTTTGAAAAACAGCTCCCTATTCAGCATTTAGTTTAAATGGTGAATAGGGGGTTCTTTTTCAAACACCCTGTTATGTTTCTTGATAGGTAAGCCTGATCTACCAAAGATCCTATTTTTCCTAGCCGCTTTCCTTTTAGTTGATTAATTTATTGAAGGGAATTTACAAGTTGAGCATCCCATATCCAGAGTTCCAAAATACTCTAAAATCCAAAGTTGTCCGTATAATTGGCAGAGACAACGACCACAACAACAACAACAACAACAACAACTTTATTTTTGTACTCCGCCTCAATTTCCCCAGAGAGACTTGGGCAGCTTTCATATGGATAGCTAACTCAACAGATATCCATGTAACTAGTATTGATACAAAGTTGTCCTGTCTCTGTATACTTAATTGTAATAATATGAAATTCAAGATAGATATAACAAACATCAAGTTCATGTTTTAATACTTTACAAAAAAAACCCTCATTAATTCTTCTATAGTCTCCATAGTAATAATTTTAAATAAATACAGTACGGTCCCATGTAAGTTTCAAACTGTGGTAGAAAATCTTTTTTTATGCAAGCGGCGCTCAGGAATATAATGAGGAATTACAAGGGTTCCTGGGTGCTTTTATCTTTGTTTCAGGAAAATCTCCCTTCTTCAGGTTGCTTGCTTCATTTGTTTGAGGAAGTATTTTCCAAGGATGTATAGGTTCCTCTCTGGGAGTTAATGGCTCTGCTGCAGACTTCTCAATTGTGAGCTGTAGTGCTGCTGACTTACAGTTGCGAGCAGTTGACTCCTAGAGGCTACATCCTTTCCCCCCCTTTATTTCCACCATCTCCCCAAAGGGACTCGGGGCGGCTCACAAAAAGTACACTATAGTGCCACGACAAGACAGTACACATTTACATAAGCAACATACCTTTACATAAAAACAACATACATTTACATAAAACAGCCATGTTGAGGTCCAGCTGGTCCAGCCAGACTGAGACCATATTGGCCCCACTGAGCTGTGCCCTTTGTCCATGTGTTTCTGCTATTACTCCTTGCCTGTCACATCTGCCAAGGTCATAATGGGGCACCAATGTAATCAGCAAGGAGGAGGCAGAGCAAAATGCTCCTATTTCCTAATTGTATAGGTACCCCATTCTGATTTCAGCAGATACAATTACAATGGCCAGGCACATGTCCAGTGAAGAGCATCACATTCCCTTCCCTGCACCAATATAGATTATCCCCCGACTTTGTTTAATGCAAAGTAAAGTTGGGTTAAGGGTAAAAAACCAGGATATTTTTCAGAAGTCCCTATGTGTTGTGGAAGACTGCAAGTGCAAGATGCCTGCTTCTTTAATGAACAGAATTAATGCAGGACTTAGGCATCCTGAATCAAATGCATTCATGATTGACATATTAAATTATGACCAAAAGCAAACAGAATGGCAGTGCAGATGTGTCTTCCTGAATGAATGGGACCAGTTATTTTGGGCAGGCAAGAGGCCACTATAGCTAGAAATGTAATCCAATAATATGAACTATACAACAGTAATTAAACCAAAATATAATCAATGTGTTACCAACACACATACATACATAGAAAGTAAAACTATATTCAGAGTTTGTGAGTCCAGTGCCCACCAGAGTTCATTTTCCACATGGAGGACTGTATAAGTCACTAATCGTGAGTCCAAATTTAAATGTCCAAGTAAGTGAATCCTTTTATGAAATATAATGTTTTAAACAAGTCCAAGGTTAGTCACCATCCACGAATGGTTTTGACTGTGTAGTCTTCCTCAGGTGGTGGTTATGCAGGTATGGAGTACCTAAAGTAGTCAATTCCATTCTTCAAATATTTAATTTCAATGTGTCATTATCAATGACGAAGTGGACCTACAGGGAATATATACGAGTGGCTAGAAACACTTGTACAGGATAAAAATACAAATTACAAAGTATAGTAAAAGCATTGAAAACAGGAGCATGTTTTTACTATACTTTGTAATTTGTATTTTTATCCTGTACAAGTGTTTCTCTCCACTCATATATATTCCCTGTAGGTCCACTCCTACAGGGAAGTTATGAAGCTTAGGAAACTGCAAATGAATGCATCCATAAGGAAAACACACACAAATGTACATAATTATCATGGATGAAAAAAATGTAGATGAAATGTGGAGAAAGTCAGCAAGATTGAACTTGACATGCTCATATCCATAATACATGACACTTAGATATGCAGGAAAAGCAGGTGTCATTTTGAAAATGTGCAAACAGTTCTTGCTTGGCAAGGTTGACAGGTGTCCCTGATAAGCTGGAAGGCTTTCCCTGTTTTATAAACTGAACAAGATGCCAAAAGATCATAAAAAGACAGAAAGGTGTGCCCCATCCAGGGCCATAGCCAGAATTTTTTTGGGGGGGGAGGGGGATTTTTGACAGCTACAGGACTGTCAATATTTGCTTGAGATAGTACTTGGAGTTCTGGAGGGACTCTTAAATTTTTGCATCTCATAGACTTAGCATGGGGATTTGGTTAACTAATTAAAATTCATGAGTAAACCAGGTTTTTTTTAACCTGAAAAATCTCCGGGGGGGGGGGGGGGGTTGAACCCCTAAAGCCCCCCCCCCCCTCCGGCTATGAATGTGAACAATATGTTTATTTGAAATAGAAACACATGACAAAGTTAATTGAAATTGGTAACTTTCATTTGAAAGATTTATTATGGGGAAAAAGTGTCTCCACTGAAGCTTTATCTCCAATCCTTTTTTCCAAAACAAGTCACATTTTTCAAAATCCAATAATCACAGGGACAGAAAGTGAGGTGAAACCTTCTGAACAGAGGCACAGACAGCAAAACCAACACCACAGGAGTGTCAAATCTTCAAAGCTAAAAGATATATATATTTGGCAATAGTTACATTTTAAAAAAATGGACCGGTTCTGACTTACATTCAAATTCAATGTAAGAATAAACCTACAGTAGTGGCTTTCAACATGTGGGTCCCCAGACGTTTTAGCATCCGACTCCCAGAAATCCTAACAGCTGGTAAACTAGCTGGGATTTCTGGGAGTTGTAGGTCAAAAACATCTGGGGACCCACACATTGAGAACCACTGACTTAGAGAACCTATCTTGTTTGTAAACTTGTTTGTATATAAAAGTGGTGATATGTTTGTTTGTATGTGGATAGCTGCTACATCCAAGCACTGTGAACCCCACTGGTGATGAATCTGGATGAAATGTGGCACATAGACCTCCTTGACTAACAGAAAATACTGGAGGCATTGTGTGTGTGTGTGTGGGGGGGGGGGTTAAATACTGGTGGGGTTTTCAGGGAACTCAGACTGCTGGGAGTTGTAGTACACCAACATATTTATACAATTTTAAGTGGGAGAATTCATAAACAAAGAAAATCAAACAATGGGTATTTCTTATGAATAGCACATATGCCGGGTACTTAACCTATAGTAGTTACTAGTTAGCCATAAAAGAGGTAGGACTAGGGAGGGCTGAACCCAACATGAGACTCCTATTATGCTTCTCTAACACTTAAAGCTCTCAAACTAACAATTAAAGAACAACCATCCATCACAATAATATACCCTCCCAATCAATGAAATACTTTTGCACCCAAAACTGGGTGTGTGTCGTAACCGAAGGAAACAGAAAGCTTAACGTGTATTCCCCTTTGGGAAATAGATGCAGGAAATAAAACGTTTTCTTAAGTGGCATGTTAACAATCAAAGAGTTCAGATTACAGAGGGCTCAACTCCAGCTCAGTTCTGCAGTCCTTAAAATTAGATCTTGGGGAAATCACACACTCTCAGCCTCAGAAAGTCAAATGAAAGGTTTGTCTTAGGGCTGGGACTGACTTGAGAGCATACAACAAATGATGCTAATGATGATGGCAATGATATTTTTCTTAGACATACTCTATTGAAGGTAACCCCTCTACAAAGCATTGTCCAATGTAGAGATAAAGAGCCATAAAACATGAAGCCTTATTTATTGATTTGATTTCCTTTCCCCTTATCCATCAAAAACAGATTCAATGTTGTTGGACTGAACAGGCGCATGGGTCACAGGAGTACATCTACACTGTAGAATTTCTGGAGCTTGACATCACTTTAATTGCCATGCCTCAATGCTATGGGAACATGGGAATTGTAGTTTTACAAGATCTTTCTTCTTCTCTGCCAGAGAGTGCTGGACCTCATTAAAGTACAACTCCTGGGATTCAGTAGCACTGAGCCATGGCAGTTAAAGTGTTATCCAACTGCATTAGTTCTAAAGTGTAAATGTATCCCCTGGTTAAAGCCTTCTTCAGCATAGGCCCCATCTACACTGACAATTTAAGGCAGTTTCAAATCAGTATTGAAGAAAGGGATTTTGTTATGCAGATTATCCTATAGGAAATTCTAGAGCCAATTTGAAGTCTGGATTACACAAACCACAGAGCACTGATGCACATTACGGACTTTTTGCGCACTTTTGTGTGGGTTTGTTGTCTAGTTTGAAACTATCTTGAACTACATAAACTGGTCAGTATAGACGAGGTCACGGTGAAATGTGTTGTAGGAATGCTTACTATATATTCAGTAATTTAGCAAACACTATTTACAATCTATGGTCTCCTTAACTGTTGTGGATAATGGGAATTGCTTTGTAGTAGTAATGATCAGCATTACAAAAGTTATCAGTGTTGTCACATACAATTCTTTATTTAAAGATCATTCAGAACTAATCCAGAGTAAACCTAGTCATTAAATATATACTATGCCTTTATTTATTTATTTATTTATTTACTATATTTCTATACTGCTGGGGGGACTTAGGGCAGTTTATTAATGGCAGAAATTCAGTGCCAGCATACATATAACAGGAAAAAAAATACAAATCACAAATACAGACTCACATCAGCATCACATAGCTGATTCACAGTTAATAAGCCTAGAAGAATGTCACACATTACATAATCAATGTGCTTACTGAGTTGGAAAAGACAGGATTTCACCACACTTCTCAGTGGCAAAAGTATTCTTGTAGTTTTATAATAACCTTTGTAGTTTATAGCATCAATTACTAACCAAGAATGTTCTCATGATTTCAACTGGCCAACAACTAAATGACAGAACAATCATATGCATGTCTATTCAGAAGGACAGTTTGAAAAGTTATTGACACCCAAACCATCAAGTAAGCCCGAATTTGGGGGAAAGTACCCCTTTGGCTCCAATTCCTTGAACCTCCCTAGCCAACATGAATACTGGGAACTATTGTCCAAAAACGTAACACCCCTAAGCTGTCATTCTACAGCTGCTCAGTTATAGATAGTTTCATTATGCCATTACATCTATTCATCTGGAGCTCCCAGTGGCACAGTGGGCTAAACCCTTGTGCTGGCAGCAGAGCTGGCCCTAGGTATTTTGCAAGTGTAGGCAAACAGAATTTTGGCGCCCCCCCCCAAACCAATCACTGAAAAATAAAAGCATTGGATAAGCGAAAATGTTGGATAATAAGGAGGGATTAACAAAAAGCCTATTAAACATCAAATTACATTAAGATTTTACAAATTAAGCACCAAAACATCATGTTTTACAACAAATCAACAGAAAAAGCAGTCTCGATTGTGCCCCCGTATGTTTTGTGCCCGAAGCGACCGCTTAATTCGCCTCATTGTTAGACCGGCTCTGGCTGGCAGGACTGATGACTTGAAGGTTGGGTTGCTGACCTGAAAATTGCTGGTTTGAATCCAACCCGGGAAGAGCGTGAATGAGCTCCCTGTATCAGCTCCAGCTCCATGCAGGGAAATGAGAAAAGCCTCCCACAAGGATGGTAAAAACATCAAAACATCCGGGTGTCCCCTGGGCAACGTCCTTGCAGACGGTCAATTCTCTCACACCAGAAGCAACATGCAGTTTCTCAAGTCGCTCCTGACACAGGGGGGAGAAATCTATTCAAAGTCTCCCAAATTCCACTGAATTCAATAAGGTTTATGCTCAAGGTAAGCAAGTAAAAAAAAAACAACAGCCTAAATTTCTGCCTATTTTAAAATGGCTAGTGAAAAGGCATGAGGAAATAGTCACAGCAGCTAGGAACACTTTGCTGCCGAGATGAAGACCACATGGTACTTCTTCCCTTTTGATGTCCAAAAGTTGGCTGGATGGGAAGTTCAAATGGATGATGTCCTTCACTGTGGCATCTCCCTGCATTTGCTACCTAATGGACACTGCCTCATTCTGACTATTGGTAGGACAGACAGCTCTGACAAATAGTTGTGAAGAAGCTAAATTCTCAGAGCCCCTGTCTTCCTCAAACTACAACTCTCATCATCCTCACAATTTCCTGCCAAATTGGTACTCACATATGTGTTGTAGCACAATGGGAATCATTACCAGCACATCAGGCTGGGGAAATCTGACCTAAGCTCCATGGAACATATATTGGAATATATCCTGGATGAATGAAAGATGGAGGGTACATTGAATGAATGAATGAAGAAATGGCATAACTTATGTCTTGGACTACAAATGTCATCATCCCCATTAGCATGACCATTTGGGGTTATAGGTCACAGTTGAAGAGAACTAATTTGGGGAAAACTGATCTGATTCTTTTAGGGCAATTACTTATATATTTTAAGCACACCCTTTGATAATGCCTGAAGGGGAAAATAACTGAAAACATCAGAACATCAGAAAATCCACATAAGGAGCATGACCAAAAGATAACTCTGCTTTAGTTTATAAATCACAAAAGGAAGGATTAGTTGAATGAATCCTTACCTGATTCCTGGGATCCCATTTAGATAAAGAGGTAACTTCAGCTCAGATGCAAAGCTGGATGTTAACACACTTTGTAACAAGTGGAGTGAACGCGTCTGTAAGCATTGCCTAAGAAACCCAGTAACGGGGCAGCTGGCAAAAGGCAAATCTCATCAGCAAGGGATTTCACAAGGAAGTAAAACAAGGAAGTAACCAGCCAATAGAAACATAATTCTCTCCCTGTCCCATTGTACAGTACAGTTATATCTACCTGCCAAGAAAGAAAGACAAGTTATTAGTTACAATTTTGCTTTCAGCACAACTTAACCTTCTAAAGATTTGGTTTTTGTTCATTTGTTTAGAAACAGGAATCAAAGAAAATTGAATCTGTTTGGCTTCAAGTGATAGTATTTAGTATATGTGCTGCCGAAGCGAGCACGATAGGAAAAGACTACTGCCTCACAATTCATAGATATATATGTGTTTGAGATCATTTTGGAACAGCCTAAGTACAAAAGAAATCATAGTGAGTATTACACAAAAAGAAAATTCAACAGGGCAAAGATCATAATAAAACCAAGGGTGAGGGGAGAAGCAGCAAGATATTAAAAGTCAAAAGTGCTAGACACTTTTAAGAACTGATTGCAATTTACTTTTAATGATGTGCTATATTGCTTATTTTTATATTCTTTTAATCAATTTAAGTGGCAGGTTCAAACCTGGAATCTCAATCCATGGCTGAGACCAGATGAGAGACTCTCTCTTGGGCACACAGAAGACTGGGCGACTTGGAAGGCGCTGAACAGGCTGCTTTCTGGCACCACGAGAAGTGGAGCTAACCTCAAGAAATGGGGACACAAAGTGAAGTCTACAACATGCAAGTGTGGACAAGAGCAAACCACAATTGCAGTCTGAGCCCTGCCACATGCACAATGGAGGACCTTATTACAGCAAAACTAGAAGCACTCCAAGTGGCCAGCTTCTGGTAAAAGGAAATTTAGCATAACACCAAGTTCTTAACTTTGTTTGTGGTTCCTCTATAAATTATAACTGTATTCTCAACTCGCTTCTGATACAATAAATCTATCAATCAATCTATCTACCTACCTATACACATAATTTATCTATCTATACACATAAGTGAAAAATGTGTATGAAAAGTGAAAAATTTGTATGTGTAGGAGGTTTTCACTTACACAAACAGCTTCCCACCTCCACAGACAGCTATAGTTCCCACTGAGCAGGAGAGCAGGAGATGGCCTTCCCTCCCCGACATGCAGGTTATAGTGAGTGCCATGAACATTTAGGCCAAACCCTGCCAGTGTCCTCCACAAGCACCATTCTGTCCCCCACCCAAGTGAGGCTTCCATGTGGAGACAATTTCCTCCTAGATGTTCTGTTTCTCCTCCAGAATGGACATCCCAGGGTTCCTTAATTTGCATGACCCCTCCCACTGCCTCTACCTTAACCCTTTCCTAGTCTTTCCTATGGCACACAGTTCACAGAAGAATTTATCGGCAAATGAACAAGAGGTTTGGGGAGAATTCACCATGATTTTCAGAAGTTGTACTTGACCTACATCCAGAGACCACTGTTCACCCAACCAAGATTAATCTCGGATCTGGAAATTGTAGTTCACCGTTATCCAGAGAGTACTAAATCCAGCTGATGATGGATCTGGACAAAACTTAAGTGATATTACCTATCACCCCAAAACAAACAATGCCTTCTTCCAATAACACAGACACTGCCGGGTCCCCAAGCTAATAAAATAAATAAAAATCAATTTTAAATTATTATATTGTATGGATTGTTTTAAAATAATGACTATACACCTTTAGCGATAGTTTTATATGCTTTTAATTTGTGTTGGTGTTTATAATTTATAAGTCACCTTGAATCCTAGAACTGCGGAGGAAGTGCTGTATAAATGAATAAATGCATAAAAGAAATAGGTACCCTGTTTCCCCGAAAATAAGACAGCCCCAGAAAATAAGACCTAGTAGAAGTTTTGCTGAATTGCTAAATATAAGGCCTCCCCCGAAAGTAAGACCTAGCAAAGGTTTTGTTTGGAAGCATGCCCAGCGAACAGAACACCAGAGCATGCAGGATCGGTAAATGTATGTACCATCAATTGTTGTACATGTAAATAATTGTAATAACAAGAAATTCTTGATAAGATTCACAGTTTGTTTGGTTATGCTGGTTTGTGATGACAACTACTGTACAGTATATAATAAATGTTCTTTTTTTTTGTTCAACAATAAATGTGAATTCTTCTTCATGGAAAAATAAGACATCACCTGAAAATAAGACCTAGTGCATCTTTGGGAGCAAAAAATAATATAAGACACTGTCTTATTTTCGGGGAAACACGGTATGAGCAATCAAAACACAGGCATGGTTGTTAGAATTCTGGATTGTTTATGGAACCATTTCATGTCAGGATGGAAGGAACTATTTTTGGCTCCCGTGACCACGGGAGCTGGCCATTGGCTCAGTGCAGACTTCAGTCTTGCAGGATCTTTAAAACCAGATCATATTCACCCATCCGAGCTTGTTGCAAAAGAATGATAATACCAAGAATCTGTATTGGAGGACCAAAACTGAGCAGAGATTATAGTCATTCCACATAACAATTTGTTCCTGGTCCAACCAGTCTATCTTAATTTTGAAAGTCTAAATAAGGATGAGTAGAACAGGGCATAATTTTGTTTCTTCCACTACTATGGTTAAACGGACTGAGAAAGAGACTTGATGCAACATGTTGAATAAACAGGTACAAGCAAATCAAATACAACTGGAAACTCTTGAAATTTCCAGATACCCTTTTTCCTTTCTGGAGGTGCCTCCAGGTAATCCGAAATGCTTGCTGATCCAGAGATCTCGTACTACCAAATTAGTTGATCCAGATTTACCTTCTCTTTTAAAGCAGGAGTGGGATTACTGGATCTTTTTTCGTTTATTTTTTTTTTCACAGGTGAACTTGCTGAGCAAAAGGTTGGCAGTTCGAATCCGAGGAGCGGGGTGAGTTTGCACTGTTAGCCCTAGCTTCTGCCAACCTAGCAGTTCAAAAACATGCAAATGTGAGTAGATCAATAGGTACTGCTCCGGCAAGAAGATAACTGCACTCCATGCAGTCATACCAGCCTCATGACCTTGGAGGTATCGACAGACGATGCCCACTCTTCGGCTTAGAAATGGAGATGAGCACCAACCCCTAGAGTCAGACACGACTAGACAATGTCAGGGGAAAACCTTTACCTTTAAACTCTTTAGGTTTACTAATTAAAGAGAAGTACAAAATAGTGCCCCTGGAAGGGAAACATTAAAGTAAGGAAGATGTTACCTTTGAACACATGCGTAGTCAAGGAAGTTTCTTGTTGCTATCACGGCTGAAACTCTCACACAAAGCTTTTTGCACGGACACTTCTTCCCACTTCCTTAATCTCAGAAGGAGCATAGATGCTTGGCTCTCTGTTTAACCACTGGGATTTGGATACCTTTGCTAATTCTACTGCAAATCACCCAGAGAGCTATAGGTAAACCCCATTTTACCGTATGACTGCCCTGGCGTAGTGAATAGCATCAGCAACTCCAGTAAGAAATCTTCTTGTAAATGTGCAGAAGGAATAGACCTCACAGTTCTTTGTATCACAACATAAACCTGTTAGAACATGCCTGGAAAAACTGACAGTGCAGGCCTGTCAGTTTTTCCATCATGCTGCTGACTCCTTTCTCTCATAGCAAGAAAGATTTGAGATTTTAGTGCCCTTGATAGTATTGTTTCCTTGAATTTTGAGCTATATATACTTCTGATGTCATGGTAAATTTAGAATTATTAATATGCATGCAGAATAGAGGTAACATCTTCTTCCATCGAGGTCTGTATTTCTGGGGGTGGGTGGGTTATCTGCCAGAGGGGAACAGCTTGTTCTTCTCTCTTTTGGATTATATTAAAAAGAGAAGAAAACTATAATAACATGAAAATTGATATAAAACTTTATTACACGCGGAAGACTACGACAACATAGGGAAGCTGAACAAAAGTTAAAAGTAGTGCATTAATAGAAATAAAACATTTCTTTATTTTGGATGGCAAGGATATGGATTGGAAGTTGACAGAATAGGTTTTTTTAGATTTTTGTGTGTGTGTTGTTTTGTTTTGTTATCTTTTTCTCTTTTTCTTCACTTTATTTTTTCAATTTTGTTACAATATTATTGTGTTTTTTCTTTAAAAAATAATGTATGTATGTGGAAAATCTAATAAAAATGATTTTTAATAAAGAAATTTAGTTGCCTTTAGAGGCTGGGGTCTGCATGTGACCAAAGGGTCTGCCATCTGACCACCTCTGATTTTGAGTCAAGATTGCAATCTGGTGAGGTCTTGCAAAGATGATACAGTTGTGTGCACCTCAGTTCTGCAAGTGGTGAGATGTCCCAGACATGCAGCACCTGGCCCAAAGTTACTCAGTCCATTTCACAGAGATATTAATAAGAAAAGACAATCCCTGCTAGCAATCAGAAAGTGCAGAAAGTCAAATTTAAAAAGCAAGCAAACATTGGAGCAGGAGCACCAATTTTGATCATTGAAGGTGGCCAGACTGTCCTTCCTCTTGCCCTGAGGTTCTTTGTGGGAGGCAGCAAGTACAGCCGCCAGTGGCTCTTGGTCTGATGGTTTGCAATAGAGCCATCAGACAAAGTGTGCCTCCCATTAACTCAGCAGTCCTAATACTATATGAGAATGACTAGACTTGTGGGTTCTGGTCCAGCTTACCTGTCCAAACGTATATCCTCCTATGAGCCATCAAGAACTTTAAGATCATCTGGGGAGGCCCTGCTCTCGGTCCCACCTGCTTCGTGGGCACGGTTGGTGGGAACGAGGGACAGGGCCTTCTCTGTGGTGGCTCCTCGGCTGTGGAACACCCTCCCTAGCAATATTCGGTAGGTCCCATCTCTTCTGGGTTTCAGGAAGAACCTAAAAACATGGTTATGTGCACAAGCATTTGATGAATAAGTTCTGTGACTCGACATGGCCCGAATTAAGATTTACATGCAAGGTCCCTGGATGAATGGATTTAAGTATTTATGTTTTAAGTTTTGTATACTGTTTTATTAAGTAATGTTTAATTGTTTTAAATGTGCCATGCTTTATTTTTTGAACTTGTTATTGGCATTGAATTTTGCCAGATTTTGGAAGCCGCCTTGAGTCCCCTCGGATGAGAAAGGCGGGGTAGAAATGCTGTAAATAAATAAATAAATAAATAAATAAGATACAAAATTGCTGGACTTAATCTCTTGCTTCACTATCATTCTCCTTTCCATGTGTATCCTGTCTTTTTAGATCACAAACTAGAAGGCAGGCTATTTCCAATTAACTATTTATGGGATCTAAATGCTTTAAATACACACACAGAGAGAGATAATAAAGGAAAAGGTTGCCCCTTGACATTAAGTCTAGTCATGTCTGACTCTGAGGGTTGGTGCTCATCTCCATTTTAAGCCGAAGAGACGGTGTTATCCATAGACACCTCCAAGGTCATGTGGCCGGCACATGACTGCATGGAGCGCCGTTACCTTCCCTTCCTCTCAGAAATCCCAGCCAGTTTACCAGCTGTTAAGATTTCTGGGAGTTGAAAGCCAAAACATCTGGGGACCCACAGGTTGAGAATCACTGCATTACAGCCATTTATTAGCCAATGGAGAGGACATGGTAGTGATAGTAGTGGAGAATGACCAGTTATGTTCCTGTTGTTGGATACGCAACACCAATGTCATCCTCTGGGACCTGTGAAGGATACCTTCCTCAACATTTGCAGAATATGACTTTTCATTATGCATTCGGCTACAGAAACCTAAGTGGACACTTTTCTGCTATCTCATACTTTCCACCAGCTATTAATGACCATGTTGGGGAGACCACAGCAGGTAAATGGCAGCCTTTGGGTGGTGATGGAGGAAACATGACACAGTTCAGAACACTTACATCTCCTGATCCAGAATCCTGACCAATATTTTAACATTTGCATGAATAGCCCAAAACGTTAAAGAAATTACTCTTTGCAGCATAGAAGTGCACTGTGCAGTAATGGAGGAGTATTAGTCAGACAAGCCCTGAAAAAGAAAAAAGGTAGCAACCTTAGCTGTCACTCAGGAAAAGTCACAAAAACCAAAAGAGAAATAAAGATAGGATGCAACTAGAAGTTCTTGACTAAAAAAGCAGAATCTCCAGAAGGTGTGATATCTTTTCTTTCCCACTCCCAATACTTTCTAGCACTGAAGTAGGAAGTGGAGTTTGAAAGTAAAATTGATATTCTGGTTCCCGTCATTGCAATAAATAAAGTTCAAAGTCCTCAGTGTATTTTGAGGAAGTTAAGAAACATCTTGCATTCATTTCCTGCTTTGTTCTACTTGCTATGTTATTATTTTTTCTGGGTTTAATTTTTTGTGTATTAATTACCAAATATTGCTGCAGTGAAGTAGGTGCTCTTGTGACTGTTTTCTGCATGACTCTAATGTTACAAAGGAAAACAGATTGTGAAATTTGTATGAGCTCATAGATTTTGTTATGAGGGCTGTTCGGAAGTGATGCTCAGAAATCAGTTTCCTCAAGATCCAAAATTCGGTCTCCTCAAGACTGTTGACATAAAAGCAAAATATACTGCACTATCCATAAAATCTTAATCAGTTACTAGTCATTTGTATGGTTTCAACTGTTGTGGAAGAGCAAATCAAACACCAAAAATAAATTTCAATAGGAATTTGATTAGAAGCACTATGTTACTAGCATTTATGGAATTAATTGGATTGTTATCAGTATGCATTCCTCTTAAGTGTATTGGCGAACAAAGAGGATAGGAATTAACAAGTGTTATTAGAATTTTAAAACTCTTTAGATTCATTCCATCAATTTTTCCTGTAATGCTTTTCTGATTACTCTGTCAATCATGAATTTATTGTGGTTAGATAATAGATTGGAAATAATGAAGGTATTAAATAAATATCTTCCTTGGCATAGATCAGGAGTGAGCAGATGCAGAAGGTTCTAGGGTCAATTTATGCTGAATCCTAGCCTGTCTACCACAGGAGACAGGGACAGTGGTGTTTGGTGGAGACAGCAGACTGGTCCAAATCAAAGCTGTCCACACTCCCCTGAAGCCGTGGGGTTATTCCAGTGCATCCTTCAACTTTTCCTAACACAGGGCTAAATCACTCCTCACATTGGTTTAATCTGCAATATTTACTGGAAGTAGAGAAATGTTGTAGGAACAACCAGAAGTGAACTCAGGGTGAGTCTGGGTTATAATGCCAATGCAGACAAGTCCCAAAACTAGGCTTTAGCACAGCAGGTTAATCATCAAGCTGCAATAATTTTGCCAACTGGAAGATTGAGAGTTTGAAGCCCAGGTCAGGGGGAGCTCCTGAACTTTAGCCCAGCTTCTGCCTACCTAGCAGTTCAAAAACAAATGTGAGTAGATAAATAGGAACCACATTAAAGCAGGGATGTATTTAGGCTCAGCGTTTGTTCAGAAAAAAGGAGGAAGTTTACAAACAAAAAAAGCTCTTTGGCAGGGAGATGGAGCAACAGCACTCCCTGGTGGCCGCAACCAAACCCAGCCTCCAAAGATGCCAAAAGATGGGAAAGTCTATATATATCTCTATCTGTTGTCTGTCTTGTCGTTGTTATAATCGGCATTGAATGTTTGCTGTATATATGTTCTGTGATCTGCCATGAGTCCCCATTGGGGTGAGAAGAGTGGAATATAAATACTGCAAATAAATAAATAAATAAACATTTAACAAGCAAATTGAAATTCATATTTTCCTTTCCTCTATGTTGGTTAGTTTTAGTAGTAGTTTGGATTAGTAGCTCAGATTGTTATGTGTTTATATTTTATCCCTCTGTGTTGTTTTGTAATATGGAATTTTTCTGTTAGGCTGTGCAACTAGGAGGTTGGGTCCTTTTTCTGCTCATACTAATGTAATGTGTATATCCTAAAGATCCATTCAGCCAAGTGAGTATACCAATCCTTTTCTACCTGAAGCCTATCTGAGCTTATAAAATTGGATATCCATATGCACACATACACACAAATCTAGCCTTTCTTTAAACGTGTAATTACACAGCACAGCACTTTTATCCCATTCCCTTGTTCCTTAGCTACAACTTGCACTATCCCTTTCCTTTCTTCTTGTTTACAGTTGGCCATGGTTTTACAACAGATGACACTATAGGTTATTAGGCGCTGTTCTGAGTTCAAATTGTTGTTTTATATACTAGTGGTTTTATTTTGTATTGTACTGTGTGTTTGTTATGCGTTGTTTTAGGCACCTTGTGCCATATGAAAGCCACCCGAGTCCCTTCGGGGAGATGGAAGCGGGGTACAAAAATAAGTTGTCGTTGTTGTTGTTGTTGTTGTTGTTGTTGTTGTTGTCTCAATAAAATAGGAATTAAAAAGCTATTTGCCTGCTTGAAACTCAGGTGCCACTATTTATCTAAACGGAATAACTGTTTCATTCTCTTAGTATTGTTTGTCTTATTTCCATACTGAATTCTATACTCTTGCATCTGAGGATACAGGAGATGAAAGGGTGCCCTGTTGAGGATTATTGAGTCTAAAGCTAGAGCGGACTCAGATTTCTGTTTGCTATATACCGGTAGTTTAACTTTATGTTTATAACTTGATTTCCAAGTGATATTGTATGGTTTGGGAATTTTGAAAATAGGGAATACCAAGTAATAGGAATTAAAAACAACAACCCACTGGTAAAACTACCCAACATACACTAACATTGATATTAGGGGATAGCATTTAGGCTTGAAATGTCTGTTGTTGTCCAGATGGTCTTTTGAAGCTACTATCAGTCTAGCTTAGTTTGGAGGAATTCTTTCCCAACTTGGTACTTTCTGTCTGGTTTGGAAAGTGAAATTGAACAGCAACACTATGTTCAGGATGTCCTTTATCATATCAAAAAATTCATTCTCAAGAAGGGGATGGGACTGGAAATCCCCCAATTGAAAATTCCCATAGTTGCTGACCCATGTTGGTAATCTGTAAAAATGTTAACTTCTATGCAAATTCCATTTCAAGGTTACAAAGCCACAAGGTGGAGATGCGGCCACAATATGTGGAACAGAAGACAAGTGGAGTGGAATCTAATTCACAATTGTTGATAGCATTTTACAAATGAAAGCATAACTCATAGCTTGTAAGTTACTTTTGGAACCACAACAAGCAGTATTCCACAGCCAGTATTTGGCAATGCCATTACTAAGCATAACCCATAAGAAGTAAGCAAATACATTGATGCCTTTGCTCTTTAGTATGCCAAAAATAATTCATGGAGCAAATTTACTGTTGCATATCAAGCAAACATTGTACAAACATCTTATGGGTCGTTCTTCAGGAAACAAAGAGAAGCAGAACGGTACAGATATTTAGTGGAATGAAATGTATTCAGTGACACTTTTGCAATGTATCATGTGACACTTGATGCAGGATGAGTCAAAGCTTGATGCCGTTCCTATGCCAAAATTCTATGCAATATCCCTCAGCTTTTATGTGTTTTAGAACAGTCATATAGGAAAAAGTCTGGGTAGAGTTACAATTTTGAACAGAACTGGAAATGGCCAGAGATCCAACTGTGTTCCTCTTTCATGTGGTGATGCTGTGGTATGATTTGGAATTGTGTGACTGTTTCAAAAACACAACATGCTCTTTGTTACTGTATAATTCCACTTAATGTAAATGTGGGTTTACTTTAAGCCAGTGTTTCTCAAACTCTGCTCCTCCAGGTGTTTTGGACTTCAGCTCCCAGAAATCCCAGCCAGCTTACCAGATGTTAGGAATTGTGGGAACTGAAGTCCAAAACACCTGGAGGAGCACAGTTTGAGACACTCTGTTTTAACCAAAGAGTGTGCACGTGTAAAGTTTGCACTTGTGACCCTTGGAATCTTCAGACTGAATCTTACACAAAACCCACCAAAAATATTTGCAAACAACAGCAATTTGCTTTTGATGGTCTCCAAAGCCCTAAATATAAAATGAATAGACAATGAGCGGAAAATCGGCAGAAAGGGTAGATGGAAGTGATATCATATCACTTTGCCTTCACCAAAACGTATTGGTGCAAGCACAAGCTGGAAAAGTGGCTCTTGCCCACTATGCAGTTGCCTGGCCTGAACTAACCTAATGTACCTAACCTTATCTTTAGCGAGGCCTGTATTTTCCCTCTAATGGTTATTTATTTATTTTTAATTTAAATGTGTCTTACCTTACCACAAAATAGTGTGAAAGTTGGCCCAACAACCACAAAAATGAATACCAAATAAATAATCATAATAAGATGACAAAGAATAGTAAAAGCCAAAAAACACCTGTAAAAGTGGCCAATTGGTCCATTTGATCTATAACTACAATATGAGTCCTCTTTGGGGAAATAAAGTGGGGTAAAATATAATAATAATAATAATAATAATAATAATAATAATAATAATAATAATAATAATATGAGAAAATCCATCTGAGTCAGATGACAGGCCTATCTGGTCCAGCATTCTGTTTCGGTTGGCAAGCAATTGCTTATGGGAAGTGGAAAGCTCACCACCAGGATATGACTACAACAGCACCCTTTTGCTCATTTTTCCCAGCAACTAATATGTATAGATGGGTCTTCTCATCCCTACAACAACTTCACAACTACCCATGGAAAGAGTGCCATCCTACTGACTTTCATGGCTCAGTGGGCAGTACGGCTTGGATCTCCCAAGTCCCCACCTGACCCCATAACCCCTTCTCCATAAAAGCTCTTACACAATTTCCAACCTTATAGACTCTGTTCCTGCACATTTAACAATAGTTTGATCTGCAGATTTTAGCAGTTGATACATCTTGTCCTTTGTAGTATAAAATGTTGATCTAACTGTCCTTAAAACACGCAAAGAGCAAATCAGTCAATTCTATGGGCAGGTCAGCTGCTAACATTAGAGACATGTTATCTCTGGGGATTTTCCTGCTCTGGGGTCAGAAATAGGGGAAAGGCTGTGAAATTGTACGAGACTGGGGATTCTCTGGATTGCCCCATAATTTGAGTCACAAGGGCTGTTAATCATTCTTCAGCAAAGCTGAAGTTATGGGCATTTCTGTGTGCTCATCTCAACAGGCAGAGCTGCTTCCTTGTTGGAAAACATACAGTACTTCTCTTGCCTTTTTAAGTACAAGGGTGGTCTTTCCCAACCTTCCGCAAATGTGTTGGCTGAAGATGTCTGAAGATGTAGTACAAAACGATCAGAGAGTGACATAAGAGTAGATTTATTTATTTATTTTATTTAAAAACTAGGTGGTTACTTACCTGATAATCTCTCTTGTGTCTTATTTAGAACCATGTAGGTATGTAAAATCTATGTGTGTGGGTAACACGGAGAAAGCTGGCACTATTGAATATCTGCATCTTGCACACCTATTAAAGGAAAGAGAAGCCTCGCCAAACATTGGCTACCTTAGAAGAGAAGGAATGATTTGAGAAGCAAGGTGGCTGCAGGGAGAAATAATGAGCAAGCAGCAAGTGGAAAGCTGAGAAAACGGTAGGCTCTGAAGGCAGGAAAATGAAGAGAAGGGGTGAGGTGAAACTTCACGCACCTCTTAGGGACAGTGGAGCCTAAGAGGTGCATGAAGTTTCGCCTCACCCCTTCTTTTCTTCATTTTCTTGCCTTCAAAGCTTATCATTTTCTCAGGTGAAAGTCAATGTGCCACTGGGAGGAAAAATGGAATTTTAATGAGACTTCAAAAGATTGGAGACAAATCAGCCTACATCCTAATGCAGTCTTGCTTTCATGCACGTTTTTAAATGTGGATACCTCCCCCCCCCCCAAACATGTTTTATAGTTTGTTTACAAAACAAACATTGAAAAGGGATGGCAGTTTTTGGCTGAAAATGAACAAAATCTGGCTACCAGTATTAAAAAACTCAAAAATCAGAACAGTAGATGGGAAGCAACACCTTGAGGGCAGAGGAGCTCCAGGGATGGCTAATGACTCTGAACAAAGGATGTCCCCCAGGCAAGAGACGAACCTTTCCAATGCTGATTAACTGCAACATTCATGCTGGTTCCAACTGATAAAGAACTCTTCTCACACCCTTGACTCTCCACAGATATATAGTAACCTTCCTTGCCTAGTTTCTCCATGCCTCACAACTTCTGACGATGCCTGCCGTAGATGTGGGCAAAATGTCAGGAGAGAATACTTCTGGAACATGGCCATACAGCCCGGAATACATACAACAACCCTACTTCTAGAAACACTCTATGGTCTATGTCTTCTAGTAAAACTCTATGGTCAAGTGTTGGGCAGAAGTTGACTACAGCATTGCACTGAAGGACTGAGAGATGCCTAGAGACCATATTAATCAAACATAGAAATGATCAAATTTGCAAAAGTTAAATCCACAAATGCAGGGGGCTGACTATAGGGAGAAATCTAAAGATTGTGGAGAAGAAAGCACCTGCAAAACGAACTACATCTGAAAAAGTAGCCAACATTTGAGTTGTGGTGCTTAAAAATTATAGCAATGCTAAACAGGGCAATCATTTCATCAGTTCAAAAGAGATAACAATATCTTAACAGCATCCTTGATTATTCTCATTATTTTAAACTTGATTTTAAAGAATGCCTTAGGAACTTGTTTTACAAGTGCCTTAAACATACACATAATAAATGAATAAATTCCTGGAAGGAGAAATCGAAGGCTGCATATCGCTCTTATCACATTTTGCTTATTTGCACAGGATGTGTAACATTTGTGTTGGGTGTTGCTGAATCATCATGCGATTTTGCGGAATCACCACCCTCAATGAGGAAGCTGAAGGAAAAAACAATCATGCAGATAGAAGCATGGAACCCAAATGTTCTTGGTTTTCTCAGGATAAACCTGAGATACATTCCAGTTTCCCTCTTCTTTTGAACAATTTGGGGTGGGGAGGTGGGGTGAACTCCAAAGTGTTGGTGAAGTCACTAATTATGTATGGTCCTGAACTAACAATACATTGAATAAACAGGGAGCCCTTCCTCAGCAACAGGCAGGCTTTTGCAGAAATTGTTCACTGCTTGCGTGGGCCTTTCGGGCATTTTTGAACTACAACTGTGAGTAGTGTTATATCTGACCCCTGAGAGTTACCTGATACTGATGAGTCTTGGAGGCCAGCATCGAGAGCAGAGGCTCTCCACCTCTGCCTCAGATGGTGCTTAAATTAGCTAAACTGGGAAGAACTTTACTAGATCAGATGGAAGTTTTGGGAAGCCTAGGATCTTATTTAAAATAATGGGCAGCTCAGAAAAAAAAACACTTCCAAATTTCTTTCCATTTTAATTGTCCATTTCATCCTTCTGAAGATCCAGGGGCAGACAAATTGCCCCTTCACCCACTGAAGTTGGTTGTCCCTGCTTTACAGGTATGAGCCTTGGGTATGTTGAAACTCAAACATTTTAATTAAACACACTTTTTGTTAAATTCAACAGTTGATTCTCTTAGTATTATGCAGAGGGGGCTACATCTTAATTAATAATTAATTTGAGAATTTGTTTTAAAGTTTGATTTCTTAGTTCCTACCCCTTACAGAAATGTCACATTCCAGTGAACTTCTGCCCATTTGCAGTCTTGACTGGGTTTCTGCCTAGAAATCAAAGCAGTTTCAACTTATAGAAATACATTTAACAACATTTTGAGAAGAGTGGATTCCTCCAGGTGTTATCATGATTTAGTTTCTTGAGTTTTTCTGGGTTTTGCTGGTTATTGTCTCCTCTGTGTCCATTTTATTCTTAATCCATTCTATTCTATAGCTATTTGTAGTGATTTTTTTGTGTCCACACTAAGGCTGTTCTAAAGTTTGTTGTTTTGCAAATCAGAACATAGTTGCTGGAGTTATCATAAGCTTAAAGGGCAAATGTTTCTTGATTGCTTGCTTCCTTTTTGATTTTTTTCCTTCAAGTTCTAGAGCAAAAGTGCCATTTCATTGATGCACCACAACTCTAAGAAAAAAAAATAAATGGAGGAAAAGTCAAAAAGACGTTGTTTTCAATATATCTCAAAATTAAAAACAAAGAAATTGACAGGACAACTATTGTCTGGGACAACATAAATGTTTTTGGATATTTTATTTTAAAAATCCCAAGAATTTCAGCAATATATCCACAATGCAATCTTCTGACACATATGCATCATCTTGATGAATCCAGTATCAACAAAACTAAATCTCGCCACCCATGATGCAAGAGTTACCATTCACCTGGGCAAGGAGTCGCCCAATAACATCCACAGTTGATTCCCCTACAGTTTCAGAGACATTCATTTCCAATCCATGAATTTTTATTATTCCACTGGAATAATTTAGACACGACTGCGGAAGGGGCTGGGCTTGTCAGATGATTGAAATGACCTGCATGGTGGGTTTTGGGCTGAAAAGGGGCCAAAGAATTCAGCAGCAAAGGTGACTACATCATCAGGCTTGCGAAGGAGAAGCAGCTGCAGAAAGTCTGCCAGTAAGGCAGGAAGCTCGGGATGCCGCCGCACATAGGTAGCATGGCTGGCTTCAAGCTCTTCCTAGGAGAATGAAAGCAACAGACCACTATTAGTAGAGTGCTCTTACAATGGGGCAATGCATTAGAGATAAAGGCAAAGCACTGACCTACTCTCCCAGGAAAGATTCATCTAATTTCATCTATAACATTATCTGGCCCTTGGGAAACACAGTTCTAAGGCTATCTCAGTAACCTAAAATGAACAGACTACAACATAGTATCTTTCTTAACTTATCTCAGTCTTTCAATACTATATGTTGTTACTACAAATCCCAGCATTGCTCACTATTGGTCAAGCTGGTCAGGGCTGCTGGGAACGGCAGTCCAACAAATCTGGAGGGCTATTTGATTCTCATCTCCATAGAATCCCCAGGGTGAATTTTAAATATATATTTTATTTGTATTTTAATACTTGTGTTTATATTGTATTTTAATCCTTGCACTATGTATTTTAATACAGTACTGTATACGTATTTCATGATGGGGTGTTTTAATGTTTGTATTTATGTCTTTTATGGAGATGGGTTTTAACTGTGTTGTGCCCTGCCTCAAGTTGTGAGAAGAGGCAGGTAACAAATAAAAATTATTATTATTATTATTATTATTATTAGTAGTAGTAGTAGTAGTAGTAGTATTTTATTACTTCTAAGTATCATCACTTATAGTGTAAATTCTGTAAAAGTTACATGCATTCCCTCATCCATCCTGGAGCAAACAATCTCATTGTAGAAGGAAAGCAACATCGTGAGGGAATGCTAAGCAGTCCTCTGACCATGCTGCTGCTCCTATCCAATTTGAAGCCCCACTTCAATTGCTTTAAGGACAAAAAATACAAATGCTGAGATTGTGCATCTTTTATGGGATGTTACGTTTGGGCTTTGGGGGAAAATTAGCATATTATGGGGCAAGATTCCACCTGTCATCTTATCCTTGAACTCCATTTCCATCCAAACTCACTTTTCTGTCTAAGAACAAGGAATATAGCTGTGGATCTTCTTCCCAGTCTAGAAGTATTTTTCCAAACACCGGACGAGGATCTGGCACATCTGGGAAGTGATAGAAATGGAACAAGAGTGTTGGAAACATGAGGTGTAGTGATAGCAGCAGCATATCCAGGAATATCGGAAATCTAGACTACCAGAAACTTCAAGGCATAATGCCTAATACAATATTTAAAAAGTAATATTTCTAAGATCTGAGAAACTACATCATAAAATTCCCAATGGTGCCATTTATGCGCAACCAATGGTCAATGAAAGAGGAAGTATTTGTGACATTTTGCTCAGATCAGACAATTCACCCCTAGCTGCTTCCCACAATGAAGGTCAACAGTTCCCCTCAGCTATGATCAATTCACTTGCCACTGTTGACCATTTCCAACTAAGTGGGTAGGGAGGTACATGCTAGGACTTAGCTAGGAGAGTTCATAACATTTTTTTTTACCTAATTCAATCAGAACAGGCGTCTGCAGGATCACCATGATGGCTGGGGATCCAATCTGGATGCTTCGAGATAAATGCCTGGGTGGAGGAGGCAAGAAGGAAAACTAGCCAGCTGGACCCTTCTGTATTTATTTCTGGAACTGAAAGAGACAGGCAGGAGCCCTACAGTGTTGTAAGCCATATGAGACTGCTGCCTTCAGGAGGAGAAAAGGTGAATAGATCATTATGCCTCAGCTATGAATGGGAACTCCTTTTGTCATGGTATATGCAACTAATCAACCAGTAAATGCTGGTTTCAAACATGTAGAATATTTCCTCACTTTTGATGTTTTAAAAATATTACCACTGTAGATGGTGTCATAAGCTTCCCTTTCTTAAGTGTCTACATTCTCCATTCCCCATTGAGTTGTCAAAGCCTCGGGTTAAGAGAGTGTTTAATACCTTACCTTTTCCCACTTGGCACCTTCTAAGTATAGAGTTTCTATAATTCCAGCCAGCATGGCCAATGCTGGTTGGGGTTCCAGGAATGGTAGTTCACATTGTGCAGACAGTACCAAGTTTCAGAGGTCTGGCCTATACTTTGAATGTTCTGAGGCACTGAGAAGAATACAGCTATGGTGCTTTATGACCCATTCCTACAGAAGCATTTCATTACTTATTTAATTAATAATCTTGCCTTTCTCCCAGTACAGGATCCAAAGTATGGGACTGAAAGAGCATTGCCCTACCTAATAAAAATTAGACAAGTGGCCACAAGTTGTGAGAGAAGATTGCAAGCATAGGAAACAAGGGAGGAGCATGAATTAAGCATACACATCTTTGATTGGTGCTTCAGAGTTTGGGAAGTGTGGGCCTGCTTTTGATTGATGAAATAGTCCAAGTTAATTAGGATTGTTGTTATTGTGTTTCTTCAAGTCGTTTCAGATTTAGGGCGACCCTAAGTCTAAAGTTTAGGTTGGGGGGGGGGGGGAATAAATGACCTTGGAAGGTTGCATCCGGCTCGCAGGCCTTAGTTTGGGGACCCTTACCCTAGAACAGTGATTCCCAAAGTGGGCGCTACTGCCCCCTGGTGGGTGCTGCAGCAATCCAGGGGGGCGGTGATGACCACAGGTGCATTTCTTTACTATATTTTACGAAAAAGGTAGAAACATTAATACATATATCTTTCTGTTTAATTGCTATTAAAAAATTTAAAAATTAATTTCCAGTAGGTGCTGAGTAATATTTTTTCTGGAAAGGGGGCGGTGGCCAAATAAGTTTGGGAACCACTGCCCTAGAACATGGAATTTAATCTCTTTTCAGGTCCCTCCCTTCATCTTTTAACAGTGGGGAAGGGGTTTCACTCTACCCAAAAAATGCAAATGGACTTGGCTACTTCTGAATTCATCAGGAAGGGGCTATCTAATCAACTGTGGATACTAGACTCTCTTAAGCAGCCAATCCCTATCAGAAGTAGCCAACCCCAATCTCTCCTGCAAATAATTGTGGATGTTTTAGGGTCAAGAACACCAGAAATCCAGGAAGATGGATGCCTATGGTTCCCAGATGTTGTTAGACTAGAGATCCTTTATCCAACCTCAAAACCCACAGGCAGGACATTCTTGTGAAAGTATCTGAAAATGCTGTCTATGAAGAACTATACTTCCTCAATTTTTGTGTCTCCTCCTTATTCTACCTATCATTGTGAACGCACTGTAACATCCGTAAGACAGAAAGAAGTGTTTATTTGTAAATACATTTCTGCTGTATGTGCAACCAGAGTTCAAAGGAAACTTGGGACCCACATTAAGCATCAAGGAAATCACCATCAAGAACACTGCAAGAGGGGCTAGGAGTAGTACTGTATGGTAGGAAAGCCTGGATCTTTCTTACCCATCTGATAGGAAATAGAATTGACAGTTCAGGGGAATCTCATCCACAGGGTGCACAGCTCTCTCAATCACAAACACGTCCACTTCCTCTTTGCCCACTTGCTGCTTCTGTAAACCCAGAGTATCCTAGAAAGTGATTGACAAATGAAAAGAGGTGTGTGCTTTCCTTTTCTTTTGCTAATTGCAGAGGCAGCAATGTCTTGATTTCTACATATGATCTCAATTTTATTTCTGCCTCCACCCACCCCACAATTCTGCATCACAGTCCTCTTAATCTATGGCTATCCAGTTTATATTTATTTTTCTACCTATTCCAGTCCCATAGATTAAAGAAGTCTTACAGAAGGAGTAGAGCTAGATGGGATGAGAGAAATGTCTGGAACAAGAAAGCCACAAGAATATATGAAGCCATTTCATACTGGCCAAAGCTTGGAAATATCTACATTGATTGACAGCATGAAGAGATATTTCCTAGCTGTCTTTGATATTGCTAAGGACTGAACCTGGACCTTCTTGCATGTTGAACATAAGAAATCCTGCGCTGGATTAGGCTAAAAGTATATGTCTACAGGATTGTTTGCTTTAGTGACTAAACTGATGCCTCTGGAAGTTCATAAGAAAAATGTGATAACTGCAAGAGCACCTTTCTGGTTATGCCCTTTAGAAAATGATATTTTGAGCCCCAAGCTTGAAAAAATACTTTGTAAAATTCAAAATCCCAGAAGACCCAGCACTAGCAGTTGTATGAGAGAGATTACAGGAATATTCATCCAAAACCCCCATATTTCCCAGCTATGGCAAAAGAATAATACTTCTGGTCTTGAAGGGGAAATACAACCAGCATGTCTAGTACCTATGGATAGTCCTGCCTTACACAATGCTGCTTTACCCCTATTTACAGCTCATTTTTAAGACACATTGTTCTCTCCATTACCAAGACAGACAAGGTGCCCCTACTGACCCACCTTGTATGCCCCAGGCAGACTTACATAGGTGGAGGTACAGATGTGCTGCTCAGTGTCAAATGTGAGAAAGATAGCATCCTGTGGCACAAGCTGCCTTCGAGCCATCACCCGCAGCACCAGGAAGTTGGCAGACTCTGAGATGAAGCCTTGGAGTTGTGAGCACTTATAAGAGAAAGTGTCTACATGGATCTCTTCCTGTGTGAGAGAGAAGGAAAGAATCCCTCACCAAATCCTAGGAAAAAAGGTTACCTAGTGGGAGAGGGGGAAACGGCTTTTGGGTCTTGTAAGTGGCATTCTTGAGAACTACTATTGGTGACTATGACTGGAAACTAGGCTTCAAAACCCTGCTCAGCCATGGAAGTGACCCCGACAAAATTTCAGAGGAAGGCAAAGACAAACTGCCGCTAAACAAATATGCCAAGAAAACCGGTGATAAAGTTCCTGTTAAGTCGGAAATTACTTGTAGGCACATAACAATAGGTGGCATTCCAGAAGTAGCAGACTAATATGCAGATTTAAATTCACTTTCTGAGTGTTGTAAGATCAGATACAATATCAAAATGTATTTTAAAAATCTTTGTTTTGAAAATAAATGATTCTTAAAATAAATATTGAAATACTATTTTTTGCTAATTGATCAGATCTACTGTACTAGAGGAGATGAGATGAAGTAGAAAGAACTGGAAAGAGACTTGGTTTGTCTCCATTAGGAGGTTACTTCAGAGAGTCCACAAGATCCCCTGGGAAGGCCCATTAGGCCCCATAATAAACAATAACAACTTCTATCAACATTGCCACCCCACCTAGAAGAAACTTGAAAAGCATGGAAGGTTGTAACCTGATTAAAAGTGCCACTGTTACAGGCTTCCAGGAATGTAAAAAATGTGGTGGGAAAAAACTGGCAGACACCCAAGAGGCACAAAATGTCATTGCAAGCTGCATGTGGCCCAGGACCTGCTTTTGCTCACTCCTTCCTAACAGAAGCCACAACATGTGGTTACTTTTGGTTAAGCCTTATGAATTGCCTATGGGATTCCTTTCATCCTGGAGAAACAATTGGAAAACCTTTAGGAATTGTTCACTTTACTCACATTTTTTTCCACTATGGCTTTCCTCACAAAAAGTTGATCTTGGCGCTTCATCACATGGATCCTAGTTTCCACTGGATGCTCTCTAAACTGTGGGAAAGGGGAAACATAGCATGATGACGCCTCCATGGCAACACCGTGCTCTTTCATGTTACACTGCTTAACTGACATGGCTTCATCCTTTACAATTCTGGGATTTGTAGTTTCATAAGGTATTTCATATAAGTGTTCCTTATGCATGCAGATGTGTTTTGGCAAGTGTTGAAGGGGTTGGTATTTGCAGCATCCAAAAAGTCCTTCTCAACTTACTGTAAACCCCTGAAGCCACCTTGCATGGCCACTCTATGATTCGAGATGAGCAAGCAAGGTCAACTGCCTGGCAACTCAGCCAGATGCATGGTGATTACAGACATATGGAGACCCCTGGAGGATCCCCATAAATCTCAGTACTGATTCATCATTGTATGGGATGTAGCTAGAATTTTTCTTAATCTGCCTGCTCACCTTGAAGCACAGAACTGCTATATGAGGCAGCTTCAGGGCTTTACTTTAGGTCAAGGGCTGGAATTTGGTTCATTTAAGCCTAGGTCTGTATGCAGATATTTACACAATACCAAAAGCATGTTGAACTGAAGCCCTTGAGTGGAACTGCATGTCCTGCTGAGAATGAAGCCGTACTGAGTTCAGCTTTCTTCTCTTGGAGGGAGAGAAGAGAAAGGCACAGCTCCATCACTCCTAGGCCCAGAAGTTGAGAACAGCTCACCTTCCATCCCAACTGCCACTGCCCTGGCTTCCGAGGGATAGAAGAAGCAGCAGGCATATTTTCATCATGCCTTGTTGTTTTTCAATTTGCAGACTTTTTTCACTATGTACTTTTTTGGCTCCCATGGGAAGCTGGCAATTCTGGAGAAAATTTGTCACGTTCGCCTGGTGTGTCACCATCCTTCTCTGTTATACAGTGCATTATTGAATGTACATTTAATTTCCTTTTGATGAAACAGGCTGCTCCCCAGTAAGGTAAAGGTAAACGTTTCCCCTGACGTTAAGTCCAGTCGTGTCCGACTCTGGGGGTTGGTGCTCATTTCCATTTCTAAACCGAAGAGCCGGCGTTGTCTGTAGACACCTCCAAGGTCGTGTGGCCGGTATGACTGCATGGAGCGCCGTTACTTTCCCGCGGGAGCAGTACCTATTAATCTACTCACATTTGCATGTTTTCGAACTGCTAGGTTAGCAGAAGCTGGAGCTAACAGCGGGCGCTCACTCCGCTCCCGGGATTTGAACCTGGGACCTTTCGGTCTGCAAGTTCAGCAGCTCAGCGCTTTAACACACTGCACCACCGGAGGCAGTAACATGTCACTTTCATTGAAGGATGGAGTAGAGATAAGATAGTGAAAGACATGGAAAAATACTAACATCCAGTGATATTACATCTAAATTATAGCTTGGTAAATTACTTTTACCAATGATCAGAATGTCCTAGCAGGGGAAATATGAGACTTAATTGTCCAAAGAAGAAATTTTTTCAAAAATCTGATCCAAACCTAGTCACAAAAACTAGCTTGCGTCTGGGAAGAGAAAGTTTATCAGAGTTGTGTACGTTCAGGCCTTGCTGGTTAACAGAGGTAGAAGACAATGAATATACTGACCCGCACACTTTCCTTTGTATGCTGCTCAACAGTTTCCAGTCTCTTTGTTACATGTCCTAATGCAGAAGGGAGGCAAGGGGGAGGGAGAGAACAAAGCCAACAAGTAAGACTAGTGCCATCTGCTCTGAAGAAGGATGCCAATTCTGTTTCTACATGCAAGTTGCTTGTCTGTTCTTTATCTCCCTTGGAAACACTTTCATCAAGTGACCCTGCATCAATCCACATTTTTAAATTGCCTGAAGATGTGTCTCTAATTGGCTAGAAATCACAAAATTGACAGTTGGACCTATTGTATTCAGGATACTTACATATTTATTGTTTATGTTGAAATGACAACCATCAGTTCATCCAGGGGCTTTTTTAAAACAAAAAAATAGAAAATCTAAATTATTTCTTTTCCAATGTTTTCAGTGGGTTGCTATGGGTTTTTTGGGCTGTATGGCGATGTTCCAGCAGCATTCTCTAGTAATGTTCTGCCTGCATCTGTGGCTGGCATCTTCAGTGGTTCTGTTGGCAGTGAGGCAAGTGGAGTGTATATATACCTGTGGAATGTCCATGGTGGAAGAAAGAACCCTTGTCCTGTACCATATCAACAACATCCACCCAAACATCCAATTTACCATGGAAAAAGAAAATGAAGGAAAACTACCTTTTCTAGATGTCGTAGTCATCCTCAAACCAAATCTACAGTTGGGCCACACAGTTTACAAAAAACTTACACACACTGATAGATACTTACACAAAAACTCAAACCATCACCCAGGTCAAAAAGAAGCACAATAAAAGCCCTGGTAGACCGTGCAAACAAGATCTGCGAACCCCACCTCCTCCAAGGTGAATGGAACCATCTAAACCGGGCTGTACAGGCTAATGCGTATTCTACAACAGACATCAGAAGAGCTGCAAGACCAAGAACAAGCCAAGGGAGTAAAGACAAAAATCCACCCGTAAATTACCTGTAATAGTGGTAGTGCAAGGTACGCCATCAATAGTCACCTTGCTGGTTGCACACACTAGGTAACAGTCTTCATCCTGCCATTCGTTGATTGAATAGTAGGCCATTTTCACTGAGATGGAAAGAGTTCCAATCGTCTGTCCACTCTCTGAGATGGCAACCAGCGATTCTTCAAAAAGGCAAGGCTTGACATCTTCTTCCCCTGTGACTCGAGACCAGCAGAACTGCATCATTCAGGGAAAACCGGGAGACTTCCCTTGCTCCCACCCAGAGCAAGAAAAGAAATCCCTTAAAAATGGCTACCAGTTATTGTGAGCAGAACTATTGGAAATCCAGCAACACTTAGCACTGAAGAGTGAAGAATGCCTTATAGCATTGGGGTGTTTCTCTACCTCTTCTTTCCTTGAGTTCTGTATGAACACTCCAATGTATATCTGGGTTACTCAATATCTTGAGTAATATCAATATCAATAACCTCAGAATGGAATTCCTACAATATAGCTTAGTTTCTTTCTCCAAGCCTTTGGTGTGTTTACTCCTTAAATCAAGATCTCTAACAGCTACATGCATGCTAACATGAAGGGCAATTTGAAATTAACCAGACTGTCCCCACTTTCCACTGCTTCCTCCTGGTTCTCCTCAAAGACTTACCAGTTAAGACTGCCAATATGGAGGTGTTTTATGTTGGGACTGTAAGGTAAAAGGGAAGATTTAACACTTTCCTTTTTTCCCTTCACTACAATGAATGCTGCCTCCTTTCCATATAGCTACTCTAAGGCCTCTTCCACACTGCCCTATATCCCAGGATCTGACCTCAAATTATCTGCTTTGAACAGGATTATATGAGTCTCCACTGCCAGATAATCTGGGATAAAAAGATAATCTGGCATCAGATCCTGGGATATAGGGGCAGTGTGGAAGGGGCCTGTGGGAAAAAGTTCCACTGCCAACAAGGAAAGATTACACAGAGACAACAGAAGCATGGTCTGTCAGTAGGAATTGCAGCCATGTGGGAAAGGCGAAATGGCCCCTCGATGCATGATTAAAATCTGTTCCTTCTTAGGTCCCTTCCACACAGCTGTATAAAATCCACATTGAACTGGATTATATGGCAGTGCGGATTCAGATAATCCAGTTCAAAGCAGATATTGTGGATTATCTGTCTTGATATTCTGGGTTATATGTCTGTGTGGAAGGACCCTCAGTATCTTTTGTGATTAAAACATTGACAACAATCTAATATGATTTACCATGATGCATTCAGTGTCATGTCTAGTTTGGACACAAAACTCCATATTTACAAAATCCAGAATTACAGAAGCTCTAGTCTGTCAACCACCACAACAATGTGATCCTTCTGAGGCTGGCTCTACATGGTAGAATGAATGCATTTTACCACCACTTTAACTGTCAAGGTTAAATGCTATGGAATCCTGGAATTTATAGTTTGGTGAAGCACCAGCCTTCTTTGACTCCGTAAAACTATAGTTCCTGTGATTCAATTGTATTGAGCTATGGGATTGAAAAACGTGTCAACATATATTAATTCAACCATGTAGATCAAGCATGGGCAAACTTCGGCCCTCCCGGTGTTTCGGACTTCAACTCCCACAATTCCTAACAGCGTACCAGCTGTTAGGAATTGTGGAAGTTGAAATCCAAAACACCTGGAGGGCTGAAACTTGCCTATGCCTGATCTACATGGAGGGCTGAAACTTGCCTATGCCTGTAGATGCACCCTGAGATGAACAGCCTCGCCTCCACCTGCTAATTAAGGGACACTCACCAATGAGGGAGAGGAATTCCACTGCCCCCTTGCTGGCAACTGGGATTTTTGGCATTGCTGCCTCTTCAGTCACTTCTGACTTCTGAGTTTGCATTTTGAGGAGCTTGTCAAGCTGGTGACTTTATGTGTGTTTTCCAAAGGTCTGGAGTTCTGGAAGAAAAGGACTGTTAATAAGAAGGCTTGATTAAAGGCCATAATTATCTTGTATTGATGTAATTGGGGCCACATAATATGGGCGAGTGAGTCAAAGGGAATAAATCCGGTTCTTGGTCTCACATCATAGTGGCAGTCATCATATCAACAACAGCGACTACTTTGCAGATATTTAGGGGTGCGTTCTGGTAAACAGAGGTGTCATGTTCTCAACCCGCCCCCAACCCAAGCGTGTCTCATGTATTGTGTCGTATTCTTCTCTGAATATATTACCTCTGCCTCCCATGCACAAATATAAATCTGTATTCTCAAAGAAATCCAATATCTAGGCCCTCAGAAACAGTAAGCAAGGAAATTAGGGGGTGCAGCAACACCCATACTAAGGCTGACCGGGGGGGGGGGGGGGGGGATGGGATCTACACTGTAGAATTAATACAGTTTGCCACCACTTTAACTCTCCTAAGGATAGAGAATCATGGGAGTTCTAGTTTTACAAGGTCTTTAGCCTTCCCTGCCAGAGTGCTAGTCAGGGCCGTAGCCAGAAAAAAATTTGGGGGGGTGGGTGGGTGGGGGGGTTGAAAATTTCGGGGGGGGGGGTTAACCCCTTGCACACACCCCTCCCCGCTACAAACCTGTCAATATCTGCTTGAGATAGTGCCTGGAGGGACTCTTAATGTTTTGTGTCTCATAGACTTAGCATGGGGATTTGGTTAACCAGTTAAAATTCATGAGTAAACCAGGTTTTTTTTTTATAACCTGAAAAATTTCGGGGGGGGGGGGTTGAATCCCTAAAACCGCCCCCTCGCTACAGGCCTGATGCTAGTGCCCACCAAACGACAACTGCCTTGATTCTATACCATTCAGCCATAGCAATTAAAATGGAGTCAAACTGCATTAATTCTAGTGTAGATGCACCCTCAGTTATTTACATCTCTTCCCTTGTATACAAGGGGCTTCCCAGGAAGATGGGTGGCCCTACAGAAACCCCGTCCTGCCCTTATTAGTCCCTCAGAGGCCTTCCATCCCATTCAGTCATGGCAATTAAAGTGGAGTCAAACTGCATTAATTCTACAGTATAGATGCACACCCCCCCGGTTATTTACATTCCTTCCATTGTATACAAGGAGCTTCCCAGGAAGATGGATGGCCCTATAGAAACCCATTCCAGCCCATATTAGTCCCACAGAGGCCTTCCATAATAGACTCACTGCTTTTTCTTTTCTTCTAGAGGAGGCCGCAATGTATCCACTGGTTACTATAGCAACTACCTTCCTCGCCTGTTCCTTAAAGGGACAGAGCTTTTTTTCAGACGGGCAGAGTCAGCTTTCCCTTGAATTCCTGAGCAGGGAAAGAAGGGAAAGGGGAAACTAGGAATAAAGACCTTGACATCCAATATTTGTCTAAATACAACTGGCATACTATGGTGCTTTATTTTGTCTTGAGTTGAGGAGGCACCCAAACTGGGCTCTGCAGGCCAATAGAGATGCCACCAGAGACATCAGAAGAGCTGCAAGACCAAGAACAAGCCAGGAGAGGAAAGACAAAGATCCACCCAGAGGAAAAGTGTTCTTACCATACATCAAGGGAACCACTGACCACATAGGGAAGCTGATGAAGAAACACAAACTATCTACAGACCCACTAAGAAAATCCAACAAATGCTACCTTCAGTGATCCTCTCACCTCTGCAGGAGTCTACCGTATACCATGCAGCTGTGGACAAGTCTACATAGGCACCACCAAAAGCAGCATTGCCCAAGCACTGCAGACTAACTCAACCAGAGAAGTCAGCCACAGCAGAGTGCTTGATAAACCAACCCAGACACAGCATATTATTTGAGAACACAGAGATGCTGGACCACTCTCACAACCACCATGTCAGACTACACAGAGAAGCCATTGAAATCCACAAGCATGTGGACAATTTCATAAAATTATTATTATTATTATTATTATTATTATTATTACTACTACTACTATTACTACTATGTCTCTGGTGGGATTATACATAAGGAGATTGGGGTAAATAGGGGGCACTTCAGGACAGAAGCATCCATTTGCAGTGTATAAACTCAGAGAATAAAAAAGCAGGGATGAAAGGCATCAGAAATAAACTGTGTTAAGCCTGTGTTGAGTCATTTGCTTATTTTAATGCATGTAAATGGGCTCGAGATAATGCCACTACAGGCTTGTATAGCTGTCATATTTAGAGGCCAACATTTTAACCCTCCGCCCCTCCCTTCTTTCTCAAGCAACCCTTCACTGTCTTCTGATCTAAAGACATCTTTACAGTAGCTGTGTTGTCATAGTAACAGAAGGGCTTCCTGAGACAAAAAAAATGACATTTGGTACAAAATCAATGTTTTAAAATAATAGCTTTTAGCTGCCATTCATCCTTTTAAGCAGTGAGAGCTCGATTTGCCTCTATAGTTATGCCTAGCTAAAGAAAGGCCTATTTATATATTTATTACAATATCAATGCAGATATATTTGCAAAACAATATTAATCATATACATATGTGTATTGTGTTTCTTGAAATCATTTCCCTAAAGTGACCTTTTGAGGCTGGATGGCTATCTGTTGGGGGTGTTTTGATTGTGCTTTTTCTGCATGGCAGGGGGTTGGACTAGATGGCCCATGTGGTCTCTTCCGACTCTATGATTCTGTGGGGCTGACAGTGTGTGACTTGACCAGTGGGTTTCCATGGGCAAGTGGGATTTGAACTCAGATCTCCCAAATTCTAGCCTAGCACTCAAACCATTGCACCAGTCAGGATTGCTATAAACATACTGGACCATTTCTGACAGTGGCCAGAACTTAGAAAAGTTACTTTTTTGATCTATAACTCCCAGGAGCCTTTTAGCCAGCATAGACTTGGGGTTGGGAATTATCAGAGATGTAGTGCACACATTATTTTTTTCCTGAGCTTTGATCTTGATTTTAAAAGCAGCATTTACCAGAATGGCGATCTCCTCCATATAAGAGGACTATATTGGCCACCCCATGCATTGTCTGGAGGTTGGATAATGTAATATACATGTAGCAAACATACCATGCGAAAGTGCAAAAAATAAAGAACGAGAGTTGCCACTCCCAGTCTTCATTTTACAATATTAATTGGGATATTCATAACCAATACACACAGCACACAATGAATACAGAAAAAATACAGAAGAGAAATTATGGGAGGTGACATACCACATTACTGACACTATCCAGTAGATGACACTCTTCACACTACAGAATACACTAGTAGTAAAGAACAGGGGGAAGAAGACAATTCTCTTCTTCTGAAGTTGCATTTACATTGTAAAATTAATGCCGTTTGGCACCACTCAAACAATAGTGTATGGCAAACACTCTAGTAAAACTACAACTCCCATGATTCTATAGTGTTAAGCAATGGTAAACACACTAGTGTTTGCCATAGGTCAACACTGTAGAATCATGTGAGTTGTAGTTTTACAGTCTTGTCTCCTCTGGCAAAGAGTGCTGGTGCTTCACCAAACTACAGCTCCCAGGATTCCATAGCATTGAGCCATGGCAGCTAAAGTGGTGTCAAACTGCATTCATGCCCAAGCGCTGGGAAAATGTAATTACTCTGCAACACATACATTGGGCTCTGGGAGTTCGGTTGAACTTGCTATTTCAGAGGGCTTTGAGGTTGGATCTACACTGCCATGAAGCCCAGTTTCTGAACCCAGTGGCTCCTCAGTGTAGCCAGAAATTGTGGTTCTGCGAGTGGTCCAGGATTTCTGTGTTTTCAAATAATGTGCTGTGTCCAGGTCGGTTCGTCAAGTGTTGTGCTATGGCCATTGAAATCCATTGAAATCCACAAGCATGTGGACAATTTCAACAGAAAGGAGGAACAATGAAAATGAACAGAATCTAGATACCAGTATTAAAAAATAAACCCTCTAAACTCACGATAGTAGATAAAGAACAACACTCAGAAAACAGGGGAATTCCAGACATGAAACAATCAAGGTAACACCTCCCAAAAAAGGATCCCCCAGGCAGGAATCAGCCAGGCCCTGAAGCTGCAAGGCTACTCAGTGCTAATCAAGGTGATTAATCACAACATTCATACTTGCATCAAACAGACAAGAGTTCTTTCTCCCACCCTGAACATTCCACATACAGTAGAGTCTCGGTTATCCAACCTTCACTTATGCAACGTTCTGTATTATCCAACACAGTCTGCCTTTTAGTGGACAATTTTTTTGTAGTCAATATTTTCAATACATTGCAATATTTTGGTGCTAAATTTGTAAATACAGTAATTACTACATAACATTGTCGTGCATTGAACTGCTTTTTCTGTCAATTTGTTGCGAAACATGATGTTTTGGTGCTCAATTTGTAAAATTATAACGTAATTTGACGTTTAATAGGCTTTTCCTTAATCCTTCCTTATTATCCAAAATTTTTGCTTATCTAATGTTCTGCCAGCCCGTTTATGTTGGATCAGTGAGACTCTACTGTATCTTTCTTCACTCAGCCTTCCTTATGGTCCAGCTCTCTCATCCACAGGTTACTATGAGAAATACCATTACTTTAACTATGCTGACCTTCGTTGTCAGTGTGATGTCTCTACTTTTCACTATTTTATCGAGATTGGTCATTGCTCTCCTCCCAAGAAGTAAATGTCTTCTAATTTCCAGGGTGCAGTTTGCATCTGCAGTATCATCGCACCTAGAAATAATAATAATAATAATAATAATAATAATAATGATGATGATTATTATTATTATTAAAAAAAACTTTATTTATATCCCGCCACCATCTCCCCACGGGGATTCGGGACGGCTTACATGGGGCAAGGCCCGAACAACATAATCAAATAAAATAAACAAAGACATGATACACAATCCACAATATAAACAAATACAAAGCTTGTCACTGCCTCTACGTTTTCTTCCTGTATTTGCCAGCTATCAATGTGTCTGGTTGCCATAATCTTGGGTTTTTTTTATGTTTAACTGCAACACCTTGAAAACAGGGGAATTCCAGACATGAAACAATCAGGGCCAGTTAACACATCCAAACAAAGGATCCCCTCCAGGCAGGAATCAGCTAAGCCTAGAAGCTGCAAAGCTTTTCAAGGCTAGGTAGTAAAGGTAAAGGTTTCCCCTGACATTAAGTCCAGTCGTATCCGACTCTGGGGGTTGGTGCTCATCTCCATGTCTAAGCCGAAGAGCCAGCGTTGTCCGTAGCCACCTCCAAGGTCATGTGGCTGGCATGACTGCATGGAGCACCATTAACTTCCCGCCGGAGCGGTACCTATTGATCTACTCACATTTGCATGTGTTCGAACTGCTAGGTTGGCAGAAGCTGGGGCTAACAGCGGGTGCTCACTCCGCTCCCTGGATTTGAACCTGCGATCTTTTGGCCCACAAGTTCCGCAGCTCAGCGCTTTAACACACTGTGCCACCAGGGGCCCCTTCAAAGCTAGTCAAGGTGATTATTTCCAACATTCACACTTGCCTTAATACAGTAGAGTCTCACTTCATAGAATCATACGAGGGCTATCCAGAAAGTACATGACGTTTTGGAATTAAAAAAGAACAAAGTATAGGTGCCTAAATCTGAATGAGGACTATGTTGAAATGTACTATTTCAGTGTGGCTTTCAGCTGCATATCGTAAGTGGTTTATCCTATACTTTGTTCTTTTTTAATTCCAAAACATCATGTACTTTCTGGATAGCCCTCGTAGAATCATAGAATGGTAGAGTTGGAAGAGACCTCATGGGCCATCCAGTCCAACCCCCTGCCAAGAAGCAGGAAATCGCATGCAAAGCATCCCCGACAGATGGCCATCCAGCCTCTGTTTAAAAGCCTCCAAAGAAGGAGCCTCCACCACTTATCCAACATTCGCTTATCCAACATTCTGGATTATCCAATGCATTTTGGTGCAAAATTCGTAAATACAGTAATTACAACATAACATTATTGCATATTGAACTACTTTTTCTGTCAAATGTGTTGTATAACATGATGTTTTGGTGCTTAATTTGTAAAATCATAACCTAATGTGATGTTGAATAGGCTTTTCCTTAATCTATCCGTATTATCCAACATATGCGCTTATCCAACGTTCTGCCGGCCCGTTTACGTTGGATAAGCGAGACTCTACTGTACTAGACTTAATATCAGGGGAAAACCTGTACTTTATGGAAGCTCAGAGGCGGCACTGCCGTTCCGCAGCCAGACACTAGGGGCGCACTCCCAGGGCTTCGCGGGAGGTGGCAAAGGGGGCGGGGCTGAAGGGGGCGGGGCCAGATCCCTGCTCGGCTCCCTCCTCCTCCCTGCGCAGAGCATGGCTTGGCTGGCGGGGCTTCTGCGGCGGATTGTGGCTTTGCTCGCCGCTTTGCTCGCCTCGTCCTGCCGGGCCTTGGCCATTGCCGCCTCCAAGGCCCGGGCCGCGCCGCGCCTGCTCCAGCTGCCCATGGCTTTGGCCGGGCCCCTGCTGTTCCGCATCGGGTGAGCCCAGGGGTCATCCTTCGGCTCCTTCCCTGCATTGGGTCTCCTCCAACTCTGGGATTCCTCCATTGGATGCTCTAGTGGGAGGGAAGGCTGGCCGGGGTGATTGATTTGCATGTGAGAAGGGATGGATGGGATCCTTAGCCATGGTTTGTTGTGTTGATGCAACCTTCCGTATCCGCGGATTCTCTGTATCCACGGATCCAACCCTCCATGGCTTGGGAACATTCCAATATGGCAGCAAATCTTTGATTTTTGCCATTTTAGGGGCGCATCTATGCATGCAGCTTGACATCACTTTTAACTGCCATGGGACTTGTAGTTCTGCAAGGTCTCCTGGACTCCCAGGATTCCACAGCATTGAGCTTGGCAGTTCAAGATGCATTAATCCTATTGTGTAGACCAATAATGTGCAAAGTTGGGCCCGGCAGGTGTTTTGGACTCCAACTCCCACCATTCCTAACAGCCTCAGGCCCCTTCCTTTTCCCCCTCAGCCGCTTAAGCCATACCTGGTGTAGATGTACCCTCAGATAAGGGACACCGCTTTACTATGACAATGTGCTTTCCCAGATTAATAGGAAATCTCCAATACCAAGTCCCATAAGCACTTTATTAGAATTAAGATCGCATATCGCACTCTGCACTTGCCCTATAAGCCTTATATATCACCTGTCACATCAGCACTTTTAATCTTGTACCCATTACTCTGGCCCAGCCCAGTTCTATTGTGTTTTAGCGTATTGTTATTGCTTGTTGTTTATACTGTTTTAATTGTTTTTAATTTGCTTTTTGTTTTGTATTGTTATATTGTGTGTTGAGGCCTTGGCCTTTGTAAGCCGCATCGAGTCCTTCGGGAGATGCTAGCGGGGTACAAATAAAGTTTAATAATAATAATAATAATAATAATTGTAAGGTACGTAGACGTGAGCATCTGTGGATATTGATATCTGTAAGTGTCCTGCAACCAAACCTAAGTGGATACCGAGGGACTGCTGTATATAGAGTCAGACTTCCCTGAGCATTTTCATTTTCTCCATGGACTGCACTTATATAGGGATGCCTCTGGATCCATATTGTGGAATTAATGCAGTTCGACACCCCTTGAACCGTCATGGCTCCATGGTGTGGAATCCTGGGAGCTGGAGTTTCACAAGGTCTGCTGCTTCACCAAACTACATCTTCCAGGATCCCGTAGCATTGAGCCATGGCAGTTCAAGTGGTGCCAAACTGCATCAGTTTCACAGTAGATACGCCTCTAGTTTTGTCTGAAGTGAAGGTTCCTTAAGATAAGGGGGCGTGTGCATGCTTCTGGATAATGTCAAGGATGGATTTAATAAGATAAATGTCAGGGAACAGCTTGGTCGATATCTTCGTAAGCAACGGCATGTTGTTGTTGAAGGATTTCATGTCCAGAATCCCTGGGTTGCTGTGAGTTTTCTGGGCTCCATGGCCATGTTCCAGAAGCATTCTCTCCTGACATTTCGCCCACATCTATGGCAGACATCCTCAGAGGTTGTGAGGTCTGTTGGAAATATCTCTGGAATGTTCAGGGTGGGAGAAAGAACTTTTGTCTGTTGGAGGCAGGCGTGAATGTTTCAATTGGCCACCTTGATTAGCATTGAGTAACTTTGCAGCTTCAAAGTCTGGCTGCTTACTGCCTGAGGGAATCCTTTTTAGGAGGTGTTAGCTGGCCATGATTGATTCATGTCCACTCAGAAAATAAAGGAATTCCAGACATGAATCAATCAGGGCCGGCTAACACCTTCCAACAAAGGATTCCCCCAGGCAGAAAGCAGCCAGGCTTTGAAACTGCAAGGCTATTCAATGCTAATCAAGCTGGCCGATTGCAACATTCACACTTACCTCAAACAGACAAGAGTTCTTTCTCCCACCCTGAACATCCCACAGATATATAACCCCCACTTGCCTAGTTTCCAACAGACCTCACAACCTCTGAGGATGCCTGCCATAAATGCAGGCAAAACATCAGGAAAGAATGCTTCTGGAATATGGCCATACAGCCTGGAAAACTCACAGCAATCCAATGGCATACTGTCAGCTTTTGAAATGTGGTGGTGGTGTATGTTGACACCACTTTAGCTGCCCCAGTGTTAGGGAATCCTGGGAGTTGTGATTAGGTGGGGCGCCAGCATTATATTTAGAGAAGGAAAAAGACCTTTTAAAACTGCAACTCCTAGCATTGAGCCATTGCAGCTAAAGTGGTGTCAAGCTGTGTTAATCTTACAGTGTTGATATACCCCAAGGCATCTCAGTATGCATGCGTGCATGAATGCATGTGTACATACACTTACTCTTAATGCAGTGCTCTCATATATCTTGGTACCCAGATGATGGTGATTCATTCTAGCAGGCTGAAACATTAGCAGAAAGGCTGAGAAATAGTTATTAGACGTTGTAGTAACGTTGGCGTAGAAGCAAACCCATTCAAGAATGTGTGGATGTGTGAATACCAAAGTATGTTGCCCTAATCTCTTGGCCCTGAATCCAATTGTTCGTCTCAACTAGAGTAAACCCATTACAGCAGTGGGATTTACAAACGTTCTGACTAGCCATTCAGAAATTGATTCAAGGAGAATCCTTGAGCTGGGACCAGCCACTGGATTTAGGTCTTGATATTAGCCGGCACTGTACAACATTTACAAGACAAGGGGTTTGGCTCTGAGCATATTTAAGCAACCTATTGCTGTGTTGTCCCAGCAGCTGCTGCTGCTGTATTTCCCTGGAAGAGTCAGCTGCTGGCAACATCTGACATACATGTGTGTGCTGTCTAGAAATCTCTTCGTTGTTCCCTCTGAATAAGTCAAAAAATTGCAGTTCTGTATAAAATTTGATAAATATGCATTTTGCTTCTGTTTTTTTGGGAGGCGGTTCTTATCTGGTATTTAAAATAGGCAGATGTTTTCAGGAGCAGGAAAAGACTCTTGTTTGAGAGCAAGGAGAAGTTAGTATTACCATTAGGAACACAAAACTAGATGGACCTGAGCAAAGCTTAGAAAAGTTACTTATTTTGGCCAACAGCGTCCAGCATTTCTCAGCCAGCATGGCCAGTGGTCATGCTATCTGGGAGATTCTGGGAGTTGTCATTAAAAAAGTAACTTTTTCCAAGCATGAGCCTCACTCTCTATAATATCCTTTGTTGCCTTATTCAAATCTAAGTTTTCTATCCTGTGTGTTTTCCTTTGATGTGCTGTTTTAAACAAGTAAGAAATACAGAACAACCCCATATCCTTAGAATTTTTGTATATATACCGCAGATCCTCACGTATCTAATGTTCTGGATTATCCAACGCAGTCTACCTCCCGCTCGGATCCACAGCTGTTTCTCTAGGCAGCAAGGGCTGAACCTTTTTACGGATTTAACTTCCAACAGTGTTGTTACTATAAGGTCATTTTATGCAATTCTGTCTTTATTTGTTAGTAGTCAATGTTTTTGTAGTCAATGTTTTCAATTAGTAGTCAATGTTAGTAGTCAATGTTTTGGTGCTAAATTCATAACTACAGTAATTACTACATAAAGTTGTCATGTATTGAACTGCTTTTTCTGACAATTTGTTGTAAAGCATGATGTTTTGGTGCTTAATTTGTAAAATCATAACATTATTTGACGTTTAATAGGCTTTTCCTTAATCCCTCCTTTTTATCTAACATTTTCGTTTATCCAACGTTCTGCGAGTTCTTTTATGTTGGATAAGTGAGACTCTACTGTGTGTGTCCTCAATATATACCATATATTGAGGTAGAATTGATATATGCAGTTCCACTTACCCATGGTTTCATTTATTCTCTTAGATCAGGCGTGGGCAAACTTGGGTCCTCCAGGTGTTTTGGACTTCGGCTTGCACAATTCCTAACAGCCTATCAGCTGTTAAGAATTGTGGAAGATGAAATCCAAAACACCTGGAGACCGAAGTTTGCCCTTGCCTGACTTAGAGGCCACTGTACAAGTCACACCCTCTTCTCAATTCGTCTCATTGAAAATAATAGTTTTTTTCCACTGTTATCTGCAGTTTCATGTATCCACATAAATGTGTTGTCAAAGACTTTCATGGATGGAATCACTGGGTTGCTGCGAGTTTTCTGGGCTGTATGGCCATGTGCCAGAAGCATTTTCTCCTAACGTTTCACCCACATCTATGGCATGCATCCTCAGGGGTTGTGAGGTCTGTTGGAAACTAGGCAAGTGAAGTTTATATATCTGTGGAAGGTCCAGGGTGGGAGAAAAAACTTGAGGACAGTGTGGATATTGTAATTGGCCACCCTGCTGAGCATTGAATAGCCTTGCAGCTTCAACTTCTTTCTCCCACCCGGAACTTCCACAGATATATAAACCCCACTTGCCTAGTTTCCAACAGACCTCACAACCTCTGAGGATGCCTGCCATAGATGTGGGTGAAACATCAGGAGAGAATGCTTCTTGAACATGGCCATACAGCCCGGAAAACTCACAACAACCCTCTATCCACATAAAGTTTGGGAACATATCCCCTGTGAATATGGGGATTGTTTTATAAACATCTTTTTCTGTGAAATTCTGGCTGTGTGGGCTACAGAGTTGTTAAATGGGTTCAGAGGGGGATGAGAAAATATACTCTTTCATGTTCTATAGATGGAGAGATAGGTGATTAGAAAGCACAGCTTTAACCAAGGTGTTGTTCCTGTTAAAAAGGAAAGGCTCTTACTAGACAGGAAGAGAGGTCTGTGATCTGGAGAGGAGGGTTACAAAATGAACCACATGGGAAATGGCTGTGGTAATGTAAGGAAAAGGAGGCTTCCTTTTTCTTATAATAGGCCTTCAAGCTTTCCCTTGCTCCTTTATGCCTCTCCTGCATTCTTTACACATTCTTTAAAAGAGTCTCACATCGGGAAGATGGTAGTTAGAATAAACTCATTCAGACTTTGCCATTGTAGTCCACAGTTGAGCAAATTGTGATCCCAGATAGTATTGAATTACAGCACCCATCATGTACCACCATTAGCTATGATGGAAAAGGTTAATTGTCACTGCAGTCCAATAACCTTTGAAGGGCCAACCCATTGCAAGTAATAAGGAAAGTGAATACCACCATGGACTGCCTTGAGGCTGAAGAAATCTTTTCGCATCTTTTGTACCTTTCCATATCCAAACAGAGTGTCATCTGGGTTGCTGTGTGTTTTCCGGGCTGTGTGGCCATGTTCCAGAAGCATTCTCTCTTGATGTTTCGCCCATATCTATGGCAGGCATCCTCAGAGGTTGTGAGGTATATTGGAAACTAGGTCAGTGAGGTTTCTATATCTGTGGAAGCTCCAAGATGGGAGAAAGAACTCCTGTCTGTTGGAGACAAGTGTGAATGTTGCAATTAATCACCTTGATTAGGATTGAAAAGCCTGGCAGCTTCAAAGCCTGGCTGCTTCCTGCCTGGGAAATCCTTTGTTGGAAGGTGTTAGCTAGCCCTGATTGTTTCATGCCTGGAATTCCTCTGTTTTCTGAGTGTTGCTTTTTATTTACTGTCCTGATTTTAGAATTTTTAATACTGGTAGCCAGATTTTATTCATTTTCATTGTTTCCTCCTTTCTGTTGAAATTGTCCACATACTTGTGGATTTCACTGGATTTTTTGTGTCATCTGACATACTCATTTCTGCAGAGATGCTTTCATCAAAGGTCACAGAACTCGCCGGCGTTGGATCAGAGTTGAAACAAGTTGACAAAATGGCTCAGAGGTTAAACACCCTACTTGTGTGAAACCCTGATCTTATCTTAAGTGTTACAGTCTTTTTTCTCACAACTAAGATAAAACACCATTTAGTCCTACTATAGTACAATAGGCACTTTGCTAGGAGGAAATCATAAGCATTTGCTAATGGGATCCTACACTTGGTTGTTCAGTGGAACAGGAACATTGCAATAAATCTTGCAAAGCTGAGTGCTGATATTCAGGGTCCAACCTCTACATGCCATTCCTGCTCTTGTTCTTTGCTTCACTCTTCTGCAGAATTTGAGCTTCTTCCAAGCTTCATTGTTCCTCTTTTTAAAATGCTGGTTGTGCTATTTTGGCTAAACAAGCAATAGATCCTTAGAGCCTGGACTTGGTGAAGAGATAGAGAGGTATACATTGCATTTCCTTTGTACTCAGAACATTTCACAGCATCATGGTCATCATTTTTTGGGGATGCTGTACATCATCGTTCTCAACCTATGTGTTCCCAAGTGTTTTGGCCTACAACTCCCAGAAATCCCAGACAGTTTACCAGCTGTTAGGATTTCTGGGAGTTGAAGGCAAAAATTCTGGGGACCTACAGGGTTGAGAACCACTGCTGTAAATCAAGGCATCATTAGTCTTCAGAGATTTTTGGACTTTATTTTTATTAGGTTTTATTTTAGGTTTTATTTCAGGGTTCAAAGTGGTGGCTTAAGTTTTAGGAGATCAATTTTGAGTCTCTGGGAGTGGCATCCAATATAAGCAGCATCTGATTCAAGAATGAGCAAAATATTTTTAAAAAAATAAAAAATAAAAGTAAACAATCCTACATGACCCAAAGAGCACCTGGGTTTGATTTTGGAGGTGTGAGCTTTAGGAGGTTGGAATTCTTTTTGTGCAAAACTGCCAGTCCAAGAGGACAGTGGGGACAGGAAGTTCAAGGGCTGTATCATTGTTGGCCTTGGAAGAAGGCATTGTGCGCAGGGCACACTTCCCCCCTTCCATGTTATATAACAAATTCATATCTGAAGTGAGATTTTGAATGAAAGGCTTCCTTTCAAATGGCCCATACTCCTGATCCCTCCACTACCACAGAACAGTAAAGGGTGAGGTTTCCTCCTTCGCTTGGTAGATTGTGATGTAGGTTCATAGGAAACATGCCTTTGGCAGGCCCAGAGTACACTCCGCGTTGCCATCTGGCAAGCTTGCAATCCTGGGTGCTGTGATTATAGTTTTCAGGTATTTCTGGCCTATTTGTTTTTCCCCCAACCAATTTAGTAAATGTTAGTGTCTGTGCAATTTGAAGAGCTGAACTTGGCTCTTGGCAAATGTAAAGTGTTTCAGACGCATGACTGTGTAATTACACTTAAGTTATAATTAAGTTCAGCTCTATGTTTTCTTGACGCAATTTTGCAGAATGCTGTTCAGCAACCTCTCAGATGAAGGGATTTTGTTTTCAATAGCTTTCCAAATATCTAGAGTTCTGGCTCTTCAGTTCATCCATTTAGGAGTTCATTGACTTAATCAGGCGGAACATATGACCTTTCAGAGCATAACGTTTTATTCACGGATAAAGAAAAGCACAGAACAACAGGAGTTGTTTTTTAAAGAGGCCAGAAATGAGTTACTAGTTTGTTCTTTCTGGGAAACAGTACCAAGGCCAGATAAAAATATATATTTTTAACTAGAACATTACATCTTCACTGTTCTCCACTTGATTTGGCAATTCTCTGTCCAGATTCCTGTCTGAAGATGCTAGATAAAAAATCAGCACACTGTGGCTTAATGAAAAGGAGAAAGATAGAAGATTTCTGGAAAATTTCACGAGCAAATGAGGGTGACCATGATCTTGAGTGATGATGGTCAGATGTTTTTCATCATTTTCAAAGAATGTCTGAGGAGGATAGTGGATGGCTGACATCCAGCCACTATTTGTCTGTTTGATGCAGATGAGACAAGGCCACCCACTTCCCGAGTGCCTTGAATGCTAGTCTGGATATTCCTCCCTCTTCCTGCTTTTAGGATTAAGGAACAAAGGAGCCTCAATCCTACCTTTTTCTTAGCTTAGGTGATCTCTCATTGTCCGAATATGATTGTCTTCCAGGTGTAGTGTCTGGTGGTAGATACGTAAGTGATTTTGGAGCCCTATTCTTGACCCACATATTCTTCCACAGTGAGGACATTGGTTTCCAAATGGGAGGAGGTCCCGATTAGGGTTGGTTTGACGTGCCTTCCTCTTGGCACATTTCTCCCTTTCTCCTTCAATTTGTGCGTTCATTGTCTGAGTTGTCCAACAGTGTCAGTACGTTCCGTTTTTAAAAATTCATTTTTCTTTTTTGGCTGCAGGGTGGTGACCCCTCTGGACGCGGCAGTCCAGTCAGGGATAAGAGAGGCAGACTATGTTTAGGGCACCTTTTCTAGCCCTTTCTCCATGTGAGGTGAGCAGAGTGGATCCTAAAAAGGGCTGCTCAGTCATGGATACAGCTGCCAGATAAGGAAGGAAAACCATAGTGCCTTGCAGATATTTCAGACTAGAGCTTCTACACGCTCATGCATCCTGGCTTTGCTGGATGGAGTTTCTGGGTGTCAGACATCTGGTAGGCCAGTATTCTCTATGTCTGCAATGTAATGCATGATTGTTCACAAGCAAGACAATCTGCTAGGGGTTGGCTCAGTAGACATGTGGCTGCAGAAGGCATTTTTGCAATCCTGGATCTCTTCAGATTCCCAAGAGCATCGTTTTTGAATATGAATTATCATTCCAGAAAGCTGTCAGGAGAGGCAGTTCCACTGGTTAAGCTCTCTCTTCTCTCTCTCTCTCCCCCCCCCCCCCCCCCCGGTATACTTTTAATACTAAAATTACAGTACTAATTTTTTAAAACCAGAAGTGTTCTTAAACAGGGCAAAAATGAAGAGGAAAAGTAGGAATAAGAGTATTAGCTTAACCTCTTCCCCATGGTTGTTTTCATCCTCCTTTTCGGTAGTATGCAGATATCTCTATCCATGGAGGCTCTTCATGCAGTGGGTAACCCTGAAAAATCAGAGATCATTGTGTAACTAGAATGGCACCACTTGAAAGCCCTTTCTTCAAGTAAAAATCAAGCTTCATTGATGAAACTGCGCACTTATCGGACCTTTCTGGCCACCAGCTATCTTTTCTTAAACAAACAGACATGAATAGAAAATCTCTTTCTGTTTGTTTCATCCTGCTGCCAAAGTACTATTTTCCTGATAGCTGCCTTCCAAGGTACTGGAATTTCATTTAAAGCTGGCATGTTCAGGGACTAAGACTGGGAGACTTTGCTCCTTTGGATTCATCTTGCTTTAAGTCAGTAAAGAGAAGGGTGAGTCTTTGATTTGAATCTGTGTGTTCGTAATGCATGTATGCTGTGCACACAGTCAGTCCATGGGGAAACAACAACAACAATAACCTTTGGAATTAAATAACATTCCAGTCTGCTGGAGATAGTCCTGTGAGGTGTTGTTTTGAATCTTGTGGCTCAGTGCAGCATGATAAGGTGGAAGAAATGCACGTTCAGACTTTCCATTGTTGTGGTGCTTCCCATGTGACTGTTATCTGATCAAGATTTTGAGAGAGGCCATCAAATGCCATTTCATTGCACAGAACAGACTTTGTGGGGCTGAGTTGTGCTGGCAGTTCTTGGATATTGCATTATTCCTCTTGTGTTATTTTGTGTGGGTAAGCCACTTTGAGTTTAACAGCAGGAAAGTCTGATCTCTCCAGAGAGAGACCTTTAATTCTCGAAGGGCTACAAAGGAATTTGCTTTTGATTTTGTCCGGTCTTCTTGTTTTAGCTGCATGTGGCATGTCCTATTAAATTCCATTTCCCCTGCCCATGTTGCCTTTTGAAATTTTTTTATCATTTCTAGGAACTCACCTTTGAGAGCCAGCTATTCCAGATATACAGATGGGGGAGGAACCATTAGAAGAGGGAGAGTAAGCTACTTTGCATAGTTGTAAAACTAGTTCCTACTTAACGATATGAAATTGAAAATAAAAAGACTACTATGTTTTTCGAGAGCTATTATTGTGGACAGTGGTTTAATGCTACATAATGACTGTAGCAACATTATCAAAACTATCTAGTGTTTTCACCCTTTGGACCTTAAAGCTTTAGACTGTTGTCATGCATAGGTAGCAGATAAGTGCATTCCTGTAGTCTGGGTGGGCAATCACAATATGATGTGATATATTTCACATTTTTCTTTTGGAGAATCAAAAGAGTTGTTTGCTCTTAGGAGGGAATAATTTGTCCAAAGGTTGGGAAAAATTGCCATTCTGTTCTGATGTTGTCCGACAACACCAGGAATCCTGTGTCTGGTTCTGGGTGCCGCAATTCAAGACGAGTATTGACAAGCTGAGAAACATGTATATAGTAGGATTACCAAGATAGTTAAAAGGCTGAAAACTAAGCCTTATGAGGAATGCCTTAAGGAGTTGGGTACATTTAACCTGAAGAAGAGAAGACTGAGGCACAACATGATAGTTAACTTTAAATACCATGTAGAAGAACACAAACCAAGTGACTGCAAAAAGAGATTCCACCTAAAAATTGGGAAGATCTCTTTGATTGTCAAAGTTGTTTAACAGTGGGATAGACTGCCTGGGGCACTGGGTGATGGTGGACTCTTCATCTTAAAACCTCTTCAAACAGATCTTGGATGGACATGTTTCAGGAGTGCTTTAGTAGTATATTCCTGCATGGTGGGAGCTGGAAGGGGTGGGCCTTTCAACCCCTTCTAACCCTTTAAGTGTCTGTGATTTATTTATTTATTTTTGGTCTGGTTTCCAAAATCGTACCGGGAGACTGTGTTTGCTGGGGAGTTCTGGGAGCTGTAGTCCAAAGAGCAGCTGGCTCTGGTTTCAGTTCTGGTCTGAAATGTGAGAATGCTAGACACTGTCCCACTAAAAGTTTTGACATTTCATCTGTCAGCCCAGGTGCCCCTTTACATGGAAATCGGGAGATGCTCTCCTATACCTCAGGCAGATAAATGTCTTACATGGTTTTTAGCCTTTCCATTGTCCCTCCATGACCTGAAATCCATGGAGAGACACATTGTCCCTTGAACTGCACACTCAGTTTTCCTCACACTTCTGCCATTGGCAGGAAAAATATTTATTTATTTATTTACAGCATTTCTATTCTGCCCTTCTCACCCCAAAAGGGAGTCAGAGCGGATCACAGAACCCATATATGGCAAACATTCAGTACCATTATTCACAGACAGGACAGACAACAGATAGAGGTATATAGGTATTTCTCATCTTTAGCTTCTTGGAAGTTATGCTTGACTCCAGCCAAACAACAAAATAATAGCAGAAAGGAGAAGATGGACGTCAGAAAATGGTACTTCTGTCCCTCCCCTCTTCTACTCTATCTGTGCAATTTCAACAGGACTTTGAATAAGTGGCTTTGCCTTGCCCATGCTTCATAAAGATTGTCATCCAGTGGTAGCCATTGGAAGAGCTGGCCAATAATGGTATGTGATTAGCAACACTATGTGCAGTACAGCTTGAAGAGGATCCTTTTTGAACAACAGAACCCTTATCCAGCATGGAAATTGTGAGCTATCGCCTGAAAAAGGCAATTCTTCCAAGACTTGTGTGAAAATTGTACCTCTTTTAAATTATACCTGCAGTGTGAGGAAATATGGATTTTTCCCCCCAGTTGGAGTGAGGATTCAATGATTGTACTGATTTTAGTTCAGTCATGTTAGAAAAGCCTTGGTTTGCCATCTTGGATTGTACCTTTGCTCTTTTCTTGAAGTCCTGAAGTTCTAGAAATCTGACATGTTTTCTCCAACTCTGGTGATCTTGTATTGCAGGGATGGAAGAAATGTTGGCCTTTTAGATGTTTTGGACTTCAGCTTACAGATTCTCCAAGCCAGTTTCTACTAAAAAAATCAAACGCAAGACCATAAATAGCAGATATGGAAGACTTTGTTCATCGACCTTATTTGGTTTTTAGAAATCCAAATTTAGAAAAGGATTATTCTGCAAGACCAGGATCAAAAAAGTTCCACTGAGAGCATCAACAGCTGACCAAACCTGTTATGAGGATTTCCCAGTTTGCTGTTGCTAACCTGATCAGGACTGTTCTCTGGTTACTACTCTTTGTTTCCTTTGATGAAGAGATTTTTGTACAGGCATACTGAATACCCCAAAAGCACCGGATCCCATCTTATCTTGGAAGCTAAGTAGAGTCAGCTCTTGTTAGTATTTGGATGGGAGAACAACAACATATATCAGGTTCTGTAGGGTACATTTCAGAGGAAGGAACTGGCAAAACCACTTCTGAGCATTTGTTACCTAAGAAAACCCTGTGAAATTTGTAAGTTGGCAGGCGACCTGAAGGCACATAAATAATACACGCCTCAGTTAACAAACCCCATTGACAGTGAAATTCCTTTTTAAATAGTATTTTTATGCTGATCCACACCCTTCTTCCTTGTTCTCTGCCTAGCTGGAGTTTTTTTTTTAAAGCATTGTCGGTACTGGGAATGTAGTGAAGGAGGGTTGAGATTGTGGCGGAATGAAAATCACGCGTAGTTCACGTTTGACCAGTGTCTTGCCAGAGAAAAGATATGCCACGCAGATGATCAGTAAGAACAAGAATGTGTTGTCGAAGGCTTTCATGGTCAGGATCCCAGGGTTGTTGTATGTTTTCCGAGCTGTATGGCCATGTTCCAGAAGTATTCTCTCCTGACGTTTCACCCACATCTATGGCAGGCATCCGCAGAGGTTGTCCTCACAAACGTCAGGAGAGAATACTTCTGGAACATGGCCATACAGCCCGGAAAACATGCCTCAACCCAAAGAACAAGAAGTTTGCTCTTTAAAATGCAGAGCAACATATATACAGGCATATGAACAGTTGCATTGACTCACACAGTGTCCTTTGAGAGAGATTCAAATAGTCCTTAGATTTCCATGTAAATGGTCTTCTTCCAACAATCCAAAAGCAAACCTCTCTTTGGTAAGCTCCTGCACATAAAACTATATGTAACAGTTGCCAAAACTCCCAGGCTCAGTTAGCTCCCCAATCAGCTTTGTGCTTTGCATTTTTAGTTAACACACTCACCAACTGATTTTACATGCTCTAAGAGAGATTACATAAAGTTTCAGTATGAAGTTGCACCAGTGAATCTACAGTAAAGGATGCGACAAAGCTTGAACAGGGGATTTTATTCTAGTTGATACTACTTTGCGTGCCTGCTTACAACAGGCAGAGTCATAGCAGCTGACCTGTACGACCATGTGTGAATAGCAAAACAGAGTAAAACAATTAGGTTAGTCTGCTTCATCAAGTAAACCCAACATATACAAAGAAAATATATATCTTTATGTTTGGCCACCAAACTGAAAATAATAAGAAAAGTGGATGGTGGTGAAATAAAGAAAACAAAGTAACCTTTGGGTTGCGATGAGCTTTCCGGGCTGTATGGCCATGTTCCAGAAACATTCTCTCTTGACGTTTCGTCCACATCTATGGCAGGCATCCTCAGAGGTTGTGAGGTCTGTTGGAAACAAAGGAAGTGAGGTTTATATATCTCTGGAATGTCCAAGGTGGGAGAAAGAACTTAAAGCTGCAAGGCTATTCAATGCTAATCAGGGTGGCAACATTCACACTTGCCTCAAAAAGACAAGAGTTCTTTATCCCACCCTGGACTTTCCACAGATATATAAACCCCACTTGCATAGTTTCCCAACAGACCTCACAACCTCTGAGGATGCCTGCTATAGATGTGGGTGAAACGTCAGGAGAAACTGCTTCTGAAAATGGCCATACAGCCCGGAAAACTCACAGCAACCCAGTGATTCCGGCCATGAAAGCCTTCGATGACACAAATTAACCTTTGATACCTTTTGGACGAAGCCTTCGCTTGATCTCTTGAAGATTAAATCTTTTTACTTATTTGCTGATCTAGTCACTTTCTTTGTTTTTTAATAAAAAGTTTGCTGAAGCATGTTGAACAGCTCTTTGTTTTGATGTAGGAACTTATTGCTATTCTTTCCATGTTATTTCTTTCTCTGATACTATATTTTCTATTAAAAGAAAATTGAATACGAACAGGTACAATTTGCCAATTGAGATATATATATATATACTTGTTGAAGCAGTTCTGCTCTATGCACATCTCAACACATTTTCCCTCCTTTAGTCTTCTTGATGATGACTGTTGCTTGTAGTGTGTATTGAGTTGCTTTTCTATAGGTCCTTAGTTGCATTGTGATTGCAGGAACATAGTATAGGAAACGGTGATTAAGGGCACATGTCTGGCTGTCATTGAGGATATAAAATAAGGCTCTGAATTAATAATCCAGTAAGATTTATGCCTCCCTTGTGAACGTTTGCTGCTACATCCTCTACAACAATCTGGCCTCAATTTCTACCATCTGCTCAGGACTTTTTTATGTGAGAGGATGAGTCCTCGTTTTATAAACATGTCTATGCTGTCATCCTAAATCAATAAAAAGGAGGAACAGAGAAGGAGAAACAAAGAATGTGGCAGCACCTTTATGATTGATGTAATACTGAGAGTTTGGATTTATACCCACTAAAATAAAAAAAAACTGTCTTAAAGGTACTGTCCTATTCCTTCCCTTCCCTGCTTTTTATGCCGTGAGAGACTTAAAACAGCTAGGTAAAGGTAAAGGTTTTCCCTTGATTTTAAGTCCAGTCGTGTCTGACTCTGGGGGTTGATGCTCATCTCCCATTTCTAAGCCGAAGAGCTGGCATTGTCCGTAGACACCTCCAAAGTCATGTGGCTGGCATGACTGCACGGAGCACCGTTACCTTCCTGCAGGAGTGGTACCTATTAATCTACTCACATTTCCATGTTTTCGAACTGCTAGGTGGGCATAAGATGAGACTAACGGCAGGTGCTCACTCCGCTCCCTGGATTTGAACCTGCAACCTTTTGGTCCACAAGTTCAGCAGCTCAGCGCTTTAACGTGCTGGTCACCAGCTCAGAGGGTACATACACTATAGAATTAATGCACCTCGAGACTACTTTAACTGCTGTCTCTCAGTGTTGTGGAATCCTAGGATTTGTACCAGCACTTCTTGGCAGAGAAGGCCAAAATCCTTTTAAAATTACAGCTCCCACAATTCCATAGCATTGCGCCGTGGCAGTTAAAGTGGTGTCAAGCTACATCAATTCTACAGTGCAGATGCATTCAGAGCATCCTCTACCTGGGAAAGTGCTTCAGCAGAATACTGTAATCAGTGATGTTAAGAGCTTCTGACAGATACTGTAAAATAACTGGAGGCTTGCTTTTCCTGTCATGTTCCCAATATAGTTACATAAGGATGTAAATCTGATTTTTTTGTCCTCACAAGCAAGGATGAAAAATTTCCGTGTTTTTTCTTCCTCTATATATTTCTGCACATAATAATTTCCTGAAACACTTTAGGATCTATGAATGCTGGGTAAAAACTACACATGGTTCTTACCCTTGTGTAATTATTCCCAGTCAGTTTTTCCTATGTCAGCAGTGAATCAAATACAGTGGGTCCTCGGGAACTATTGGGGTTTGGTTTCAGGATCCCCTCTAGATGTCAAAATATGTGGATGGTCAGATCCCATTTCATACAGCGGCATCATAAATAGTGTCCCTTATAGTAAAATGGGGAGCAACTTAAATAAGTGCTGGAGAGTGTCCGAGAATCTATCAGAATATCAGAATGATAACCCAGAATATCAACAGTGAATAAAATCCCACAATATCTGCATTGAACTGGGTTATCTGAGTCCACACTGCCATATATTCTAGTTCAATGCAGATCATGTGGGATTTTATTCAGCTGTGTGGAAGGGGCCCATGAAATGGCAGGAAGCTATGTCTCCATTAGAGTAGTGCTTGGCAAAATCAGGGTTTGTTTTAGGGAATTTTATTTTATTTTATTAGCCCTGGTTGGTTGAATCCTTGGATGCAAAACTTGCAGATATGGAAGACCAACAGCAATTACAAATATTCTTTCCACCCCTAGTACAAAGTACTGACAATCAAAGCAGCTAAGGAAAACCTAAAGCCAATTCTGTGCAAAACTTGTACCTCATTGGAGCGCAAATCCTTGCCCATAAGAGGTCATTTTTAATTGCACAGTAGTTGGGAACAATTGCTCAACTCCTTTTTCTTCTACAGTGGCTTAGGAGCCCTCAGTGGCATAGTGGATTAAAGCCTCATGACTTGAAGGTTGGGTTGCTGACCTGAAGGCTGCCAGGTTCGAATCCCACCCGGGGAGAGCGTGGATGAGCTCCCTCTATCAGCTCCAGCTCCATGTGGGGACATGAGAGAAGCCTCCCACAAGGATGGTAAAAACATCAAAACATCTGGGCGTCCCCTGGGCAACGTCCTTGCAGACGGCCAATTCTCTCACTCCAGAAGCGACTCAAGTCGCTCCTGACACGGAAAAAAATACAGTGGCCTAACAGCCTCAAGGTGGATTTTTGTGTTTCTGTGGTTGACCTAATAAAGCTATTATATAGTACAGGTTTTGAAATTAATCTTATGCTCAGCGTGGCTGCCTGGGTATTTTGTGCAAACAACTGTTCGACTGTGCTCTTTCTAAATACTGCATTCACATCCTAAGACTTTAATAACTGTAGCTCACCCAGACAATAATAACAAGTGGAAGAGGCTCTGAGAATAATGTGTGTTAATTCCACTGTGTCAATAGATCAGCACAGATAGTGAGTGAGTTTGTTCCTGGAGTGCTTAGAAATGTGTCACAGTGAGTGGCCGAGGGATCAATACTGTTGTCATTAATAGCAGTATGAAGAATATTTTTCATCACATAAGACAGCATTGTTGTATGGCTCTTTGTGTCTTTGCAGACTCCGTTATTGGCACAAACTGAACTTTTCTCTGGTATCCTTTCTGCCACAGTGAATGAGCTGTACACCAGAGGAGGTCAGAAAGTAGGTTATGCTCTGCTGATAGATCTCCAGGCAACCTGCAGGAAGAGGTCGAAAAGGCTTTCTGACTCCCAGTTGACTCCTTCCCATCTTCTACATTAGGCTGTTGAAACTAAAAAAGGCTGCTGGTTGGTTGTGGCAGCCAACACTATTTTTTGTGACTGGACTGAGAGCAGAATTTGTGATACTGACAACAATTCCTAAGCTGATAATCACTCTTTATAGCTATGAATGAGTAGGTTGTATTTCTGAGTAGCAATAGAAGTGCCAATTGGAAGAATGGTATAAGGAGATTTGGGATATTGCGATAAATGATAAATTGACATGTAATATTAAAATAAAAAAGAGAGTTATTAAAAAAGGAAGATTTTGGGAAGATATGGGGAAAATTTATAGTTTGTATATGTAGAAGGTAAGGGGAAAAACCTGTAAAAGAAACAATGGAATTTTGGAAATAAATATTGTAATTGGTTGGTCTGGGGTGAAGGGATAGCACTAGGTGAGGGGTAACAAAAGGTAAATAAAATGACTATGTAATATAGTTAGAGAGTGAAAATACTACAGGAGCTTGATATACATAACTCTGTATTGCAAATTTGTTAAAGAATGTATAAGTTTTAAGTACTGAATATGTAAAATTCAAAATTTTTCAATAATTTAAATAAAAAAACTGAAAATGAAAAAAAAAAGAAATGCAAAACTTGTAGGCATAATGATGAGGTGATTTGTAGTTTGGACAGGGATACCTGGTGATTCTAATGACTCCTTTCCAAACAGTAAAGCCTATGATTCCATGGAATGAAATCATGGTACAGTGAACTGCATAGTGTGAATGGGCTCTAGAATGCGTGGTCCTATTGATTTTCTCTCTCCTGTCTACCAGTCCCTTATTTATTTTTCTGCCATCCCCTTGGTGGCTGGTAATTTCCGTGTGTTAGTGGGGTGGCGAATCCAGTCTTTTTAATCTAATTTTTTATTTATCCCCTACCTTTCTCCCAGAAGAGAGTGCAAGGGAGCTTGCAACACTTTAAAACAAATCCCAGCTAAAACTGCATTACATCAAAGTTTTTAAAATATAAACAATTATCTAAGAAGTACATAGTTAAAAACAATATAAAGCACATTTCAAACATAATTAAAAAGATAATAGCACATCACATGACACTTTTTTCGTGTCAGGAGCGACTTGAGAAAATGCAAGTCGCTTCTGTTGTGAGAGAATTGGCCGTCTGCAAAGATGTTGCTCAGGGGACGCCCGGATGTTTGATTTTTTACCATCTGCTGGAAGGGTTGTTTCATGTCCTCATATGGGGAGCTAGAGCTGACAGATGGGAGCTCATCCTGCTCCCTGGATTCAAACCAACGACCTTTCGGTCAGCAATCCTGCTGACACAAGGGTTTAACTTTAACCCATTGTGCCATTGGGGGCTCCTATTACATGACACTGAAAACATACTTCTGCTGCATGATCCTAGGTTTTAGTCTATTTCCAGAACAAGTTAAGAAACTTGGATATTTCTTTTAAAGTTTAAAGTGAAACATGATTGGATTCAGTGCTCCACCAGCATGGGATCCACTAGTTGCCATCGCCTCTTTTTCTCCCTCTCCCATCTTGCCCTTTCTTCCTTCAAAAAAGAAAACCTTGATTTTGCAATTTTATATGAGGGATACCATTTTACAATGGCACTGTATATAATGGGGCTTGAACATCCACTGATTTTGGTATCCACAGGGGTCCTGGAACCAAACCACAGTGGATACCAAGAGCCCACTATATAACTTCCAAAACATCCTAATCAGCAAATTAAAAAGCAAGGAAGTAAGCAAGCAAATAAACATTTTCGCTCCAATCTTTTGGGACTCATAGACTTAAATGGAGGATCATCTGCAATCCCAACAGCCTTGAAGGGCTGGGTGAATCTCAGTGCTTCTCTAGATGACCAGTACGTCTTCTGCTTACAGCCCCCACTTGCTTAAAATTAATCTCAACGGTAGCTGACAACACATGCTGAGTATGTAATGATGAGTGTTCATAATGAAGGTTTGCCAGAGGAAGTTCCTGTAGTCACAGCTTGGAGGATGATCTGTCTTCCAGGAAACTGCTCTGAGAGGGAGCTGGCCAGCTTTCAACCTGCTTTTCTTGTAACATTCCTCAAGGTTTAAAGCCTGAAATAAGGAGCCAGATGACTGTGGAGTGTGTGACAGCTCAGACTGCATGTCCTTTGCTGGTTGCCCAGGTGGCATGGCAGGAAACGCAGACCCTGCAATGCATGGAGCTCAACTTTCACTCTTGACGATGGGGAGAGTTGCTACATTGCCTTACTAAGGCAGAGACAAACTGATCCCCATCGTGTGGCTGGAAAATCTCTTCCAGGAATAGGATGAAAATGAGAATGAATGAAATTTAATAGAGCTTCCATTTCCACGTCAACAAGATAATCTCTCTTTTCCTGCTTTTATCCCACAGTGCTCTCTGATTTCATTTCTCTCTAGATCCCTGTTATTGTACCATAATCATGTTCTTTACGTAGTTACATCTTGCCATGTCTATCCCAAATAGTTAGAGAAAATGTTGGTGCAGTCTTGGTTTCAGGTTTTTCCCTGGTTGAGAAAGGACTCCTAGGACTTGTAGAGGAATTGCCAGGAATCATGGAGTTTGGGACAATAGAGAGTAAGGACCAATTATGAATTCATTTCTGTTTCTCTCACAAAGGGAAGCATTGTACAGCTGGAAATTTTTCCGGGAATGGTTTGTGAATCAACAGACAAGTGTCCAAAAATGGATTTAGAGCTTAATGTGAGCCAGGGCATCAAAATGCAATGAATGTTCCAGTATGTGTGTGGGAGAGAGGAGCACTAGTGGGTGGAAAGGAGGAGGAGGAGGAGGAGGAGGAGGAGGAGGAGGAGGAGGAGGAGGAGGAGGAGGAGGATATTATTACTGTTGGTATTCCAATTACTATTATTGTGGCAATTCTGTTGAACAGAGATTTGTAAAGTAGACCTGAGTTTTGTTGCTGTAGTTTGCCTTCAACTCATTTCTGATTCATGGTGACTCTTAATACGACCTGATTCTATCAAGCATGTTCTTGGGAAAATTTGTTCAAAGGGGGGTTGACTTTCCCTTTCCAGAGGATGAGCTAATGTGACTGCATTAACTCTGTGTAACCATCTACATGGGCTTCTATTCTTCAAAAGTGTTACAGAGAAATGTCAAGCATTGTATAGGAATTGTCTCATTTTCTTATAACCCTGACAAAATGCTAAGATGAAGGAGATAGATATCTCATTGGGGATGTTTGGCCTTTAGTGGAGAAGGCGCTGTCCATGCGCCTTCTTTATTTGACTGTGCAATCTTGGTTGTAATTTTGAATTCACATTTTCTTGTGGTTACTGACATCTGGTCAACACGCACAGTTATAAATGTGTGTGCTGTGGAGATGTCTTGAGTACTGCATTATGCCTTTGGACTTAAAGCGTCAGATTCCCCATGCATAAAATCATTGCGTTGGAAGAGACCACAAAGGTTATCCAGTCCAACTCATTTGCCAAGCTAGCTGGGAATTTTTGAAACTTGACTTCAAAAAAAGTAACTTTTTAAAGCTATAATTTGGCTCTTTGGTGTCCTTAATTCCATGTAACGCATTCCAACTTGCACCATGTATTCTGGCTTCCATGGTCTGCTTAGTAGAATAAATCTTCATAGTCCTCAAGGATAGTCTTACCAGCCCTGTTGGTAAGATGAAATCCTTTTGTGTGCAGTGGAGTCAGACAGAGCCAGACAGTAATCTTTGTAGAACCTAGAATTCTCTTAAAACCCATTCTTCCACTTAAAATATAATATATAGGCATTACAAGGCTTCCTGGGAGTTGTGCTCACTAATCCAAAGGCTCCCTTTCCTTCTCTTAACTATTGACTCTTGATCCTAGTAGAAAATGGTATTTTGCACATTCTTGGTCTCTTTCTTGTTATCATTTCTGACCCAATGCTAAAATTTGGCACTGAAAACAGTTTTGGGGGATCCAAATCTTGATGAAATGAAGCCCTGCTCAAATTCTTTGAGTCAGTCAGCTAAATATGACAGGGATGAAATATTATTATTAATAATAATAATAATCATCATCATTATCATTATCATCTTTATTTGTATACCGCTCTGTCTCCCCAAAGGTACCCAGGGCGGTTTCCAATGAGTGTAAAACAACATACAATATACAATAACTTGATACAGTAAAAACACATCATTAAAACAAGACAAAACAATTCAGTTAAATTAAACAATAAATAAAATAAACAATCACAGTCAGAACCTTCGCTCAAGGGAGCAGGAATTATCATTAGTCAGGGCAGATTGACATGGTCCATATTAGGGATAGAAAAACTGTTTTCAGCATATCATGGGATGGCATGACACACCCTCTCTACTCTTAGCGTGAATGGTTAATGCTGTGAAATTGGATTGTCTGTGAACATTTCATAATACAGGTTGAGCATCCTTTATTGGGAATTTCGAAATATGAAATTCTCCATAATCCAAAAGTGTCCACATGGGTTGACTGTGGTAGTGACACCTTTGCTTTCTAATGATTCAGTGTACACAAGCTCTATTTCATGCACAAACTGTTTTTAAAGAAACCACAATAAATACTGTTGTATCAAGTTACTTTTGGGCTATGTGTTTAAGGTATATATGAAATTATTATTACTATTATTATTTATTCATTTTATCCCACTTTTCTCCCATGAGTGGGACTCAGGCGTACAGTGGCTTAAAAACAAATTACATAAAATATGCATTCAGCAAGACATCATAAAACAACTAACACAGATACCCAATTACCTAAACCATAAACAATAAATTAATAACTTACAGCATATACAGGACCATCAAAAAATTCCCTAACCTCACACCACTGAGGTTATTTGTAAAACAGATTATCCAAGATCCTAAAGAGACTCAATTTTCATTAGGCCGTGTCACATTCATGCCAGATCCAATATAGCATTTAAGAGGTAGATATTACCGCTGTTACCTGGTAGCTGCCTATTATAATTCATCTAGGAAGGCCTGACTCCACAAGAAGGTCATAATTTCAGATCAAAAGGGCAGCAAGGATGGGGCCAATCGCACTTCTCTAGGAGGGGAGTTCCAGAGCCCGGGGCCACCATCAAAAAGGCCCTCTCTCTTGTTCCCACCAACCATGCTTGTGACAGTGGTGGGACCGAGAGAAGAGCCTCTCCTGAATTTCATGTTTAGATTTGATTCCCATTCTCCAAGATATTTCATGATGTTCGTGTATGTAACTACAGAAATTGCAAAATGCAAAAAATCAGAAATCCAGAACACCTTTTTTCTCATGCATTTTGTAAAAGAGATACTTAACGTGTATATTATTGAGAAGAAATGAGTGGTATAGTGCAAATATGCGCCATTAATGTAAAATCACACGGACAATGTGGCTGGATATCTGAGCTCCTAAGCTTGGACATGTTTCTTTTTCAGACTGCAACCATGCTGATTGTGGGATTCTGGAAGGTTTAGTCCAAAAAAGCATATTTTCCAATCTGCCAAGCATTGTGGTAGGCACATTTTAGGCTAGATTCCCAGACTCCTGATTCTTACTATAGTCAACAACACATTTATCCTGGCTTTATTATAAAGCCTGTGGGATTACAAATAATGGTTTGGCGAAATATCGTGATAGTTATGTTGTTTCATTAAGTGTTCTGACACACCTCAATATTTGTCTTTCCTCCTGTTCCTCAGGTACAATCTGTATGCCCACACCCGGCTGGGTTACCTCTTCTACAAGCGGCAGGTAAAGAAAGCACGGGAGCGATACCCCCATGGGCATTCCCTTCCCCAGCCTGCAGTGTTCAGTGGTGAGTACTTGGCTTTTTCTTAACTACATCACTGATAATTATATACACTGCATTGTCTAGAGATGTTTTGGATGAATATGTCTTCTGATTAAACCTTAAGGCAAAACTGACCGAGGCAACACATATAGGGTTGCATATATTGGAAAACCTTGATGCTGATGTGAAATTCAGTGTCCTGAGATGTTACTCCCCCCAAAAGAACATTCATTTTTAAAAACATCCAGACATTGAAGACTCAAAATAAACTTTATACATCTGCATTTATATTTGGCAGACTTAAAACTTCCCTGTGTTGTGTTTAGCTTGTCTGTTCAAACATGTGCAGAATTATTGCTCTGCACTGTTTGAACTTCTTGCAAAAGACAAACAAGTTTCAGTCTTTACAGATTTGATCTTTGGGATCGGCTGAACTTGTAGCAGTCAATGGTGCGTGTATGTATGTGTGTGTGTGTGTGCATGCATGCACACTTGGCTGTAGCCAAGTTTATTTCAGCTTTTTTCCTTGTTGCTGCTATTGTTTGACACAAAAAGTCTCAGAGCTTGTTTATTAGCACACACACACACACACACACTAAAAATCAAGAATGTTTGCTGCTTTGAACTATGTCCTTTCCTCATTGCATAACTATTGTTTTGTGTTTGTACTTCCATTTATTGTACATTGTGGTTTATTTAAAAACAGAAGAACTTCTAAGGCTCTAACTTTTGGTCTCTGCCTCTGTTTTTGTCTGGGACATGGATTATGCCACTTGCCCTGTAAAATTATTCAAATATTGAGCAATTAGAAAAATACAGACTATTGCTGCGTGCAGTCTTTTTCAAGAAACTTTGAGAAGTCTTTGAAATCCAAAGATCTTATCAAGTTGTTAGTGTAAATGTTTTCAGATCTGAAAAACATAGGGTGCATTTACACTGTAGAATTAATGCAGTTTGACTGTGAGGCTCCATGCTATGGAATGAGGGAAGTTGTAGCTTTACAAGGTCCTTAGCTTTTTCCTCTTTAAAAGTGCTGGTGCCTCACCAAACTACAACTCCCATGATTCCATAGCATGGGGCCATGGTAGTTAAATTGGGGTCAAATTGTGAGTTGATGCACTTCACAATCATCCCTTTCCATTTGTGGGTTTAACTTCTGGATATCTTTAGCCTGCAGGGCATGGGCAGGGAAGAATGGGATGAGACAGGGGAGCATCAGGAGGGAGGGCATGTGGTACGTTGGTGTCTGGATCAGGGAAGGGGGTAGGATGGTGGAGGGGGTGGGGAGAGAGCAAGGGTGGCAGTGGCAATGGGAAGGACTCTCACAGAAATAATACTCCGTCCACACTAGAGACCCACACATTACCTGCCATCTGTCCCCTTGCTCCCCAGTTCCACCCCTTTCCTCCCCATACTCTACAAGCCTGAGCAAGTGAATGAGTGAGTGAGGGAATGTACATGTGGAATGGCCCAGCCACCCTGCCTGCACCCCTAACTCCTGTGAAACTGGAAGGCTGACTGTATCTAAAGAGAACGGGAAGACATGTTTCGTCTGAGTGGCAATGAATCCCAACATACATATAATGAATTAAAGAAGTCTCTCTGCTTTAATTTGTTTCTATCAGATTTCTGAATGCATAATATAATGGTGTATATTGTGTACTGAGAGTAATATATCTGATTATTTTGAAGAAAATATAGTCTGCCTTTCTGATATAGCTGGCATACCAACTACAATGTTAGATCCTCCATATGTTGTTTATTAATTTGTTTTATATATATTATCACCCTTCTCTCAAGATGGAATTCAGTGAGGCTGGACTGCAGCTCCTATAATTTCTTACCACTGATTTTGTTTTTCATGTCAGGAGTGACTTGAGAAACTGCAAGTCGCTTCTGGTGTGAGATAATTGGCCATCTGCGAGGGTGTTGCCCAGGGGTTGCCCGGATGTTTGATGTTTTACCATCCTGTGGGAGGCTTCTCGCATATCCTTGCATGGGGAGCTAGAGCTGATAGATGGGAGCTCACCCCGCTCCCCAGATTCGAACCACCGACCATGCTGGTTAAGGCTAATACAGTAGTTGAAATCTAAGAACATATGGAGTGTTACACCTGTTTCATCTCTGATCTGAATAATTTTTACTCTGACTTTTATGTATTTATGTTTCTAAATATTCAAACATGCTTAACAAAATATTATTGTAAGAAATTCTATAACAACTATTGGTGTGTGATGTGTTGACTTTTCTGAAGTCTTCATTCCCTGTGTCTCCTTTTGTCTTTCTAGGGATGAAGATACTGCCTATCCCTGTTTTGTCCAATAACTACAGCTACCTTGTTATTGACATCGACTCCAACTGTGCTGTCGCTGTGGATCCCTCTGATCCTTTGGCTGTGCAGGTGAGAAAAGCCAAGCGTGACATAGAATCGTAGAATGATAGAGTTGGAAGAGACTACAAGGGCCATCCAGTCCAATCCCATTCTGCCATGGAGAAACACATAATCAAAGAACTTCTGATAGACATCCATCCAACCAACCTCATTTTAAACCTTCCACCATAGTTTTTCCTAATCTTCAGATGGAACATGTTTTCCTGTCATTTGAATCCATTGCTCTTTGTCTTAATCTTTGCAGATGCAGAAAACAAGCATGTTCCATCTTCCCTGTGACATTCTTTCCAATATTTAAAAATGACTACCATGTCATTTCTTAAGCTTTTCTTCTCCAGAGTTTTTCAAACTGTGCTCCTCCAGATGTTTTGGACTTCAGCTCCCACAATTCCTAACAGCTGGTAAATTGATTGGGATTTCTGGGAGCTGAAGTCCAAAACACCTGGAGGAGCTTGAGAAATACTGGGCTAAACATTCCCAGTTCCATAAGCTGTTCCTCATCTCACTACCTATCCCAGTACCCTTCTTAAGCAAGACTAGAATTTTCTTCTTTCTTTTCGGATTTGATTATTGAAATCTGAAATATTTGTTTGAATGGGAAACTGTGTTCTCTCAGTCCCTTAGTATGGATGGCCAATATGTAGCCTAGAGACAGTATAATAATAATAATAATACCAATAATACTTTATTTATATCCTGCCCCATCTCCCAATACGGGACTCAAAAGTGGCTAACAACATAAAAGGCAAATATTCAGTGCCAACAAGTACATACATACAGACATTTTTTGGTGCTGGTCATTGACTGTAACATACATACAGATGTAACTTAATAAAAAGCATTTAAAACCCAACAACATTCAATAAAAAATAATAATAATAAACAATGCAACACAGTGCCACGCTAAATATTTATTTATTTATTTATTTATTTACAGTATTTATATTCTGCCCTTCTCACCCCGAAGGGGACTCAGGGCGGATCACATTATATACATATAGGGCAAACATTCAATGCCCATATACACATAGAACCGAGACAGAGACAGACACAGAGGCAATTTAACCTTCTACTGAGGGAATGTTCGATTCTGGCCACAGGGGGGAGCAGCTGCTTCATCATCCACTGTGACGGCACTTCCTCATTCCAATGTCGTAAATTAGTTAAATTTGCCTCCTCACTTTATAAGTGGTACCTTATTTCCTACTTGATAGATGCAACTATCTTTCGGGTTGCTAGGTCAGCAACGAGCAGGGGCTATTTTTTAATTTTTTACTTGATGGGTGCTCAACCCGCCGCGGGCTGGCCTCAAACTCATGACCTCATGGTCAGAGTGATTTATTGCAGCAGGCTGCTCACCAGCCTGCACCACATAAATGCACTATAGTGCCTATAGTGTTAAAAGCCATATTCCTATAGTGTCTGTAGTGTTAAAAGCCATGTAGCCTCCATGTAAGCCTACAACCAGGGGAACAAAACTGGTTCAAGCCAAAGTGTGCTGTTCTTTCCTGGTAATATCTGGAGGACCAAAGGTTCCCCATTTCTATGTTTTCTGTTCCTGAAATCCTCTGGGAACTGCACACAGATGATCCAAAGTGTCTAGAACTCTGCTTGTGGTTTTCTTTTACTCGTGGTAAACAGTGCAGGCAATGCCTGCATCTTATTTAAAAGTTAAATTGTTACCCTTGAAGCTTTCAAGGGAGACATACTTTTTTGTCAGAAAAAGGGGTTTGGAGAAATCACAAGGCACAAAAACACCCTAGTGCTCCCATGAACAACTCCCCACTGCCCTACTGCTTTGATGTTTCTTGAGCCAAGCTGATTTCTCAACATTAATCCATACCTAGACTGTATTTGTGTGTATGTTACGGAGAGGGGAGGCTGTGTGCTGAGAACTGATAACATACTTCCTTTTATAGATTGACAGTTGGTTTAGTAGATAGAATCCTGCTCACGTTTTTTTGTGCCTGCCATTCCAGCCAAGGACAACACTTGCTTGGCTTGCTTCAACGGTATTACCTGGTACTTTCCAAGATTTCTGCAAAGAAGGTTAAGTGGGAGCGGGAAACATACATCTTGGCCTGCTTACTATGTTCCTTCCCTGCCCTTACATTGATTATAACTCCTCCTCCCCACCCCGGTCTGCCTCTCCTCCTGCAGATGGACAGGAAAGCAATCAGATTAAGTAGGAGCTAGGCACGGGCAAGTTGAATTCAAGGTCACAGCACAGCCTCACAGGATGAGTAGCAGGGTCTCTTCTGCCGGGGGCATTTTTTGTCTTTCCTCTTCAAAGGCTCCTGTCTCCACAGCTGGCTTTTCCTGTTATACTCAAGTGACAGCAGCAACCCTGCATGATTTTGCAACAACAGTATAAGAGCCAGATCTATGATGCCAAAGGTAGCGTGTCTGCATTCAGAATGAGTAGGACAAGGGAGTGCTTTAAAGTCATTTCCTATGCTCCCCCCCCCCCCCATTCCCATATGCTGGGGTTTTTGGGGGGAGGGGTTTAGGGAGTGTCTTGATTTAGACCAGTGCTATGTCTATTGCAGTGAAGTATCAATAGCTGTTAATAAAAATATCAGTACTCATGAGAATATGCTACAAAAGCAAGCCAGGAAACACCCTTGGCAAGTAACAACTTTAACAATATGTACATAGCTTAGAAAAGTTGCTTTATTGGACTACTGGAATCCCCCAAGGAAAAAAAGGATTTCCCCCCAGCTCCTAGGTAACAGTAAAATAGAAGTTGATGCCAGAGCCCCATTGCTCCAATTCCAGTAATTTATTTGCAGATGGATGAATTGGATATGAGATATCCTGGTAATGAATAACTTGGAGGTCAGGAGGCAATGCCCAGTAGGAGGAAGCGCTGCCCATTTGCCACAGTCTTGGGGAGTCAACATTATGCATGGATTGTCTGGAGAAGTAGCCTAGACATCAGGCAACTTAAGAAGAATGATATGACTGACTCAAGGCCAGAAGTTGTTGTTTCCCCTGGTAACAACAGAACCATCCCTAATTCAACTTTTGATCAGTAAGCATGCTTTTCCCCAAATCCAGCTACTCTATATACAGTAGAGCAGGGGTCCCCAAACTAAGGCCCGGGGGCCGGATGCGGCTCATCAAAGCCATTTATCCGCCCCCCACAGCAGAAGGGGGTTGGGCTAAATTACCCAAGGGGTCTCTTCTTCTCTTACAACCATTATTATTATTATTATTAACATTGAGGCTGGGTGGCCATCTGTCAGGGGTGCTTTGCTAGTGCTTTCGGTGCACAAAGGCAGAGGGGTCATTGGGCCATTCGGTGCACAGTGGCCCAAGTGGTCTCTTCTAACCCTCTTTTGTTGTTGTTGTTGTTGTTGTTGTTGTTGTTGTTATTATTATTATTGCTCGGTGGCCAACTATAAGTTCGGCCCTCCAACGGTCCAAAAGATCGTGAACTGGCCCCCTGTTTAAAAAGTTTGGGGACCCCTGCAGTAGAGTCTCGCTTATCCAACCTTCGCTTATCCAACATTTTGGATTATCCAACACAGTCTGCCTCCTGCCAGATCCACAGCTGTTTCTCTAAGCAGCAAGGATTTAACTTTTTATGGATTTAACTTCCGACAATGTTGTTACTGTAAACTCGTTTTATGTAAGTTTATCTTTATTTGTAATCCATTTTTAGTAGTCAAAAGTTTTTGTAGTCAATGTTTTCAATACATTGCAATGTTTTGGTGCTAAATTTGTAAATACAGTGATTACGACATAATGTTACCATGTATTGAACTGTTTTTTCTGTTGATTTGTTGTAAAACATGTTTTGATGCTGAATTTGTAAATCCATAATGTAATTTGTCATTTAATAGGCTTTTCCTTAATCCCTCCTTATTATTCAACATTTTCGCTTATCCAACATTCTGCCGGCCTGTTTATGTTGGATAAGTGAAACTCTACTGTATTCAAAAAACAGTCTGGTAGATTGTTCCTTCTTCGCGTAAACACAGTGAGAGGATTAAAACAGAAGTCAAGACGGAGAGATCTGCTATTGCAGATCCACAAACCTTTGCTCTTTAGATTTGTCTTGCTGTGTCCAGAACACAATAATCTTATTAGATCAAGCCCTCTTGGCCTGGTATTTCAGCAGGAACCAATTGGGTACCTGTGTGAAGTCCATGACTAAGAATGGGTGCAACAGTATGTCCAGATTCAGGCTTTCTAGTCATTGATATTGGGAGGCATGCTGGAGATATTATATACCCATCAGTACTAGTGTGTGTGTGTGTTCATTCTCTCAGTCGTCTCCTACTCTTCGTGACCTCATGGACCAGTCCAGCCAGAGCTCCCTGTCAGCCATCACTGCCCCCAGTTCCTTCAAGGTCAAGCCAGTCACTTCAAGGATACCATCCATCCATCTGCCCTTGGTCGGCCTCTCTTCCTTTTCCCTTCCATTTTCCCCAGCATCAGGATCTTTTCCAAGCTTTCCTGTCTTCTCATGATGAGGCCAAAATACTTCATATTTGCCTCTAATATCCTTCCCTCTAGTGAGCAGCCAGGCATTATTTCCTGGAGGATGGACTGGTTGGATCTTCTTGCGGTCCAAGACACTCTCAGGATTTTCCTCCAGCACCAACATTCAAAAGCATCTATCTTCCTTCGCTCAGCCTTCCTTATGGTCCAGCTCTCACATCCATAGGTTACTATAGGGAATACCATTGCTTTAACTATGCAGACCTTTGTTGCCAGTGTGATGTCTCTGCTACTGATAAGTCTTATTCCTCCCTGAATGTGTCTAATTTTGCTCTTCAACAAAGCTGCCCAAGTTGATGGCCATCATTGTATCTTGTGCTAATCTTGTTCTAGCCAATTTCAGAGCTTAATTACATGCCTTGTGCTATTATCTGTGTTGTTATCTTTTCTATGGATGACCAATAATTCTACTCTTATGTGCAAAAAAGAAAGACTTTTCTCTGTCTGTTTTATCCACATCATTTGTCATTTTTATGACTCCATCCCATTCTTTGGCCTGTCCCATTTCAAAACACAATTGTGGTCCAGTCCTTTATGTCTGAATGAATTTATGTTAGGCTGTTGCAGAAGTAATTGTGCTGGCCATAAACAAAGCGAAATAAAAAAGAAATCCAAACTCCCATCTTGTGAGGGCATTGTTATTGGAACAAACATAAGTTCAAAAGCTTCTCCATCAGGCAAAGATGTTAACATAATTTGCAATGAATGCTTTTCTTAGATTGGTTTTACTGCTGCAATAGAATGAATTTCTTTTTTCTAACTTTGCTTTGGCCAGAGACTGCAAAAATTGCTTTTTTCCCAGAATCAACCCATTGTGGCTTCCTGTCTGGGAGATTCTGGGAGTAGTAGTTCAAAAGTCATGTTCTAAGCTCTAGCTGTGAGACTGGTTTCTGTTTGTTATATATTCTCCTGTCTTTCACATGGTGCAGCTATCAGCTGGCATCTGTGAGTTAACTCCCAACTATAGTAGATCCATTAAATCATTGTTGAATGGTGAGTCAACACATAGTTGTTTGGCTTCAGAGTAGGTACAAATTTGAGACTGCTATGATTGCCTTAGTGTAGTGGTTCTCAATCTGTGGGTCCCCATATGTTTTGGCCTTCAACTCCCAGAAATCCTAACAGCTGGTAAACTGGCTGGGATTTCTGGGAGTTATAGGCCAAAACACCTGGGGACACACAGGTTGAGAACCATTGCCTTAATAGATGATCTCCATCTTAACACAGATGGGGGAGTGTGTCCCTGTTGGTACTTTTAGGTCTTTCACCGGTGTTCGATACTATTGACTGTGGTATCCGTCTGGAACACCTGGGCAATTTGGGAATCGGAAGCACTGTTTTGGAGTGGTTCTAGTTGAATATCCCAGGCAGGTTCCTGATGGTGGTGCTTGAGGATAACTGCTCCTCAAAAAAGGAGTTATGTGGCATTCCCACAAACATTTACATGAAACCGCTGGGAGACATTATCCAGAGGCCTTATCTAAGGATAGTGTATCTCCTCTGAATGAATTCCTGGAGAAGATAATGGGCTGGATGAAGAAAAACAAATTGAAACTGAATCCAGATAAGTCAGAAATGCTTACCGTTATGGGTCTTAACCTGGGAATGGAGGCATTTCAACCAGTTTTGGATTGGGTTACATTCCCTCTGAAAGACTGTGTTCGCAGCATGGGAGTGCTTCTGAATCCAACTCTCTAAATGTCATCCCAGATGGATATGACAATCAGGAGTGCTTATTATAAGCTTTGGCTGATATGCCAGCCACACACCTTCCTAGATTTGGAGGACGTAAAAAATGGTAGTGCATGTGCTGGGAGGCTCAAGGTTGGACTTCTGCAATGTGCTTTACAGTGGGCTACCTTTGTACCAAGCTCAGAAACTTCATTTGATTCAAAATATGGCAGCTGGATTGGTTACAGGAACATCTAGGAATGAACATATTACACCTATACTAATATCACTCTACTAGCTGCCAATTAGTTTCTGGGCAAAGTAGAAAATGTTTGTTATAAGCTTTAAACCCTAGAGGATCGCCTTCTCCCATAATCCACCCTATACACTGAAGTCCTCTGGAGGATGTTTACTTCAAGCAGCAAGGACTAGATTGGCAACTGTTGCCCAGGGGACCTTTTCATCAGCCACCCCATGACTGTGGAATTACCTGCTGGAAGAAATTTGACAGCTAAATAAGCTGTTAATTTAAGAAAATTAACAGGCCTATCCAGTCAATTCTAAACAATTAATTTAAACTATACATTGTATTAGTGATGGTCTTTTCATCTTTGTCCTTTGTATTGAATTTTAAAAGCTATTTATTAAGTTATGTCTGTATGTAGGTACTTGTTGGCCTTGAATTTTTACCATATATTGTTAACTGCTCTGAGTTCTGTATTGGGAGATGGGGGGATATAAATAAAGTTCTATCATCATCATTATTGTTATTGTTATATATGTATTTTAGTGGTGTTGTGTTTTATCTCTGTGTTTTAATTTTGTTGTACCCCACTTCGAGCTGTGAGGAGAGGCAGTAACAAATAATTATAAAAATTCAAATTTATTCATTGGGTCTACTCTAGTCAAGACTATAATAAGATATAGGCTATTATATGTTTCTTTGTGCTTGGGATGAGATTCTGCTGGGTCTAACTCAGGCCCCTTCCATACAGCTGAATAAAATCCAACATTATCTGCTTTGAACTGGAATATATGGCAGTCTGGACTGATAACCCAGTTCAAAGCAGATATTGTGGGATTTTTTGCCTTGATATTCTGGGTTATATGGCTGTGTGGAAGGGCCCTCAGGAATCTTTTTGCTAAGTAGTCAACCAACTCTATTGTGGAAAGCCATTGAGCTGTGGAACTCATAAGTTTCAGGCTAGAATTCTTAAACTACTTTGATCAGGATGCAGAATTGTGGCTGCTCTGACACGTCTTTCTTTCTCTTGGTCTGCAGTCAGTCATTGAAAAAGAGGGAGTAACGCTGGAGGCCATCCTGTGCACTCACAAGCATTGGTAAGGGGGCTTCCTCCTTCCCTTTCTCTATGTGGGGTCCGGACAAGAGAGTTAAAAAGCTCCTCCCTAGTATGCATGCACTGAGCAAGTCAGTTGCAACCCCTTTTGGTGATAATCATTATGAATAAATGTTTGGCAAAGTGAAGAATATAATATGGGGGGGGGGGGGTTACCTGATTGCCAGCCCTTCTGTCCCATTGTGTTGGTAGGCTCCTCACTTCCACCTATGAAGATGTACGAAAATAAGTCTCTGCCTTTTGGTGCCAAAAAGCTGGTAACTGGAAAGGCAGAGTTTCTGTAGCCTCATGACTAATAAGCCTCATCTCACAGGGATCACAGTGGGGGCAATGCAGCACTGAAGCGACGGCACAGCTCCTGCAGAGTCTATGGCAGCAGTTATGATGACATCCCTGAACTGACAGAGTGAGTAATCTTTGGTTTCTGCTTCCCCTGCCCCAATATAGATGAGCATGGGTAACATCCCCTGCTGAACCTGGAATATGAAGCTAAACTCCCCAGCAGAGCTGGAAGATTTACATGGATTTCAAGGTGGTGTTGTCAAAAAATCACATTTTCCAAGCTGTGGTCTGGCAACTGTCTGTTTTTTCTACCTTCTGCTGAAGCATGGCTGGGAAAAAACAGAAACATGCAGCAGTCAAAGAGTCAGAGTGGTATAACTCTGAGATTTAACAACTAGAATTGAAGTGATCCAGATTTAAATCCCTATGGAGACATAGATGATGTCGCATTTGGACTTTTTGTAATGTGTTGTTTTTATCTTAACTGTTATCATTATTTAATATGTGATGTAATTTTACCTCTATTTTTATGTGTTATGGCACTGCATGTGCTCCTGTAAGCTGCCTGAGTCCTTCTGGGAGATAGTGGTAGGGTATAAATAAAGTTGTTGTTTTTATTTATTGGTTTATTTATTTACTACGTTTCTACCCCACCTTTCTTACCTGAGGGGACTCAAGGCGTCTTACAAAATCTAGCAAAACTCTTACAAAATGCCAATAACACATTATAATAAAATAAAACATAGCGCATTTAAAACATTTAGGCATTAACCAATAAAAACAGTATACAAATCTTAAAACATATAAAATTATTATTTTCTCTCAGGCCCCTTCTGCACAGCTGAATAAAATCCAGATTATCTGCTTTGAACTGGATTATATATCAGATAATCCTGTTCAAAGCAGATAATGTGGGTTATCTGCCTTGATGGGGGATTATTTGGCAGAGTAGAAGGGCCCTTAGTCACTCCTATACAGACTGCCCTACCTCATGGGGCTGCTTTGGAACTAAAGAGGGGAGGATGAGAGCCATGAATTTTTTCTTAAGCACATTGAAGGAAAGATAAAGTATAAATACAACTAATTAATAAATAACTGTATAGATAAATTATGTACTGCTGAAGTTTATGAATCCCTGAGACAAGCTGCTGTGTGATTTCTCATAACTTTTGTTTCTCAGAGGATGCATTGACATTGAAAATTAATTGCAGTTTGGCACCACTTTAACTTCCCTGGCTCAATGCTATGGAATCCTGGGATTTGTAATTTGATGAGGCCCTTGCACTGTTTGGCAATAAATCTGAAGACCTTGTAAAATTAGCATTGCACCATGACAGCTATAGTAGAGTCAAATCTTAACTCTAAAAGAAGTGCTACAAAATCCCTTTGTGTTTTGATGGAGACTGACATGACTCTGTCTTTGAATGCTGTGTTGTTTGTCCATGGAATTTTTTTGGCTAGTTAGGGAAGTAGGGGCCCAATATTTCAAATGCCATGCTAAGGCTTCTGAAACTGGTGACTATATGTCTGTCCTTCTTTCTTCTATCTAAAACCCAAATCTGTGTTCTAGCCCCCTTTCAGACAAGGAGACCATCACGATAGGGCGATTGAACTTCAAGGCCCTTTTCACTCCAGGACATACTGTGGGACACATGGTCTACCTACTGGATGGAAAGCCTTTCGAGGGGCCAGCCTCCCTCTTCTCTGGTGACCTCCTCTTCCTCTCCGGCTGTGGTAAGTTCGCAATTGAGGGAGGTGCAGGAGAAGCAGAAAGCCCTACTATTGTATATTTTGCACTTGTTGTGAAACAGTCCTGGAACTCATAAGAACTCATACTTTCCTCCATTCCAGATCTCCTACTGGTGTGCTGATTTAATGCCAATTGTGTTTCAGCATTTAGTATTAAACAGTGTCTTAAAGAGTCCAAGTCCTACAATCAGTTCTTGCTCACAATACTACACGAGATGCTGGACCTACTTTGGGGATAGTTTTTAATATCTTGTATTGCTCAGTTAAACTTTGGCCCAAAGCTCAGAGTGAATTTTCTACCCCACTGACAGCAATGGAGAATAAAATATGCTTTTTCTATTTGAGGGTGGGATAGGAGAAGGGTCTGCAGCTGGGATCTTGTGCTCCTGAGACATTTCCAAGATGGGTGGAAGTGAGAGGTCTTGGATCTCATCATCGGGAGACAATGTATTGAGGGGTTGTTGTGAGTTTTCCAAGCTATATGGCTATGTTCCAGAAGCATTCTCTCCTGATGTTTCATCCACATCTATGGCAGGCATCCTCAGAGGTTGAGGGGTCTGTTGGAAACTAGTCAAATGGGGGCCATATATCTGTGGAATGTCCAGGGTGGGGAAAAGAATGTATTGAAGCTTTTCCATGAGGGGATGTGTGTGTGTGTGCATGTGCATCTTTAAGTCATCTATTTATATATAATTATTTAGAGGTTTTTTGGGCAGTACATTTTCAGAGATGCTTTCCTCTTTCCTTCCTTTGAAATGTAGGCCAAAGAGTATTCACTACTCCAAGTGCTAACCAGAGCTGACCTTGCATAGCCTCCAAGATAGAATAGAATCTTGTACCTTTAGGGTATTTAAGTCCCAGGAATGGAGTAAGCAAAGCATTTCTGGATGGAGGTGATGTATGTTCTTTTTGAAACAATGACAGCAACAGTTTAATCAATTGATTTTAAACCATTTGCAGTCTGCCCTTTGGGTAAAAAGGCTTTCAGAGCAGCTTACTTGAAGGTAATGTTACCAATCTTTGCCCTCAGGCTTACAGTGTCAATAAAACATTGCACATAAAGAGGAAGGGGGAAAAGTTATTTTCAAGTCTCATAATGAGTCAGCAGGATTGACAAAAATGTTTCAAGCAGGGTGCAATAACTTCTGCTAATCCACATGTGTGGGGAAAAAACAAAGAATCTTTTTATGCTCTTGTACAGGGTCCAGGTAATCAGGTGGTAAAATGCTGAGCAAGCAAAGTGTTGGACTTGAAATGTGCTGCTGTGGGGCCTCAGAATACAGTCCATGGGTTCTGGAACTCAACTGCAAAACTACAACTGAAAAAGTGACCATTTGTAGTTGCAGTTAGTAGCTGGCAGGCTTGGCTGTTGTTTTTCTCATTCTATTTTCCTTGTGTTTACCTAATTCCCTGCTCCTCTTATGTAGGGCGGATATTTGAAGGCACCCCAGAAACAATGTTGACATCTCTAGACTTGGCAGCTAACCTTGCTGAAGATACGCTGCTTTGGCCAGGTGGGTGCAATGACAGCCCTTTGACCAGTTTTCTCCTATTTTTGCACTTATGTGTCAGGAGCTAGGACTGACATACTCCATTGGTTATAATGGGGATGTAGAAAAACGTGTGTGTGTATAAGTGAAGTAGCTAGTGAAGAATGCTGTGGGGTTCATATTACAGCAAGAAAATGCAAAATCTAAAAAAAGGGTTATACCTTTATTGGTTCACCAAAATGCAGAAAATGTATTATCATATAAGCTTTTGATATGCATGAGGCATTTTCTGCATTTAGGTGGACCAATGAAGGCATCATCTTTTTGTGGATTTTCGATTATTTTGTGTGAATGAAAAGACTACCTTCAAATATGTTTCGTGTGGTTCATAGATGCTTGATGGAAATGTGCAGCAAAACCTCCCAACCATGGACCTACAGAGTTTGATAACTAGAACTCCTATAATCCCAAGACAGCATAGCAAATGCTCAGAGGATGAGAAGTCATAAAATAGCAACTTTGGAACTAACAGGAAAAAAGGTTTCTTCTTATAAGCCTTCATGGACTACAGTCCATCAAAAGACTGTGAGATTGATAGCTGGGAAAGATAAAATCACATCTCTTAGTGTGTATTGTGCTCAGTCTCCCAAATTCTGCTCCCCAGATTTGAATCTGAGATATGTGCACAAATCCATGGCATAGTGTGTGGATGCAGGCTGGATTTCTTTTTACAAGAGATGAAGGCAGATGTGTAAACCTAACTGGACCTCATAGCATAGGAATAGGGAACATGTGGCTGTTGATGAAAGTAACTCCTATAATCAATTAGCTTTGTAATGGGGTAGCTGTTTTAATGTTGGAGGTATTATATTTTATAATCTTTTAAAATGAGTGTTTTAAACAGGATTGCTTATTATATAAATAGTTCAAGCTTTATCCTGGAAGATCTTTTGGGTCTGTATTACAGCAAGGCAGGATATAAAACTGATTCATCAATTGGCATTACATTCCAATGGCCTTTGGAAGACTGCTTATTCTACAACTCTCTTCCACTGAACAAGAGAGTCATAGTCCCCAGCAGTTCCAGGGCATGTTTGTAGCCTCTTCCAGCAGTCTTGATGTTTGATAGAGATCTTTTTTCTACCTAGAGCAGTGGTTCTCAACCTGTGGGTCCCCAGATGTTTTGGCCTTCAACTCCCAGAAATCCTAACAGCTGGTAAACTGACTGGGATTTCTGGGATTTGTAAGCCAAAACACCTGGGGACCCACAGGGTGAGAACCACTGACCTAGAATTCATACTAGAGAGCTGTTTATTAGGACTAACTGGAGGTACAGTTTGAGATGCAGGTAGTCCATCGTTGACCATCTATATTATTTCTTTAGGACACGAGTATGCTTTAGAGTGCCTCATGTTTGCAAACCTTCTGGAACCGGAGAACCCATTTCTGTTGCAGAAGTTACAATGGGTGAATCAACAGCGAACTGAGAAGAGAAGTACGGTAAGAAGTGTGTGTGAGAGTGCACTGTGTATGCAAGTGTATATTTTAGATCTGCTTTTGCCAACCAATATGGAAAAAAGATGGGAGATGTGGGAAATTTGAATATCTCAGAAAGTTTTTGTTATGGATGACAGATTTAAACAATCTGCATGTGCTTCCTTTCCTTCCCCTTCAGTTCCTGTGTGGCCTCTATTATGTCCTGACTCCTCACCCCCACCCCTTTGTCCAGCAGGCTCTGCCATTCAGCACAGGTGCTATGGCACTCACCCAAGAGGAGCTTCCTGGCTTTTTCTCCCAGCTGGAAGCAGCTGTCTGGGGAAAGTTTCCTGCCTATCTTCCCCAGCCATCTGTTTCTGGTTAGGATTCAGAATGGGCATAGTGCTCTTGCAGAGAACTTGACAGACTGTGCGATGTGGAGGAAGATCCAACCCATTCTTTAGGTCAAGGGGGAATGTAGCAGGTTGTATTTCCCAGCATGGGTCTGCTTGTCAGGGAGGCTGTACACATCTCTGTCTTCCAACACCTTTCTTGAGAAGTCATAATAACTGCATGCTAACCATTGTCCACACTCAAAGGTTGCACATGTCTCATATTTTCTCTCCCTCCCCTCCAGTGTCCTTCTACCATTGGCGAGGAAAAACAATACAATCCCTTCCTGCGGACACATTGCCAAGCCATCCAAGATGCCATGGGCCTGCAGCGCCAAAGTGGAGAGGACTGGGACATCTTCCGGGCCCGGGTGCTGAAGGAAGTGCGGCTGCGGAAAGATGTCTACAAAGCGAACTAGCAATAGAGATGGTGCCAGGCTGGAGTGGGCAAGGTTTTATCTGTGTGTAGAAGACCATCAGGGCCTGTGCAAGGAGGAGTCTGGTCACAAAATGGGCTGTGCCCTACTGAAGAAGGATCTACTTGAATGCCGTTGTAACCCCCGATATGAAGTGAATGGCAAAACTGAGGTTCAAACCTGGTTCTTGAGTCCTCCTCCTTCCTTCTGAGAAAGCTTGGTTACCACTGCTGCTTAACCTGAAGAGTGGGACTTACTAGCAGTCTTTTAGTCAAGGGGTCATTTCATGGAAACTGTAATGAATTTCTTCTTCTTTTCTGATGGCCCTGTTATTTTGGAACTTATCTATTGGGAGCAGTGGGAGCAAGGTGAAGAGAGGATTCAGCAACATAGGCCAGAGCTTAGAAGAGACACTGAGATCTGTAATCTCTGACTTGACAATTTCATAATAAGCTTCATAACTTTATGCACAGAAAGCGTGCATGACTGTTTGGGTATGCCTGTCTATTGCTCACTCAGGTGGTGGTAATGCAGGAAGGTATCTCTTGGATGTTGTTATAAGCACAATTGCAATCCATTGTCCAGCTCTCTGGAGACACTAATGCACATGGGTGAATTTTAAGGCCCTATCTGGTCTTCCAACTCTTGCCAAACAGACAAGAAAGGGCCCTTGCCTTTCCTTTGAGCAGCTAAGACTACATACTACTGAAGATTATCTCCCTTTTGCTCTTCTCTTACCATGCCTGTTACCTTTTCTTTCATTTTTTAAAAAATTGCCTCTATAGTCAAGATCAAAGCATCTCTAACAAGTGGGCCAAGCATGGATTTATGACACATGTTCTTGGAAGACACATGTTTAGGCACGTGTCACTTCCAGCAATTCTGCAGCCGCTTCTGAAAGCACAAATTCTTATATAAGAATTCGAGTCAACAATTGCTGTCCTTCTTACAGATGCAGGAGAACTGAGTAGAAAAATTGTGAATGTGTTACTTTTCCCTGAAGGAGGCCTCCCAGTTGGATACATGGCTTCTTACTACTGGTTTCATATGAAAGTTACTTGTAAGAATGATTGTACATGTTTACTATGGAGTGTTTAATTCAGTCCATATGGTTGCGTGGTTTCCTGTTGCTACTGTCCTGTAGTCTGTCACTATAGTAAAGAGTTGCCATCAGGAGAGGATGACAGAATTAAGTGTGTGTTCTTAGATTCAATAGCCAGGGCAGTCTTCCTGAACTTGGTGCCCTTCTGGGTTCTGGACTGTAACTCTCATCATTTCCAGAAAGCATGTCCAGCACAGGGCATCAGGCTGTGGAAGGCTGATAGCAAATGGCGTTAGACTGTTTGTTGTTCTGCAATGCTTATATTTGTTCCACATGTTGGCAGGGTTTACACTTTTGTGTTTCTCCTATCCTTTAGGCCCTCAGTGTTTGCAAGGACCTGAAATACTTTTTCTTTCTCTAAAGAACAAAAGGATTTCTGTGAAATAATAAAAGGAATGTTGTTTCCTTCTTCAGATGTGTTAAAATGATGAAAAGAACATGTGGTATGAAAATAATGAAACTGAGAAAGTTTGAAATGTCATATACTATTTGCTTTAACCTCAAGTGAGTGAGAACTTTTTGAGAACCTCTCAAAGGTTAAATTTTTTAAAAGGAAACCATTCGTGTTCATACTGTGAAATGAATACTTACACAGATTTAACTCTACCTGAAGAAGGATGAAGTCCAGAGCTCGGAAGGTTACTTTTTGGACAAGAACTTCCAGAATCTCCTAGCCATCCTGTTCACTAGCAATATTAGCTTAAGGATTTGGGGACTTATAGTTGAAAAAGTAACTTTCCAAGCTGTGCTTAAATGTGAATAAATGAAGGCTGAGCCACTAAAGTTCATTACATTTGGACTACAGTCTATAAGGCCAAGCCTCCTGTCTGATGGTTGTGTAGAAAAGGGAATTTCAGTAAGTGGTGTTTGTCAGGCTGTACAGGGGCCCTGTCTCTTTGTTTCACTTAGCAACCTGAAACACACAAGGGAAAGGGACTTGCTTCTGAGGTTTACTTTATAAAGTACTAAAGTTGAAAGTTGGCAGGAAATGGTCAACCTTAGTGATGAGGTTGCAAGGTTCCTGTTCCTTGAATGGAAACTTCAGCAGGTGGTGCTTGCATGCCAAGCAATTCCTGCTGAAATATCTTCTACACATATTTCTCCTGACAATCCTAGCAACTGACTTTAGACAAATTAATCACCATTTAGTGTTCCTATTCTCTTGTCTGAATGTGGAATGAAAATTGGTTCTAAATGTCCCCCTCAAGATTTGTCCAGTTATCCCAAGTTCAAGGACTAAGGATGTGTGCAGCTCCGGACGTCATCGCTGGGCTGCAGACAGGGTTGAACAGTGGTGAGGCATTGATGAGAGTTTCAGTCTAACAAGTTTGGAAGTGGTGTGATGATATAGGTGCGTGTGTGTGTGTGTGTGTGTGTGTGTGTGTGTGTGTATACACATACACACACACACACACATATATATACACACACATATACACACACACACATTCATTCATTCATTCATTCATTCATTCATTCATTCATTCATTCGATCCTTGCCCTAAAGTAAGGTTCCAGGAAAACATTAAGCAGTAGGACAGACCTCTGGCTTTCTCTAGATCAGTGGTTCCCAACCTTTGGTCCTCCAGGTTTTCTGGACTTCAACTCCCAGAAAATCCCAGCCAGTTTACCAGCTGTTAGGAACTTTGGGAGCTGAAGTCCAAAACACCTGGAGGACCAAAGGTTGGGAACCACTGCTCTAGATCAGTGGTTCTCAACCTTTGGTCCTCCAGGTGTTTTTGACTTTGAATTGTGGGAGCTGAAGTCCAAAACACATGGCGGACCAAAGGTTGGGAACCACTGATCTAGATAGAAGAAAGCATCCTTTGAACTTTAGATTTGTTAAATGACATCTACCATCATCCCAGTTGGCGTGAACATAACGATGTGGAGAAATGTAGTCCAATGCATCTGAAAGGCACCAGATGTGTCTATGGCAAAGGGAAGTCTGTAGTAAGGTAGGAGCAGATAGACTTTGACCATGCAGATATTTTAGCCGCCATCAACCCTACTCAGCATGGCCATGGTATCTGCAGTCCAAAACATCTGGAGTTTCCCTTATCTCAGAAGAGGCTGCAGAAGTTTTTTCCTTTGAATGATGGCACATGCAGCTGAGTTCTCTGTGTTTACCTTAAGGAAGCCCTGCTCTGTTCAGTGTTGCCTCATCAGTTCAACATTTATCAGGCCCCCAGCTTTTGAATTAATTTTGGAAGGAGAAATCTTGGCTGCACCAAATTAATTATTTTTCACTAGAATAGAAATACAATTCTTTGGATTTTGTGTTCTTCCCCCAAAGATTTCTTGCTGCATTTAAAGGAGCGGGCTTGTAAACTGGCTCACCCTGCCATTTTTGCCTAACAAGACAGTACAAAATCTCTGTATTTTGATTCCTTCAGTGTAGCTTATCCGTTCTGACAGTGAGGATTGTGGCTATAGTCGCTTTCCTCACCTCAGGCGCAACCAAGGCCTCTGTGGCCTCGGCTACGGCATAGAAATCTGTTTAAGGAATTGTGATGTTTATACAAAATTTCTCAAGATTTTACACAGATTTGTAGTAGCTACAGGAGGGAGTAGAAAGCCTATCTTACACGATGACTCGCCTTTCATAGTTGTAAATTGCTCCTTTTCTAGAGTTTATCTGTTTAAAAAGAACATGGCCTGGCAGACAGAGCTGAGGGCCACCATTGAGCCAAAAGCCTCCTCTCTCCAAGATAAACCATGAATTTGTGGTCTGTCTGATGATTTGGACTATAATTCCCATAGTCCTTTAGCCTTGGTGATGTTAGATTGGTTTCTGTTCAGAAAGTTAGGAGGGCCAAAGGTTCCCACCTCTGGGGCTGATCTACACTGCCATATAATCCAGATCAATCCACACTATCTGCTTTGAACTAGATTATATGTGTCTATACTGCCATATAATCCAGTTCAAAGCAGATAATTTGGATTTTATATGGCAGTGTAGATCCAGCCTGGATTTCAATCTTGAATTGGTCCGTAGTTGCCTTGCATATGTGTGTTGGCTTTCCTCTGTTAAAAAACAAGATGTTAGTATCTATTCCGTCAGTTGGGGACTGAGGCCCCCTTCTACACTGCCACATAAAATTCAATTTATCTGCTTTGAACTGGATTGTATGGCACTGTAGACTCAGATAATCCAGTTCAAAGCAGATAAATGTGGATTATCTGCTTTGATAATCTGGATTGTATGACAGTATAGAAGGGGTCTAGGGGTCATTTAAACTGTAGAAATAATGTAGTTGGACACTACTTTAACTGCTGTTGCTCAATGTTGTGGAATCACAGGATTCGTAGTTTGGTGAGACACAAGAATTATTTGGCAGAAAAGGCCAAAGACCTTGTAAAACTATGGTTCCCAATGGCATCTAGATACATTAATTCTACAGTGTAGATGCACCCTTGGTGACCTTTAGCTATTGTGTGTCAATGGAGCACCAGGCAGGCAGGCTGGATCTACACTGCCCTATATCCCAGGATCTGATCCCAGATTATCTGTTTTGAACTGGATTATATGAGTTGACGCTGCCAGAAAATCTGGGATCAGATCCTGGGATATAGGGCAGTGTAGATCCAGCTGCAGTTAGTTGCACAAAGTTTCGTTATCCGTGTGACTATGTTCACTGTTTACAACATGGACACTTGAGCCATGTAGAGATGTTGTGTTTGGTTGTGTGCTTGAAGTAACACAATGTGAAGCAAGACCCAGCATTTTGACTGTGGCCCAGTGTGTTTGTGGTACACACTTTGGATTTTCTTTACACTGAAAACTACCAATAAATTGATTTGGGTTATTTCTTGAGTTTCAAGTGTTTCTTTGTTGTTGTTTTCTTCGAAGAAGCTGTGTGTTTTGAATAACGTTTAAAATGCTGTTGCAAAGGGCAACACCAAGTATGCCACCAAGTATGTAGGCTGCTAGGAACCCTACTCATTAATCTACCAATGCCTCTTACTACCCCTTTGAAATTGCTTATCCACAACATTGTGTAAAATGCACCACATCCTAGTATCTGTCTCTTTTCTCACTTTAGTTACAATCCCCCCAAAATGGTTTTCTTTTTAGTGCTTTCTCAGTTTCATACAGGGCAGGCTGGAAAGAAGATAACTTGTGTCAGTTTCATAGTGGTGAATGACTATCAGATCTTCCCTCCCTTTCTCTTTCCCCTTTTTATACATGTTCAGCATGAGACGAATGCTGAAGAAATGTATATTAAACAAACCAAAATAATGAGTTCCCCCCTTTTCTAAATATTGCAGTATCATCTTTAGGAAGGGGCATCTGTCTTGCATCACAGGTAAGGTAAAAACAATTTGTTTGAGGAAAAGCACTTGGGATATTTAGAGCAGACAGGTCAGTTCAAAATGTGCAGATATATCAGGTGATTTTCTCATTTCTAGTTTCACAGTGATTTGAAAATGCCACATGCTTGAGTGGCTCTCTGATTGTGGAAAGCTCACACATCAGGAAGAAGCCTTTATTTTTATGACAAGCTACATTTCTATATGTAGATGATTTTCTTTTGAAAGACACAATGAAGCATTTACTGAATCTCAGTCAGCAGATGTCTCCTGCTTTATTTTTAACTTCTGTATTGCCTACCTCGATGTTAAGAACACACTGAAATCCAGTATAGTCTCAGTACCTGATGATGATGATGATGATAGAAATTTATTTCTACCCCGCCACCATTTCCCCGAAGGGATTCAGGGCGGCCAACAAAATACAGCAAAGTGCCACATATTGACAATATATAAATCTAAAATGATAAAACCATAAAAATATAATCATGCACATACATAATTATAATATAAACCATTAAAATGCATAAAATGCGGTCATAGCTGTGAATAACAACAGATTGTTTCCAGTTGACACATACCCAGTGCCGAAGCAACACCAACAGTAAGTCCTCAACTTTGTAAGATCAAAGGCTTGTTTTAAAAGCCATGTTTTTAAACTGGAATTGAAGGTTTGAAGCGAGGGGGCTACCTTGATCTCTCTAGGGAGGGCATTTCAGAGCGGGGGTGGGGGGGCACCACTGAGAAGGCTCTCTCCCTCATCCCCACCAGCCGTATTTGGGACGGTGGTGGGATCGAGAGAAGAGCTTCCCCAGCAGATCTTAGAACCCATGCTGGTTCATCGAAGGAAATACGGTTTCAAAGATAGGTTGAACCTGAAGTGTGTAGGGCTTTATAGGTAACTAGCTGTGCCCGGCCACGCGTTGCTGTGGCTTAGTCTGGTGGTGTTGGTCAGTCTACATTAGGTTGTATTGATGCTGTGACCTCCACCCTTCTTTATACTCACATTAGTAGTAGTATTTGAAGTCTGTTACCTTCTTCAATTTTTGTGTTGATTGATAATTGCTTGAGATCCCTGTTGTCTTTGGTTTGTTGTTAATTGTAATGTCTGATTCTGCTGAGTGCGGTTTATATTTTTATTGTGGTACAATAGTCTTTTTTTTTGTTTTGCCTGTGTAGGTGTTTATTATTATTGTTGTTGTAGTGATTATGAAGGTTGGATGTTAGATGCTACTGTATTGTTTTTTGGAGGCCCAGTTTAGCACTGACTGGCCTCTCAGCCTCAGTGCCTGGCTGTTTCTTGCCTGTGATGGTGTTGATTCTTATTGTTGTTGTTGTTGTCATTGTTATTATTGTAATTGTTTTTTTGGAGGCCAAGTGTGAATGTAGGGATTGGGGAGGTGGATGAGTTGTGTTGTCAAATGTTGTATTTGTTATAGTCACAATGTGTTGTTGTGAGTTTTGTGGGTCTGGATTGTGGTTTTGTGGTGTGGTTGTGTTGTTACAACTGAGAGGCAAGGCTTTTGTGTTGTGTTGCGAAGTTTTGTATTTCTGGGTCGTTTAGTTGTGTGCCAAGTTTTGTATTTCTGGGGCGTTTAGTTGTGTTGTTATAGTCACGATGCATTGTTGTGAGTTTTGTGGGTCCGGATTGTGGTTTTGTGGTGTGGTTGTGTTGTTACAATCGGGAGGGAATGCTTTTGTGTTGTGTTGCCAAGTTTCGTATTTCTGGGGCGTTTAGTTGTGTTGTTATAGTCATGATGCGTTGTTGTGAGTTTTGTGGGTCCGGTGTGGTTTTGTGGTGTGGTTGTGTTGTTACAACCGGGAGGCAAGGCTTTTGCATTGTTTTGCCAAGTTTTGTATTTCTGGGGCGTTTAGTTGTGTTGTTATAGTCATGATGCGTTGTTGTGAGTTTTGTGGGTCCGGATTGTGGTTTTGTGTTGTGGTTGTGTTCTGACAACTTGGAGGCAAGGCTTTTGCATTGTGTTGTCAAATTTTGTATTTCTGGGGCGTTTTGTTGTGTTATAGTCACGATGCGTTGTTGTGAGTTTTGTGGTTCCGGATTGTGGTTTTGTGGTGTGGTTGTGTTGTTACAACCGGGAGGCAAGGTTTTTGCGTTGTGTTGTCAAGTTTTATATTTCTGGGGCGTTTAGTTGTGTTGTTATAGTCACGATGCATTGTTGTGAGTTTTATGGGTCCGGATTGTGGTTTTGTGGTGTGGTTGTGTTGTTACAACCTGGAGGGAAGGCTTTTGCGTTGTGTTGCCAAGTTTCGTATTTCTGGGGCGTTAGTTGTGTTGTTATAGTCACGATGCGTTGTTGTGAGTTTTGTGGGTCCTGTGTGGTTTTGTGGTGTGGTTGTGTTGTTACAACTGGGAGGCAAGGCTTTTGCATTGTGTTGCCAAGTTTTGTATTTCTGGGGAGTTTAGTTGTGTTGTTATCGCATGATGCGTTGTTGTGAGTGTTGTGGGTCTGGATTGTGGTTTTGTGGTGTGGTTGTGCTGTTGTAACCTGGAGGCAAGCCTTTTGCATTGTGTTGCCAAATTTCGTATTTCTGGGATGTTTAGTTTTGTTGTTATAGTCACTGCGCCCGCAACTTTATCCTTTTATATATATAGATAACCTGCACTTCGAATTGGGCCTGGAAACTTATTGAAAGCCAGTGGAGCTGTTTTAACAGGGGCGTAGTATGCTCCCTGAAGTTAGTTCCAGTTAGCAATCTGGCTGCCGATCTTTGCATTAATTGCAGCTTCCGAGATGTTTTCAAAGGCAGCCCCATATAGAGTGCATTACAGTAGTCCAATCTGGATGTAACTAAGGTGTGGACCACTGTGACCAAGTCAGGCTTTTTAAGGCCGCCTGCTGAAACAGATAAAACTGCTATCTACTAGAACCTCTCTAAATTAAGAATTTTTAACCTTGGCTCTCCCAGTTGTGTTGGAATTTAATTCTTGCAGCCTTTGACCATTTGCAGTACTTGGTGGGCTTTCTCAAAAAATCTGGAGGAGACAAAAGTGTACTAGAGTCACTAAAGTTTTCATTTTGCTCACTTTCTCTTGTATATTTTTCTCTTTTAATAGGATCCTGACAGTTGGGAGATTATGAGCCCTTTCCCATGGGAATTTCTCAAAACACACACACTATGAACTGGAAGACATAGTAACCCTCACTACTGCAATTTCACTGTATACGATTGTGAGCAAAGCAGATCTGATAGAATTGGGTTCATGAAAATTGATTCGCTCAAGTGCCTCACTTTTTTCTGTTAGCAAGATAATGCATTTGAGTCACATTTAACTTCCTATCAAGGGATGTTTATCCATTTCATGGAACAGCTACTATTTATATCTTAGTGAGAAAAATGAAACTCTTTGCCGACATAGAAATGCAGGAATATATTTTCTCTGGAGTCATAGAATTGTCAACAGCAAAGATGCTTCATTAGAATAAGAGTTGCTGGGTCACTATAAACGTCCACTATAGAAAAAAAATGATGGCTGTAAGACAATATTCTTGACCAGAGCATCTGATGGAAAGATGACATTCAGCTACATGGTTTCTACATCGGAAATGCAAAGACCCTTGAAAGATGATTGCATCTTCATCAGCTGCATAGATGGGTAATTCTATGAGACTTAGGCCCCTTCCACACAGCTGAATAAAATCCCACATTATATACTTTGAAATGGGATATATGGCAGTGTGGACTCAGATAACCCAGTTCAAAGCAGATATTTGGGATTTTCTGCCTTGATATTCTGGGTTATATGGCTGTGTGGAAGGACCCACAGTGTTCACATACATTGTAGAATTAATGCAGTTTCAACAACTTTAACTGCCATGGCTCCATAGTATGGAATAATGGGAGTTGTAGTTTTACAAGGTCTTTAGTCTTGGGTTGCTGTGCATTTTTCAGGCCGTATGTCGAAGTTTTTCACCAGCATTCTCTCCTGACGTTTCTCCTGCATCTGTGGCTGGCATCTTCAGAGGCTCTGTTGGAGAGAATGCTGCCAGAACATGGCCATACAGCCCCCAAAACTCACAGCAACCCAGTGATTCCAGCCATGAAAGCTTTCGACAACTACGGTAGAAGGCTTCTCAAGAGCTAAGGGCTGGAATTGAACTTGAAACTGTTACCAAAAATCTTCCTTAAGTGCAACATATAGATGAGGAACATCTGCCACCTGGTGGAGATTAACTGTGTATAATGTTAGGAATATGGAATGAGTTGCAGCTGGATGTTAACTACTGCACAATCTCCAGATCTCTTTGAAACTTTGAAAGTTGATTCTGGGGTTCACTTTTCCCCCTTTCACCTACATACGAAGGGAATTTAATTTTTTTCTCTGGGGCCTCAGAGTAGACCTAAAATTTATCTACATATCTTCATTATGGTGTATGCTACTTATTGTTCCATACGCTCCAAATGTCTTGATTTGGCAGGGACAATGTTGATGAATTGTATAACAATGCTTTTCCAGCTGCTATTAAAATGTTCGTGTCTCTTTCTTCTCTTATCTCAGGACCCATCTACACTGACATATAATCCAGTTTTTGCTCCCAGATTATCTACTTTGAACTGGATTATATGGCAGTGTAGACTCATATAATCCAGTTCAAAGCAGATAATTTGGGATCAGATACTGGATTATAAAATGTAAAGGTTTCCCCTGATGTTAAGTCCAGTCGTGTCCGACTTTGGGGGTTGGTGCTCATCGCCATTTCTAAGCCGTAGAGCCGGCATTGTCCGTAGACACCTCCAAGGTCATGTGGCCGGCATGACTGCATGGACCGCCATTACCTTCCCGCCTGAGTGGTACCTATTGATCTACTCACATTTACATGTTTTTGAACTGCTAGGTTGGCAGAAGGTGGAGCTTAACAGCGGGCGCTCACTCCGCTCCCTGGATTTGAACCTGGGAAAAAGAGGGAGGAAACCCGCCTAATTTGCTAGGGATCTGGGGAAGGGAACTAGAAAGTGAGAAAGAAGTATGCAGAAAAAAAATAAAGAGTTAGAAAACTTCCAGTGTTCTCCACTGTGGATGACACCCAACTCTACTACTCTTTCCCCCCAAAATCCAAGGAAGCCCCTCGGATACTGGACCAGTGTCTGGCCGCTGTGTTGGTCTGGATGTGGGCGAACATGCTGAAACTTAATCCTGACAAAACAGAGGTCCTCCAGGTCAGTCGTACATCTGATTGGGGCATAGGGTGGCAACCTGTGCTTGACGGGGTTGCACTCCCCCTGAAGGCACAGGTCCGCAGTTTGGGGGTCCTCCTGGACTCAGCGCTGACACTTGATGCTCAGGTGTGGGCGGTGGCTGGGAGGGCCTTCGCACAATTAAAACTTGTGTGTGATATTTTTGTGCTAAATTCGTAAATACAGTAATTACTACATAGCATTACTGCGTATTGAACTACTTTTTCTGTCCAATTTGTTGTATAACATGATGTTTTGGTGTTTAATTTGTAAAATCATAACCTAATTTGATGTTTAATAGGCTTTTCCTTAATCCCTCCTTATTATCCAACATATTCGCTTATCCAACATTCTGCCGGCCCATTTATGTTGGATAAGTGAGACTCTACTGTACATTTATCGTATGTGACATCATTTGTTTTATGATTTGTTTTATTGTTGATTGACTTGTTTTATTGTTGTGTTTTTATATTGTCTGTTGCCTGGACTTGGCCCCATGTAAGCCGCCCTGAGTCCCTTCGGGGAGATGGGGCGGGATATACAAATAAAATTATTATTATTATTATTGTTATTTTCTTATGTCTTCTTAATTATTGCTGACCCTCTTGTTTTCTTTTTTGGGAACAAATTTCTCTTATTTTCTTCAATTTAATTATATTATCAATTTTATGTTTTCTTTCATCATATAGTCTCTTATTAGACTCTAATCCATTAATTTATCCATAGACTTTATATCTATTATTTTAGACATCAGTTGTTCTTTTGAAGGAATTTCTTTTGTTCTCCAATAGCAGACATAGTTTATTCTGACTGCTGTCATCAAATAGTTCAGTAGTCTCTCTTTGTTTTTATCCAATTCTATGTCTATAATTCCCAGTAAGTAATATCCTGGTTTTAACTGTAGTTTTATTTCTAGCATCTTCTGTATTTCTCTTTGAATTTCTTTCCAGTAATTTTGGGCTTTCTTACACATCCACCACATATGGAAAAAGGTGCCTTTGTGTTCTTCACATTTCCAGCATTTATCTTGAATGCTTGGGTAACCCTTTGCCAGCTTCTGCGGAGTGATATACCATTGGTACATCATTTTGTACCAATTTTCTTTTAAATTATATGAGTAGGTAAATTTTAAATTTTGATTCCAGATTTCCCCCTAGTCTTCTATTTTTACTGCATGTCCAATATTAGAAGCCTTTTACAAATTCTGTTTCAATCAACCATTCTAAGAGTTTTTTGTATATTCTTGTATATTCTTAGCTTCTTGTCTGTTTTCATTATCCTGTCCCAAAAAGTATCTTTTTCTGAGAATTCTATTTTCTTATCTTTATTGAAATATTATGTTATTTGTCTATGGTGGAGACAAGGTATATTCTTGTCAATCTGTTTTAATTCTTCTTGCAATTTTAACTCGACATTTCCATTCTATTTCTTCAGTATTTCACTATAGACCAGCCATTTGTCTTGACCCATTTGCCTTCTTTGTCCTGCTTCTGAGGGTGGGATCCATAGCAGAGTTTTTGTGTAAAATCTATTTTTATAATTTTCCCAAATCTGTATAAGAGCTGATGTAATAAAATGACCCTAACATATATATTTGATTTACAAAATAAATACAAAAATACAAAAAAATGAAACTGGGGGTATTTGACTTAAGAAGGGATTGGCAAGCGTATCTATGGTATGAGAAAAAGAAATTAGAAAAGAACTTTGGAAATAATTTTATTAGGTCCACAGATTTTATTATATACTAATTATTTCCTGCCACTGCTCTGCTGCTGCCTAACACCATTTTAATAGTAACTGCAAGCCTTGTGAGACTGAAAGACTGTGAATGCACAATGTGGCTTCTAAATGAAATGAAATGCACAGTAGGGATTGTAAATGAAAAATGACCTAAGACAGCAGCAGAAGCAGCAGGTGGGTGGGGAGGGTGGCAGGGAAAGGCATGGAGAGGTTGGTTGGGCACTCAGTCAGCAACCCATCCGGCAGACTTGGTTCCCTCCCTCCTCTCTCTGCCTGCCTGTGTGTTCAAGGGGAGGAATGCAGCAAATAATCAGAAAACAGTAAACAAAATAGGCACTGGATTTCTTCCTTCCTTCCTTCCTGCATCCTCCTGATTGCTTGCTGCTTTTCTTGTGTCCCAGAGCATAAGAAAGTCAACATGGGTTTCTTAGAAACAAGTCCAGTTCTGGGAATCACAATTCAAGAAGGATATTGACAAGCTGGAATGTGTCCAAAGGAGGACCACCAAAGTGGCACACGGTCTGGAAGCCTGCAGAGCAGCTTAGGAAAAAGAGAAAGTTAAGAGGGGCATGATAGCCAGTTTAAATATTAGAAAAACTGCCATATTGAGGATGGAACAAGTGTATTTCTGCTCTTCCTAAGACTAAGATATGGAGCAATCGATTCAAACTACAGCAGTGGTTCTCAACCTGTGGGTCCCCAGATGTTTTTGGCCTTCAACTCCCTGAAATCCTAACAGCTGGTAAACTGGCTGGGATTTCTGGGAGTTGTAGGCTAAAACACCAGGGGACCCACAGGTGGAGAACCACTGAACTACAGAAAAAGGAATTCCACCTAAACATTACAAAGAACTTCCTGCTGGTAAGAGCTGTTCAGCAGTGGAATATGCTGCCTCTTCAGAATGTGCCGGACTCTCCTTCTCTGGAGGTTTTTAAGCAGAGGCTGGGTGGACATCTATCACGAATGCTTGGATGGTGTATTCCTGAATAATAATAATATAATAAAACTTTATTTATACCCAGCCACCATCTCCCCGTGGGGACTTGGGGCGGCTTATATGGGGCAAAGGCCCAAAAAACATTGACGAAATAAACAATATAAATACAATTCACAGTATAAAAGATAAAAACAGTAATGAAGGAACCATGGGCCAGAAATTAGTAGACTTTTGCATATATAGCTTTGCCTCTGCTTATATCATATTAGCTTCATATATAGACAACAAGCTCTTTGTATGAGCCAAAGTAACAAAGAACCTGTGCCCCTCCGTTTCTCTTGAGCTGGTACCTTTCTCCAGAAAGTTCCAAGGCCAAATGCTAGCTTGAGATCAACAAGTGAGATCACAAACACCACTTGTGCCAAAGAGGTGTGGAGGTGAAGAAGACCCTCAGTAATTGGTCAAATTTAGATAAGCCGAGATATATACCCTTTGTTTACGACATCATGCTTTGTGGCAGCCATTTGCAAGTACAAACCTTTTGGGGTGTACAGCTGTCCCGCCTTCTCATAGCTATGTGAAAATAAACTTTGCTTTTGTATTCTCAGGGGACTTGATTTTCTGTCTCATTGCCTCCTGTGCCAGAACTCCTTTTCTGAAATAAATTGTCTTGCAGTAATACAATGTAAGACAAGAATAAAACAGTTGATAGTATCAGTCAACCACCAGGCGCAGTACTATCATCTACTTAGATGAAGTTAAGTGCATAGACAGTAAGGACCTAATAAAATACAGGATAGAATAATACCATCCTGGGCTGATTATTTAATGACTGTCTAACCAAAAGCCAACCGAAACATCCAGGCCTTTAACTGATTCCTGAAGGAAGGTAGCGAGGGTGCTAACCTAATTTCCTTGGCGAGGGAGTTCCAGAGTCGGGGGGCCATGGCCGAGAAGGCCCTCTCTCTCGTCCCCACCAGTCGTAACTGTGAGGAAGATGGAAGCGAGAGGAGGGCCTCCCTAGAAGATCTTAGAGATTGCATAGGTTCATAGGGGACTTCGTGACGACGTGGTCACGAAGACAGGCAGGTCCCAAACTGTTTAGAGCTTTATAGGTAATAACCTGAATGATAGGAGGTTAGACTGGATGGCCCTGGGGTTTCCCAATCAATTTGGCAGGGAGAGGAAAAAAAAGGGTGCCTGGTTCCTCCCTCCCTTTCACTCTCTGCCCAATTGCTTGGTGCCTACCTTACTGAAAGAGAGCAATTGGGCAGGCCGAGAAAAAGTGTTGTCTCCTTCCTTCCTTCCTTCCGTCCTTCCTTCCTTCCTTCCTTCCTTCCTTCCTTCCTTCCTTCCTTCCTTCCTTTGCCTAGGTGAAACAAACACTTGTGGCATGTAGCAACAAGAAAAGGAGCCAATCCCATTTTGCCCAGGCAAAGAAAGGGAGGAACTGGGCCCCTATTTCTTTATCTGCTCAACTGATTGCTTGCTACGTTTTCCTTCCCTCTGCTGCACCAGACAAGGAGGGGAGAGAGCAAGCTAGTGAGGGAAAGTAGGGAGAGTGAGTGGAGAAAAAGGCAGGCTGGCAAAGGAGCCACAGACCATGGCGTGTACTCTCCTCCACTTCCAGAACTACAATAGCTGCCCTTTATTTCCACTTATGACCCTTCAATGCTTTTGGAAATATGTACAATGTTTCAATTGCATGGAGCTGTGCTCCAACTCCTATGAAAATTGGGGGTTGGCTGTACACCATATACATTTATTATGCAAACCTGCTTTTTGAGCTTCAAATACAGAGACACATTGCACAATAGATGTATTTTTGATCCCACAGTATGTAAAATAGCTAAAAATACTTAGGACCCTTCCATATAGCTGTATAAAATCCACATTGAACTGGATTATATGGCAGTATGGACTCTGATATCCCAGTTCAAAAGCAGATACTATGGATTATCTGCCTTGATATTCTGGGTTATATGACTGTGTGGAAGGGCCCTTAGTAACCTGTGTAGATATTTTAGCATTAGCAATATCTGTCACCTGACGTGTTAGTTAACAGTCTAGCTCAGAGCTTTCCAAATATTTCATGTTGGTGACACACGTTTTAGACATACATCATTTTGCAACACAATAATTCAATTTTACTAGCAAACTGGAGGGTAAGCTAACACCTTATAAGCGATACTGACACATACCTAAAATAAGAGCCTTTCCACACAGCCATATAACCCAGAATATCAAGGCAGAAAATCCCACAATATCTGCTTTGAACTGAGTTATCTGAGTCCACACTGCCATATATCTCAGTTCAAAGCAGATAATGTGGGGTTTTATTAAGCTGTGTGGAAGGGGACTAAATGTATGGGGACACAACATATTTCATGAAAACTTTTCATTTTATATTTTTAAAAATCTATAATTTTTAGGATAATAACATACATTTTGATGATTTTTTCATTTCTCATTACGTTTGCGTGACACACCTCTACACTGCAGCCAACACATTTAACGTGTTCTGACACATTGTTTGGAAAGCTCTGGTCTAGCTCTTGTTTTCAAGGCTGCCTTTACACACTACATTAATCCAGCCTGGACTGTGTTACTGACATGTGGCCATTTCGGTCTAAGAAAACTGTGCTACACTGTCATGGGACCGATTCCAAGAGCTGAGTTTGCAAGCTCTTGAATCGGAGCCATAACATTTTACACTCCTCTACAGCTCCAACAGAACACCTGGCAACGGAGCATGGGAAACTCAAGAGAGAAAACCAAAACAATTTTAATGAGTAGTTTGTTTGTAGCAATGATGTTAACACGTGGTGTGAGTCTGTGGTGATGGTATTTACGTGTGGTGTGACGTTGTAACAAAGGTAATAAAGAGGATTGAATGTAAACATTATGCCATTCTCGACTTTGCCTAAGTCGAGTGTTCTTCAATAAAGATCCTGTTGATAGCAGATGCCTTTGATCTGTTTTCATGCCGGTCGTTTGAAGTAAGCGCGACACTACACAGTGTCTGCTTGAATATTCAAAGAGCCAGCTATAATAACAGCTGAGTGGTTTGAGTGCCAGATTGTGATTCTGGAGACCAGGGTTCAATTCCTCTCTTGTCAATGGAAACCGACTGGGCCAGTCACACACTCTCAGCTCCAGAAAACCCCATAATAAAATTCTCATAAGTAGAAAATGACTTGAACACACAAAAAAAAACAACAACAATATCAACAACATCAAAATGGTAAACATGTTCTTTCAGGAGAAAGCAGGACAAGCTGAATGATAAGCCCCAGAACATAACTTGTTGAATCAAATATGAATCAATTTTGCCATCACCAAGCCCATTGCATTTCTGGAAACATGGAACATAAGAACATAGGAAGTGGTCTTATAGTAATAATCATCATCATCATCATCAAAGTATGGATTGTCGATTAAATAAAAGCCTATTAAACATCAAATTACATTATGATTTTACAAATTAAGCACCAAAACATCATGTTAGACAACAAATCCTCAGAAAAACCAGTTCAATACATGGTAATGTTATGTAGTAATTACTGTATTTATTAATTTAGCACCAAAACATCATGTTTTATAACAAATCCACAGAAAAAGCAGTTCAATAAATAGGGCCTCTGGAAGTGTAAGGAGTCAGATATGGAGAAATAAAGCAGCATTAACTCAACAGTTTTTCTTCAGGTTCAGTCCGACTTTGTGAACATACTGTAGTTTTAATCTCATCTGCTTTCCCACTGCCCTGGGGTACTTGAGTGCTTAGGATATGAATGCCTGACCATAAAGCAGAACCAAAATAAAGGACAGGTATTATTTCTCTAAAAGGGAAAGAAGCAATATTATGTGAACACTAGAGTGAAAACAGCCATCCCTTCCTATAAGATGAATGCAAGAATGTTTTGTAGCTCATTCAGGGCTCTCACCATTTCCTGTTCAGCGCCTGGCAAATGGAGCAGCCGACTAAGTGTTGCTGATTAGAGAAGTTTCTCTATGCAGTAACATGCAGAGCGAGTGGAGTAGCTGGCTGCGTGTTGCTCGGCAACAACATGCAGATGGGCTTCCACTCCTCCCAGCGACCTGGGAAGCCAAGTGTTGCTGCTTAGAGAAGTTTCTCTATGCAGTAACATGCAGGGAGCCCTCCGCTCCCAGCGACTGGAAAAGCCGAAAGTGTTGCTGCTTAGAGAAGTTTCTCTATGCAGTAACATGCAGATCCCCCCCCGCGCCTCCCGGGGAGTGGAGCAGCTGACTGCGTGTTGCTAGGCAACAACATGCAGACGGCCTTCCACTCCTCCTGGCGACCGGAGAAGCCGAAAGTGTTGCTGCTTAGAGAAACTTCTTAGAGAAACTGCTTAGAGCAACATGCAGAGGGGCCCCCGCTCCTCCCAGCGAGCAGAACAGCTGATTGAGTATCAGCAACATGCAGAGGTCCTCCCGCCCTTCCCAACGAGTGGAGAAGCCCGCTGCATTTTGCCAGGAAGGGCGAGACGCGGCAATGCAGGCTGGATGCTCCGATGGGAGAGGCCTGCTGTGCTAGCAACCACTGAGCTGACTCCCGTCGGATAATACGGTACGTCGGATAAGCGGAAGTCGGATAAGCGGGACTCTACTGTAATAGTAATAATAACAACTTTATTTTTATACCCCACCTCCATCTCTCCGAAGGGACTCAGGGCAGCTTATGCAAAGTCTGGCCTTTGGTCCTGTCCTTCCTGCCCAGCACTCTCAAAATTCAGCATTTACACGACTTCCCCTAATTGTGGTGTTAAAAGACCACAATGTAGGGACGCCAACATGAAACCTGGAGACAGTTTCTGTGCCTTTAAGGGTTGTACAGAAGACAGAATTTGCTTGTTACCTGGTTGGCTGTTATCTGAAGTGGATTTTCTGGCAGTGCAGATTCATATAATCCAGTTCAAAGTAGATAATCCGGACTGAGAAACTGGATTATAAGGCAGTGTAAGAAAGTGCAGAAGTTGTGCGGAATGGAGGCACCTTTGCGCGCCCGTGGAAGAGCAGACCTTTCTCGGCCTTTCCTGCCAGGCCCAGTGGTTCTCAACCTTGATATTTTGGCCTTCAACTCCCAGAAATCCTAACAGCTGGTAAACTGGCTGGGATTTCTGGGAGTTGTAGGCCAAATCACCTGGGGACCCACAAGTTGCGAACCACTGTGCCAGGGCCAAGCCTAGGCCACTTTCCGCGGCTATTACGCGAAGAGGCCTCTAGGGGGAGCCCGCGAGCCCCGCCCGGCCGCGCTCTTTCTTCGGCGCGCCTTGCCTTGCCTTGCCTTGCCTTTTCTGGCCGCAGAAGGGGAGTCACCCTGGCGCCGCCCGCTCTCCCTCCTTCCGCGGGGGCTGGGACCAGAGAAGTGTTGTAAACTTCCAGTCGGAGCCAGGCCGAGGAGGAAGAGGAAGAGAGAGTCTTTCTTCACTACCCGAACACCAAACCGGCTCAGGTGAGTGTGCCCTGAGACTCGGGAGAAAGGCTGCCTACCAAACAGGACACTTGAAGCAGTGTGGTTGCCTTTTTCCCTGGTCTCAACACTTGCAAACCTCTTTTCGCCTCCTAGCCAAACTTCTCTCTTCTTTCCTTATAGTGTGACGCAAAGTCTCCCGCTCTCTGATGTTTTTCCCCTCGGATGTTTAGTTCCTTTTGGAAGTCCTCCTTTCTGTTGAAATTGCCCACCTGCTTGTGGATTTCAATGGCTTCTCAGTGTAGCCTGACATGGTGGTTGTGAGAGTAGTCCAGCATTTCTGTCTTCTCAAATAATATGATGCGTCCAGGTTGGTTCATCAAGTGCCTTGCTATGGCTGACTTCTCTGGTTGGGTTGGTCTGCAGTGCCTTGCATGTTCCTTGACGATTTCAACAGAAAGGAGGAAACTATGACAGTGAACAAAATCTGGCTATCAGTATTTTAAAAACCCTCTAAAATCAGGGCAGTAAACACTTCGGAAAAAGGAGAATTCCAGACAGAAACCAATCAGGGCCAGCTAACACCTAACAAAGGATTCCCCCAGGCAGTAAACAGCCAGTACTTGAAGCTGCAAGGCCATTAAATGCTAATCAAGTTGGCCAATTGCTACATTCACACTTGTTTCCAAGAGGCAAGAGTTCTTTCTCTCACCCTGGACCTTCCACAGATATATAAACTTCCCTTGCCTAGTTTCCAACAGACCTTACAACTTCTGAGGATGCCAGCCATAGATGTGGGTGAAATATCAGGAGAGAATGCTTCTGGAACATAACCATACAGCCCAGAAAACTCACATCAACCCAGTGATTTCGGCCACAAAAGCCTTCAACAACACAAAGCTCCCATTATTTCCCAGCACTGAGCCGTGACAGTTTAAGTGGTCTTCATCTGTATTCATTCTGCAGTGTAGATGCACCCTGGGAGGGAAGGAAGGGGAGAATTTGTTTGGATTTCGATCCCCACGTTCAATGCTGTGCCAGGGGTTGGATTCCTAAAAGATTACTCCTGGGGCTCAAACGAGCCCCGCTCTTAGGGAATCGGACTGTGTGATTACTTGTGTTGAGAAACGAGCACTCTGGGCATGCTTTCCGGCACTGTTGCTCCTCATGTTTCTGGAACCGAGCCCAAAGGTTGGAGAAGCCTGTGACAAAGCCTTGGCGCACAATTTGGTCTCTGTGTTGCTGTTCTTCCTTCTCTGCCATCCCAAATAGTTAGAGGGAAAAAATATCTCAAATGGAGTGACTTTAATGTCCTATTCCCAGGACTTGGGAAAGTTCCCTTCTTTGGTCTGCGGTTCTGTTGAGGGAGGCGCTGGACGTTGCAGTCTCCAAATGTGCCTTATTGTATGTCATGAGTCCAGATTCCTGCATCATCCAAAGTAGACATAAGTGGCCACATCAAAAGTGCCTTCTTAGGTCCCTTCTACACAGATTATCTGTTTTAAATTGGATTATATGGCACCCGGTGGAGCAGCAGGTTAAACTGCTGAGCTGCTGAACTTGCTGACCAAAAGGTCAGCGGTTCAAATCTGGGGAGCGGGCTGAGCTCCTGCTGTTACCCCCAGCTCCTGCCAGCCATGCAAGTGTGAGTAGGTCAATAGGTACTGCTAAGGAGGGAAGGTAACAGTGCTCCATGCAGTCATGCCGGCCACATGTCCTGGAGGTGTCTACGGATAATGCCAGCTCTTCGGCTTAGAAATGGAGATGAGCAACAACCCCCAGAGTTGGAAATGACTAGACTTAATGTCAGGGGAAAACCTTTACCTACTTTATATGGCAGTGTAGACTCAGATAATCCAGCTCAAAGCAGATAATGTGGATTATCTGCCTTGATATTATGGATTAGATGGAAGTGTAGAAGGGCCCTTTGTTATGATACTATCTGCTAAATTGGACACTTCCCAGGAAGAGTTGCCAGGCACATACCCTGGCATTGTTTTTGTGCCAGGCAAATGTGCCTTCATTTTTCTCAGATTAATAATTTGATTCTTGTTTATGTTTGTTCACATTCCCCAAATACTACATGTTCTTTAGTTTTTAATGCAGTTTAAATTTGCTGTGTGTGTCAGTTAAATTTGTGTTTGTGTTTCTATCAGCTGACTGGGGAATTTTATGGAAGAACATAAGAAAACTGTCTGATAAATTAGTTAGATTTTTGTACCATGATAGAATTGGCATTTAGGTGGGGAATCAGGTGCCAAATCAGAGGGTGCTCTATACCTTTAAGAAGGATGGTGTAGAACAGGCATTGGCAAACTTCAGCCATCCAGGTGTTTTGGACTTCAACTCCCACAATTCCTACAACATACATCTGGTTCACTTAAAATAAAATACAGATATACAGGTGTCTGCCTGCTTGGTGCCAATGTAGTTTAGCTAAAGATCTATGCATCAACTATATCATCCCAAAATTCCTAACAGCTAGTAAGCTGGCTAGGATTTCTGGAAGCTGAAGTCCAAAACACCTGGCGGGCCAAAGTTTGTCCATGCCTGGTATATAAAATACAGCTGGTATGCGTCAAGCAGCACCTGCTGAAATTCCTTCTTTTACACAACCATCAAAAGTATAGCTGCCCTCTCCAGTTTTCAGCCTGACCACAGTGAAGAATGGGTTATTAAGAGTGTGTATCCCGCCTGTTGATTTATGGCAACCCCATGAATTTAGTAGGTCTTTCTTAGGTAAGGCATACTCAGAGATGGTTTTGCACAGGCCATTTGTCAGGCAACCACCTGGTGCTGGGAATGGGGGCACAAAGAGATAGCAAGGAGTCATAAGACAACTGTGGTGTGCCATGCACCCTGCCCTGAAACCACAGAAGAAGTTGCTCACCTGGGATGAAGACATAGGGCAAGGAACAAGAGACAGCAGCCACCTGTTCTTCCCCTAGGAATGGACAAAAAGGGCCAAAGGACCCCCCTCCCCCCATCCAGTAATGTTTGCCTAAGAGGCAAGAGGAAAGTGCCGGCAGAGGTAAGTACAAAATACAAATCCATAGTGATGCAAACACAGTGACGTAATGGGTGGGGCAAGAGAGTTGGGTCAGCTTCTCTGACATTGCTCAGCTGATGCTACATACCACCTCCGTTCCTTGGTGTTGCCACAAATATCGGCTGGAATGACACGTTCATTTACTCACTCCACCCCCAGACCGCTCCAACCTCATGCTCTGACATATACTGACTGCTTTCCATTGCCTTTAATCTTCCATTTCCTTACTTTTGTCTTGTTCTGTCTTGTAAACACTTAAGTTTGCTTCCACCTTCAATTGAGATACTCAGTGTGCATTCCTGGCCCCACCTCTGAGTTCCCCCATTACTCTTACCATGTACAGAATGGAAATGCATATGACCATTGGTTGGAGCATTAATAAATTGATTGATTGATTGAATGCACAGAATGAAGCTGTCATCCTGTCTACATTTAGCTAGCTGTAAGTGCCCTTCAGCTTAGAGGGCTGTGTTTCTGAGCAGACATGTGTTGTATATTATTGTGCTTTCAAACCCTTTCAAATACTTCCATGTATGTAAAGAATTAGGTTGTTTTTACTGTTTTTTAAAATCCCTCTGCACTTTGCTGTCGTTTGGCAATTGTTGGAATGTTTAGCATCCTGTAAAAAGGATAATGGCAAGGTAAAGGTATTCCCTTGACATTAAGTCTAGTTGTTTCCGACTCTGGGAGTTGGTGCTCACCTCCATTTCTGAGCCAAAGAGCCGGCGTTGTCTGTGGACACCTCCAAGGTCATGTGGCCGGCATGAAGCGACATTATCTTTCCACCAAAGTGGTACCTATTGATCCACTCACATTTGCATGTTTTCGAACTGCTAGGTTGGCAGAAGCTGGGGCTAACAGTGGGAGCTCACCCCGTTCCCCAGATTTGAACTGCTGACCTTTTGGTCAGCAAGTTCAGCAGCTCAGTGGTTTAATCTGCTGCACCAATGGGGGCTAAGATGATGGCAAATAAGGCATGTTATCTGGCTGTTGATCATAGGGCTGGCTCCGTTGTCAGTGAGACTAAGAATCCATTCTGGGTTTTAGTTTGAACTTGAAAGGAATTGTCCTGGGTGCTGAACCTCACTCCTCCAAATCGATTCATCACCCTCAAAAGTCAAAACTTTTCAAGACTTGAAGGCACAGATATAAACACATACTATTTTCATTCATCCTTCTGAAACAGCCATGCCCATCAGGAACCTGTTAGACAGCCCTGCCCTACCAGCCTAGAGTTCCCTAATTATTGTCTTGCTCATTAATTCTTGTCACTTTGATGGGGGTTTCCCATTCAAACTCGTAATTTAGCTCTGTTTTGAAATTAGGAATGATGGACTGGAAATAGTAACCTTATCTTATGGCTTTCTCTTGGAAAGAGCCTGACCTGGCTTTGAAAACTTAAAATTCACCTTCTTCAATGGTGAAGTGGGCCATAGCTCCCATCATCCCATAGTTGTAGTCCAACTTACTTGTATTAGGAAAGGGCTCTAATGAGGAAAGGTGACCTTAGACTTGAAATTAAAGAAACCTGCTTCCAGACTGATTTTACTTTAGGGAACTCATCCATATAGAGGTATCCTGTACTCAACGTGGATGGGCTGAAGAAACAAGATTCAAGAGTGTATTTACTTGGGAACAAATCACGGTGAATCAGCACAATTAGACGTACTTCTGGGCAGATACATTTGGGCTTGGTGAACCGTTGGTGATTATATTAACCAGAAGCTACCACAAAGGGCAAAATGTCTGGGGCAAGGCCAGAGTAGAATACTATCCATTGCTTGTTTTGTTTGTTTGTTTGAAAAACAGACTTAATTTAATTTATTTTGAGGCAAGGGTTGTAAAGGGGATGGGAGAGGGGGGAAATTAGACTAACTTGTGGGCTGGAGGATGCTGTGAGGTGTAGTCCCCCAAATCACACTTCCACATTATGACAATTAGGCCCAAGGTGTGTCTAAGGACTGGGGAGAGTTCTGTGGCACATGGGGTTATAACGTACCCAGTCGTTTGACTTCCTTAGCTGTGGTGTATCAACTCTTAATTTGCTGTGAATTGGAACAGGGAGCAAAGCATGTGAGAAAACATGACATTACTTTTCCATTCTTATTTGTTCCAATTTGGCTGAGTGCTATGGATTGCCTTTCCTCAACTGACATCTTTGTTCTTGGAAGGAGTCAGAAATGTAGCAGCAGCTGCGCATGACCACTTTGCACTGAGATGTGAGCTTGCTGTACACCCCTCCCTGCTTCCAAGCACTTTGTAATGAAATGGTAGAAAAAGGGTAAACTGCCCATAGCCTCACCCAATCCTAGAGACATTTTTAAAGTGCTTTGAAAGGGCTTGTATAAGTCGCACCCTGCTCAACAACATTTCCTTTAGGGATAAGCAAGAAGCAGTGTTTTTTAAAAAGCTCTCTTTTCTATGGGTGCATTTACACTGCAGAAATAATGTAGTTTGACACCACTTTAAATGCCCTGACTCAATGCGATGGAATCACGAAGTTGTAGTTTGAAATGTATTTAGCCTTCTCTGACAAAGAGTGCTGGTGCCTCATCAGATGACAACTCTTATGGCTCCGTAGCATTCAACAAGGGCAGTTAAAATGATGTCAAAGTGTATTAATTTTCCAGTGTAGATGCACCCTAATGAGGATCAAACTGCAAGGCTGTCAGCAGTAATCTGTCAGCAGTAAATCTCTTGAAGGCACCACATCCTGTCTGATCTTGGAAGATTATCATTGGTTAGTACTTGGATAGGGCCACCAAGGAATGCTGGTGCTGTGGCTACACTTTAGATGAATGAATTGGCAACACCACCTTTTCCTTTTCTAAGGAAACCCTGTGAAGTTCATGGGGTTGTTATAAGTCAGCAAGTGACTTGAAGGCAGAAATGCATTCACAGTGGTGTCAGTGCTATCTGAAGAGCATATCCTGACACCCCTTTTCTATAAAAATATATGTGCCAAGTCTGCTGTCTTACGCTTTATCCCCCCTCCTGAGCATTGGTTTCCCATTATGCTGTATGTAGCACACAATATGAACTTTGTGTCTATTTCATAACGTGTGTAGTAGACAATGCTGAGCTTTCACCTTTTTCCCATTTGATTTCCTTAATTTCCACTGCCAAGCTACTTGTTAGATGGGATTGTGTCCACATATTGATAACCCTTCTCTCTGTGTATGTGTTTTTGTATCATTCTGTGGTACTGTTTGCTTAGGTTCAGTGGAGCTGCTTAATATTGCATTAATATTTTTAAAGATTTTACAAGTTTAAATCATTTTCAGAAACCACAACAATGCAACATATTCCACAATTAAATTCAGAACATATTTCCCAGAGTTCTGTGTGCCCAGTACAGGACTTGCTTGCAGAAGTTTTCAGGGTATGAAGGTTGATGGCTTTTGAAGATAAAACCTTAAAATTGAAAATAAAAATACAAATTTATAGAAATCCACACATTACTACAAGGAATTTACCTTTCCATCCTCTTTGACTTCCATAACTTCCTGTTCCCTAATGGAAATTGACAAGGGTCTAATTCTTACTGATGAATAACCAGAGCTCTTTCTTCTCTCTCTCCATCTATCTTTTTGAGCTAAAAGTCCTAACTACGGATCTTTCCTTGGGCTTTCCTCAACTGGTGAGCCAAACCAATAATCCATAGGAATTACATTTGATGTGCCAACACTGCAAATTAGGACAGGCTGAAGGACTTTCTTTGTATTCTGCAAGGGCAGTGCTATCCATACCACTTGGGTTTTATTTGAAAGTAACTTTTATGTCCTGGGTAAATGAGAATCTGGGGTTATCACAATGGTGAATAGAATTGAAATGGACACAAACCTTGTTATTTAGATATTTTATAATTACACACACACATACACAAATACATCATATTTGTGTCATGTTTAAAAAGAAGAAGAAAGCATGAATCATAGAAGTTGGAAGAGACCTTGTGGGCCATCTTCCTAATGTTCAGGTGGAATCTCCTTTCCTGTAGATTGAAGCCATTGTTCCGCATCCTAGTCTCCAGGGAAGCAGAAAACAAGCTTGATCCCCTCTCTCTATGGCTTCCCCTCATATATTTACACATGGCCCTCATCATGTTTCCTCTCAGCCTTCTCTTCTGCAGGCTAAACATGCCCAGAACTTGAAGCCGCTCCTATGTCACACTATGAGTGAATTCCCATTTGTACAATACTAATTTACTAACAAATGGAATTGAATTTTCATATTTATATGACAGTAGTTAAAATTAAATTATATGTAAGAATTAGAAAAGAATATTGGAAGAACATCAGACAGTATGAGAAGTTATGACTACTAGTTTGACATGAAAGACAGATTGTTCTGTTTTGTTATAGAAGATGTTTGGATTTTCAAATTTCTAATTTTCAAAACATTAGATGATGCGCATAATAGTATTTGAATTGAAGGTATAGATGTAATAATTATAACAAACATAAGTTCTCTTCCCCCTAAATCCCCTTCCTCTTCCTCAGTCATGTAGTAGACATTTATATAGTCCTAATCTACTAATCAGAGCTCCACAACCCTCAACCCCTTTTCTATTCTCCTTTTTTCTTTATGTGATTTTTTCAAAAAAAAAAAAAGCATAATAAAATTATGGAAAAAAAATAAAGGTGTACATAATGCACCCTCTGCATCCTTTTGAGCACTCAAATGAGTTTTATTGTAAAACTAGCTGTGCCCTGCCACACGTTGCTGTGGCCCATTGGAATTGCACTGAATAGCTCCAGTTTTTGGGGTTTTTTTAGGCCCTGTGGAGGTTCGTGACGTGATATTTTGTGGTTTCAACCTTGAGGTGTGGATGATGGATTGTGTTGTGAAATTTCGAGGTTGGGGGGTGTTTAGTTTTGTTGTTTTGCTCGGTGCCAGGATTCCATCACTCTTTTATATATATAGATGACATATTGGGCTTTCTAAAGGACTGGATTTGCTATTTTGACCTCCACCCTAAACCCTGCAGAGTCTGTCTTTGGGTGCTTCCACACAGCCGTATAACCCAGAAGATCAAGGCAGAAAATCCCACAATATCTGCTTTGAACTGGGTTATCTGAGTCAACACTGCCATATATTCCAGTTCAAAGCAGATAATGTGGGGTTTTATTCAGCTGTGTAGAAGGGCTTTTAACAATCCCAGAAGTACGGTAATTCACTTACGAGTTTTGAAGAAAGGCTTTATCCCACATAGGCCCAAAACAAGTGGAATGGTCACTAATATCTCACCAATGACAACTTTATTCAGGCTCTAATATTTTTGATTTTTTAAAGATAAAACATTATCCTTTCTTCAAATCTTTGAAAGTTCCTCAAATCTGCTTTGTATGGAGGAAGATACGCCTTTCCATAAATGCTTTTAGAATAGTTAAGAGCTAGTTTAGCATGTATCCACCAACTTGTCTAGTGCATAATGAGACCAATCCTGACCTTAGGTACATTAATTTCCAATTCTGTATATTTATTGAGGAATCATGCTGATAGAAGTTCAGAAGAAACTACTTGTTTTTAAAATAAAAACAATCACATATAATATTACTTAACCTAAGTAATGATCGTCTCAAGCAAAGCTTTCCAAACTGTGTTAGTGTGTTGTCTACAATGTGTAGGTGTGGTGTGAAAATGTTACAAGAAAACTATTCAGTCTTATGTGAAATATGCAATAAATCATATATATTTAAAATAATGTAAGGTTTCCATGAGTTATGTTGTGTCTCTGTACGTTTCATTATTAGAATTTAAATTAATATGTGTCCGTATCTTTTATGGTTTAATTTCTAGTTTGGAAATAAAACTGAATTATTGTGTCACAAAATGATGCATTTCAAGAAAGTGTGTCACCAACTTGAAATGTTTGGAAAACAAGACTCAAACTGGTGATTTCGAATTGCAAAAAAGAGATTCCATCTAAATACTAGTAATAACTTCTTGACTGTAAAAGCTGTTCAAGAGTGGAAAAGAGAGTGGCGGTCTCCCCTTTGGAGATCCTTAAAAGAAGTTGAAAGGATATCTTTCAGGAGTACGTTAGTTGTTTATTCCTATATAACAGAGATTGGACTAGATGGGACTTGTAGCCCCTTCTAGAGCCCCCGTGGCGCAGTGGATTAAACCACTGAGCTGCTGGTCTTGTTGACCAAAAGGTCAGCGGATCGAATGTGGGGAGTGGGCTGAGCTCCTGCTGTTAGCCTCAGCTTCTGCCAACCTAGCAGTTCAAAAACATGCAAAGGTGAGATCAATAGGTACTGCTCTGGCGGGAAGGTAACGGCGCTTCATGCAGTCATGCCAACCACATGACCTGGATTTGGAGATGTCTACGGGCAATGCCGGCTCTTCGGCTTAGAAATGGAGATGAGCACCAACCCCCAGAGTTGGACACGACTAGATTTAATGTCAGGGGAAAACCTTTACCTTTATCGTAGTCCCTTCCAGCTCTAATATTTAGTGGTTCTATGAGTTTAAGGTTGATTCACTAATCAGCTTTCAGAAGAGCCTGGTAAAAAGGGGAAAACAACTCCCAGAATCCCACACCCAGCCTGACTATTGTGCTCTGGAACGTACTTGCAGTTAGGGCTCTGGAATGTTAGGCTTGTCTTCACTCTTTTGTCTATCAAAACAAAACCAATTCATTGCATGGGCAAAAGGCATGCATTCCCATGGGAGGCTGAACAGCTTCAGAAAAGGAAACTTTAAACTGATCTACCAGTATGTGTGTGAATTTATTTGTGTTCAAGTCACCCATCAATTTATGGTATAAGTTTTTCTTAGGCTAAGAATACTCAGAGATGGTTTTGCCAGTTCCTTTCTTTGAAATATAGCCAGCCACATCTGGTATTCATTGGTGGTCTTCTATCCAAGTACTAACCTGGATTAACACTGCTTAGCTTCCAACATCTGACAGGAAATGATGCTTTTAAGATAGTCAGACTCACACCTTACAAAATGGTATTTTTCAGAGCAGAATTTGAAAAGGTTATTTTTCAGAGTCAATTTTGAAACAGAGAGGGGCTGGTTTATTTGGGTAATCTTTTAGAAATAAAAACAAAACCTGTTTTGTGGGGAAGGAGGGCAGAGAGGTATTGTATCAGTTGCTTCTGTCCCCAACATTACTCATTCAGGTATTAAGCTTGCATAAAATCTGATCATGTACATTCTTGTATGCACTGCACATACAGTTCCTATTTGAATTAGGGGTTGCACTAATCAGAGCATTTATATCTATAATGATCCTGCTGTTGAAGTGTAACTTCCATTGGCCCAAGTCAGCATAGCTAATGGGGATGGATGCTGGGAACTGCAGTCCAAAAACTTCTGGAGGGCTGCAAGATCCCCACCCAGGAGGTATATGTGCATGGAGGCTTTGCTGAACAGGGCTTGAGTAGGAGTGGCAGGAGAAGTGAATGTAGGAGGGCACAGAACGGTAGGTGGTGTCTTTAAGTCCTAGTGGTGAGAATAAGGATCACATAGCAAGTGCTTAGGACAGGGGTCCCCAAACTAAGGCCCGGGGGCCGGATGCGGCCCATTGAAGCCATTTATCTGGCCCTCATGGCACAAGGGCAGAAGGGGGTTGGGCTAAATGACCCAAGGGGTCTCTTCTTCTCTTACAACCCTTATTATTATTATTATTATTATTATTATTATTATTATTATTATTATTATTATTATTTGAAACACAACAAGATGAGTCCACAGCAGACACTCTGCTGGCTCTTGTACTGGATCACATGCCAAACACTTCCCAAGTGTCTAGGTCTGTGTGATGTATCGGCGAATAATGCGTGCAGATCCCAGCAAGGTGGCCTTCTGCAGCTGGCAGATGGTAATTTTGGCAGCACCGATTGTGTTTAAGTGCAGGCCAAGGCCTTTAGGCACTGAACCCAGTGTGCTGATCACCACTGGGACCACCTTGACTGGCTTGTGCCAGAGTCTTTGTAATTCGATCTTTAAATCCTCATATTGTGTCAGCTATTCCAGTTGTTTCTCTTCAATCCTGCTGTCCCCTGGGATTGCAACATCTACAATCCATACTTTGTTTTTTAACATGATTGTGAGTTCAGGAGTATTGTGTTCCAAAACCCTGTATTATTATTATTATTATTATTATTATTATTATTATTATTATTATTATTTGGGTGGCCATCTGTCAGGGGTGCTTTGCTTGTACTTTCGGTGCACAAAGGCAGAAGTGGATTGGACTCAATGGCCCAAAGGATCTCTTCCAACTATCTTTATTGTTGTTGTTGTTGTTGTTGTTGTTGTTATTATTATTGCTCGGTGGCCAACTATAGTCCGGCCCTCCAACGGTCCGAAGGATCATGAACTGGCCCCCTGTTTAAAAAGTTTGGGGACCCCTGGCTTAGGATATGGTCAGATTACAAGAAAGGACTCAGCAGCTGTGCTGGACCACCATAAAGTGTCTGATGGTGGAGCAACACTTTTTGTTTCATGAAATAAATGGAGGACATGTGCTATGATTACATCCAAATAGTTTTGGTGTTGCAACAGGTGATAATTACCTTCCCTGAAAAGCCCTGTGATTGACATACTTCTGACTGAAAAGAGATCAGTCCTGGAGGCATTGCTCAAGAAGAGATGAAAGACATACCCTTTTTAGAAAGAGGATAATCTTACTGACAGTATTTTGCGGAACACATATGGTAATCACACCCAGGACAAAGGGTTTAATGATCCTTTCCCCCTGCCAACTTCACCAGCAGAGGATTGTGAGGAGCTAAAACATGGTAGACAACCAACTAGAAACACAGCAGACGCCTCTTAGGGACTGCTGTTCCCAGGACTCTTCTGGGACCTAGACATGGTTGAAGATGGGCTCATCCCTATAGTCCAGGCATGGGCAAACTTTGGCCCTCCAGGTGTTTTGGACATCAACTCCCACAATTCCTAACAGCTGCTTGGCTGTTAGGAATTGGAGTTGAAGTCCAAAACACCTGGAGAGCCAAAGTTTGCTCATGCCTGCTACAGTCCCATCTGTCTTCTAGAACCTCTAAAATGAGATAGGAAATCAATGCTGCTTAACACATTGCTGGACTCCCAACTTCCAAATAGTAGTCAGGGATGGTTGGCATTTGGGTCTGACAACATTTGGATGGCTGTGGGTTTGCCATAGTTGCTCTAGAACAGTGGTTCTCTACCTGTGGGTTCCCAAGTGTTTTGGCCTACAACTCCCAGAAATCCCAGTCAGTTTACCAGCTGTTAGAATTTCTGGGAGTTGAAGGCCAAAAACATCTGGGGACCCCAGATTGAGAACCACTGCTCTAGAAGATAAAGAATGGCCAGTGGGGAGATAGAGGAAGGTTAGATGATGTTGCCACCACCACCAATATAATAATAATAATTATTATTATTATTATTATTATTATATTACTGCTTGTGGTTTAAGGTGGAGTACAATGTTGTTAAAACATTGAATAAAACACTATTAAAATGCAAGATACATATAGTTAAAATGCAACTTAAAATTCACTGATAAATGCAGATAAAATTCACAAGTTAAAATCAACTAGGTATGTTCGCTAGCAGAGATGGGTCATTTAGCTGATTTAGCTGTCAGACCTCTTCTCTGTTATTTGTAAGAACCATGACTTGTGTTGTCAAATTGCATCATTCATGCTTGAAATCTGGCAGCACATCTGGGGAAGTACTCCAAGGTTGGAATTAATATCATACTGCCATCAGAAAAAAATATTTAAGTATAAAAATTAAATACATATGTTTATATTTAAATATCTATATATATAAAAGAGTGATGGAATTCGAGCACCAAGCAAAACAACAAAAGTAAAGGGCCCCCAACCTCGAAATTTGACAACACAACCCATCATCCACGCCTTAAGGTTGAAACAACACAAACTCACTTCACGCAGCTCCACATGGAGAGAACCCACAACGCACCATTGGGAGCCATGCCCGGGAGGGAAACAGAAAGTATAATGGCCGCCGGCAACAGGGAAGGCAGGCAATGGGAAAAAGCTGTCCCCTGGGTCCTAGCGCCCGCCCATCATCCGAATTATTTCTCTCCATATACTCTCCCTTCTACAATATCCAACCCATTTTAACACTCAATATTTTAAATATATGCTATCAACCATGACAATCAACACAATCTGACTCCTAATATTTTAACAAGCTTAAAATCACAACACCAAATAAAAAACAACACTCTTAAAACACAGGAATGCCAGACACTAAACAATCACGGCCAGCTAACACCTCCCACCATCTGCCATGCAGGACACAATCCAAGCACTCCCAACAGATGGCCACCCAGCCTCTCAATAATAATAATAATAATAATAACAACATCATCATACAATCATAACGTTTCTAATATACCCATGATAACGTACTCTATACCCATTCAGAAAACCTACAACATCTCTTACACAACTACAATATCCCGATGATAACGTACTCTATACCCATTCACAACACCTACAACATCTCTTATACAACTCAAATATACCCATGATAATGTACTCTATACCCATTCACAACACCTACAACATCTCTTATACAACTCTAATATACCGATGATAACGTACTCTATCCCCATTCAAAACACCAACATCTCTTATACAACTCTAATATACCGATGATAACATACTCTATACCCATTCACAACACCTACAACATCTCTTATACAACTCTAATATACCGATGATAACGTACTCTATACCCATTCATAACACCGACAACATCTCTTATACAACTCTAATATACCGATGATAACATACTCTATACCCATTCACAACACCTACAACATCTCTTATACAACTCTAATATACCGATGATAACGTTCTCTATCCCCATTCATAACACCGACAACATCTCTTATACAACTCTAATATACCGATAACGTTCTCTATCCCCATTCACAACACCTACAACATCTCTTATACAACTCTAATATACCGATGATGACGTACTCTATACCCATTCACAACACCTACAACATCTCTTATACAACTCTAATATACCGATGATAACGTACTCTATACCCATTCACAACACCTACAACATCTCTTATACAACTCTAATATACCGATGATAACGTACTCTATACCCATTCTGTCAAGAGTCAGACGCCAGTTAACATACAAAACAGAGTTTATTCCGAAGATAAGCCAGAAAATAACATAAACACCGGAAATATCCTTGAAACACTTCACTTTTCAGTGTTTCGAGAGTAGATTGGACAATAATAACTCAAAAAACGAGCCACGCTAATTTCCCATGCTGGCATTCAATAAAAAACTAAATAACGCTTCAATTCAGCTTTGGAAAACAAATAGAGTTAATTGCTGGAAAATAAACAAACTAGAAAAGCAATAAAGCTGCTTCCACGGTGCAGATAAGCCGAAAGCCTCAAAGGGATGATGAATAGCCGTCGTCAGAAGAATCCAAGGTCAGGTCAGGAGGCAGCAGAAATTCCGAAAGACAAACCAATAGTCAGAAGCCGGGAGTAGCCGTCAGTCAGAGGGTGTAGACAGAAGCCAGGTCAAATTCAATCCAAAGTCCGAAGAGGGTGCAGTAATCCAAAACAGGTCCACGATAAGACACAGCGAGAGCCAAGCTAGGTGATATCAGCAGATTCAAATCATAGTCCAAGTCCAGTCTTCATGGAAACACAGAGATCCCAATGGCGCCTCAGCAACACCTTGCCACACGCAAAGTGCAGTGGCCAAACATTCCCATTTTATTCCCCTTCCTCCTGGGTGACCAAACACTCACACCCAAACACCAGGTGTCCCAAATCTACTCAGAGTCTGAACTCCACACAGCTAGAGCTCGTGGATCTGGAGTACCTAGCAATTTGTCGGAGTCCCAATCATCCTGCCCACACTTAGCCCCATGAACACTTAAAGAACCATCCTCCCTTCTCCAAGCATCCCAATTGGGATCAGCTCCTGCAGAAACCCCAGGTTCACAAGTATCCATAGGCCCCAAATCCCCAGACATCTCCGGTGGCTGTGCCCATTCAGTGCCCGCTTCCCCAGCCACCACCTGTTCCTCAGCATCCATCTCCCCATCTGAATCTTCCTCAGAAGATCCCCCATATAGCTCTCTAAGTCGCTTCCTGCGCAACTCCTCCAGTGAACCCTCATCACGAGGGTTTTTTCTTCCTCTTCGAATTCCATCACCATCAACCATAATCCCCGAAGGCGCAGTCACAACACATTCACAACACCTACAACATCTCTTATACAACTCTAATATACCGATGATAACGTACTCTATACCCATTCACAACACCTACAACATCTCTTATACAACTCTAATATACCGATGATAACGTACTCTATCCCCATTCAAAACATCAACATCTCTTATACAACTCTAATATACCGATGATAACGTACTTTATACCTATTCACAACACCTACAACATCTCTTAGACACCATTCATACTTACCTCCAACAGACAAAAACACTCAATAATCACAAATATTGTATATGCACAACCTTTAGGAAATAATATCCCCTAATGACGCAGTGTCTTCAACCGCTAACCTACTCAACTTCTCCAATGAAACGTCGCACGTTTGAATTTGAAAAACGGAGTCCACCCCCACTATTACCCCACTTTCTCCCAACCCAACAGTTCCAAAACATCAAAATATCACTACATCCAATATCATCCAAATAAACAACCAAATATCAGTACTCCTCTGACACAAAACTAACAGCGCTCCATACAGTCATACCACCCACATGACCTCCAAGGACTCTACAAACAATGCCACCTCTTTGACTTACAAATACACATGATCACCAACCCACACACTCACACACGACTGGACTTAATATCAGGAAAAAACCTTTACCCTTTACCTTAACTACCTCCAATTCCTCAATACTTTATTTCCCATACCACCAGACTTTGCCACAGCAACGCGTGGCCGGGCACAGCTAGTAACTTATATAAAAGTATATAATATATTTTATTTTTAATATAATGCAACATCTAAGGGAAACATTCCAAGACTGCCCCCAATAAATAATTATGTTAATAGCAAACCCTATATTTTAACTATACTTGTACTGGAAGCCTACTATAGCATCAAACTGGAGGACTTAGGCCCACAAAGACTTTAGGGGATTTTTTTTTTTTGTGCATGGGTAAGTGAAATTGTGGATATCAAGTCTGTGGATAGAAAGGCATCCTATTGTAAATAATAAAGAAAGTAAATCTCCAGAACAGGTCAATGAGGTCTGTGTTTATAATACAGTTCCTGTCCATAGAATGTGGAGTGACTATTGAAAGGAAAAGAGAGAGGAGAAATCTCATTGGGAAGAGAAGTTAATGGAGTATCATGAGGAAAGGTGTGATAAACTGATTGAAATCCCAACAGCAGCACTGCAACATTTGTTGCTGGTTCCCTTTGTCTTCATCTCCCTCCCAGCCCTGATAATTCTGTTCTTCCAGTTTAATATTAACTGTTTACAGAGCACTGAGCACCACCAGTTAGTTCCCTTCATGTTGAGCTGTGAATTTTATTGTTTGCTTAATCATCACATGTCAATGTAGGTGTGTATTCATTGCCTTTCCCTCCATAATGTTTGTTAGGACTTGATCCTAACCAATAGAGGAGAATTGGTAACTGGAATCAAAGCAATTGCTACTTTAGATGGGTATGTTCAGGCTAGTTTTGTTGCCTCAGAGGGAAGAACTATGGTAAGCCTAGTGGTTTCAGGTTTTCAAAAGGGTAGATATCAATTGAACATTAGAAAGAACTTCCTGATAGTGAGAGTCAGGCCTGTAGTGAGGGGGCGGTTTTAGGGGTTCAACCCCCCCCCCCCGAAATTTTTCAGGTTATAAAAAAAACCTGGTTTACTCATGAATTTTAACTGGTTAACCAAATCCCCATGCTAAGTCTATGAGACGCAAAACATTAAGAGTCCCTCCAGGCACTATTTCAAGCAGATATTGACAGGTTTGTAGCAGGGAGAGGTGTGTGCTAGGGGTTCAACCCCCCCCCCCCCCCCCCCCGAATTTTTTTTCTGGCTACGGCCCTGGTGAGAGTCCTTTGGCAATGGAACCAATTACCCTGAGGGCTGGTGAGGTCTCCCTCTCTGAATGTCCTCACTAAGAGGCTTGACGGCTTCTTGCTGGGGATGCTTTAGCACAGGCATAGGCAAACTTTGACCCTTCGGGAGTTTTGGATTTTTACTCCACAATTCCTAACAGCCTACTGGATGTTGAGCAAGATGATCCTGTGAAATACTGTCATTAAGTTAAGGTAAAGGTTTTCTCCTGACATTACGTCTAGTCGAGTCCAACTCTGGGGTTTGGTGCTCATCTCAATTTCTAAGCCAAAGAGCTGGTGTTGTCCATAGACATGTCCTAGGTCATGTGGCTGGCATGACTGCATGGAGTACCATTACCTTCCTGCCGGAGTGGTATCTATTGATTTATTCACATTTGCATGATTTTGAACTGCTAGGTTGGCAGAAGATGGGACTAACAGCGGGTGCTCACCCTGCTCAGCGGATTTGAACTACCAACCTTTCGGTCAGCAAGTTCAGCAGCTCAGCTGTTTAATCCGCTGCGTCAGCAGTGGCTCCTGTCAATAAGTTATGCCTGTTGAATTGCTCCCAGTGATTGAACTGTTTCAAAGGTGGAAAAGCCTTTATTAATAAAGGCAGCTACTTTTGCTTTATTTAAACAATTTGTAAGGAAAACTCTCCCTTCTTGCCTGTGTAACATTCACCTGTTCCTTCTGCCAGTTTAAGTCACACCTTTGGGGCCTTGATTTGAAACTTTGGATCCAAACTAACACATCTTCCATAGATTTTGTCTGTTTGTGCTTTTCTCTTTTAAAGGTTCAGCTGCTGTATTAGGGATGTTCTATTCTACCTTCTAGGTTTCTCATAATTTAAATCAGGACTAGGCTGAGATTAGCTTTGCAGTATCTGCCTGGGACTTTTCCCACCAGAGCTATTTCCACCAGAGCTATGTTTTGCATGTGGGGAACCACATGCAAAAACAGTTGCTCAGGAAGGCAGACACAGAACAGAGGAACAAGATGCTCTGAACACACTCTCAGTCCAAGTAGTTTGTTTTCACTCTCAGAACCATATGATGGAAAGATTACTTGCTTGTATTACAGCTCTCAAACTTGCTAACCAGAATTGCCATGACTCATTTTGGAGAGAGGATTCCAGGAATTGTATTCCAAAATGTAACCTCTCCAAATTGTTTCGTACACATTTGTTTTACACAATTCTTTCCCCCTTTTACTACAGTTTTCCTGATTTCAGCAGCCTCACTGTGTGCATCCTTATTAGTTTGCTTTTTTCCTTCCTTTGCTTTTTTTGGTGTCAGACTCAGGGCCCTTCCACATAGCCCTATATCCCAGAATATCAAAGCAGAAAATCCCCCATTATCTGAGTGTAGACTCAGATAACCCAGTTCAAAGCAGGTATTGTGGGATTTTCTGCCTGAGATATAGGGCTGTGTGGAAGGGCCCTCAGAGACATCTGTTGCAAAAATCCAGAAAGCTTATATTCTGAATATTGGCTCAATTCAAACCACAAATGGGCTCAATAGGCTATCTCTAGCTAGAATGCAGTAGGGACAAAGACCTTGAATAAATTTAATAAGTGCTAATGATGGGTTCAAAGCTACGGAATGTACAGGCTATAATAAGATTGCAACCATTTCAGTTTTCAATTACTCACTCTGTGAACAGTATCAAATGTTTGTTCTTTCTCATTTTCTTAGTAGAATGAGAATGGACACGCATGTGTGCACTCCCCTACTTCTGCCCGGAAGTTTGTTTTTGTCATGCCCTTTATGTTCTAGCCCTGCTGTTTGGGAAAGAAGTGAACACAAACTGCTCATATATTTGTACAGCCAGTTAGATGAATATCTTCTCAGCCCTGAAACCTAGGATGATAAGAGCAATGGAAATTGTCTTTCTCTTCTGTTCTGGAGTCTCTATGTCAGTCATGGTGTTAGTAGGATAGAGTTCCAGACTAGAGAATTAGGCAAATAGAAAGAGGCAGAGCTTGAAAAGCATAGCTGTAGGGCAGGGGTCCCCAAACTAAGGCCCGGGGGCCGGATGCGGCCCTCCGAGGTCATTTACCTGGCCCTCAGTTTTATAATATAATATATTGTATATACATATAATATTGATAATAGTATTATAATGTAATACAATATAACACTAATAATAATACCATACGATAATATTAATTATATATTCTATATTACATATAATATTACTAATAATATTACAGTATAGTTCAATATAGTAATATATAATGCTTATATTGTGCTATGCTAATAATATAATATATTGTATGTACATATAATTTGTAAGCCACCCTGAGTCCCCTTTGGAGTGAGAAGGGTGTGATACAAATGTAGTAAATAAATGCAGTAAATAAATAAATAAATAATAAATACATTTTAGACTTAGGCTCGCCCCAAGTCTGAAATGACTTGAAGGCACACAACAACAACAACAACAACAACAATCCTAATTAACTTGACTATCTCATTGGCCAGAAGCAGGACCACACTTCCCATTGAAATCCTGATAAATGTATGTTGGTTAAAATTGTTTTTATTTTTAAATATTGTATCGTTCTTTCATTGTTCTTGTTGTTGTTGTTGTTTTTGCACTACAAGTAAGACATGTGCAGTGTGCATCGGAAATTGTTTGTATTTTTTTTCAAATGATAATCCGGCCCCTCAACAGTCTGAAGGATTGTAGACCGGCCCTCGGCTTAAAAAGTTTGAGGACCCCTGCTGTAGGGAATCCACCAAACAGGTGGATGTTTTAGGCATTTGTATTTGCAGTGGCTCTAGTCAGATGTGTCTTTCATAGTTTTATAGAGAGAAAAATCTTTATTCTATGAGAAATGCTATAGGTAAAAACATATATTTCACTTTCAAAGTAGTGCATATTCTGGCACAGGATCCTCTTGCTAAAAATAGGCAGACAGAGATATGCAGTGTTTCCTGTATTATTCTTTTCTTTTCATATGCATGTGAGATGTCATATACTCTCTTAATTCAATTTTAATAATAAAGTTTTATTAAAGATATAATAATTAGACTCTGAAAATGAAAGAAGGAACTCATATTGGGAAATACTCAGATCCAGGTTGTGCACATCAGAAAAAATCGGGTAAATCAACCTTTGGTTCCTCCTGGCATTGGGTTCCAGCCCCCAGCCCCCCCCCCCCCCCCCCGCCAATGAATGCTCCATCATATACAATGGCACAGTCAGTTGGTGTCCCTTATATCAAATGGGAAAATCAAGGTTTGCCTTTTGGAATATTTTCATATTTTATTTCAAGCTGTGAATAGTTGAATCCATGGATACTGAGAGCAAGCTACTATATTATTTCTACTATTTAGCATATTTTTACAACTCATTTCAAATTAACACAAAAGCATATTACAATTTAGTTAAGGAAGAAAAAGGATAAATTTCCTGGGGATTTTTAGAAAAATTTTCTAAAGAAAATTATTGCAGCTTGATGGAGCAATTGTATTGAACAACTAGAAGAGCTGACACACTTGTTACTTGGGAGATTCTTGTTTCTTTATTCAATGTATATTGTATCCTTCCATGAATGGGATTCAAAATAGCTCATTCCAAAAGGGTAAAACATATGAAATGAGTAAAAAAACCCACACCATTAAAAAAGTTACGTCGGACACCCCAGTAGAAAGAAAACACAGCAACCACACAGTTAAAAGTTCCTTCTGTGCCAAATGAGGCCTCTCACTAAAGGCTTGCCAGAGTAAAAAGGTCTTTGGCTGTCAGAGGAACAGCAAGAGGAAGAGAGCCAGTTTTGTTTTCTTACATATGGGTTTAGAGTTCCAGTTTTTTTCTATTGTGGTGAATCCAGCCATGGGCGTGTGTGTGTGTGGAGTTTTTTTCTCAGTTTAAAACCCCCTGAAGCTGATGCCCTGGAAAGTGGTAGGGGCACACTTTCAAGAAGTGTCTCAGAGAGAGGCAAAACTCTCCATCACTGCTCTGGTCAAATTTGGAACCATCCATCTCATATTGCATTAAAAAGAATAAAAATAATCTTGGGGCTCCCCTGTAATCAGTTTATCCTCATATGATTGGAATAAGTTGCAAAACTGGGCTTTGGACTACTCGTTTTTTGTTTTTGTTTTTTTTTGTTTTTTTGCCTCTGCTGTGTTAGGAGGTATGGTGACTTACCTTGCTCAGTGGCTACATGTGGAGTGGTTGCTAAAACTAAAGTCAGCTGCCATCTTGCAAGGGAGTAGGTTGCCTACTACAGAAGGGAAAAGAGCTGTAATTTATTTATTTGCTGTATTTATATACTGCTTTTCTCACCCCTAGGGGGATTCAAAGCGGTGTCCAACACAATAATGGCAAAATTCAATGGCAAACATACATGTGAAAACAAAAGCATAACATCTAACCATAACATATAGTTATGAAGTAAAACCATATCCAAACATGAGATAATAATAATAATAATAATAATATATTTTATTTCTATTCCGCTCTATCTCCCATTTTAGCATACTGCAGTAGAAAAATATCCACCATAGTAGCAAATGTTGAGGTAGCTTCCCAGCCTCTTTTTGAAGATGTCTGGAGAAGGAGACCCATCATGCTCAGATAGATTGAGGGCTTCTGATCCCCATCCAAGATTATGGTTGCATTAAGAACACCAGAATCATACTGTTATTTATCATTACTTACATCTTTCTCTCATACACAAAAACAGTAGGCAATCTCTCATTTGCAGTGGCTTTGTGATAACTGAAGACAACTGATTCAGTCAAGATGGACACAAAAACCCAAACAGACATATTTTAAGGTGCCCTTACCTCTGTTGAGATTCAGCAGCAAGATGCTGGCGATTTGGAGGATGAGGGGATGATAGTCTTCCCTTTGATGAGTCTTTGTGTGATCAGGGTGATTTGCAGGCCTCAAATCAGAGAGAAATGCCAGCAGCTGCAGAAGAGACAGTGGTGGTTTGGAAGAGGAAATGCCAGCAAGGCTATAAGTCCTGCTGAAAATCATACTTCTCTGCTGATGTTAAGGATACAGAAGCCCTGTTTTCTTAGTACAGTGGTTCTCAACCTGTAGGTCACCAGGTGTTTTTGGCCTGCAACTCTCAGAAATCCCAGCCAGGTTACCAGCTGTTAGGATTTCAGGGAGTTGAAGGCGAAAACATCTGGGGATCCATAGATCCACTGTCTTAGTGGGATTGCTTTTCTGACTAAGCATGGGTAGACTTGTCCGTAGCATTATAAATAGGCAAATTGTTGCAATGCATGAGATAGTCTTACTGAAGATGCCAGCCACTTTATAGCTTTCCTGACATGTTTTTCACCCCTCTAAATGCACTGGGCTCTTTTGTGTAGCCCTCTCACTTACAGTTCTTTTCCAAAATATTTTTCATTTTACAGAGTGTTTCAAAAAGATGGACCTGTTTCGAAATCATTGTCTATGCAACCACAAACTGCTCATAAATTGAATTCTTACCTCTTGAAAGGGTGGGAGTTTCAAAGAATTACCACTTGATGTGCTTCCCAGTGCACAAACAGCCCCTTATCTCAGGCCTCATCCACACAGCTGAATAAAATCCCACATTATCTGCTTTGAACTGGGATATATGGCAGTGTGGACTCAGATAACCCAGTTCAAAGCAGATATTGTGGATTATTCTGCCTTGATATTCTGGGTTATATGGCTGTGGGGAAGGGCCCTTAGTCATTTTTTTTCATGTCAGGAGCGAAGTTGGCCATGTCAGCTATTGCCAAAATGGCGTTCTTTAGGCGCACTAAAATAGATCAGCATACAGCTGAATCTTCCAGCAAGATCAGTAGAGTGGTTAGTAAAATAAATTGATAACTCATTGAAGCATTTGTAACTTTTTGTGTGATTATAACATGTTGCCATCCTGAAAAATACTGTTTTGAAATTGGGTCCATTCTATTGAAACACCCTGTATTTTTCTCAACTTTGACTCTTCCTCCACTCAACCTTCCCTCTTATGTGTGACTAGTTCCATTTTGGCTGCATAACCAGCCATATTCACAACAGATACAAAGGAACTCTCTCCCCGGGGCCGTGGTGGAGGCTCCTTCCTTGGAGGCTTTTAAGCAGAGGCTGGATGGCCATCTGTCGGGGGTGCTTTGAATGCGATTTCCTGCTTCTTAGCAGGGGGTTGGACTAGATGGCCCATGTGGTCTCTTCCAACTCTACTATTCTATGATTCTATGATTCTATGAAACAAACTATTGGCTAAGTCTGTATACAGTACTTCCCACCACAAATCTTTACAAAAGGTACATTAAGTCTTGACATTGTATATTTGTTTTATTTTGGGAATCCAGAAAAGTATTAATTTTTTTTAAGGTTGGGGACAGTCAGCAAGGAGAGGACATTTATAGCTGGGGTGGGAGTAAGGAGAGAGACAGATGGTTTTGCTTTCTGCCATGGAGTCTCATGACCTAGAAGGAATGGGAGCTTGCAATGAATTAAGACTGATGAGGCCACAGTGGACAATGGCTAAACAAACCAGCAAGCCACACGTTCTTTGGCTTCCTGAATAATATGGTTTCTGTGCACTGGAGACTCTTGCTAAAAGCAGGCTGATGGAACAATCAGTTCTTTGCTGTGCTCCACCCAGTTTATCATACTGAGAAATGTTACCTACTTGTAGCTCTTGATTAGGCTCTACAAAGAAAAGCCTAGCTTTTTAGCACCAAACTGAGGTTGAATTGAAACTTTCTACATGACTTCCTATCAAAAGGGCATTTAAGGCATATATCATACATATCCTCATATACAAATATGCGGACATGTATATGACTTGAATTCCCTAATTTAGGCTGTACTACAACACTCTTTACCTACAACACTCTTGTCTAATTACACTGGAGTCTCTGGTGACTTAAAGACCCATACGCACACACCAGCACATGCTGATCAGAACACAGAAGAATTTAAAACATGTCCAGAGAAACCTGGCACAGAAATATTGAAAATATGTGCAGAGTTTGGACTGGGCTCTCTTAAATGGCTAACGTAGGTCATAGACTCCTGTCTACCAACATCCTACTAACTAGTTTGTTGACACCTTGGAGAGGTTGCTCCAAATCTGGATGGATTAACTTGTTGCTGAAGTTTAGAGTAATTTTAGAGATAGTACTTAAACAAAGTGTAATAACAGCTATTGATGAAAAAGATTAAGAAATTCATCATAAGGCTATGTAGAAGTAAAATTATATTCTAGGTTATACATGTAATGCAATGCTGTCTCATTAATGGTGCCTTCTGTAGAAGATGGTTGTAAACTCAGGTTGTTCTGCTCCTAAAAGTGTGAGCAAGAAAGAAGTGAGTTATGAGGGTGGCAAATGTGCAGTACAGAGGTGCACAAGACTACAGCTCCCATCATTCCACATTAGCTATACTGAGTAAAGTTGATGGTGACAGAATCCAATGATGTATGGATCCCGACGTTTTTGGGCAAAAGCTCCCAGAATACCCAAATCAGCAGGATTGTAGATTATGTTGGCTGGGGATTTCTGGGAGTTATAATGTAAAAAGTAATGTTTCCAGTCATGAATTTGAAGGACTTCGAATTTCCCAATGCTGCGCCATTCATGCAAAATGTTTTCACTCATATACTTGCACATACACCTGTTCTGCATCTCACAGAAGTCGTGCAGTTAAGCTATGCTGAATACAAGTCCCATAGTAAATATTATATTTGAGAGTTTTAAAAACCCTTGTTTATCCGTATTCCTTATGGAGAAAGAAGAACACCCTTGATAAATATTTAGAAAACTTTAACTGCATTAAAGCAAAACAAAACAAAACTCAACACCCTCAGATTTCTTAGTGAGAGAGTTCCTACATATCTCCATTCATTATTATTTCTGTGTGACGTATTCTTTTTATAGGCCTTAGACTCATTATAGCTGCTGCCTTCATTACCACCACACCCAGTTCCTAAATCAGATATATAACTATGACTCAGCAAGTCATTAATAAGCCTTTTAACTAGCTCTTGTTTTTGGTATGTCAAAGATTAATATTCTGCTATTGTGTTCTTTCCCAAGTTATTACTGTCCTATGATCCCAGTACCAACTCCATGATTGTTGAGTGGAGAGAAGAGCCTTTCTGCAAACTTGATTATCACATGCTTTACACTCACTGACATTTCCTTATCACTGTAGCAATGATGAAGGGTTTTAATGGCTTCTCTGCTGACTTAGGTATTAAGTATATAGATAATGAGTGCAGTTCCAGTTTATCTTGCCCTTAAGAGCAGCGAGGATGCATGCTGGCCAACAGATAGAGTATATATATATTTCTTACCTCTAGCAAGATAAACAGAATTAATCATTCCACCTAAAACAGGAAAGGATTGTCAGAAGGAAAAGGCCAAGTTCGAAATAATTACTTTATTGGGCAACAGTCCCTTAATCCTCCAGCCAGGATGGTCTCTGGTCAAGTTGAACAGGAAATTATGAATATGGTGGCCCCAAAAGGTAAGTCTCCCAAGCGTTCCCATGCTAGCTGGGGGATTCTGATGGTTACTGTCATTTTTAAATGGTATTTTCCCTCAAGAGAGCCAGTGTGGTATAGTGGTTTCAGTGTTGGGCTATAGCTCTGGAGATTAGAGTTCAAATCCCTGCTTAATAATGGAAACCCATTGAATGATTTGATCAACTCACACTCTTACACTCAGAGGAAGGCAGAAGCAAATTGTCTCTGAACAAATGTTGCTATCTTATAGAATCCTGAGATCCTTGAATTCTCAGCCAAAATACTATAGTGTGCCTCATCAGACTACAAACCCCAGGATTTAATAACGTTTGTTGTGTTTATGGTAATGAACACATTTATGGTAATGACAAACCTTTTCTGAATAAATCTTGCCATGAAAACCCTATGATGAGGAGGTTGCCTCAGATCAGAGTCTACTTGAAAGTACATACAACAACTACTGCCACTATGACCAAGAACATCAACATAGGAGGAATGGCTTAGACAGCTGGATAAGTTTCACTTGGAGAGTAGATGGTCAAGAGGCAACATGTTAGCCATATTTAAATATTTGAAAGGATATCATATTGAGGAGGGAACAAGCTTGTTTGCTGCTCTGGAGACTAGAACATGGGCAATGGATTCAAATACAGTAGAGTCTCACTTATCCAACGTACACGGGCTGGCAGAATGTTGGATAAGCGAATATGTTGGATAATAAGGAGAGATTAAGAAAAAGCCCATTAAACATCAAAATAGGTTATGATTTTACAAATTAAGCATAAAAACATCATGTTATACAACAAATTTGACAGAAAAAGTAGTTCAGTATGCAGTAATGCTACATAGTAATTATTGTATTTACGAATTTAGCACCAAAATATCACGATATATTGAAAACATCGACTACAAAAATGCGTTGGATAATCCAGAACTTTGGATAAGTGAATGTTGGATAAGTGAGACTCTACTGTAGTAGGAAAAGATGTTCCACCTGAAACATTAGCAAGAACTTCTTGATGGTAAGAGCTGTTCAACATTGGAATACATTGCCTTGGAGTGAGAAGGAATCTCCGTCTCTGGAGGTTTTTAAATAGAGGCTGGATGGCAGTCTGTCAAGAATGCTTTGATTGTATGTTGCTTATTCCTTCTGATTTTTTTGCTGCAATCCTTAAAGTGGCTGAGATAATTGAATCTTGCTAGGTACAATATATTGTTTCAAGCCATAACCATCTTAATGCAAAGTATTTTGCAATGGACTGGCAATTAAGACTCATTAGCTTTAGTGTTTCTGATGGAGATGGAAAATAGTGGAGCCATTTTATTGTTATAGATCAACACAGTTGGCTGCCTTTTCTGAATCTGTGTGTTTGTGAGTGAGAAAGATAGACAGACTTTATAGACTATCATAAATGAGTATGGATTTCAAATTTTGCCTATTGCTTATGAATGGTGGGAGAAGGGGGCAGTGGATTTTATTGCATGAGACTACTAAAGCATTATTATTTTTTTCATGTCAGGAGCGACTTGAGAAACTTCAAGTCGCTTCTGGTGTGAGAGAATTGGCCGTCTGCAAGGATGTTGCTTAGGGGATGGCCAGAAGTTTTGACGTTTTACCATCCTTGTGGGAGGATGTCTCATGTCCCCACATGGGGAGCTGGAGCTGACAGACGGGCACTCATCCACACTCTCCCCGGATTTGAATTATGCCAGGATAAAAGCTCATTTTCTTGAGGTTTACCACGTGATGTGATGGCTCTCCCATAGTCTCATAGTACTTAAATTATAATTGGATAATTTCTTTTCATTGGTTCATTAGTGAATCCAACTTTGCTTCCTTGTTTGATAACTTCCTCCCACTGCAGTCCTGGTATTGCAAAGTGGAGGAAGATCTTGTGAGAATACTGAAACGGGGGGGGGGGGGGGGGGGGAATGTGCTGAGTAGGACCAAAAGGTAGGAAATGGGATTGTGCAGAGGACTGATCACAGGAATTTACAGCAACAAAATGCCAACATCACACAATTGCATTAGGGTGTAAAAGAGATTCTTCCAATAATGGTATATTTCTATTTGCTTAAACGACATGATTATGATGAGACAAAAAGGCTGGTATGAAAAGCGAGGGTGTGTGTGAGGGGACACTTTCTATCCTTTATAGGCACTGTTGGGGGAAGATGGTCTTGAGCTAGAGCCTAACAACTACACTATTGACTTGAACTGTTCTACATGAAAAAAGTTATTTGTAAGAGGAATCTCACTGTTTTCTTGAAACAATTGCTGTCTTGAGAGGGTAAACAAGGGAAGTAGGTCACAGACAATTCTTATTATGTTTTGCAATGCTTTTTAATGGAGTGGTTTTTTTCCGTGTCAGGAACGACTTGAGAAACTGGAAGTTGCTTCTGGTATGAGAGAATTGGCCATCTGCAAGGATGTTGCCCAGGGGATGCCCGGATATTTTGATGTTTTACCATCCTTGTCGGAGGCTTCTCTCATGTCCCCACATGGAGATGGAGTGGTGATGGCAATGCCGAAGCAAAGGGAGTAAGAACTATGAGCTTGAAAATAGCCCAGCCCTGTTACATAGTAGTTAGCATTCTGGATGTATTATGGGAAGGGAATGCATCAGTTTTTCTTTCACTCAGTTTTATCATTTTTCTATACTAGATTGGAAAGCATTTTGCAAGTTATTTTTGGTGGGGGGGCATTATGTTGTGAATTACTTTGTATTAAAAAGGAATAAATATGAAATTTCAAAACTAGGGCATGACTGAGTCATGTTCAAACATTAAATAATGCTAGTTAATTTGAAAAGGCCTTTTTTATAAACCAGTGTAAACACCCTGCCCCTTTCCATTTCCCAATGAGAACACAGGGTTACATTAACTTTATTAGCTCTTTCTTGGAGGGCAACTGTAGCCATTGTATACAGAATGAAGGCTTGCTTCTGCTTAGGTAAAGGGAGAAGAAGCTCTCTTGGCTCTCCTTGGAGCCACCCTGTTTCATAGCTGCTGCTGTCTCATGAGTATTTTCTTTGAACTGAGCAAGCGCCCTGGGAGCGCAAGAGTTTTGCCTCTTCTGTGCCGCTCCCTGTGCCTCCAGCAGCCAAATGCTTGAGGCCTGACTCAGAGGGGCGGGGAGCTTGCACACTGAACCAAGAATAGAACTAACTCGGGCAGAAGACAACAGTCTTCATGTGACACCACTGCAGCTGTGTAAGCCACTGAATTGTAACAGTGCTTATCCACATTGGCCAACTATTCATTGTTGGATGCAAAGGGATCTTGTAGCACCTTAAGGAAGCTGGAAGCTAGCAACGTCTTTCTTTAATTAGTGCCTATAGTGCTACAATATCCCTTTGTACACAGACATTACAGACTAATATGGTTATGGCTTTATATTCATTGTTGTTTCATTACATACTGTGTTTGTATCCATGCGTGAGATATCATTCTAAATCAGGGCTGGGTAGCCTCCAGATTTTGGTGGACTGCAACTCCCAGTCAGTACAGCCAATGGCAAGGAATGCTGGAAAGTACAGTCCAAAATATATCTGAAGAGCTGCAAGATTCCTATTTCTGCTCTAGCTGTGTGTATTGGGAACTTCTTTACATTTATATCCCACCTGTTCTCCAACTAACTGTAAAGTTGTAGGCAGTATGACCGTCATATCTGCAGAGGATATGGAAGCATATCACTATAGGACCTGAAGAGGCCCACAAACATTTCTGGGGAGGGGGATATATTTTTGGAGTGTGGATAAGTGAAGCTGTAGATATCAAATCCATGGATAAGGGGATCATAGTGTATGTGATTGTTATGAGGTAGATTAGACACAGAGATATGAAAGAACGAAACTGCCTAAAAGTCATATGACTGTTTATATGGGCAAAAAACCCCAAACACACCTTATATTGGATGTTATTTTTACACATGCCGTTTGTGATTATGCCCATCCCTTAAATCACTTTAAAAAGAGTTCCCTTTTTACTCTGAATTCTGATCAAAGATCTTCATGAGTTCTAGGTTGTTTGTTTTTCATGTAGCCATCTACAGTAAGTGGTTCACATTGCAGCTGTGGGAAGGGTTAGACATGGTGAAATCTGGTTTGACTAAGACCAGCAAGTTACATAATCATTACCATGGGGAAGTGGGCTTGGTCACAGTTACCTTTTTAATTATAAATTTGCCACTAATATTATTTTTAAAATGGAATGTGCACTTGAATACTCTCAGATCAATATACTAGTGTTTCAGAATTAGCATATTTCTGCAGAATAGCATGGGTAAAGACACGATAAGTTGAAATACATATTCACATACATGATGAGAATGATAAAAAGTGAAGTGGCCACTGTCATGTAGCTCAGAATAAGACGAATTAATTTTCTTAAGGCACATTCCCACCAAAGTGAGTTGTCCCAGGGGACACCTCTGACACAAATTTGCAGTGTGGTATGCTGCATGTTATGCTGACAAGGTAAATGTGGGGTCTTCACTTCTTGGAAGAATATGGTGTGAATAAGAAGTATGGCAGAGATGTATACTCTCACCCTATCTATTCAGCTTATATACAGAACACATCATGTGCGGGGCTTGAGGAATCCAAGGCTGGAGTTAAAATTGCTGGAAGAAACATTAACAAACTTAGATATGCAGATGATACCACTCTGATGGCTGAAAGCGAGGAGCAGCTGAGGAACCTTATAACCAAGGTGAAAGAAGAAAGTGCAAAATCTGGGTTGCAGTTAAACATAAAAAACCCAACATGATGGCAAGCAGACTAATTGATAACTGGCAAATAGAGGGAGAAAACATGGAGGCAGTGACAGACTTGGTATTTTGAGGTGTGAAGATTACTGCAGACGCAAACTGAAGCAAGGAAATCAGAAGACATCTACTTCTTGGGAGGAGAGCAATGATCAGTCTTGGTAACATAGTGAAGAGTAGAGACATCGCACTGGTAATGAAGGGCTGCATAGTTAAAGCAATTATATTCCCTGTAATAACCTATGAATGTGAGAGCTGGACCATTGTTAGGGATTCCTCTTCTTCAGAAGAGGAAGGGGAGCAGGAAAGTGTTCATGAATCTAAGGGTGAGTTGGAATCTGAGGAGGAGATTTTGCAAGTACCCACATTTTAGGAGAGACGAAAGGAAACAGAGCAGAGACGTCGTTCAGCTAGAAATGCAGCTGAGTAATTAGGAACTGCTCTAGCAGCTGTGAGGGGACTCAGGGCTAATAAAGCAGGTGCAGCCAGCTCTTGCTGGTAACAAACTGACTCTTCACTCCCCTTGTGCCTGCTTCAAGTCTGCATCTGGGAAACTGCTCCTAAGTATTTATTGCTGTTTCTTTGTCTGAAGTAAGACTGCTATTTGATTTGGGAATTTAACAGAGACTAAGAACTGTGTTTACCCTAAGACTTCCTTGCTTCCATTTGCATTATTCCACTGAGTGTGCTGTACTTTATGTTTTACTGAAGTAAAGCAGTTTTTATTTACTTACCACAGTGTTTTAAGGCTGTTCTTGAGAAACAAAACAGGACAACCATAAGGAAGGTTGAGCAAAGGAAGATAGACGCTTTTGAACTGTGGTGTTGGAGGAAAATTCTGAGAGTGCCTTGGACCGCAAGAAGATCCAACCAGTCCATCCTCCAGGAAATAATGCCCGGCTTGTCACTGGAGGGAAGGATATTAGAGACAAAGATGAAGTACTTTGGCCACATAATGAGAAGACAGGAAAGCTTGGATAAGAAAATGATGCTGGGGAAAATGGAAGGAAAAAGGAAGAGGGGCCGACCAAGCGCAAGACAGATGGATGGTATCCTTGAAGTGACTGGCTTGACCTTGAAGGAGCTGGGGGTGGCCACGGCCGGTGGACAGGGAGCTCTGGCTTAGGCTGATCCACGAGGTCACAAAGAGTTGGAAGCGACTGAACGAATAAACAGCAAAGGATTTTAAAAGGTGTAAACAGGCCTCAGTTCTTGTCTCTTATAATGCAAATCTTTTCATATGATAAATCTTGAAAGTACTTACTTTTTGTGCTTAACTTTTACAGTAACCCTACCATAAGCGTTCCCTTGGAAAAACGTATAAGGCAGAATTTTGTCACTGCCTTCCTCTTAAGTTGAGAAAGTGTGAGTTGTCCAACATTCCCCCATGGATTTTCATGGCTTGTACCATTTGAAAAAAAAAGCAGTACGATACATTCCCCATGGTTATTTTAAGATGAGGGGTGTAGAGGATGTGTACCTATTATTGGTCTTACTTATTCTTGGGGCTCTTACACATTACTCAGTTATAGCACAGTGGTTCCACTTTAATTGCTATGTCTATGTCCCATGGAATTCTGTAATTTATACTTTAAAGAGAGTTCACTGTCTGAGAGGCTTTTTGGTACCTCTGACCCAACTGCAAACCCCAGGTTTCCTCAGGAGGTAGTAATGGAATAAAGTGTAACTGTGGTGCTGTGATTGTGTGAAAGGATGCCAGCAGTTGAGCTCAATATTTTGCACAATCAGAAGATCTTGTGTGAAGGCATGCTTTTTGGTGATATCTAGTCCTTAGGTCAAACTGTCTCAAGGATTTCATTTAGACTTGTTTCTCTTGTTGAGGATGCCCTCCAGTGTTTTGCTCTCTCACACCATCCATGGACAGAGGTGTTGGATCATCCTTGGTACCCTGAGGCTGTTGCTTTTACACAGCTTGTATTGCTTGGGGATTAAAATGAAACCTTTCTCTTTCCCATTCCATTAATCAGTTACACTGCACACGTCTTGGAAGAGTTACTTTTGTGGACTGTGGCTGTCATCCCAGCCTGTAATCCAACAAACCAGGTTTTCCAAAGGTCTGATTGCCTCTCCCCCTTTCCTTGGATGTCATAAGGCACAAGGAGTTAATGCGTTAATAATATTTGTAGTTCTAATTATATTTAGGCTTTTGTCACTCTCTGTATTTCAACACATATCACTTATTTTGCCCAGAGGCAAATCATTATCAGATTACTTGTTTAACTAGTACATCTTCCATTACCTTCTATTTTTGATGCTTTCTGTACCTGTCCCATGGATTTAAGCAGATTCCTCTGCTGTCATAAAATACACAGCTTGCATATTATATGTTTCACATCAACACTTTCCAAACCACCATCCCTTGATGTGTTGGGCTCTAACACCTATCACTTCTCGTCAACCTGGTTATATTGGCTAGGGATTATAGGACTTATGTTCCAGTAAAATTTGCACATGAATAATATCTCCTTTCAGAGAATTTCTGATGGCTCTAAGTACAGTGGTTCTCAACCTGTGGGTCCCCAGATGTTTTGGCCTTCAACTCCCAGAAATCCTAACAGCTGGTAAACTGGCTGTGATTTCTGGGAGTTTTAGGCCCAAAACATCTGGGGACCCCAGGTTGAAAACCAATGCTCTACTACTTATGATTTAATAGTGTTCTGTACCAAAGCATACACTGTTTGTCTTACAACGCTGGAAGATGTATAAATTACTCCTGCCACATTTTATCTTGTTGCATCCTAATAAGTTTCTTGATCCAGTACTTAAGAATGATAAATATCATTCTTTTGGTTTCAGTTTTAAAAAGTATGGAAAGGTCACATTACAAATGGTGGCTTTAATGAAAACAATTTATCTTCATAGAGGACAATGGTGCACCAGGTGGAGTCTCTGAAAATTTTAAAAAAGAGTCAGGATGGGCATCTTTTGGGAGTTTTTGATTGGCTATTCCTGCATGGCGGGATTGCACTGAATGGCCTTCCTGGTCTCTTCTAATTCTTTGACTTTGGGACTCAGTTGTTGTGTTGATCACTGTGGATTCCAAATGCCTTTTGTGTTTTAAGCATTAATGTGGAGGCCCTACTGTAACCCCAGGACTAAGACATTTTGATGCCTGAGGTAGAGCAGAAACTGACAGCAGTGGGCCTCACTTCCTTTGCCTGGTCAAAGTGTATCCACAACACGCAGGGTACGTTGAATTATTTTGCCACCTGAAGTGGAAAATCCAACCAACATAGTAAATGTACAACAAGAATAAATTAAAACATAAATATTTTGCTAAAATCACTTGTTTAAGGCTTGTACTTCTGTCTGTTGGATGGTAGTGCAGGTCATGTGTTGCAAAATGACCTCATTGCTATCTCTGTTTGCAGTAGCATGGTTTAGCATATTTGTAAAACTTCATAGGGTCAAAGTACCCTGGAATTTTTTGTCCAGAAAACTGCCTAAGAAAAATAGTTTTGTTTCAGTTGTTTACCCTTCTCTCGGTCCCACCTCCATCTCAAGCCTGGTTTGTGAGAACAAGAGAGCGGACCTTCCTTCTCTGTGGCTGCACCTCAACTCTTCTTCCCAGGGAAGCCAGAATTATCCCCTCCCTGCTGTCCTTCTAGCAGCAGGCTAAAACCTTTGTATTCAGACAGTATTTTAACGTTGAAGGTGTTTAAGATCAGTTCTAGGGGTGCTGTGCTTCAAGAGGGTACTGTGGGTGAGATTGGGGAAAATATGAGTTTTAAATGCCGTTTTAGTATATCAACGGTATTTTAATTTTGTTTTTACCACACTGCTACTATTGAATTGCTTTTTAATTTTTGAATTAGACCTTTTAAACTTGCCACCTTGAGTCCCCACGGGGAGAAAGGTGGGGTGTAAATAAAGATAATAAACAATAAATCAATAGCCATTACTGAAAAACAGAACAGTGCCTGTTCTGTTTTTCGTTCTGTGCCTTCTTCCCTGCCCACCTTATCCTTGGACTTGCCATTTTTCACTTCCCCTTCCTCCTCAACTCTTGTTAGGAAATCTTTGAAATGCCCCATTACAGACATACAGTAGTAATGCCTTTTGGTTCTAATGTGGTCATTTTAGCCAACCAGGAAACAAACGTAAAAGGGGTTTGTGCATATTTTCCATGTACATGTACAGAAGAGATAAGATATGGTAAAAGGGCTGGTTTCAGTTAGTCATGAATATAGGAAAGGGGAAAATTGGATCTGCTCAGCCTTTTCCTATTAGTTCCTTTTTTCCCTTTTCATTCTGAATTGTTGGAGTCTACCCCCCCCCCCCCTTTATGTACATGAGGCAGACTAAGCAATGACAAGCTGACTAATCCTTGACCGATATGGAGACCAGGAACTTTGCAACAGAAGGCATTTCTGGAGGACTCTTTCTTCCTTGGCCCTCTCTACCAACCTACAAAAAACTGCAAGAGATGAGGGAGAACTCTGCCCTTAGTCCCAATTTTTAAAATTATTAATCTACAAAATTGTGACCTCTTATTTCCGTGTCTCACAATTCAGAAATAAATAACTGGCTTGTTTATTCCTCGACAATGTCAGATTCTGTTTCTACCTGTAAGAGCAGCCATTGAGGGCCACATTTGGTCCACTTTTACTGTCAGCATGGCAGAGGGGAGAAGCAGAGTAACTACAGAGTGCTCAAGTTTAGAGGAAATAATGAACTTTTCAAGGATATAATGAACCTTTGGGAAGCAAATTCATTAGTCGCACTGTTTGTACTGCTGCATATCCTGTCATGCGGCCTTTCTCTGTGGTTGTGAGGCAAGAGGTGGGAAATGAGGCCGTCTGAAAGGGAATGTACTTTTGGTTGGAATTTTACAGCCTTTGCCAATAAATTCAGAGAAGTAAGTAGTGTTCTTCTTCCACACACTTCTCCCCATCCCTAAAGCATAAGCCAAAAAGGAACCAGCAGTTACCATTACCACTGTGCTGATTTCCAGAGCATGAGTAACCATGTGAACCTATTTCAGAAGGAACAGCAACAAATCTCGGAAATGCCATAGGACTTCTCCTTGCTTCAGCTGTTGGAAATAGCAACCTCCCAAGCCTTTCACTATTTATTTGTTAATATATATATTTCCTAACCTGTATTCTATGTGTATGTTGATTTGTCAATTTGACTGACCTCTTTGGTGTGGGCGGAGTTATAGACATGTGATTGTACTGTGCATGTTCAGACTCAAGACTCCATTTTGTATCAGTTTGTTTGATCTTCAATGAAAGCAGATGTATGTGTCCAGACCTCAGTGGAGGTGGATGCATGTCGCTTATGGACTTTTAGTGAGTACAACTATACCCAAAGACTGTGGACTATTGATTATGAACTATATCCTGTGTACTCAACACAGAGAAGCTACATCCTGTCTGTAACTGAACTTCAATAAGAAAGGTGCCTGTATGGTGAATTAATACAAGATGTTTGTGAGTAAACAAGATATGTTATTTTTCAAAGAAGGCTTTGTGGTTTTTTTAATTATCTCTGAGTACATATTTTAAACTAAGGTTTTAAGGGAGTGTATATCTTTTGGGCAACTTCAACTGCAAAGAAACAACCATCCTGGACTTTCCCCTCAAAGTGAGCTCTATAGTCTAGAAGTAGCCACCAAGAAAACATCACTCCTTTCTCCCCCAAACAATGTGTCAACTTTAATATAATGAGGCAGAAAGAAAAATTGTTTCCCTCCATTATCCTTGAAAGTAGCATGCCATATTATAACTTTCTTCCCATCAGTCCCTTATTTCCAAGTTGATGATGGGCAGGGTGATAGTGGTGGTTAAAGAACAACATTCTTAACACTGAGAAAGAGGACGCTGATTGGTGTTTTTGTGTTTGCGCCACCCTGTCAAGTTTGGTTAACAGAGAGATTGGTGGAATTTGTAGTTTTTGTTTTGTTTCTGTGTATCCCCAAGTATGGTGGAGGAAGAAACAGAAGCATAAAGAATGGCCAGTTCTGTGGAGGGTAATGTAGGCTTAATGGGACAAATGTTTCCTTTCTCTGACTATTCCTCTTTCTAGCTTTGGGGGTGGATGTGGATGGAAAGAAAAGGTCTTTTTAGCCAGCTTGCATGTTGTGTTGAGAAAATGAGCACTCTTTGAAACAGCTGTGTTCATGAAGCAGCGTGTGGGCCTTCCCACCCTGAGAGTCACCAGTGTGCACTCTTAGATTGAATAAAAGCTTTTCAAAACAGGCTCATGGCCTGCTTTGAACCACTGTACCTTCTTCTGTTCTGCAGGGCAGTCTGGAGGTTCTACGACCTGTTCTCATGGTTGTCACTTGCATTGCTACATGCTGTTACAGCTTTGACCCAGGTGTTCAGACAAATTGTGTTGCTTTTTTTCATGTCAGGAGTGACATAAGAAATTGCAAGTCGCTTCTGGTGTGAGAGAATTGGCTGTCTGCAAGAACGTTGCCCAGGGATGCCTGGATGTTTTACCATCCTTGTGGGAGGTTTCTCTCATGTCCTCGCATGGAGATGGAGCTGGAGCTGATAGAGGGAGCTTATCCCCGCTCTCCCTGGATTTGAATCGGCAGCCTTCAGGTTAGCAACCCAACCTTCAAGTCAGCAGTCCTGCCAGCACAAGGGTTTAACCCATTGCTTCACCGTGTTTCTAAGTCTCAGGGACTGGCCCCTCTCAAGGCAGGGGAGAGGAATTTTATAGTGAGAGTGTTGCCTTGCAATATCCATGTGCTGTTTGTTTACTTGCTTTATTTATATGTGTGCAGGTTTAGGATCCCTGATCAGAAATTCTTGTGAAGTGTTTTCGATTTTTTCAGATTTTGGAATACCAGTATTTTTTTATAAATACGTGATGAGATACCCAAGTCTAAACACAAAGTTCATGTATGTTTCATAAACACCTTCTAGACATAGCCTAAAGGCAATTTTACATATAATAGTTTAAATAATTGTGTGCATGAAACAAAATTAATGTACATTGAACTACTTGAAAGGAAAAGTGTCCCTCACTCAGCCCCCATAAGGACAATGTCTGATTTTGGAGTATATCGAATATTAGAAATCCAGAAAAGGGATGCTGAAACAATATATTTTCTTTGCTAGGTGTTTCTTAAAATTTGAATGGCATGCTGTTTGCAGCTGTGGTTGATTCTTAATTTATATCATGCTTCTTGACATCACCAGAATCTGCCCTTTTATCTTACCCTTGTAATCACACCATCCTGTGCAGGGCCGGCCCCACTCATGCGGCAGCTGACGCCGCCGCCTCGGGCGCAGGCCCGGGGGGGCGCCGTCAGGCTGGGCGGGAGGCGGGGCACCGCCCTGACGGTGCCCCGCCTCCCGCCCAGTGCGCCCTGGCCCGTCTGGCCTGCTAGAAAAGGCCAGACGGGCGAGCGGGAGTAGCGTGGGAGGCGGGGCCAGCTCTGACGCCGCTCCCCCCCCCCCCGCCCAGCGTGCCTTGGCCCTGCCTCCCACGCAGCGTGGGAGGCGGGGCCAAGGCACGCTGGGCGGGGGGGGGGGAGCGGCGTCAGAGCTGGCCCCGCCTCCCACGCTACTCCCGCTCGCCCGTCTGGCCTTTTGTAGCAGGCCAGACTCAGCGGAGGTTTCTCCAGGCCGCGATTGCGGCCTGGAGGAACCTCCGCTAAGTCTGGCCTGCTACACAAGGCCAGACGGGCGAGCGGGGGTAACGTGGGAGGCGGGGCCAGCTCTGACGCCGCCCCCCCCGCCCAGCGTGCCCTGGCCCCGCCTCCCACGCTGCGTGGGAGGCAGGGCCAAGGCACGCTGGGCGGGGGGGGGGGGGGGAGCGGCGTCAGAGCTGGCCCCGCCTCCCACGTTACCCCCGCTCGCCCGTCTGGCCTTGTGTAGCAGGCCAGACTTAGCGGAGGTTCCTCCAGGCCGCAATCGCGGCCTGGAGAAACCTCCGCTAAGTCTGGCCTGCTACACAAGGCCAGACGGGCGAGCGGGGGTAACGTGGGAGGCGGGGCCAGCTCTGACGCCGCCCCCCCGCCCAGCGTGCCCTGGCCCCGCCTCCCACGTTGCGTGGGAGGCAGGGCCAAGGCACGCTGGGCGGGGGGGGGGAGCGGCGTCAGAGCTGGCCCCGCCTCCCACGTTACCCCCGCTCGCCCGTCTGGCCTTGTGTAGCAGGCCAGACTGAGTCTGGCCTGCTACAAAAGGCCAGACGGGCGAGCGGGGGTAGCGTGGGAGGCGGGGCCAACTCTGGCCCCGCCCCCCCGCCCAGCGTGCCCTGGCCCCGCCTCCCACGCTGCGTGGGAGGCGGGGCCAGGGCACGGGGGGCGGGGCCAACTCTGGCCCCGCCCCCTCACTATTCGCCCTGGCCCCGCCTCCCACGCAGCGTGGGAGGCGGGGCCAGGGCACGCTGGGCGGGGCCAGGGCGCCGGTGGCGGGGGCGCTTTTCAGCACCCCCGCTTTACATAAAAAAATATCTCCGGCCGGCCCTGATCCTGTGTTACCACAAGGGTCTCCGCTTTGGTCTTTAGGTCTGGATCTGATATCCCGGGGCTTGATAAAGTTTTAACCTGGCTGTCTTATGCCACATTCAGCCTTTAGTTTCCACTGTACCTTCTCCTGTTCTGCAGGACAGTCTGGAGGTTCATGTTTTAAGATATGCTCTTATGGTCGTCACTTGCATTGCTACATGCTGTTACAGTTTTGACCCAGGTGTTCAGATAAATCGTTATTTGCAAGTCTGTACTACGTACTAATGTATTGGGTATTCATAACAACAACAGCAAACTCTTTCCATGCTCTTTTTCCATGTCTGCTCTTGTACTAAAGGGAGTATATTGTGTTAGATACTAGGTAATGTGCTTTCTCTCCAAAGTGAACTTGAACAAATGCAAGGGTTCCATCCTGGACCCGGTTTTGTTCAACATCTTTATTAATGACTTAGATGAAGGGCTAGAAGGCATGAAAATCAAGTTTGCAGATGACACCAAATTGGGAGGGATAGCCAATACTCCAGAAGACAGGAGCAGAATCCAAAATGATCTTAACAGATTAGAGAGATGGGCTGAAACTAACAAAATGAACTTCAACAGGGACAAATGCAAGATACTCCACTTAGGCAGAAAAAATGAAATGCAAAGATACCGAATAGGGAACACCTGGCTATATAGCAGTACATTTGAAAACCAATTGGATTTTGGCCTGCATCAATAGGAGTATAGTGTCTAGATCCAGGGAAGTCATGCTACCCCTCTATTCTGCCTTGGTCAGACCACACCTGGAATACTGTGTCCAATTCTGGGCACCGCAATTGAAGGGAGATGTTGACAAGCTGGAAAGCGTCCAGAGGACGGCAACTAAAATGATCAAGGGTCTAGAGAACAAGCCCTATGAGGAGCAGCTTAAAGAACTGTGTTTGTTTAGCCTGCAGAAGAGAAGGCTGAGAGGAGACATGATAGCCATGTATAAATATGTGAGGGGAAGTCATAGGAAGGAGGGAGCAAGCTTGTTTTCTGCTGCCCTGCAGACTAGGACGCAGAACAATGGCTTCAAACTACAGGAAAGGAGATTTCACCTGAACATCAGGAAGAATTTCCTAACTGTGAGAGCTATTCAGCAGTGGAACTCTCTGCCCCGGAGTGTCGTGAAGGCTCCTTCTTTGGAGGTTTTGAACAGAGGCTGGATGGCCATCTATTAGGGGTGCTTTGAATACAATTTTCCTGCTTCTTGGCAGGGGGTTGTACTGGATGACCCGCAAGGTCCCTTCCAATTCTATGATTCTATGAAATACAGGGATTTGGGCCAAATGAGAATTATCTCAGTCCAAACACTTTGACTTCCCAAGTACTTTTTTACCAGGTTTCCTTTTTTTTCTACACTGTTCTGTTCAGGAGTTCTCATGTTTCAGACTTTTGATGGGGCAGGAGTAGCACTTGTTTTTTTTATTCCATGAATAAGCCCTGGATTTCCCTCTACGTCTTTATCTGTGTTTTTTTCTCTCAAGACATTTTCTTTTGGGTTAAGATCCTCCCCTAGCGCTAAAGGAAAAATCTCTCTCTTGGCAGCAGTGACAGTGGAGCTTTTATCCTGCCTTGGGGGACCAGCCAGTCATGGGAGGAGTAAAATCATGTTAGATTCTCTCTCTTCCTCCCTTCCTCTCACTACCTCCTCCTCCCTCTCATAAGTGAATACCAGTTATTTTCCATGTTGTTAATTCCAATAATATTTTCCCCTTTATGTACAGTAAGGCGTTTTCTTTATCTAGGTTGGTTAAAATACCATACTGTAGTGAGTCACGTTTTTAATGTCATTATGTAAGCATGCAACACTTGGTATACAAAAGGTCCCAGGTTTAGTGTCTGCCACACCCAGGTAAGACTAGGTAAAATTTCCTGCTGGAAAATCTGGAAAGGCAATGCTAGGTGTTATGGAGACCAATGGGGATGTGTAGCTGGACTTACTGCTTTTCTCGAGCTCTGAAAGGCTGTTGCTATGCTGTCATTTTGGTGACCTAAAATAACGGCACATCACATCCCAGTCACTTCTCTGGCTGATTAGGAGAAGGATATGCCTGTTTTGTTATGGATAATACACTGAAACAGACTGGAATAGCCCCACAAAATGAAGTTAGCTTTTAAAATGTGGATGTTTGTTTTGGAGAGGTTTGCCAATGTCTTTGGAAAATGTTTGGGAGACTGTATTAAACCTTCAAAGCCCCAAATGTGACCTGTGCAATTCCTCCACTACATAATACTGAGCTAAATGGACCAGAGATCTGACTTGCTGTAAGGCAGCTTCCTGTGACCATTTTTGGCCTGTGAAGGGGAAAGAAGTTTGGAGTGTCCTCATTATTCCAGTTATTCTCTAAGGCTGCCCTTTATAATAGTTGTGAATTGGAATGCAGAAACATTTTGAAGTTATAACTGGATTTGGAAGGTTAAAATACACCCAGTGATACTGAAAACAAAGAAGCAAACAAAATTGAAGTCATTCCCCCAGTTTTGACAGAAGTAAAAGCAAGCAGTTATGGTAATTACACAGTTCAGTCTCAAGCCATGAATGGAATTTTCAGATATTCAGGGAGAAAAAAAAGAACAAAATGGTCATTACTCTGTTACCAAAGCTGATGTTTCAGTGGTGCAATAGCTAAAAATGATCAATAAACTCCAATTACACAGCTAGCGTGGTGAAGTATTTTTAGTGTTGGACGATGACTACAGAGATCAGGGTTTGAATCCCTGCTTGGTCATGAAACCAACTGCATAGCCTTGGACATGTCATACTCTCACAGCCTCAGAAGAAGGCAATAGCAAAACCCTTCTGAAGAAAACTTGCCAAGAAAATCCTGTGATACATTCACCTTAGGGTCACCATAGATCAGAAATAATGAAGACACAAACAACTTCTTTCTAATGACTGTGTGTCACCCAATTTCTGTTTAAAATCCCAACATTACATTTTTGTTTGTGTCAGGAGTGACTTGAGAAACTGCAAGTTGCTTCTGGTGTGAGAGAATTAGTCGCCTGCAAGGACGTTGCCCAGGGGACGCCTGGATGTTTTTACCATCCTTGTGGGAGGCTTCTCTCATGTTCTCGCATGGAGCTGGAGCTGATAGAGGGAGCTCATCCACGCTCTCCCTGGGTTGGATTCGAACCTGTCAGCCTTCAGGTCAGCAACCCCATCTTCAAGTGACAAGGCTTTAGCCCACTACGCCACTGGGGGCTCCGACCCAACATTACATGCTAAAACAAAAGTGGGCCATGTGTGTCGCCCTCTAAATGTTGTTGGATTGCAACTTCCCTCATCCCTAGCTAAGAAAGTCCATGATCATGAAGAGTCATGAAATTTGCAAGCCAAAAACATTATCCCTCCTTGTGGCAGATAAATCTCTTCTTTCTGTTATCACAGTAGTTCCCAACTTGTGGTCCATGGATCGCCAGTGGTCCCCAAGAACTAAAATATGATCTGCGGCCTCACCATTACTACACCATTGCAACGAGAGGAACTGGACTCACAAAACTCTCTTATAGTGCCGAGGCAATGGGGATGTTGAGAGGGGAGAAGCTGACTACTCACGAAAAGTGCGACAACAGGCCTCCTGATTTCTGTTTCTCTTCCTCCTTCCCTTTGAGCTGAGTTGTTCCATTTGGCGCCTGGAAGTGGGGGCGCTTTGGTGTCTTCGTTTTCAGGCCTATTCCTGGGGTTACTAGGGATGCTGATTCAGAAAATTGCAATGGATAGACCACATCAGCTCTAGATGATTAAATATGGTCTTCTGTGGGCGAGCAGATGGCGACTACTGGATAGTATATGTTCCGTATCAGAAACTAGAGCTGATGTGGTCTATCCAATACAGTTTTCTGAATCAGCACCCCAGATAACCAAACTGAATCTAAAATTGACCAAAAACTGATTCATAACCCTTTTGGTACTAATGTTGAAGAGTGGTCCCTGGTCAAATGATCCCTGGTCAAAAAAAAAAAAAAGCCTAGGAACTACTGTGTTATCAGAATAGCTTTGTGTTCTCCTTTTGGCTCCCCCTCCTGGCTGTTGTTGGACTGATAAAACAACAGGATGCGTATGGGGTAATCTTATTGCAGTCCATTATGATGTTGGGTATGTTTCTCTAAGAAATGGGCAGAGGTAATAACGGAGCATTACGTCTTTTGTTTTTCAGTTCCGTGAGTGTTGCTGGGACGTCATGTCGCACCCCAGTGCTCCCCCAGACTACGATGACCGACACCCCCTCAAGCCTCCACCTGCGGGCGGATACCCTGGGGGATACCCAGGAGGTTACCCACAGCCCCCGCCGTATGGAAGCGGGTATCCACAGCCAGGAGGCTACCCACAGCCTGGAGGCTACCCACAGCCCGGAGGCTACCCACAACCTGGGGGCTACCCATCAGCAGGGGGATACCCCCAACCTGTTCCTCCAATGCCGACCATTCCAATGAACTTCGGTAAATCATTTGTGCTTTTTTTGCCTTGACTTCCCATTGACATTCAGGAGTGGGTGTGAAACTGATCTGAACTAGAAAAGAAGCAAAGAAAAGTGGAGAAGCCAAATCCCACAATTGGAGGAACTGACAAAAGAGAGCAGCTACTAGGCTGAAAGATCCACAAATAGAAGGCTATGAAAGCAGTGTTCTTGTTCTTTGCTACTTACAAACCACTTCTTAAATATTATATACACTGGGTCCTTCATGTCATCTGGGATTTGATTATGAAATTCCCCACGAATACTAAAATGCATGGATGTTCAAGTCCCATTATTATTCAATGGTGTAGTAAAATGGTGTCCCTTATATAAAATCAAGGTTCACTTTTGGAAATATTTTAAATATTTTCAAGCCATGGAAGGTGGAATCTGTGGATTCTGAGAGTTAACTCTACAGATACTTAGGTTAGTTCCAGTGGCTGCTGGCACATCCTAGGACAGTGTGGAGAACCTGTTCTGGGTTTTAGCCAGAACTTTAAAGAAGTATCCAAGATACTGGATATTTTTGGTAGAGATACGATTCAGCATCTAGGATAGCTTCTTTAAAGTTCAAATTAAAACTGCCTGTGGATTCATCACCACCCTAGAAACAACCACATGTCACTGGAGTTAGTCTTTAACCACAGGTTCATAATCTCAGTACAAAAGGAAAAGAGAATAGGAAAAGAAGAGGAAGCCAAATGCTAAAGCAGTTGTGTATTCACAGCCTGAAGAATGTGGCAAGTAGGTTTCTCTCTTGCTATGATCTCCCTGAGTGGCATAGGATTGCGTCTTCTGGTGGCATTTGGTTACTCCAATTCTTCTTTAATTGCTATTCTCTGTCTTATGGATTTGTGGGACACCAGATGAATTTTTTGGCTGAAGAGTCTATAAAGATCCTCCCCTAAACTGCAAATTCTGGGATTCCATAGGGTGTTGCCATGGCAGTTAAAGTAGAATCATAGCACTATCATTGTGTGTATTGAGATGGCTGCTGATTAGTGACAGAGATCACTTTCTTCAGGGTAACAGGGTAAAGTTGAGCACAAGGCTTATTAGAAAAAAAGGTGTGTGTAATGTAACCTTTAGCCAACTCATGTAATCAATGTCTGAGTCTATTTTGTCCTGTACAAAATTATTCTTATTTGAGGCCAAAACGTCCAAGCCACCATCTAGTTCAGTCTCAGTAATTCATTCTCTTGCTTGGCCATAATGAACTCCTGCACAGAAGAAATGCCATTTGTTGGTGGTTTCTTCAGACAACCTGTTTTGCACGGTTGCATCAAGATGATTAGACTAAAGCTGAATTAAGTTTGTCAGCTAATTAAACTTGCTGACTTAATTTTGAAAATTAGATGTGTAAAGTAAATTAGCTTAATCTCTGTAGCATAGTCAGAGTTAAATATTTTTAACCACCCTTTCTGCATGCGCACACAGTTCTCTTGTAGTGACTAGTGAAAATAGATGGTGTCACAATAGTAGCAATAGACAGATTCAGGTTTTTTAGTACGACATTAAAGGATGTAATGTGTATGTGGTGAGAAGGATGGGTTGAGTCAGGAAAGAGGTAGTCCTTTAATCTGCGAATACAACTGGAGCATTGCTTACTAAGGCCTGTGAGAAGTGCTCTGCTGAACACTCAGTTTCTCTCTTGAGACAAAAATCCATCCAACCATACATTCCAGTCTTGGAATACAATAGCAGCCACTGAAGAATATCTTGGTGTTGAGATCTAACTAATTTGGATGATCAGTGCAATGAGAACATGAGACATCTTGGCAGTTCTTGACAGCTTTTTTCCTAGAGGTAAAATGAAACTAGGACTGTGGGGGACGTGTTGCAGTCTTTCAGAGAAATTTCATATTCTTTGTATGGCTTGAATGCTGCTGATTCACCTGGCCATTGGTGAGATTGATGCAGTGGAGATGTGATAATTAGGTGTGATAATTCAGACTAATAATATAGATCTTTGCCTATATTGGCTACCAGTCTTTCTTAACGTAATTATCACATAGTTCTTTGTCGCACAGATCCATCCATCCGTCCTTCTTTCCTTCCTTCTCTGAAGACAAGACAATTAAAAAAAAAGCTAAATGGAGCTCTCCAGCCCAGAAAATCTCTTCAAGTATAAGAAAGTTTATTACTATAGGATTAATGTCATCATTCCTTTGACAGGTGACAGCTATATCAGTGGTGATTCAGGAGGGGATGGAGCTTTCCGTGTTGCAGATTGGGATGATAAGAAAGTCAGACACACTTTCATCCGCAAGGTATTTATTTATCATGTCAGAAGTGAACAGAGGATACACATTGTAATGTATTTAAAAACACAGAGTTTTTTTTTAAAAAAACTTGGCACTATACTAAATGTCCTTCGACCAGTAGCTGGCCACTTGGAGTGCCTCTGGTGTTGCTGTAAGAAGGTCCTCCATTGTGCATGTGGCAGGTCTCAGGTTGTATTGTAGTAAGTGGTCTGTGGTTTGCTCTTCTCCGCACTTGCATGTGGTGAACTCCACTTCATAGCCCAATTTCTTAAGGTTGGTTCTGTATGTCGTGGTTCCAGAGCACAAGGTAACTTTGATGGAATTGGTGCTGGGCATCTCCCATTGCAAAGCTTTGTTTTTGTAAATGTACCTTCTCTTTGGGAAAAAAAAAAATGGTTGCTGATGGGCTTTTTAAATTGTGGCTCATTGCCTGCTCATGTCAAAAGAAAAGAGGATGAAAACACACTCCTTTCCCAAATGGAAAGATTTTTTTAAGGAGCTGTGTCTGTTTCCAGGACAAGGGTTTTCAGTCAGCTTCTGAAAACAATAGGGAGAGTTGTTGTGTTCTCCTGTAAGGGAAGAAAAAAAACCAAATGGGAGAAATGGTATTTTGTGGGGGAACTGAAACCTAGAAGAGGATCATGTTGGACTTGGTTTGATGGATCTGAAGTACAGGCCTCTAGAGTACGGCCATCCTTCAGGGAGTCCTAATATGTAGGGGAGAAGAGAGATTCTGAATGTGCATTTGCACAGATTCACATATATCTGAATCCCATCACCATCAGGCCCATTTGATGAGGACAAAAGTGAGGACCTTAATAGCAGCCTTTCCTGCTTTGTGGTTCCCTGTCAAGAGGAGTTAGGTTGACCCTCTTCCCTCTGTTGTCCTCCTGTCAGTGGGCAGAGAAGATGTGTTCAGGCAGGCTTTGGCCAACAGACCTTGCTTGCTGCTGAGCGGACATTTAATAGGGGTGTGGTGGTGAATGGTGTGTTTACTTTTTATAGGATTCCAAAATGGGTTTCATTCACTAGTTGTATTAGTACAGAGGATGGGGAAAATGTATCTCTGGGCCATATGTAGCTCCTAGATCAGTGGTTCTCAACCTGGGGTCTCCAGATGTTTTTGGCCTACAACTCCCAGAAATCCCATCCAGTTTTCCAGCTGTTAGGATTTTTGGGAATTGAAAGCCAAAAACACCTGGGGACTCCAGGGTGAGAACCACTGTCCTAGACGGTTTTTACAGCTCTCATCCCTTCTAGACTCCCTTTTTTCTGGCCAGAGAAACAGAACAAAACAGGTGAGGAGTTTGTCCCCCACATAAGTTGCAGGCAGCCTTGAAAAAAGTCTGTTCCTCTTTTCCTTAGCATGATTGAACTATGTTTTAAAATCACAGTTTGTGCTTTCACCTGTTTTGAATTATGCAGTGAGTCGCATTGGATCCCAGTTCTGGGAGAAGGGGAAGATGTCAAACAAATGAACAAACCAATAAATAAAATAAATGCATAAACAAGTAAATAAACCATGTCTTTGTTTCCAGGTCTATGCCATCATCTCAGTACAGCTCATCATAACAGTGGCCATCATTGCAGTCTTCTCCTTTGTGTAAGTCTCCACTGGGGCAGTCCTGCATCAGTGCTGCTTTTCTCTGTGTGGGGACTGCCATCAAATTCTAGATTTTAACAAACTGTTGTCTTCCCATTTCTTATTCATACAGAAAATAAGTAGGCTTGCTTTCAGCTTCCAATGGTGGTTCACAGCAAGATTCCCATAACCATGGAGCTCATATCCATGGTTTCACTTACCTACATCTTGGGGAAAATAGTCTTTCTAGGCATTTGCTAGGTTTTTCAGCGTAATTGTATGGTGTGCTTCCCGCTGAAGTTACTATAGAGTTGTGCTGGCAGACCTACCAAAGGCCCACAGAGGATATCTATCTAGGAATCTCTAGGTCCTGTAGTGTAACTGTACAGTAAGCTGGGATCAGAAGTCATTAATGTTAATAGCTCTTTGAATTATCCACAGTTTCCAGAAACATCAGTCTGTGTGGGGAAGTATCCCCTGCAAACACAGAAATCATATAGGCATGTTAAAGCCAGTGTAGACAGACATATCTGCTGTTGGAACAAACAAACAAAAAGAAAATAGAAGGAACAATACGAGAAATCATTTATTTATTTAACTTAAGATATAACTTAGCTATTAGGTGGCAGGGGAATAGAACAGTACAGATCAGAAATGGGAAAAGTTACTCTTTAAAATAACACTTCTCTTAATTCCCTGCCAGCACATTCATGGGCACCAAATATAGTCTGGCTATATTTTGGCCATGCAAGTTTTCTATTTATTCTTCTTCTGGCGGCTAGTTTACTGCACATATAGTTAGACCTTCATAGTCATGTATTCTGCATCCATAGATTCAACCATCCATAGCTCAATATATATATATTTAAAATCCAAAATGTAAATTTTGCCATTTTATAATTATATTTATATAATTTATATATTTATTTATATATTTAAAATTATATTTATATAATTTATATATTTATATTTTATATAAAGGACATGATTTTAGTACACCATTTTATATAATGGTTGTTGAGAATCCATGGATTTTAGTATCCATGGGGTTCAGGAACCAAAGCCCAGTGGATACTAAGGGTCTACTGTAAATACTTGGTATTTTGTCAAAGGAATAATCTAGACTGGTGAATTTATCACTAGGAGTTAGACATTTAAAAAACTTCCTTGAATATGAAATGCTAATGGATTGGAGAAGTGTGTTTTTTGGACTAGCATTCCCAAGCCTCTCCATACAGAACTGTCTCTGTAATCCAGAAAGTAACTTTTCTAAGTTCCGCTCATTTCAGATGATTTCTAAAATATAATTGTCATTGCAACATTCCTTCTAACTATACTTTTAACCTACAGATTTTGTCTTCTGTTCCTGAGTTGTTCCTTATTGTTAAATAAGCTACATGGAAATATTTTAATATTGTCAGTGAGGGAATGATCAGAATTAGAGCTTGAAAGAACTATAAAGAATTCTTAATGAACTTTACTCCAAAATAAAATCTGTTCTGAGAGTTAAGTTTTATGTTTTGTGGAGTTTTTTTTTCATATAATGGCTAATGTGAGAGAAGATATTTAACTCTGCTACATAATGTTGACTTTCCACAGTGATCCTGTGTCCAGTTTTGTCCGGAGAAATGTTGCTGTGTATTATACATCATAGTAAGTATGACTGACTCTCCTGTGTGCTCACAGACCAGTGCTGTCATATGCTAACCTAGGTCTTAGCCAAGTTATTTTATGATTAGTTTGTTTATTTCCCTTTTGTTCTACCCTTTCTAAAATTAGTATTTGAAAGCAGTATTACGTATTTTCCACTCATAACAACCCTGTGGGGATAGAATTAGGCTAATATCAAGGCCACCTATCATATTCTGGGTGCATCCCACTGTGCTGATTTGGCCAACAAATAGCCATGAATAGCAAAAGAAACTCAAGCGAAATGAGCTTTTCTGCACATCTCAGAGGTTAAGACCCTGTTCCATTGCTGTCAGGTACTTGGAGGGACCTACTGTATGTCATATCCCAGGCTTTGTGTCTTTGGAGAAGGATCATTCTGTGGCAATGTAAACATCTCACTCTTTCTTTTTTCCTGCCCACAGTGGTGTATTCCTGGTCACTTATCTGGTGCTTGTATGTTGTGAAGGCCCACGGTGAGTGTGTGTTGGGTATAGTTGGGATCTACTTGGTGGGCAAGTTGGCTGGCTAGGCTCTTAGGATTTACCAAGAAAGAGGAACAACTCTATACAATAGGGGCAGGCATTATATGGCTCTCCTGATGCTGAAAACAGCACCCAGCAGCCTTAGGATGCAGCTACACTGTAGAATGAATGCGCTTTGATGCTGCTGTAACTGCCCTGGCTCAATGCCATGTCATCCAGGAATTTGTAGTTTGGCAGAGAAAGCTCAAGACCTTTTAAAACAGTGGTTCTCAACCTGGGCCCCCCAGATGTTTTTGGCCTACAACTCTAAGAAATCCCAGTCAGTTTACCAGTTGTTAGGATTTCTGGGAGTTGAAGGCCAAAAACATCTGGGGACCCCAGGTTGAGAACCACTGTTTTAAAATGACAGTCTCCATAGTTCCATAACATTGAGCCATTGCAGTTAAAGTGGTGCCAAACTGCATTCAACCCAGTGTTGATACACCCTTAGCCAGCCAGACAATGAAGAGGGATGCTGGGATCTGCAATCTAACAACATCTGGAGGAGCTGTATGACCCCCAGCCTTGTGGTATAGAAATCCTTACTCCCACTGTAGAAAAATCCTCCAGGCACCTTGTTCTTTCTTCTCTGGATGGCCTGGAACTAGTCCTATAATCTCACAGACAAGTCATAGAGTTGTTCAACTCTTGACAACAGGGAGTGCATGTCCCTGAAATGTCAGCTCTCTAAAGGAAAGGAGTGTAAATTGGATGGATTCCTGTGATTCTGTCAACAATTAAAATATAAACAAACACCTTATTGTTGTGCATCTAAGATACACAACCAGGCCCCACCTGATAATATTTAGAATTAAAACAAGTAGTTGGATTTAGGTGAAAGAAGCAATTTGGACAGAAAGGTTGTGAGGAAATTTGAAGCTAACTTTGGGCAGGAACTTTATAGAGCTGTGAAAAGCTAGAGATGTACAGTATGCTTTCCCCAACTTGAAATCACTGAGGTATTTGACTGCAGCTCCCATTTTGCCCACCCAGATTCACCATCCAGGTTGGGAATGACTGAGCACATCCGCACAGTACTGACTGGGAAAAGCTGTAGTGGAGGAATAAGGGCTAACTTAATATACAATGGTAATAAGCAGCTGCTGCAAGCAACAAATTTGAAAAAGTGGTTGCCATTTTCTCATCTTTAGCCCCATAATTTCCTCTTTCTGATTGAAGAAGAGATTCAATTTTGATTAAAGTTTTGACACGACTGACCACTTTGATTCAGATTGCTAGTTGATAAAACTCTTGGTCCAAGGTGAAGTCCCTATGTGGAGTGATGCTCCTCACTTAACCTATATCCTGTCTTCTTGAACTTTTCCAGGAGACGCTTTCCATGGAATCTCATCCTACTCTTCATCTTTGTAAGTAAACATTTTTGTTGGGGGTGGGGGGTTGGAAATAACTGAATAATATGAACTGGTGTTTCAGTTGCATTGATGGGAAATTCATATTTTTAACTCATTAAATGGTTATCACAGTCTTCTTTATATATACTGTAATCCACTCTGAGTCCCCTTGGGGAGAAGGGCAGAATATAAATAAAAGTGTGGTTGTTGTTGTTGTTATTGTTATTACATCATCATCATCATCATCATCATTATTCCAAAATAGTAAGGTATGGATATTTGTCTTTACCCTACCCTCTTGTTTTTATTTAAAAAAATGTTCTCAGTAGTCCTGTGAGGTAGACCAAAGTGAGAGATCAATGTTTCACTTAGGTTTTCAGGCTGATCAAGAAGCTAGTGCAGAATCGAAGCTCTCAATATACATGTGCACATACAGATACTGTGGCAATATTTGGGAAGACGGTGATCAAATGCTAATTTTAGGTTCTGTTTTTCTTTTAGACACTGGCCATGGGATTCATGACAGGCACCATTGCTAGGTAAGCAATAAAAACAACTGCTATTCATTCTTCTTTTTAAAAATCTGCTCTCTAGCCACTAGACCTGTGTTTCTAATTAGAAGTGATATAATGAATCTCAGTCAATAGGATGTTTTCCTAGGGATGTAGTACATAAGAATGACACTCCTTTTAAAAAGTGAGAGTTCAACCGTGCTGTCTTGTGATCTCCTCATGTAGGGTAGAATATAAATACTTTTATAAATTAAATAACTAATAAATAAAATAAACTTACCCAGGCCTGGAAAACAAGTACACTCCAGATTTGTTAACCATTTTACTGTTTCTAGCAGACCATTTTGTACACACTTTTAAAAAAAATCATTTTGTGATAGTCATTTTCCTGACAGGGATCTACTTAATATAATTATATAATATACAAATCATCTTATGCACTGGAAATATTTCTGATGGAGGTTCCAGACCTGCACGTGGTGTCTACCATTGGATGCTACACTTTTGTTCTGTACTCGCCTAGCAATCCAGTTTGTATGGCTTTTGGAATTGGTTTTACTGAAGGTTCATTTTTTACATTTTTATTTATTTTATCATGGTTCAAAACATTTGTTATACATTGTTTGTTATTCAGTAGACACATTATATTCAATATTCAATGCAATCTGCAATGCATTTTTTGCATCTATTGTTATTTTCACACTTACATATTTTTTCTATGCCATATCCATACCACCATGAAGATTCATTTTAAGGAAGGTTGCTGTGCTTCCTTCATATTCATGGGCAAATCCTTGTATCCATAGCTGTTTCTCTGTATATGAAAACCCTTCTGGGTTAGTAGCTATCAGGGCTGCCTGAGACATCTTTTTGAGATAAAGGACAAGATGGAGTCCTTTTCAGTTCTATGTATAAAAACTAATTGGATACCTAATTAAATTGTCTTTGATGCTGGAGATGACAGTACATCAGGCCTGGGTAAACTTCGGCCCTCCAGGTGTTTTGGACTTCAACTACCACAATTCCTAATAGCCGGTAGGCTGTTAGGAATTGTGGGATTTGAAGTCCAAAACACCTGGAGGGCCGAAGTTTACCCAGGCTTGCGGTACACCATTTATTATGTGCCCATATAACATCTTAAAGGACTCTAAGCAAGCCACAATTTATACACTTCTCTCCTCTGTCACTTTGCTAATACCTACCTGCCCCCTGAGGGAGCTTCTTCAATCTACATGATGGTAGGGTTGATTTTGTTTATTCTGGAAAGCCAAAGAGCATCAAATTTGGTGTGATGGCAGTCACTTGTAGAATCTTTCTGCACTTTCATTCAGTTAGATGTTTCATTCAGTTAGATGTTCTTGAAACATGTTTGCAGCAGGTCTGTTTTGGAAGAGAGCCCAGTTAAAAATCAATGGGACTAAGTGTAAGTGTACTGAAAATTTCTTGATTGTTAAAATACAGAAGAACATTTTGTCCCTTTTCATTTACTAGATAGTTTTGCATGGCAGCATTTAATTATAGTAAACACTCATCATTACTATTTATGTCAGAATTAAAAAGAATACAATGACAAATACCCGTCAAGTGTAGGACTTAAGCAGAATCAGAAATGACCTGAAGTACATTTATTTGGAAGTCAGTTGATTTGATATTACTCAGCTTGCTTCTAACTGCATATAAAGCTGTGACATTAAAGCAACTTCATGCTTCTTTTCTTAATGGCTACTAGAACAGCATTAATTTTGTTCTGTTGTGACATTCTCCACATTTGCATCTTCTTGTCATTTGGTATATCATTGTCCCCCACCATAAGCCATACATATGCACTAAATGATGTCATTCGCTGTTGAATTGGTCTTACAGGTTACAAACCTGAAGCAAACTAATTGTTTCTTTTCCTTTTTGCAGCATGTACAGTACAAAGGCTGTACTAATTGCCATGCTAATCACCGCAATTGTGGCTATAATTGTCACAATCTTCTGCTTCCAAACAAAGGTGAGGTGCTGGGTTAGCAGAAACATGAGTCTCCTCTCTCCAACATACAGTACTAGGGTTTTTTTTTAGCAAATGAAGTTTGAGGAAACCCAGGCTTTATCTACACTGAAAGATTATAGCAGTTCAACACCACATTAATGACAATGGCTCAGTGCTATTGAATTCTGGGATTTTCAGTTTTGTGAGCTATTTATCCTTCTCTGTCAGAAAATTCTGGTGTCAAAACAAACTACAAATCCCAAAGTTCCATAAAATGGTGTTATGGCAGTTAAAGTGGTGTCAAACTGCTATAATTCTCCAATGTGCATGGTTTCAAAGCACATATCCATGAGGCCAGTGATCACATATATCCAATCCCTGAATATATGCCACTGGCATGCATGCTCCCTTGTGGTTTTTTGCAGCTTCCCCCAACTGCTGCATTTGCTGCCATGTCACCAAATTTTGGTGAAACAGTGAAGCGAGAAGCAATTTCATTTCAAAATAAAGTATGCAGAAAGTGTCAAGCTTATTTTCAAGATAAATAATGATCCTAGATGAACAATTCTGCTTAAGAACAAAGTATGCTCTTGCACTTACGGATGTTAGCTGAAGGGTGATAATATCCACAGTCCTGTTTATGTTCTTGCCATTGAATTTTGCCTTTACTGTGGATTTTATGGTTCATAACCCTATTCAGGCATTACTTAGGGTGTGTCTACACAGTCTTTCCAAAAGCGTGTCAAGGGTCCCATTCTCTTCCTTAAATCTAAGGGTATTCTTTCTTGCACTTTTGTGGGAATTTGACCACCGCAGTTTGAAGGTAGCTTTGAACTGGATTAAATGGTCAGTGTAGATGGGGCCTTAGGAGCTGCTTTCTGGGTGATATGGAGGGCTTCAGGGACAAGGAGAGAGGGGAAAAAAGTTGTCACCCTGGCCATTTCATACCAGTGCAGTGCAGTTGTACGTTGATTGTAGTCCAACATTCAGTCTGCAACACCATACTGATCCTGTCAAAAAGACTCCTGTTTGACAAATTCAGGCGTAGGCAGGATGGATCATGTGTTCCTTGTACCCTCCGTCATGTTTCTCACTGTCATTTACAGGTGGATTTCACATCCTGTGCTGGCTTGTTCTGTGTATTGGGCATCGTTGTTATGGTGACTGGGATTATCACAGCTATTGTCCTGTCCTTCAAATACGTAAGTATATGAAAACTCAAATGGGGCATGGGACCAATGGTAGTTACAGCAAGTCTTCTGTTTTGGATACTTGAACCTTTCTTGTCATTCATTATATGTCAAATGTATGTGTGATGCAACCAGATCACTGTATACTGTTAGGAATTCCCACCTAATTTTGCTAGATCATTGTGTTTGGTTAAGTATCCATCTCCATGGAAGCTAATTTACAGTGAAAGCTGGTGAATAATATCCACAGTCTTATCCAGGACTTTATCTGTGGTGCTGAAACTATTTTGGAAGCTACTGGCCACCACTGATTAGTTGTGAACATTAGAGACTATGGATGATCAATACTCGTACCTTTGTGAATTGCTCAAGTTTTCATCTGTCCAATTAGATCTGAAATCTGTGCTCATGGTCGCCTTGAATTCCCAACCTAGTTATGTTACATGAGGGGTCCAATAGTTTTGTTACATTTGATTAAATCAAAAATAAATCAACCTACCGATTTTCTTTTCTTCTAGGTCCCCTGGCTCCACATGCTGTATGCAGCCATTGGTGCAATTGCCTTCACCCTGGTTAGTATAGAGTTTCCTTGAACATACTGAATTGCTGTCCAAAAAGACTTTTAGTTCAATTGGTCTTTTAGATTGGTTATCAGCCCTGTCACAAAGGATTCTCCAGGCAGACAAGATTGGTGGAAAATTGGTCATGCTGGCTGGAGTAGAAGTCCAAAAACATCTAGTGGAGGGAAAAGGTCATCACTTTGATCTAGGATGTTTTAGTGTTTTTGCCCCACTTGAGCTTCTCTTTCACATCCCCATTCAAGTCCCATAACAGTTAGATTAAAGAAGGTGGGGGAGCCTCTGGGATTCTTTTTCTTTCCATTGAATGAACATCATGCCATGGTTTATTGTCACTGTAGTGTGCATGGGCTTGCTGTATATGTGCTTTTGTTTCTGTAGCACTGCAGAAACCTTGGAGCCATTTTTGTTTATCTAAAGTGATTGGGTAGGTTGCCTCTTCTCCTTTGATCAAGGACGCGATTACTGGCCTCATGGATATGTGCTAATTTTGACTGGGAGAATGAATATGATTTTTTCAAAGTTTTTTTTCTTCTGTCAAAGAGTGTCTGTATCCCAGGATTATATGTCATTGAGCCATGCCAGTTAGTAATATCTAACTGCATTAATTCTACAGTGTAGATTCAGCCTGAGTCTCTCTACAAGTTGTGTATGTTTGTATTGTGGCAACTAACTCCAAGAATGGAGAAGTATGTGAGATGATGGCTAGGGAGAATTGAACAGATGTGAAATTTTGGCCACAGGGTTGAAGAGTATGTTACAGTACACTAATAAAAGTGGAATAGGTTTTGTTCACTATCTATTCTTAGACCTGTAGCCCCAGATCAACTCAACCAAGTATAATATTTCTGATTCCCATGAACTTCCCAGTTCTATGTTTATGCCATCTCAGTAATATCCCTGAGTTCAGTGGAATTATATAGGGTGTTTTTTAATGGACCTGATTGTGAAATATACTGCTTTGAAATTAGGTCCATCATTTTGAAACACCCTGTAATTATTTGCAACACTCAAAGGTATGGCTCTTAAAAGTCAACATTTGTGAAAGGAAATTTTCCCTCCCTCAATCCCCCTCTCTATGCTCTATTTCCATCCTTTAGCCTGACTTAGTATTATGTGTAGCTTTCCAAGATGGTATTTTAAGGAAATTTAAGAAATTATCTTAGCTCTATTCCAATGACTGCCATAATTTGCTAGATTCTCAGTCTTAGACCTACATTATTCATATGTGTTTAAAGAGCATAGATGAGGTGCTTTCCTTCTAAATTGGAGAAAGAAAAGCTTGATTATTTGGGGAAAATACAGAGAGTGATAGGAAAACTCTTCCTCGAAACCTCTTGAATGGTGAAAAAAATATATTGGGCTCCATAAAGCATAGGGCTGAAATCTTGGTTTGGCCCAGGATTATCTTGTACATGTTATAAAACTAGGGGATTCCAGGTATTGTTGACCTACCATAATTGCTGGCTGGTTGACTGGAGTTAATGAGAAATGGAGTTTAAAACCATTTGCAGGGCAACACATCCCCAGCTCCGCTATAAAATCATTCCCCTGGTAATGCCCCTTACACATCTTTCAAGGAGCAGGGATGTGCCCTGACTCCCTGTGGCATATATTAGGTGTGTGAGTGCGTGTACCTCCCTGAAGTAGCCTTCAGCATCTAGATTCATCATGCTTGCATGCACAGGAAGGGGGAAATTAAGTTTTTTTAAACCAGGATGATGGAGTCTCCTTCTCTAGACGTTTTAAAACAAAGGCTGCATGGAGATCTGTCCAGAGTGCTTTGGTTGTGTGTTCTTGAAAAGCAGAATGGGGTTAGACTAGATGGCCCTTGGGGGAATTTCCAGATCTAAGAATCTATGTTTTTCTGAAGTTTGTGGCCTAACTGCTGGAACTCTGGAACTCCCTCCCTCGGGAGATCAGGCAGGCACCCACCCTTGCATCCTTTAAAAAGGTGTTAAAAACTTGATTTTTTTGTTGCGCATTTGAATTACTTAGTCTCCATGATCGAAATTTAAATTAATACATTTTCCTTCGCACTGTTTTCTTCTCCTACAATTAATTTGGATGTTTGTCCCCCTTCCCAACAGTTGGGATATGTTGCACTTTGTGCTCTTGCCCCGAAGCACTTTATAACCATACTATTGCACTTAAGTTTAAATGACCCCTCCATGCTATCCCCCTCCACCAAATTGGTGGTACATCTTATTTTATTATATTGTTACTAATTTTATATTTAAATGAGCTTTTATGGATTGATGTATTGTTCTGCATAATGTCGTTTTATTGTGTTTTTACTCTTTGCAATGTTTTATTGTTGTACTTTATTGTTTTCGGGCCTTTGTCCTGAGTTAGCCGCCCCAAGTCCCAGCCGGGAGATGGTGGCGGGATAGAAAAATAAAGTTACTTACTTACTAACTGCTTCCTTTTGCCTTTTTACAGTTCCTTGCCTATGATACTCAGTTGGTGCTGGGCAACAGGAAACATACCATCAGCCCTGAGGAATATGTCTATGGAGCCCTCAAGATCTACACAGACATTGTTTACATCTTTACTTTCCTCCTGCAGATTGTAGGCAGCAGAGATTAAGTGATGAAGGTTCTGCCTGTGTTAGGACTTTTGGCAATGTTCCCCAGAGGACAATCGGAAAATGATTTTCTGAATATGTTCTGCTGCGCGGCTTTCACCTCTAGTTCATGTATAGCAGCTGCTAGGGGATTTATATACTGGACAGAGATAAGGATAAAAGTGGGAAACCATATATTGTATACAGTGTAGATATGGATCTTAATATGCAATCTGCCTTCCCCCCCCCCTTCATTACCATTATGAAGCTCTTTCCTATAATTGGTGTGATATATCTTGGCCATTTCAACTTATCTCTTGTATTTTGTCAGCATACTTATTCATAATGGCTATTCCAAAAATTGTCAGGGCTCCACTGAATACATGCAAATAAACGTTATATTTTTGAATTAAGATTTCCAATATATTTATATGTTGCAGCAGTGTGAGAAGGGGCTTATATTGATTGTCTCCATGAGACTTGGAGTGTGATCCTGTGCATGTCTGCTCAGGACTAAGTTTTAATAATTTCAGTGGGGTTTAGCCCCATGTAAATGAGCAGAACAATTGTCCATTACCACTACTGCTGCTAATGGTGATTATATTCATTTTTCCTGCCCATTTCCCCATAGTAAGTAAAATATGTACTTACAGTGTAAGGTTTCAGTCTAATGTATACTTATTTGGGGGTAAAACTCCTTGAAATCTTGTTGAGTAAACAAATAAATAGCTTTTGTCATACCACTGTAATCTAAGAATTTAAGATACATTGCAATCATTACGTACCCAAAATCAGTCTATACACAATAGAAACAACAGCTAAGCAATAAATACAATAGTAAACTTGTCAATATGTCAATTCACTAGTTGTATTGAGATGTCAAGCTGCCATATCTTGACTTGGCTGTGAGTAGACATACAGGAGTTATTGTATGCTTTTAAGGTGTTTCTAACTTCCCATGACCTGAAGGACTAGCATGGCATCTTAGGATTTAGTTTAAGGTGAGACATTTAGAATTCTCAGCCAGAGAGCTCTTGGGCTGCATTAAAATACAAACCCCAGAAATTTACAGGATGTTGTCATGGCAGTTGAAGTAGAATAATAGTGATGTACCATTGCAGTGTGATAGGAGGAAATATAGCATGTACGTTCAGCATAAAGCAGTAGTTCTCAACCAGTGGGTCCCCAGATGTTTTGGCCTTCAACTCCCAGAAATCCTAATAGCTGGTAAACTGGCTGGGATTTCTGGGAGTTATAGGTCAAAACACCTGGGGACCCACAGGTTGAGAACCACTGACATAAAGCAATGCTAGATTACGATGATGACATTTATTACCCACCTCTCCCTGTGGCTCGAGGCAGGTTACAACACAATTTAAAAACACAAACATAGTAAAAATTCAACAAATATACTGTACTTATTTCTATAAAAGATCCACATATCTATTTACCTTCTGCTCCTCCATGGATGATGAATGGATGCTTGCAATATGGTACATTTACCTTTAGGGGGCACTCCTGTCTCCTCTCAGAGTGTACATTTTGGATAATGGGGAAAAATAAAGGGACAGGTACATTTAAAAATCCCTGTCCCCAATTCCCCACCAATTCTCAGAATTCCTCCTCTCTCAGTTCTGGGATTCAAGGAGTCCAAGATTTGTGTTTTCACAAAAGCAGATCTCAGGGAGTGGGCAACTGTCTCTCGCTGTTGTTACCATTTTCCAACCCAGACATTCAGAAAAGTCAGAAGCAGTGCCATAGAGGAAGTGGGGAAATCAATGCTTCTTTTAAGTTTTACTTAAGTTCTCGCCTTTTATGACTACTCACAGATTATTCCTTTTTTTATAAGAGTTAAGGTATAGTCCAGCAATCTGTAGATAAGTCAAAACCATTTTTGGGTTGATTTTTGGACTAAAATGCCTAGATGTATACATAAGAGTATAAATATTAGCACATGTGTCTCATTCAAATTTGATTAGCAACTTAGGCCACAGGGCATGTAGCATCAGAACAGAATTGCAAGAGCTTCAGATCCAAAATTTAGAAAGTTTTGAGGGAGTCTTCTCCACACATTCGATTATGCTTTTAGTCCACAAATGAACAGGCAAGGATAAACAGCCATGGCCAGTTTAGATCCCCAAACCCTCTGGGGTCATGCAGACTGTCTAATCTAAAAATAAAAACAGAATAAATCAAAAGAGTCCCTGTCTGGTTTTTGAAAAATATTGTTTAGATTAAGCAATCCTAGAATTCCCCCCCCCCCAATCTTTTTAAAAGGCCAAGACCAATCACTGTTCCTGTAGTCTTTTAAAGAAAGCCTATTTATCTTCTGGGAGTGTGCAAAAAAGACATTCTAGGGGGTCCGATGAGGTTAAGGGCCGCAAAACACCTTTAGAAGACACATAGCTGCAATGTCCCACTTGTGAATTAAAGAATAAGAAGCATCTTCACCTACTCCCATAAAAAAAAATGGAAGGCTGGAGAAAAACAATATTTCTTTCAAATAAGCAATTGGTAAAAATAAATTAGTTAAAAATACCTTTCAAATAAACAAAATAGCCAGCTAATAATGAGGGGAAATGTACATTAAAATAAAATCCATGCAGTTTGGTGGGACAAAATGCAGTAGAAAACTACATAAAGCAATGCTATATAGTCAACAAATTGATCCCATAATGGATTGGGTAGAAAATTACGTCATCTGACAACCTGTTATTGTTACAGCATAGCAGCCATTAAGAAATTTACTGGAATATGTGAATGGTAGCTGTGCCAAATGCTACATTAGAGTGAAATAAACATAAAACCCTTATAGGCATGTAAGGACAACAGAAGGCACTTTGCTCAGAAGGAACGTGTAGGAGCAGTTGAAACAATATGCCAATTTATCAAGAATTACTGCAAATACAAGTTGCTCATTGGCCCAATATATATAATTACACAAGAATTAATACCACAAAAAGGACCATGTAATAATTTCTCCATCTGTTTTTAGGAAACTAAATATGATATATATCTATCATGCTCAGTGTGGATTTAACATAAAGAACTTTATTGGGTAATGGGAAATGTTGATTAGCACAAAGTTGAATCCATAGAGAATAAACCTATTTGCATTTCCTATCAAGCATATGCAAAAAATCCACCTTTATTATTTTTAAAGCATGTAATGGACCAGGTTTATAGTAATTTGGCAAAAGGAAATGGTGCAAGACTTGGTAACTACCCAATGAAGTAATTAGGAATCTAAGACAATTATTTCTAAAATACGTTGCTCACAATCTTGTTTATTACATATTGAGAAGATATAGTGAGGGGCTTTTACTGAGTCCTCAGTATTCAATGATATTTATGGTTGTTGTATGTCTTTCAGGCTGTGTGGCCGTGTTCCAGAAGTATTCTCTTCTGACGTTTCGCCCACATCTACGGCAGGCATCCTCAGAGGCTGTGGACGAAACGTCAAGAGAGAATACTTCTGGAACATGGCCACACAGCCCGAAAGACATACAACAACCCTGTGATCACAGCCATGAAAGCCTTCGACAACACAATGATATTTATGTCATTTTGCACCTGTAAATTTGTCTTATTGCCCTAACATTGGATTAGATAAGTTTTTAGTTTAACATGCTATCAGTTAAACACATTCAATACTGAAGATAACTGGTTGTGGAAAATTTATTGATCAACTCTGTTTAGCTCCTAAAAGGTAATATATACATGTTGAACAGGACTGTATTATACTCCCAGGTAAGTCCAGAGAATTCACATGGGCACTTGATTTGAGGTTAAGCCAATAATATTGTAGACACAGTTCAGGATCTTGCAAACGTAGCACCCCAAGCTTAAGTCTTTGTTCCTGTGAGTCCCTCTGTTACTAATGATGATGCTTTGTACCGTTCACGTTCATACACTCCTTCATTGGAAGCTTTCATTTTCTGTCGAACTTTCAGCTGTTTCAGACGGTTCTTGTCTACTTCTCTCTTGGTGAGCAGGAAAAGGATGATACCAGAAGGAAAACCAATGGCCCTGGGAAAATAAATACAGTAGAGTCTCACTTACCCAAGACTCGCTTATCTAAGGTTCTGGATTATCCAATGTATTTTTGTAGTCAATGTTTTCAATATATCGTGATATTTTGGCGCTAAATTCGTAAATACAGTAATTACAACATAACATTACTGTGTATTGAACTACTTTTTCTGTCAAATTTGTTGTATAACATGTTTTGGTGCTTAATTTGTAAAATCATAACCTAATTTGATGTTGAAAATAGGCTTTTCCTTTATCCCTCCTTATTATCTAAGATATTCACTTATCCAAGGTTCTGCCGGCCCGTTTAGCTTGAATAAGTGAGACTCTACTGTATAACAGCTAGAAAACACAATGAAATTTTGTTACAGAATTAGTGACTCTCCATATATTGATGGGCTCAATTTCCCATCAATACCTACCAGCTTGACCAGTTGTAAGGGATGCTGGAAGGTTTCTAATTCCTACAATACACCATTAGTCTTTTCATTCTGTTTCACATAAACAAGGCCTCAAATGCCAACATCCTAATTAGGTGTTTAGAAATTATCACTTTATGCCTTTTGCATAATCTGATGACTGATTCTTTGTTTCAGAGTTCAGCAAGCACAGATTTTATTTAAAGTCCAGATCACAAGATCCTATTTCTTCCCAGGGTCCTGTTAGTCTCAGTTTTGAACATAACCCATGTATGGACAAGTTTCATGGCCCAATAACAGGAAATGTGTTGCTCAACTATCATTTCTATTGGCCCTTGGTAGTGTAACAAATGCTAAAAGATGGTAGGAGACGCCATCTAAACCTGTGGAGAGTCACACAGTCCCTACTCCTTTCCTGTCTTTCTCTCAGATAGGTTTTTCAAACATTCTATGCTACAAATAGTTACAAGGCTAGGAGCAGTGAAACATTCATAAAGCAAACAGCAAATGCAATGCTCACCAAGCAATACCAACTGTCTTCATGGGGTTCTTGGCTTTCTTTGTGGGAATATATTCTACATCTTCATAGACCTGTCCACCAGGCTGTGACTTTGTCTGCACTTCTCCCCACACCCTGTGGCTTTTGTGGATGGATCTGGTTGGAGTTTTGAAAGGCAGAATAAAGCCTGCAGTTCGATTCACAGTGGCAGAAACAAGGCCTGTAAGGGGACAAGCTACTTGCATGAGATTATACTTCAAACAGTTTCACTAAGATCTGCCTCCTGTGTCTTTTTCTCTCTCCTGCCTCTTGTAGCCTGTCCTGGTAACCGCTTGGCCCCATAAACCCCATAACTTTCAGAATGGGGCCCCTTTCCTTCTTTTCCCTCAAACCCTAGCCTCCCTTTTCTTCCACCATCCCCGAGTCATCCCTCGTCCCTGTGGGTACCCTGGTTCCCACATTTGGGAGCCCCTGGTATCTACGGACCCCTGGTGTATGTATAATGTGATGTTTTATGTTTCATATAAAACTTTTAAAAAACTGATCGAGACACAGGTAACCTTTCGGCAGCACCTCATTACCCTGGAATTCCCTCCAGCAGCTTTTCTGGTCATCACCTAACTACGATGGACTCAAGCACCCATCATCTCTGGGGCCAATCCATCTGTATTGGCCTCATAAACCCAGATGTGCAAATAACAATAGGACACTGATACTGGGTTGCCTGTCCTCTGTGCAGCCATCTAGGCATAATAGGAACACTAATCACCCAGCACTTCTGCCCTGATACTGGGAAGTCGAGCCCCATCTTCTGAAGATGACATTTCCCCTTTCCTAGGGAAAAACTGCATAATCCACTCATCTTGAACAATATTCTGGTTTGGGACTCAATGGACACTAGTGCCGGAAACATTAGACCAGTGGTTCTCAACTTGGGATCCCTAGATGTTTTTGGCCTTCAACTCCTAGAAATCCTAACAGCTGGTAAATTGGCTGGGATTTCTGGGAGTTATAGTCCAAAAAATATCTGGGGACCCCAGGTTGAGAACCACTGTGTTAGACTCATTTGCTGAGGACTCATGACCCATTTATCTACCCCACTTCCTTCACAAGTGCGACTGGTGGGGGCCAGAGACAGGGCCTTCTGAGGGGTGGCCCCTTGGCTGTGGAACTCCCTCCCTAGTGATATTAGATCAGCCCCCTCCCTCCTAGCCTTTAGAAAGAGAGTAAAAACCTGGTTTTGGGAGCAGGTCTTTGAAACTTAGCACAGTGCAATATCTTTAATTGGTAATTGTGCAATTTGATTATGGAACGGCCTTAGACTTATGTTCTGGATGACGTGTTTAAACACTGGAATGTTTTTTAAATTATGGTATTATATATGTATTAATTTTAATCCAATTTTATCTCAAGTTTAAGTTTTTATGACTTACGGCACTGCAGAAGTGTCATTTGTAAGCTGCCTTGAGTCCCCCTTGGGGTAGAGAAAGGCAGGGTATAAATAAGCTAAACAAACAGCCCCCAGATGGCGTAGTGGACTAAGTGACTTGAAGGTTGGGTTGCTGACCTGAAAGCTGCCAGGTTCGAATCCCACCTGGGGAGAGTGTGGATGAGCTCCCTCTATCAGCTCCAGCTCCATGCGGGGACATGAGAGAAGCCTCCCACAAGGATGGTAAAAACATCAAAACATCCGGGCGTCCCCTGGGCAACGTCCTTGCAGACGGCCAATTCTCTCACTCCAGAAGCAACTCCGGTTGCTCCTGACACGAAAAAAAAGCTAAACAAACAAACAAACAAATATCTAGACAATAGAACTCATGGAACCAAATGGTCTCTCTTTGTTTGTCCCAAAGTTGGGACACACTAATCCTTCCACAAAACTATGCACTCCTTTGTCCAGCTGGTCATCCTGTTCCCTGTCAGCCATTGGCGGGAATCTGCATTGGAAGTGAGGAATGCTCTCTGACTGGCTGGCGGGTGCCACAGTCCCACTTCACAGAGGGAATCCTCCAAGCTGGTGTGACCTCAGGGACCGGTTCCGCCAATCAGTGCAAAGCTGGCTCCAGCTGAGGCATGAGCGGGAAAAACAAGACTGTAACATACAAAAATGTCTGTTTCACTTGTACAAGACATGTCAGCTTCTTTGAACGGCTTACCACTGGCTGGCATCCCTTCTGGCCAGATTGAATAAATACCTTGGTGGATTCTGCTTTAACTGGTGAGATTTCTCTGATTGGGGAACATTGGGTTTTAGCTTTAAGTCTCACCAGGCACAGGCTCACAACAGCCTAGCACCAGATCTCTCTATCCGCTTGTTGGGTTTCAGTATCTGTGGGATGGGGCTCACTATCTGCAAACCGCTCTAAATGGCTTGATTTCATAACCAACCTAACAAAATGGCTATATAGAGAAAAGGGCTATTAAAAAAACTATTCATGCCCCATCTTTCTCTCAGCTTCGGGAAGTGCATCAGTGGTAGAGAGCCTTGGACTTCCAAATGTCTTTGAACTCTTACCATCTGCAGCAAGATGGGCACTAGAGTCATAGAATCATAGAGTTGGAAGAAACCTTGTGAGCCATCCAGTCCAACCCCCTGCCAAGAAGCAGGAAATTGCATTCAGAGTACCCCCGACAGATGGACATCCAGCATCTGCTTAAAAGCCTCCAAAGAAGGAGCCTCCACCACACTCCGGGGCAGAAAGTTCCACTGCTGAACATCTCTCACAGCGAGGAAGTTCTTCCTGATGTTCAGGTGGAATCTCCTTTCCTGTAGTTTGAAGCAATTGTTCTGTGTCCTAGTCTCCAGGGTAGCAGAAAAGCTTGTGCTCCCTCCTCCCTATGACTTCCTCTCACATATTTATACATGGCTATCATATCTACTCTCAACCTTCTCTTCTGCAGGCTGAACATGCCCAGCTCTTTAAGCCACTCCTTATAGAGCTTGTTCTCCAGACCCTTGATCATTTTAGTCACCCTCCTCTGGACACATTCCAGCTTGTCAAAATCTCCCTTAAATGGGATGGGATTTGTAAAGTTCAAACACACTTCTACAAAGTAAGTAAGTAAGTAACTTTATTTTTCTACCCCGCCACCATCTCCCGACAGGGACTCGGGGCGGCTAACAAAACAAGTACAACAGTTAAAACATGTTAAAATAAATAAACCACAATAAAATCGACATTATAGAACAATACATTACAATGATAATAAAACCCCTTCCTCTAGTCATGCTGTTAGTAAATGTGGGTAAAACATCCCAAATCCGAAATGATTGGGAATAGATTGTACTGAATGTTTGGTAATTTTTAGAAAATACACAGTGAAATATCTTGGAAATGGGACCCAAGTCTAAACCTAAAATCCACTTCCATTTCACAGATACCCAGCCTGAAGGTAAATCTAATCACAATATTTTAATAATGTTGTGCCTGAAACAAAGTTTGTGTACATTGAGCCACCAGGGAATGAAGATGTCACTTCCCATCCCTTTCTTCCTCCCTTCTCATATCCCAACACAAAATCCACTCCATAAACAACCTCATACTGGGTTGCTGGTGAGCTTTCCAGCTGTATGGCCATGTTCCAGAAGCATTCTCTCCTGACGTTTCGCCTGGATCTATAGCAGGCATCCTCTGAGGTTGTGAGGTCTGCTGGAAACTAGGCAAGTGCAGTTTATATTTATGTGGAATAATGTCCAGTGTGGGAGAAAGAACTCATATCTGCCTGAGGCAAGTGTGAATGTTGCAATTGGCCAGCTTGATTCGCACTGAATAGCCTTGCAGCTTCAAACCCTGGCTGCTTCCACTTGCCTAGTTTTCAACAGACCTCACAACCTCTGAGGATGCCTGCCGCAGATAAGGGCGAAACGCCAGGAGAGAATGCTTCTGGAACATATAGCCCGGAAAACTCACAACAACCCAGTAATTCCGGCCGTGAAAGCTTTCGACAACACAACCTCATAATTCCTCCCTACCCTGAAAGCGAAGACAAACAGCCGCCATCTTGGGGAACGCTCTCTATGCCCTTCCTGATGCGTGCTGGGTTAGACGGGGGGCATAGGCATCAATCAGAGGAACTTGAGACTACAACTCCCTTGACGCCCTTCGGCCTTGCACGGAATGGAAAAGTAGCCAATCAGAGGGGCCGTACTGGTAAAAGGTATTTCCTCCCTTTTTTATTCTCTTCATTGATTGGTGCAACGATGTTAGCCCCTCCCTCTAACGCAACACGAAGTGCAAAGCGCTTCTAGGAAATGAGGACTGGCTCGGAATATGAAAGTAGCCAATCAGGAGAGCCGTACTAATAAGCCAGGGGAGGTCCCTTACTTTTATTCTCTTCAATGATTGGTGGAGAGATTTGTCTCCTCCCCCTCCCTCACGGTGACAGGCTAGCAGAGAGCAAAGCGGCTCCTAGGAAATGAGGCCTGGTTTGGAATGTGAAAGCAGCCAATCAGGAGGGGCGTACTGATGAGTTAGGGGTTGGTCCCCACTTATTCACTTCTTAGATTGGCGGAGGGATATTGGCTCCTCCTCCTCATGTCTCGGGGTGGGAGGGGGCGGAGGAGGAGAGCGGCTAGCGAGATCAGTCCAGGTGCCGCGTGTGTCGTGTTGTGGAAGCCAGCAGGCGGGCGGCATGGCGGACCCTGGCGGCGGGGAAGGGCCAGAGCCGGGCCCGGAGGGATCAGAGGCCCTCCTGCTCCTGGCAGGCGGCGGCGCGGAAGGGGGCGCCGAGGAGATCGTGGAAGTGGTGGACCTGGAGCCGCTCGGGCCCGGTAAAAAGGGGGCAGGGAGGGGCCCAGAGCCACTTGGCCTCTGCCTTCCTCTGAGTGTGGACTCAGATAACCCAGTTCAAAGCAGATAATAGGGGGTTTTCTTCCTTGATCTTCTGGGATATAGGGCTGTGTGGAAGGTCCCTGAGGCTGAGAGAGTGCGGCTTGTTCCACGTCCACGGCTGAGCGGGGATTCCAGCCTTGGCCTCCCAGAGTCTGAGGGGGCATCTATCCAGGCATGGGCAAACTTCCGTCCTCAGGGTGACTTGGACTTCAGATCTCACAATTTTTAACAGCCCAAGGGCCCTTCCACACAGCCCTATAACCCAGAATATCAAGGCAGAACATCCCACAATACAGTAGAGTCTCACTTATCCAAGCCTCGCTTATCCAAGCCTCTGGATAATCCAAGCCATTTTTGTAGTCAATGTTTTCAATACAGTAATTACAACATAACATTACTGCGCATTGAACTACTTTTTCTGTCAAATTTGTTGTATAACATGAAGTTTTGGTGCTTAATTTGTAAAATTATAACCTAATTTGATGTTTAATAGGCTTTTCCTTAATCCCTCTTTATTATCCAAGTTATTCGCTTATCCAAGCTTCTGCCGGCCCGTTTAGCTTGGATAAGTGAGACTCTACTGTATCTGCTTTGAATTGGGATATCTGAGTCCACGCTGCCATATATTCCAGTTCAAAGCAGAAAATGTGGGATTTCCTGCCTTGATATTCTGGGTTATATGGCTGTGTGGAAGGGCCCTAAGTTTGCCCACGCCTGAACTAGGGGAACTTAATAGACTAGATTCCCTTCTGACAAGCCCTGAGAGGGAGAACAAGGGGGTGATTTGTATTTGACTCTCTTAGATGTGTTGCTTTCTAGGCAGTGAGAAGACTGGTCACTGCCTCTGAGGAATGGACACCCCCCCCCCCCACTCTCTCTCTCTCTGGCCCTTATTCCTTTACAGCAGAAGGGGTCTTGGTGTAGATTGGTTGTCAGTAAAAGCAAAACATGGGAATCCCTGCCTTCATGTCTGAAAGGGAGGGGCATTGAAAATAATAATAATAATAAAATGTTATTTAATTTTATTGTAATTTTAAATACTTTTATTGTACATCATATTGATCGTGATTGTGCAGTTGCACAATATGCAGTGTTCCCTCAATTATCGCACGGGTTATTTTCCAGGACCACCTGCAATAAGTGAAAATCCGCGAAGTAGGAACACTATATTTATTTTAATATTTATACATTATTTTAGTAGGTATACACTATTTTAAGTTTTTATCAACCAATCGTGTGTTGATAAATCGCCTCCTTCTCCTCCCATTGCTGCTTGGGCTCCTTTTCTCTCCCTTTGGCTTCTTCCTCCCTTCCTTAGGCTGTAAATTGTAATTTTTTATGATTTATAATAGTCTTTTAGAGTTTATTGAAAAACCGCGAAACAGCGAATAAGCATAAAGTGAACCGCAAAGTAGTAAGGGAACACTGTATAAGCATATCATTTAGGTATAGTTAAACAAACACATATACCCATATCGAATTCTTGTTGTGTGCCTTCAAATCAATCTCTGACCTATGGTGACCCCGCAGTGAACCTCTCCCTAAATTTTAGATTTTAGTTTGGGAGCAAATTTTGTTCAGATAGGGTTTGCTGTCACCTTCCTCTGAGGCTGAGAGAGTATAGCTTGCCCAGGGTCACCCATTAGGTTTTCATGGCAGAATGGAAATTCAAACCCTGGTCTCCCAGTCCTAGTCAAGACTCAAACCACTTCACCATACTAGCTCTCATGTCATACAGAAACAGGTCTAATATAGCATCATGCAAAAGCTGGTGCATTAGTTCTCCCACACATTTCCCTCTGGAGTTATCTGGGCCACCTAAAAGTTGGCTCCAGAGGGTTTCCTTGGAAATTTTTGCAGGTACATGGGGGCCTACAGTGGGGCATCAAACACTTCTCCACAATTAGGATTGCTACACAGGAGTTCCCCAACCCTTGTGATTTCAAGGCCCAAACGTGAGGAAGATACCTTGCAAAGATACATGTCCTGATGATGTTATAAAACACGACAAATTAAATCAATATGCCATCATAGCATTTAAAGTGCTGCAGATACTAGGGCAGTGTTCAGCTTGAAAATGACTTGGAAGACAGAGTAGAGAGGAGATTTTGAAAATTCAGAGAATGCTTCTTATACAATAATAATAATAATAATAAATAAAACCTTATTTATATTCCGCCCTATCTCCCCAGGAGGACTCAGGGCAGATTCCAACATACAAAAAGGCAAACATTCAATGCCTTGATAAAACAAACACGTACCAACAAAATAATCCAGAATAACCCCACATGTAAACGTAAATTTAGAACCTATCATCCATAAACTAAACTAAACGTAAGCAAACAGAAATATATACAACATACAATCTAAGCATAAAACATCCACATTGATTTACAGGAGCCAAAACCTGGGTGGTCTTATTCCCAGGCCAATGCAAGTAATTCTTTTTTTAAAAAAAGAGTGAAGAGTTACTTACATGGACCAGTGGATATATGGCTCCAGTTTTGGGTCATATTTTTAATAAAAGGAAATTTGCACTTCTCTGAGTAGAGTAGCAAATGGGCTTTTTGAATGCCTAAGTGGAAAAATAGTGGTGATGGTCAGTGGTAGCTGGCTTACTAAAATGGTGCTGGCACTTCCCTATTTCTGCAGAATGACCATCAAGATATACATGGGTTATATATCAAAATCCATTATTTTATTCCCCAAACTTTCCCTTGATTTATGAGTCCGGCTTATACTTGAGAATATAAGTAAGTTGGGAATGCATTAAAATCCCCAGATGTTACACTGTGATCTCAGTTATGCTGATAGTTGGTACTGATAAGAGCCCCCGGTGGTGCAATGGGTTAAACCCTTGGCCTGCAGGACTGCTGACTGACATGTTGGCGATTCGAATCCAGGGAGAGCAGGCGAGCTGCCTCTGTCAGCTTCAGCTCCCCATGTGGGGATGTGAGAGAAGCATCCCACAAGGGTGGTTAAACATCAAACATCCGGGCGTTCTCTGGACAACATCTTTGCAGACAGTCAATTCTCTCACACCAGAAGTGACTTGCAGTTTCTCAAGTTGCTCCTGACATGAAAAAACTTGGTTTTTGAAGGAGAGGAGGGAGTGGGCCATCTTTATTTCTTTAGGGAGGGAGCTCCAGAAGTGGGGGGCGATCATGGAGAAGGCCCTTTCCCTTGTTCCCACCAGCCTCAATTGAGATTGGAATGGGACCGAGAGCAGGGCTTCCTTTACTGACCGCAGTGCCCGAACTGGTTTGTAAGAGGGGATGTGATTGGCCAAGTAGCCTGGGACCAAGCCATTTAGGGCTTTAAAGGTAATGGCCAGCACTTTGTATTTAGCCTGGAAGCATGCCAGCAGCCAGTGGAACAAGAAGAGCCAGATGCCTGTTTTAAAGTTGTTCAGGCCAAACTCTTTGGATCCTATGTCATGGGGGCTACTGGATATTAGGACTAGGAGTTCCTGCAATATATCTAAATATTGTGTGGGATAATAATAATAATAATGCATGCATCATCCGAAAATACATCACACAGTCCCAAGTGTTCGACTTGTGATTTTGTGATACGAAATCCAGTACATCTATCTTGTTTGCTGTGTCATAATAAAATAATAATAATAAGTTTGTAGGTATGATTTCTTGACCCCTGGTTTAGGACTGATGTGGACTTTTGAGGAGTATCCTCCTATTCCCTAAAACATGGTGTATGTGTGTATGGGGTGGGGGGGGGGGGGAGAGAAAACAGTTACATTGCAGGGATACTGTAAGAGAAGAACTTGACACTAAGTTTCAAAAATCCATGTCCTCCCCTCCCCCCTTTTTTGGCAGATGATCTGGCTGGTGAGATGGAAGATGTGGATCTCGATGAAGAGCAGGGCGCTTGGGTGACTGAGGAGGAAGATGAGGGAGTAGAAGAGGGCATGGAGGCCCAAGATGACAGCGAAGTCACCTTCTCAAAACATACTGGTGAGCTAATAGGGGATCCAGAGCAGATCTCCTACTCCATTAACTGCTCTCCCTGGATCTTGCCTTTCTATCCTAAGTGAAAACTGCAAGGGACTCCATGCTGTGTTTAGCTGAAAGTCAGGAGTGCAGTGTGGACTCAGAGCACCTCTCCTAATGCACTGAAAGAAGCTGCATTAGGCCTAGCTGCCTCTGTGGTTGATATTTATTGCAGTTAAACACATTATACCACCTCCCTCCCCCCAGATTTGACTAATATGTAAGGCAGTTCCATGTATGTTCAAAAACTATATTCCCTAGATTCATGGAAAGAGTGTGATCACTTGGGCAACACCTTTAACACTGAAACTACAAGCAAGGACTATGTCACCTGAAAGCATAGCTTACTCTCTCTTTTCTTCCTTCGTTTTGCTGGACCTCCTGTCCCTGCCCTATGTTTACTGTGTTGTGTTGCTGGTTTGAAAGCTGCTGGGACCATTGCTGATTCTGGCTTTAAAAAACTAAGGCAGTGTCTTGAGATAACAAGAGATGGGGGTGAACCAAGGATATTTCAGGTCCTTTTAGTTCCTCTTGTTTGGATACTCCTCACATAATCTGATATAGTTGCTTCTGTGACATGTTCAGTTTCTGTCATTCCCATTATTCTCCTCAGCTTCTGTTTTCTGTGTCAGCCTCGATCCCAAGACTAACACGCTGGCAGTGACAGGTGGTGAAGACGACAAGGCCTTTGTGTGGCGCCTCAGTGATGGAGAACTCCTTTTTGAATGCTCAGGTGAGCCACCCCAAATTTATTTATTTAATTTATTTACAGTATTTATATTCCGCCCTTCTCATCCCGAAGGGGACTCAGGGTGGATTACAGTGAACATATATATGGCAAACATTCAATGCCATCAGACAAACAACATACAGTATAGACACACACACAGGCATTTTTAACATTTCCATCTTCATGAGGGTATGCACTCCACTAGAGAACAGCCTGCAATATCTGTAGTTGGCTGAGATCTGAAAAAGATACCTTTATACACAAATGCTTCTCTATACACTGGGTAGTTGTGGTGATATGATCCATCTGAAATTCTTCAGCATGTTATTAAGTACAGGAAAATAGGAACTAATATTATCTTACATACTTTATGTGACTCTCCTCCAGTTTCCCCTGCATTTTTCCTTCTAGTTTGCAGAAATGTTTGAATTGGAATGGACACATGTAGATGACTTCACACTACAGGAGTGTACTCAAGTGTGACAGTTTTGAAAGATCAAAATTATTGTCTCAATTTCCAGGCTTCTTGACTGTACCTTTCCAGCTCCCTTTTTTAAAATGTATACTTCACCAAAACATGATCTCCTTGTCCTTCTCCCTAGGTCACAAAGACTCTGTCACATGTACTGGGTTTAGCCATGACTCCACCTTTGTGGCTACAGGTGACATGAGCGGATTGATCAAAGTCTGGCGGGTGGACACCAAAGAGGAGATCTGGTCTTTTGATGTGGGTGACTTGGAGGTGAGAAATGGGCTGTGTGAATCCCAGAGGAAGGCTTTGTAATACAAAGTTACAAATGTTGCCATGGTGGGTTTTCAATAGATTAGAGATAACAACAACTAATGGGGTAGAAAGTAAAATAAAAATTAGACTTCACAAAGACCTTGAATTCAGATGACACTTCCAAGGAGAAGATGGCAGATGAACAACAGTGTAGCCAAATAGCCAGGTTCTGTTTGCCTCCCAAGCTTTCCTCTTCTTTCCTTTTTCCTTCTCTGACTCTAGTGGATGGAGTGGCACCCCCAATCCCATGTCCTTCTGGCTGGAACAGCAGATGGCAACTCCTGGATGTGGAAAATCCCCAGTGGGGAATGCAAGACGTTCCAAGGGCCAAACTGCCCTGCTACCTGTGGACGTGTCCTTTCCGATGGTGAGCAAATGAGATTGGATTGTGGGAATTGGCTGGTAGAACTCCTACAGGAGTGGGAAAAGATGCTGTAAAAATTTATTATCCCAGATATAATCTCCATTGCATTATGCCTTAAAAGGTGGCAACAGATTGTTGAAAACGGGTTGCTAACTATTGCTCTCAATTGTTATGGCTTTTTGTACTACAGCTCTTATAATCCCTTACATCTGGCTATGCTAGCTTGTAGTGATGGAAGCTGTGGACCAAAAATTATGCAGGGCCACCATTTCTTACCATGATTTAAATATAACGAGTTGGGAAGGGTGCATGGATTTCCTGTAAAATAATGCTGAACATTTGTATGATAAAAGTTGACCAACATAAAGCTGCTCAATGCAGGAAAGAGAGCTGTGGTTGGCTATGAAGATGGAACAGTTCGCATCTGGGATCTGAAGCAGGGGAGCCCACTACATGTCCTTAAAGGTACCCACATTTTTTGTTATTTTCATAAAAGTCAAGAGTTGTAAGGGAGCCTCAAGACCATCTTATCCAATACTTCCTGTTCATGAAGAATATCTACTGCTACAACATTTTTAGTATGCTTTTCAACCCTTGTTTTCATTTGCCTGTTTTCATATACTGCCAGGAGGCAGGAGTGACATCTGTACATCCTACTGGGTAGGGGTGTATTTCGTAATACTTGTCTTGGATGCCTTCTAAAGGTGGGAAGTTTGTACATGGAATATGGATGGCTTCCATGGAAAGTGCAGGATGCCAAAACTGGCTAATAAAAATTGGACAACCTGTGAAAGATTTCATCTCTGCATGCCTATTGGCATCCTTTGCTTGTGACTGAGCGGCATTAACAGATCTTTCTCTACCACCAGGTTTTTGGGGTAGTATTATAGGTCTATATTTTGCGTGAAATCACATTGGCTGCATGCTCTGAGGTCATTATAGCCCATACATATTTTTGGTCATAGTCTTGGAATTGCAGGATGGAGTGACTGAAAGCACTGGGAAAGAGAAAGAAAGTGGAGGGGGAAAGCTGTGCACTTACTTCAACCTTCTTTGTGCCTTTTCTGCTTTTTAGGTCAGGATGGTCATCAGGGCCCTTTGACATGTGTGGCCAGCAATAAGGATGGCAGCCTAATCCTGACAGGTTCTGTTGACTGCCATGCCAAGCTGGTGAACTCTGCAACGGGCAAGGTGAGTGCTGCCTTCTTCTGGTAGGGGCAAAATGTGACATTTAACTTTGTCCCTCTAGCTAAGAGAAAATTGAATGTTTCTTGCTTGTCACTGAACTTTCCTACTGTCTTTGGTTCTTGTGACTGGACCGTGACCGTTTTATTTTAAAATTACATTTTGACCCCATTCATATTCCAATATCAGAGTCCCTTTTCTTCTACCTTCATTTTCACAATGGCTCTGTGCAGGAGATTAGACTGAGAGATGATGAACCACTAACATGACTCAGTAAGTCGTGAGCACAGATTTGAACCTGATTTTTTTCCAGCCCGTGTCCAGATCTGTTCATTACACCATGGCCATTCTTCTTGTTCTGTCATGGGGTTGAACTGTTTTACACAGTAGTTCCTAGCCACTGGAATTTTTATTTCTATGAAGATCATTCTTTTTATGCTATACCAGCACATAACAGTTGGAGGTCTTGCAGCGGGGTGGTTAAGGTTTTGTACTTTGCTTGTGTCATGATGAAGAGGGAAGAGGCTTTTTATGGAGTGAGTGAACAAAGAAAAGAGCTGAAGCCTGTTTTCTTAGTCCTAACAATTGACTGAAGTCTGGGTTTCTTTGGCTTGGTATTGACTTTGTACAGAAACAAGCCATAACAAGCTTCCCATTCCTCTCTAGTTTGGCAGACATGGGGAAATCGTTTTTGCTTAATGGCTACTCCAATCTTGTATTGTTGGTTAGCCAAAGAGGCAGCAAAGTTCTCCTTTGCACCTGCCTGTAGTCACCACCCTGGTCCAGATCTGAAATGTTGTGTGGGATAAAGACAGGGGATTTATAACTTCTGGTAATTCTTCTTGAGCAAGTCAAAAATGGTAGTCACCCTACTTCCCCCTAATGCTCTCTTGTTCCTTGTCACTGGAACAGTGAGATGAGAGAGCATATCTCTGGATTTGGCTGTTTTAAGGGATACAGCAGTTCAAAAACATGCAAATGTGAATAGATCAATAGGAACCGCTCTGGCGAGAAGGCAACAGTGCTCCATGCAGTCATGCTAGCCATATGATCTTGGCGGTATCTACGGACAATGCTGGTTCTTCGGCTTAGAAATGGAGATGAGCACCAACCTCTAGAGTCGAACATGATTAAACTTAACGTCAGGGGAAAACCTTTACCTTTACCTAGGGGAAACAAACTAAAAGGAGCAGTACTAGAAGGCCATGTTTAGTGCTGGAAAGGAAGCAGGGATTACTACGTGTCTGTTTGAATGATCTCTGCTTAAGTTCCAAATTGGCCATTCATCACATTGTCCAGTGGGTGACACCATACTTTCCATAGTGAGCACGGCACATGAATTTATTTGAAAGTAAATTTATTTGAAAACTGGGTTCTGTTTTCATGCCTTCCCTTTGAACTGCATACAAACAGCAGTTTTTATTTTCTTTGATCTTATATTACATTTTAGAGATATAGCATGAGATTATGGAGGAAATCCCATCCTCACAGATCGTTGAGTCTTAGCGGCAAAATACTTCTTACTTGCTAAACTGATTGAAAGCTGATCATGGCTAGTGGGTTGCCTTCCAGGTTTCCTGCTGTTTTCCTAGCAACTAGCATGCATCGGAGACTATGATTTGCATGATGAGCATGGGGGATATCCATCATGGCCCATCTCTCTTGCAGGTTGTGTCTGTGTTCAAGGCAGAGAGCATTGTCCCCAAGCCTTCAGTGGGAGAGACTGAGGAGGCTGAATCCAACTCAGTGGAGTCGCTGGGTTTCTGCAATGTGTGAGTACTGGAGGAGGGTAGGGGTAGGCTGGTGGTGTGCTTGGCTGCATGGGCAAAGAGTTGTGTAAAGCAAGTTACAAAAGAACCCTTTTTCCCTCCTTGCTGTTGCAGGATGCCACTGGCAGCTGTTGGCTATTTAGATGGGACCTTGGCCATTTATGACCTTGCTACCCAGACCTTAAGACACAAGTGCCAGCATGAGGTAAAGGAGAAGAAGTCACATGGGGAATTGGAGAAATGGGTTGGCATGAGACTCTTTGAATGCCCATTTCAACCCAAGAGAGGAGGAATTGTGTGTTGCTCAGGATCTACTAATGAGAGAAGAAAACTATAGTTATAATTGTGAATACAGTACTTGTATTCCAACTCTGCTTGAGGCAAGAGCTCTAAATCAGTATTCAAGCTAGTCATAACCAACAAAGACTGCAAAACCCATGATGGTGCTTCAGAAATCTGGTTCAGGTTATTTGCTTTAAAGAGCTGATAGATACATGTCCCAGTATATATTGCTTCTAAAAGAGGTGGGGAAAATGCAATACCAATTCCAAATGGACTACAACTCGAGGAGCATTGGTACAGTTCATGGAATACAGATAGTAGCAGTGGACGTACCTACAGGTTCAGTCTTAAGGGCCAAGCTTTGTGCTGAGAAGGTGGGAATGCTGAAGTCTCTGCTGATGCTTTTTCTATCTCTGTTTCTAGTCAGGGATTGTACAGCTCCTGTGGGAGGACAGCTCACCTGTGGTTTATACCTGCAGCCTAGATGGGGCTGTGTCCCTCTGGGATGCACGTTCAGGAAAGTTGATCAGTGAGTACCGGGGCCACTCAGCAGAAATCCTGGACTTCGCTTTGAACAAGTGAGTGCCTGGAAGCTACAGAGGTTTTTGTCAAGGAGATGTTGGTGTGTAAAGACGGGAAATAATGGGCAGAGAAAAAAATGAGAAAGAGGCTGGGACATAGAGGGCACATTGGAAGATTGTGTTTGGGAATATTGGTTCAAAAGGGAAATAAGTTGGAACTGATTTGGAAGTATATGTATTTGCTTGGCTAAAGTATGTATTACCTCTCATGCTATAAGGGCTCCTGAGATTATCTATGATAACTAAAAAACATTGAAATCATTTAGCATACATGTATAAATCAGAAGTTTATTTTAAAACAGACTAAATAAATTTAACAAAACATTTAAAAGCTCCACATTTGATCTTAGCTGCCCATTGAAAGCTCAAGAAGGATAGGAAAAATTTCTGGGAATAGATCTATAGCTCTGCCTAGCTGCACATTTTTTCTCTCCTAGTTAATTTTTTACAAAATTTGGGAGACACACTCCAGTGGTGATTCTTATGAAGGCCAGCAGAGGTCCAATAAAATCAAAATGCATGACAAAGAGTGTAGTGGGTTTGAGTTAAAAATTCATCTTAGATAGGTTTGGCTGTCTTAGATTTGATTTTGTCATTTTGGCCGTTGACTCATCTATAAAATGTGAAACTTTAATATCTGACTGACTGGGACATGTAAAGATGAATGCAAGAGTGAGTGTAATACTGCGTACATTTAACTGGGATTAAAGGCATCATGAAATCAGAAGGACTTGCTTCAGAGAAAACACAAATTACACTGGACAGTAAGGTTCCTGTGGTATATTATGGTGGGCATAGCCAGCATTATTGTCAAGGTCTTTATTTGCTAGATAGTTCAATGGCAGGTCATTACTGCCGTTTATATGATTTTTCTCTCTTTGGGCTTTGCTGCTTTATTTGTTCTTTCAGTTAGTGATACTTTAGTAAATTGCATCTAGTGTGTTTAGTTATCATAAGTTTTATATTGTGATATTTATTGTTTTTTATTTTATATGATGTTTGTATGTTATTAGCATGGAATGTTTGCCTTTTTTACTGGAAACACCCTGAGACCCCTCGGGGAGATAGGGCGGGGTACAAATAAATTGTTGTTGTTGTTGTGATATTTTAAAAACTCTTTGGAATGGTAGGCTGTATTAATATTTTAAATGAGTTCATTTTCTTTGTTCTTTTTTCCGTCAGAGATGCTTCCATTGTAGTTACTACTTCCGGCGATCACCAGGCCAAGGTGTTCTGTGTGCAGCGCCCAGATCGCTAACAAGGCTTCGCTCAGCAGAGAATGACGCTGTGGAGAGACAGGACGATGTGGATACAGGCAGCCAGGCCCACAGGACTGTGGCAGGGTTGACATAATCATGTCCTGGGGGGGGAAACGAACTTTTTTTTCCTTTGAGGGGAAATTTTGCCATCCTGTCCCCTCATGGTACCAAATTTAATTTCTTGAGTTTTTAAATTGTGCTGCAGACTTGGCGCTTTGCTGAGCTACAAAGTTGAAAGGACGCTTAATGCATATGGACAGTTGGTCAGCATGATTGTGGGGGAGAAGGTGTGGTATGCCTTTAAAAATTCCTTCCTTTCTCCCAAGTTTAGAAATGGCTTCCTCTTTCAAAGACCTGTGTCACATGCCTGGTGTTCAGGGCCATTGTCTTCCACGTTTCTTGGGGGCAGATGAAGCACTTCACCATCACTGAAAAGAGAAGGAAGCCTGCCCATCTCCCTTTTGGAACTTTTGACCCTTTGGTTTGTCTGAGCAAATCATGTAATTGGGCGGAAAGAGATCAGCTACTCATAAAGTGATGATTCCCTAAACAGAAACTCAGGCTAAAACTGAATATGTCCACCAGGTCTTCAATACTGGATCTGTGCAACAACAGCAACAGCAGCAACATAACATGTTCAAATAATTGCACCTTACTTTGCTAACTGAAGACACCATGATGAAATAAAAAGGAAGCCAGCCATCTTAAAGCCATGTTTTGCTTCTTGAGTATTTGTCTAGGGTCAAATTGGCTATCACAGTTGATTGATGTCCCAGCCATTGGTCAGCCCTTTTCTACTGTCCTTTTCTTTCTTTCTTTCTTTCTTTCTTTCTTTCTTTCTTTCTTTCTTTCTTTCTTTCTTTCTTTCTTTCTTTTGTTATCCTGGAAAGAGGAACTCGTGTGCAAAGAAAACAGGAGGGCAGTCCCCATTGCTCTCCCAACCAGTTTCTTGGTCTCAGTGGAAAATGCTGTCAGAGGCTCTGTTACATAGGGTCCAGGTGTACTTGGTTTATTTCACCAGCAAATGTGCAAATATAGATACAGCTGCTTCAGGCAGCCTATAAAAATGTGTTTTTAAATATTGTAGACACCTTGCAGAGGATGATGGAGCTTCTCCTGAGCCAGTAATGCTTGCTGATTGAGATAGGGCAAGTAAGAAGACTGCTGAATTATGGACACTGTTTTGCTTCCTCCTCCTTTCAGAACCTCACATTGCTCTGTTATGATGAGAGAAGCAGAGGAGAAAGGAGGGGGAAATCTCTGAAAAGGTATTTCAGTGGCTGGCTGAAAAATTTTGGGAGTTGTAGTCTGAAAAAAGCAAAATTTCCTAAGTATTAATTGTAAGCACAGGGAGTCTTGAGAAGCACTGTATTGCTAGAGAGAGTGAGATGCAGCATTTATCCAGCTTTCTGAGATGAGGACTTATTGGTTGAACATTGTGACTGGGGTTCCCTCTGAGAACAAAATGGTGGATGATTCTCACAATTGTCTGATAGAAAAAAGTGGGAGAGACAGGAAGGATATGATGGTAAATTGCGCTGCACATGAAACAGAAGAATTCAGGCTAAGTTGTATATTTAGAATCTACTCGGATGAAGGAACCACAGCTAAAATAAATATCCTCTCAGTGGGAGGCAACAGCATGTCATTTGCATATTATAGAAGTGACATTTCAAGAGGTCTATTTTTTGTCCATCTTCCTCTTCATTCTTCATGGGGATTCATTTATATTTTGGCGTTTGCTACGGGTGTCACTGGAAACATTCAGTTGGAACAAGCTACGGCCTGGTGACTCAAGCTCTTTCTGAATAGAAATCGCAATCATGGTTTTCAGTCCAATGTTAGGCAAACAGACTTTTCCAGCAGGCGTTTCCCTTCCCGTCATCTACAGCTTTGCCTCATTTCTCCTAGGTTTGCTGTGGAGGGACCCTGAATCCTATGAGCAGACTGGGGAAGACATACATGGGGATTGAAGGAAGAAGGGGAAATACACTGCTTCATGCAAGACATGATTTTAACAGTTATGGGAAGGCTGGAAAATGACTGACTTTCCCACTTTTTGTATTCTGTTTGCACTAGTATTCTGGGGGAAAAACTCTGCATGGTTATCTTTAAGGTATCCGTCAAGCACACTTAACTTTAGTGTGCATTTTGTCTCATGGAGCCAAACAAAATAATTAGACAATTGTAGCATCTGTCTTTTGCCATATTAAGACTTGGAGGCTGTGTGTGGGCAAAACCTCAAACTGAACCCTACTACTTAGCTTCTTTCTAGATATATTTTCATGAGGATTGATCTCATCATGAATTTTTTTAAAGTGTTCTGCACCCATTGACTGTGCTTGAAATAATCTCTCAATCTGACATAAAGGCCATTTGGAGGTTATAGATATCTCTTCTTCTCAATTTTATCATCTTCCCGCCCACTCTTACATTACTGGAGAAACAAAATGATGCTTATCTTGAAGACCTTTAGGTGGTTTGAAGTAAGGAAGTGCTGTCCTTTCTCAGCACAATTAACCCTAAGGGATGTGGAGAGCATGGATTTATTTTGTTCTTTCTGAACCCATTACCAGATGAAGTATTGACTAAATGATTATGAAATCAGTAGAGTCCAGTTGGGCTTTTGTTCAGTTATTAGCTTTTCCATCTTTACATTCATTTCATCCTGTTTCTGCATCAGTCTGTAAGATTGTAAAGTCACCATGAAAATCTGTATGTATCGCCACTAAATGGAAATATCCCTGTACAGTTTCCTGTTCATGTATGCATTTTTGCAAGTTGTTTTTCCTAATATACTGATTTTTTGTACACTGTGTTTATGAATGTATCTAAATTTTGTGCAAACCTTCCCCCATAGTATAATGCGTATGTGGAACTCAACAATTTGTTCATACACCAAAGACTGCAGAGGCTGAGGGGCCATAAAAGACGGATATTTATAAAGAAGACCATCTTTTTTTTTACAGTTAGATAACATTGAAAGTTTAAGTTTTGAGCATGTTTTTCATCCATGTGCATTTTATACACTTTTTTTTTTTAGAAAGCTGCAGTGCAAAACTCAAACCATTGGAAATATGGGCATAATTGCATTTGATATATTGCACAATATGTGGATTAGTTAAGTTTACATTAAAAGGATCAAGCACACATCATTTTTAGTTAAGTCCATAGTTTAGAAGAACGAACTATACAAGATGGCTTTTCTGGTGGTTTTCACTTAAGAGCCCTAATGTGACCTTCCCTCTTAAGCTTGTGCCTCCTAAAGGATTCCAACGCATCTGTATTTTTCTTGAAAACCCCTCTTCCTGGGAAATAATTTACCAAACTGAAGCCATGCCATGGAAGATCAATTTATTTAAAATACCTTTCTTTGTTCCATAATTTTGCCAGTATTCCATTACTGTAATAAAAGGGTTTTTGGAACTTCTGGACTGCCAAAACAACAGCAACAATAACAAGAGAAGTGGCTACAGGTCCACTTCTGTTTTTGGAAAATAGTATTTTTTTGGTGTTACAGAGTTGAAAAATGAATTGTCATTCTGGAGGAGGGATTTCACTGCTTTTGCTTTGGCCAGAAAAGGGGCAGTTGAGAGAGTTTAAGGACACAAAAATAGATAGTAACTTTTGTGATGCATCCTTCTCACTTAAGTGCTCAGAGATCTCAGGTAGAAAATCCTTCCTGGCATTCAGGGAAGAGAGCACATATTTGAATGATTATTAGAATATGTGTTGTGGTGAGAAAAACATGAATGCGCATTTCCCTGTCTTGCATGGCAAAAAAAGGTTGGACTAGAAACCATATTTTGAGTAGCAGTTTTCTAATAGGAGGAGATGCTGATGCGTGAGTGCAATCATTTTTCAAACCCCGCACATTTGAGCTCTGTTCCCAGTTTATTCTTTTCTGTAGACTGGATTTCTCCAGAGTAGTATCATCGAAATGTATTACAGTCTGTATTATAGAAATGTAATACCATTACAGTCATATGGTAATTCCAGCCCATCTGTAAAATGCCGATGTGTATTGATGCAGATGTGTGTGTAACCACAGTTGGAGGGATGAGGTAGCATTCATAGCATCTTTGCATTGGTAGGTCCCGTAGTTTCATCATGGCTGTCATAAGCATGCAAACACTTCTATTCCCCTTGCAGTTTCAGAAAAGTTGGTAGTCTTTTATTCTGTGCTTTTTAAAAACATTTCACCACAACAGTACAGATCAGAAAATTACTCCAGTTTGTTTTTATGTTTTTAAAAATACGGGATTATCTGTAATCTCTCAAAAACATTTCTCTGATGTGATTAATCCAGCTCCTATGACCTGTGGTTCAGTTGGGGTCATATAGTAAATATACACTCCTGATTAAAATGTTGCATATTTTTGGCTTTGCTTTTGATGCAATAACAAAACATGAAGTAATGTGTTCAGGCACATGTATGTTCCTACCCTAGTACTACTGTTTTACTGTTAGTTGCACAGAATCCCAGACAAGCCATTGAAAAGAAGTTGATTTGCCATTAATGGCTGACTACAGGAGCTACCTTTTCATTGCTTAAGTGAAATGACCGCACAACCAGCTGTAGTGTAGTTGGTCACCTGGAAGAGGCAGTTTTAAAATGGACTGAATCTCTGGCTACCAGGAATCCTGGATTGATAGATCAATGAATCGAGTCAGCCTCCACATTTGCTGAAGTTAGGACCACAAAGCCCTCACAAAAATGGGGAAATAAAACCTTTTTTTAAAATATAAAAAGAGCCTGATTAGGTCCAGCACAGCTCTGTGGTCCACCTTTAGCAGAGATTGACCACCATGTTGCACTGGAGGACCTGGAGATTACTAGAGATGATATTAATCAAATCCACAAAAGTTAGCCCGAACAATGAGGAGCTGCAGTGGTGCAATGGGTTAAATCCTTGTGCCAGCTGAATTGCTGACCTGAAGGTTGGGTTATTGACCTCAAGACTGCTGGTTCGAATCCGTGAGATGGTGTGAGTTTGTCAGCTCTAGCTTGCAGGGACATGAGAAAAACCTCCCAGCTAGCACATCAGGCCGTCCCTGGGTAATATTTCTGTAGACAGCCAATTCTCTCACACCAGAAGTGACTTGCAGTATGTTCTCAAGTTGCTTCTGACAGGATAAAAAAAAACCTGCCGATATGGAGGGCTAATAGGAATATCTTCCAGTTGTGAGATGCTGATTTTGGAGATTCTTCGTATATAACACATATCCTGTTGAACCTCACTGCTCCTCCGAGATCTTTTGCTGCTGCCTTGCCAACATAGCCATTTCCTTGTTAAAGAAGAAGCAGAGAAATGCCCAGCTTTTTTCCTATAATTTGACACAGCAATAAATCAGGGATCTCTGGAGAAGTCCTGGCAAGTCGCAGACTATTCTTATTGCTGTACATCCAGATTGCAGGATGCTTCCCTGCCACTTTTCTTAACCCCTGTCAGCCAAGGAATGGCTGTGTTGTGGGATTTTGATTGCTGCATGGTTAGTACAGAGTTCTGACCTGTACGATGACCAAAAACATGAGTTGCCGAGACAAATTCAGCTGAACAGTAGTGTTTGCTGAACAGAAAAGCTGGGCAAATCTGGTTGGTGCAGGAGGATCACAGCTCTGGGAATAATGTGAAAGGAGACGGATTGAGAAGAAAAGATACAAAACAGGCTTGTCTCTGATGAGGCAAATAAAGGGAGGGTGTTAAAGAGACAGGGATTAGATTGAAAGATGACAGGGAACATTTGTAATAGAGACAGGACAGCTGGCCAGCAGGAAGAACTGGATAAGATTTGGAGGAATGATGAATGATTAAATAGTTAATGCATTATCTAAATGTGTGTTAATAAATTTTTACAGTCATCCCTCCACATATGCAGTTTTGACTTTTACTGATTTGATTTTTCACGGGTTTGATTTAAAATGTTCTCTCTGGGAATCTCCTAAAACACCCTGTGATAGGTTTCCCTTAGGGTCACAATAAGTTAGAAATGCCTTGAAGATATACAACAAACATATCCAATCCCTTATCCCAGTTTATAAAACTGTGCTCCTTCAGATGTTTTGGACTTCAGCTCCCACAATTCCTAACAGCTGGTAAGCTGGCTGGGATTTCTGGGAGCTGAAGTTCAAAACACCTGGATGAGCAGTTTGAGAAACACTGCCTTCTCCTATTAGATCAGTGGTCTCAACCTGTGAATCCCCAGATGTTTTGGCCTTCAACTTCCAGAAATCCTAACAGCTGGTAAACTGGCTGGGATTTCTGGGAGTTGTTGGCCAAAACACCCGGGGACACACAGGTTGAGAACCACTGCTCTAGGCCCTTCAGCATGATTGTACAGTCAATGTCTTCTAGTTCTGCTGATAGGCCTCAGGATAAAGAAAGCAATGTCATTAATGTTTTCTCACTTTCGTGGGGCCCTATGTTCCTAACTCTGTTGTCGACCACGTTTTAGGGGATCGGGCCCTTAAGGAGAGACCCGATCCGGTCCTGAGAGAACGGACCTTGGCGAAGCCAAAAGGAGAATTACGAGCCGCAATACAACCTGAAGCCGAAATGAAGAAGGTCCGCCAAAGTTGAAGGAAAATCTGCCAAGGAGTCTTTATTGAGCAATTCAGCTGAAGAGGACTCTAGTAGCGATCATTCGGTCTACTAGGGTACCATACAATCAAAATAAAGCCATATTTATACAAAATTTCAGTCTGACAGCCCTTTGAATTTCCCGCCCTGCTCCCCCGCCCATCTGATCGTTGATAGGCTAGAAGGTTGAACGAGGCGGGCTTTCGTTTCCCGCCTTGCTCCGTTGGCCCAATAGGAAGCTGCCTTTTGTCTCTACTCGGGCCAATCAGGAAAGAGAAGGCGGGAGTTATTGAAACAATGAGGTGACAGGGAAGGAACTATCGGATTAAGTCCTGCTAGACCGATTTCTAAAGGGTGCTTAATTTATTAATGGCAGCAATCAAGGGTGTCCGGGTTTCTGTCACGTATACAGATTTTAGATATGCCTTGGGGTGTCAGAGATGGAAGCAAAGATGGGTGGTGATGAGCCATATTGACAGGCTCTGCAGGGCGCCTTCCTGAGGTGTCCTGGTTTTTCCTTTGGGTGAGATATGACAATGTTTGCCTTGGGGCGAATCACCTTTAGGTCAACACTCCGAATTCGGCGACTCAAGCCCTATATTGTCCATGCAATTTGAATTTGATTGGGTTTAGCGGTGGCAGATTATCCTTTTGTTTTTGGGAAGGGAAGCCTGGGTCATAGGAAATGGGATAAGTTCTGGGGTTCAGGTTGAGTTCAAAATATTTCCTATTTGATTTCATGACTTGACAATTATATGAAATAAAATGAAAAATAAAATAAAGTTGGAATATAAACCATGCTGGGAAAAATACATATTTTCCGGGGATCCCAAAGAGTACAAATACATATAGGCAGATAGATAGATTTCATGGAAATAAGGGAGAATCCATAAAAGTGAGTTACATTGCATAAAGGGGAATCATGAATGATATAAACAATTGAAAATATTTGATAAGAACGAAGTTCATAACATCTGGAGAACCCAGCATGGAAATTCATAAAAGTGGAGTTTTAGCAGCATGATTTTACAATTCATGAAGTTGTTATCTCTTGCCTCAGGCTAAAAGGTCAAACACCTTTTGTGCAGAGAGTCACAGTAAACTCCAGTAAAAAGTCTCAATCACCTTCTACTATAAATATATGGAATATAGAACATAAAGTCTTGATTTTTGAACTATCTTTTACAAAGTCCTGGGCGGGGGGGGGGGGGGGGGGGGGTGGTCACCTCGATCACAACTCCAGCGAATGTGGAGGGCTGACTGCACTTGGTTTTATAAACACACATGTATCTGCACGTTCTTACTCGGTTTGAGAGCCTGGACATACTTCCCAGAGTGAAGCTACGGGACAACACACCCACTAATCCATGTAGGCTCATGTACCCAATCCAGGGATCTTGAAGGGAAAAGGAGCAAGAACCTAAGCGTTTGAGATGTGGAGTCAGCCTGGAAAGGAGATCCATCACAGAAGGCCTTGCCACTCTTGCTCCTTTCCTTATTAGATACACACTAAGCTTCTAATAAGGAAACACCGTTTACTGTAGAGGCTTGGACTGCTGGTATAATCCATAGAATACTGCTTGCAATTACGTCATTTCTACAAATTGGCCTTCTTTTAAGTGAATTATTGAGACTAATGCAGGAACAATTAAGGCCGGGAAAGCAAACCTTCTTAAACTACTGCATTTCCCAGAAAGTTGACTTCAGTCCTCCTTCTAGCCACTTGACCTAGCTATCTGTGTTTCATCATGTTTGTCAACCAGATTTCCTGTTGCAGGAAATGGGGCAGTTCCCCTATGTGGCCGGCCTGGGGATGATAGGGGATCTGGCTGATGCCTTGATAGGAGTCTTAGATCCTATCTTAGAACTAATTTAAAAGTAAGCTTCGGTCCTTTCCCTCCTGTCAAGAAGAATAACACAACCCACCCTCTCTTTTGGAGCTTTTGTGGGGATGCATGAATCATGATGATAAAGCATTGTCTAATGGTAGGATAATGCATTTCCCTGCGGATGTTAGGTTGCAGTTCCCATTTGCTCTCACTAATGGCTGTGCTGTGCTAATGAAAGTTTCTAACAGCCTGTGGAAACTACCACACATTCTCCATCCCTGATCTAAAATGCATGGTGTTTCCTTTTATGTTTGTGCTTTTAGTTTGATTTCATAATGGGGCCACAGGCAAAGCAGTGGCTCTCCAGTTTCTGGTGTCCATCAGTTGTCATGGAGGTTGAAAGTGCACTTTGTCTGAGTACACTGAATCTGGGCTGTATTTTGAGCTAGAAGGAAATGAGGAAGACTTTATAGATGTTGGCTCCTTGTGAGGGAAGGGAAAAGATGATAACCGTCACCCCGGCCTTCAAATTGATTTGAAAACGCAGCGGAGAGTTCCGCCGGTCACCCACAAAAGGAACGGAGCGGGACCGCAACAGACTATTATTAAAAGACCTTTTTTTCTTCATTTCCCTCTTCCCTGAACTATGTAACAAATCCCCCAATAAAAGTAACATTTATTTTAACAGTAACACTCTCTATCTGGTTATTTTGTATCTTTTCTCTGACTCCCTCCTTTGCATGCAGTTTCTCTCCCTCCCGCCCCTTTAAATCCGGATGAGATTTCTCGGCCATAGATTAACATGGCGGTCGATATAAATTGGCTCATATCTCTATCAAAATTACCCCTAGAACGCTCCTCTTTTAGTCCTAACCCTTTCTAAGGCTCCTGACTCGAAGACAACCAGCAGAACCGGAATCGGTCCAGTTTTCAGCACCTCAACAGCTGACTGTCAAACGGGACCGACGGCTCCTTTCAAGCTAAACTGCTGCTTTATCCCGGGTTTTCCTCTCCCCGCGACTCGCGGAATGGTTTTTAAGAGATCCCTAGCCCCTTTCTGTGAGTTGGGGATGGGGGGATCGCTCTCTCGCGGGGGAGACATAGTTCTCCAAGGACCCTCACCCTCTACAGCTGCCAAGGGGTGCCCGGACGGGTGCCCTCCACGCTTCATTCATACTTTTCATGATTTTTATGAAGGAGAAGAACACTCTTCCCCAAACCTACCCCTGGACTTATGGAAATCCTATGCTTCCAAAGACTGCAACCCCCATGCCATCTCTATGGATTCCTTATGAACTCTTTTCCCTCATGTATTTGTGAATTTCCATATTCTATGTACTTGGACACTCTCATGACTCACTGTTGTATGAATTTCCATATCGGGTTCCCCAGATGTTGTGAACTTCGTCCTTATCAAATGTTTTCTATTGCTTATACCATTCATGATTCCCCTTTATGCAATGTCACCCCCCTTTATGGATTCCCCTTTATTTCCTCGAGATATATCTGCCTATATGTATTTATACTCTTTGGGATCCCTGGAAAATATGTATTCTTCCCAGCAGGGTTTATGTTCCAACTTTATTTTAATTTTCATTTTATCCCATATAATTGTCAGATCATGAAATCAAATGGGAAATATTATGACCCCAACATGAACTCTAGCCCTATGACCCAGACCTCCCTTCCCAAAAACAAAAGGATAATCTGCCACAGTTTAATCCAATCTCATTCCGATCGCATGGACAATATAGGGCGAGCCACCAAATTCCTGAAGGTGACTCACCCCCAGGGCAAACATTGTCATATCCCAGGCCAGGACGCCGCAGGAAGGCACCCTGTGGGGCCGTCAATGACGGCTCATCACCAACCATCACCACTTCCTGTCTGATGCCCCAAAGACATATCTAAAATCTGTGAACGTGACAGGACCCCGGACATCCTTGATGGGTGTCATAAATTCCTTTAGAAATTGGCTGGGCCAGAATTAATCTGATATTTCCTGTCCGGTCACCCCATTGTCTCAATAGCTCCCGCCTCCTCCTCTCTGATTGGCCCGAGGGAGGACAAAAAACGGCTCCCCATTGGGCCAGCAGGGCAAGGCGGGAAACGAAAGCCCGCCTCGTTCCAACTCTCAGCCTATCCGCGACCAGATGGGCAGGGAAGCGGGGCGGGAAATTCAAAGGGCTGTCAGACCAAAACATTGTATAAATATGACTTTATTTGAAACCTATGTTACGCTAGTAGATTGAATGATTGCTATTAGCGTCCTCTTCAGCTGAATTGCTCAATAAAACCTCCTTGGCGGATTTTCCTTCAACTTGGCGGACCTTCTTCATTCCAGGCTTCAGGTTGTATTGCGGCTTATATTCTTCTTTTGGCTTCGCCAAGGTCCGTTCCCTCAGGACCGGATCGGCTTCCTTCTAAAGGGGCCCGATCCCCCAAACGCGGTCGATAACAAAGAGAAGCTATTTCATGGCTTACAATAACTGCATGAAGAAATATTTTCTATAATTTTTAGTAGTTATTGTGTTGTGTATAATCATGTCATCTCTAGCAATTTTAGTCAAAAACTTGACCCTCAAAACCTGGGTGGTCTTATTCTTTTTTTAATAAGAGTGAAGAGTTACTTACATGGACCTGTGGATAAGTCACCACAGTTTTGGATAATATTTTTTAATAAAAGGAAATTTGCACTTCTCTGAGTAGACCTTTTTGAATGTCTGAGTGGAAAAATAGTGGTGATGGTCAGGGCAGCTAGCCTACTGAAATGGCACTGGAATTTTCCTCTCTCTGCAGAATGACCACCAAGTTATGCATGGGTAACTTTAAAATCCATTATTTTATCTCTCAAACCTTCCCTCAACTTATACATGAGTCCGGCTTATACTTGAGAATATAAGTAAGTTGGGAATGCATTATAATCCCCAGATGTTACACTATGATATCAGTTATGCTGATAGTTGGTACTGATAGGAGCCCCCAGTGGCACAATGAGTTAAACCCTTGTGCCGGCAGGACTGCTGATTAACAGGTCAGTGGTTCAAATCTGGGGAAAGCGAGTGAGCTCCCTCTGACAGCTCCAGCTCCCTGTATGGGGACATGAGAGAATCCGCCCACAAGGATGGTAAAACATCAAACATCTGGGCGTCCCCTGGGCAATGTCTTTGCAAACAGCCAAAGCTCTCACACCAGAAGCAACTAGTAGTTTCTGAAATTACTTCTGACACACAAAAATTGGTACTGATGGGAACCTGGAAACACCCAAGATATAAACAGCTCTGCATAGATGATTTTATAAACTCTCCTGTTAAAATAGCAGCAGCTTATATACTTGTCTGAATTAATTTTCTTCAAACAAACCTTGCAGATTTCACTCCAAAAATTCTAAAGATTTCAGAGGGAAAAATTATTTGTTGGGAGGATCTTTCTCTCAGCTGCCCTTTGAAAAACAAAGATATAAAAGATCTGTGGCAGGTGGCCGAACATCTAGCCCATTGTTGGTAACAACATTGTAAAATACTTACCGTGTATGCGTAGTTCTGCATGATGTTTGCAACAAAGCATGATTCTTGGATACTAAAAAGTCCTGTTTGCTAGGATGAGGTTTAATTACTTTGATGTTTGGGAAAGCATCATTTTTCTTCAGATTCGTGTACCAAACTCCATTAAGAGCTACAGTGCTACTTCTAATTGTGTGTGTGTGTGTGTGGGGGGGGGACAAATTAACCTATTGGGAATAGCAAAGCACTTGACCCCTCCTTTTCTCCCCCCTGAGTCAATTGGCTGCAAACTACCTTTGCACTTTGAACTCAGTTTGCAGCAATTGAAGTAAGTGATGAGAAAAGTGGGAGGAGGAAAGAGAAATCAAGACATTTTAAAAGTAATAAAGATGAATGACAGAGGATTAACTGGGACAGTCTTTTCCAAATTGGGATAGTAGGAGGATAAGCAACAGAGACAATTAAACCCCACATTTAAAACAATAATCAGTTATAATATCACTGACAATATAGTACGACCTCTGTATACTCAGAGGATACATTCATGGACTTTGCATGAATATGTGAAACTGTGGATAAGTGTAAACACTATTGAAACAACAAACCTCTGTCCCAAGAAGACCATAAAATAGTGCTTGAAGATCTAGAAAATTGCTAGCCAGGACATATTTTGTCATACATGGATAAAAGAGACCCCAAACACCAGTCTTTCGGGTACAGGAATTGTACTGTTGACTACTCGGAATAACCTTACTGTGTTGTGGTGCAAATACTTGCTTTAATGCAGTGGTTCTCAACCTGTGGGTCCCCAGGTGTTTTGACCTATAACTCCCAGAAATCCCAGCCAGTTTACCAGCTGTTAGGATTTCTGGGAGTTGAAGCCCAAAACATCTGGGGATCCCAGGTTGAGAACCACTGCCTTAATGTATATTATGTGGCTAATTAAGAAGAGGAAACAATATTTTCCTTTAAGGCAGTGTTTCTCAAACTGTGTTCCTCCAGGTGCTTTGGACTTCAGCTCCCAGAAATCCCAGCCAGTTCACCAGCTGTTAGGAATTGTGGGAGCTGAAATCCAAAACATCTGAAGGAACACAGTTTGAAAAACTCTGCTTTAGTTGGCATGATCAATTCTCAAAAATCAACTACTGTATAGTCTGCCCTCCATATGTGTGAATTTGATTATTCGTGGATTTGATTAAGATGTTCTCTCTAGGAATCTCCAAGTCCTCTAGTGCAATGCTATTGTCAATTTCCATCAGAAGCTGACCACTGCCTCATGGTGAAGGATCCAGAGGTTCCTAGGGAGTTATTCTCTCACTTAAATAAAATAGCTTTTTAAAATGTGGGCATCTAAGCCCAGAGAATGTGGAGGGCTGATTGTACACTTGATTTTATATAACAGAGTAATTTGTCATTGCCATTCCAGGAACAGCCTTCTATCCTGGATTCAAGCCACAAATATTTCTTCTACAGTTTTTTCAGTTTTCCCAGTTTTTCCAATGTAAATAACAGGGTCTTGGGAAAGGGTTGGCCTCTATCTAGCCACCCAGAACTGAACCTTGAATAGTTTCAGGGTGAGATTGCAAGGACATTCACCATTTGTCAAGATGGTAGTAAAGGCTGAGAGTGAGAAGTAGTGCAAATGATTTCAGTGAGTCACCCAGGGCTTCTGTAAGCGAGACACTGAACTCACAGCTGACAGTCAAACATATGTTGCTTATTCACACTTGATGCTGTTGTCAGATAAATAAATTGGACAGGAAGCCAGAGAGAGGAAAACCAATAATAATGCTACTTACTGTTTTTGCAACTGTGCTATAATTATCACAGTGGTGCTTCTTTAGCAGTTTTGCAAATGACCCAAGAAATTGTAAAGACCATTCTTGGGCATGGGGGAAATGAACAGATAATAGCCTAGCAGCAGACAATGTCTAGAGCTGTGAGAATAATGTCTGCCATGGACATAGTATCTTTTAGTTTTTAGACCAGGCATCCCTCAAAGCAGCATAGGCTGAACATGGTCATTTGAAAGATTTTCAGACTGTTTTGTAAAAACAAATATCCATTCCAGGAATATATCAAAGTGAGTTAAAAATGGCTAACTTAAACAGAGCTGAGCTGGGAATACTTCAAGCCTGTTGCTGTAAAAGGTTTGTTCTTCACGTATTGCCATTGTTTAAAAGTGGCAATGAGGACTCTGTGTCCTCAGAAGGAGTTAATTGAGATTCAGTTCATGGCAAGTGCATAACCTCTGAGATATGTAGATACACATGGCCTTGTAACATCAGTGTGGTCAAGATACCATAAGTTATTAATAAACACACACACACACACACACACACGGTTAGAGATGCTGCACCTGATTGTTTTTTCCTGAGCCTGTTGGGATGGGCAAGATTCTGCCGCCTTCCTCTCCCTCTGCTGTCTTGAATTCAAACTCCTTCTGCATTTTGAACTCAATTTACACCAATGGATACCAACTGAGGCAAAGAGAAAAAGCAGGAGGGGGAGAGAGAATCTGGGAGGTTTAAAAGTCAGATGACTTTTCAGGACAGGATTTGGATGTTAATGCCATGCAGTAGAATGACAGCAGGCAAGTTGTAGCCATCAAGGATGGACTGTGGTGCTTCTCCTCTGAATGATTTTCATCTCACTCTGTTCTGCCTTGGCCATACCTCTTCTGAAATACTGTGTCCATTTCTAGGCACCACAATTCAGGAAGGATATTGACAAGCTGGAATGTGTCCAGAGAAGGACGGCCAAAATGATCAAAGACCTGGAAGCCAAGCCCTAAGAGGATAGAATCATAGAGTTGGAAAAGACCTCATGGGTCATCTAGTCCAACCTCCTGCCAAGAAGCAGGAAATCGCATTCAAAGCACCCCCGATAGATGACCATCAAGACTCAATTTAAAAGCCTTCAAAGAAGGAGCCTCCACCACACTCCGGGGCAGAGAGTTCCACTGCTGGACAGCTCTCCTTATAGTTAGGAAGTTCTTCCTAATGTTCAGGTGGAATCTTCTTTCCTGAAGTTTAAAGCCATTGTTCCGCATCCTAGTCTCCAGGGCAGCAGAAAACAAGCTTGCTCCCTCCTCCCTATGACTTCCCCTCAATATTTATACATGGCTGTCATGTCTTCTCTCAGCCTTCTCTTCTGCAGGCTAAACATGCCCAGCACTTTCAGCCGCTCCTCATAGGGCTTGTTCTCCAGACCCTTAAGAAGTTAAGAGGAGCAGCTTAAAAGGGGACATAATAACTATGTTAAAATATCTGAAAGGTTGTTGTATTGTCTTCTGCTGCTCCAGAAACTAGATCATGGGTCAATGGATTCAAACTGAAGGAAAGGGGATTTCACCAAACCATTGGAAGAACTTGTTAACATTAAGAGCTGTTCAGCAATGGAAGATGCTGCCTTAAAGTGTGGTGGAGTCTCCTTCTCTAGAGGTTTTAAATAGAGGCTGGGTGGCCATCTGTGGGGAGTACTCTGATTGTGTGTTCCAGCATGGTAGGATGGCTGGATTGAATGATCCTGGGAGTCTCTCTCAACTCCATGATTCCAGATACTGGCCAAAGTATCTGTCTCATACTAGACTAGAGTCTTTATTCATCTAGCATAGCATGGTTTGCTCTGCTGGAGTGGCTCTCCGAATTTCTAGACGGGTCTTTTCCACAAAGGCCACGGGGTTCTCTTAATAGGAGGTCCTGTAGAGTGAAATGGCATACAAAGCCTTACTACTGAGGCTTGGACTCTTCTCAGTCCTTCCTAGACATAAGAAAAATGCAACTCTTACGTCACTGTGAAAAGTTCTGGAAACTCTCTGCTGTGATCTTTTCATTTGGATGCTTGCCTGCCTCAAACAGGACAGAGTTAAATAAACAAACATAAATTTTCTTTTATGCATGTTGTACTGACTACTGATTTGGGCATACACACTATTCATCTCAATCATATCTGGGTTTATGTGCCTTGAAGTCACCTTTGACTTAGAGTGACCCCAAAAATTTCATAGGATTTATAAAGCCAGAAACATTCAGAGGTGGTTTTGCCAGTTCAAACTATCTGTATTTTAGAACCACTTAAAAATCTCAAATAGTGTTCAGACTTATGTTTAGATCCAGGAAACTTTGTAAATCTGTTTAAAAACAGAACTCAGCAGAGTTCCCTTGCAAAACTTCACAATTTGCTTTCAGTGTCCACCTGCTATGCTGTATAGAAAAATTGTCACTGCAGGTTTTGAAAGCTTGCAAGTTGGAAAATTAAGCAAATTATTGAAATAGCAAGGTAAAATAAAGAAGTTTTTAAAGATAAGTTAGCAGGATGATAATATTTTCATCATATGTCTTTGTGGTGGGAGGTAGGAAGTCCATTTTAACTGTTTAATTTATCATATTACAAGTATTGTCTTTAGATGAGGAAGGGCCAGGGAAGTTAGTTTTAACAGGTATATAGGTGGTATAAGTCATGTACTGGAAAATTACAGACTTTATAAATTGTATAATGATATTTACATTGCTGAATTTATATACGGGAAGGGGAGCCCCCAGTGGCACACTGGATTAAACTGCTGAGCTGCTGAATGTGCTGACCGAAGGGTCAGTGGTTCGAATTCGAGGAGCAGGGTGAACTGCTGCTGTTAGCCCCAGCTTCTGCCAACCTAGCAGTTCGAAAACATTCAAAAGTTAGTAGATCAATAGGTACCTCTCTGGCAGGAAGGTAATGGCGCTCCATGCAGTCATGCCAGCCACATGACCTTTACCTTTACTATAGGAAAAATGCCATGATCAGCATTATTCAAATATATTTTATACTGCTACAATGTCTACATTGGCATCCTTTAAACATCCCTAAAACTTCCTCCTCGCTTTGCTCTGAGCCAAGAATTAGCAATGGTTTACGCTTTCGGGATTCAAACTTCTGCCACCTAGATGTTTGCTTCAGTTGCACGCTATGGGCTGCATTACCATGTTACCAAAGGTTCCTTTTCCTCTGTGAATCTGTGTTGTCTATTTCAGAATCTCAATGGCTGACCTCTGTTACTCATTGTATGAAATATTCACTATGGACCTTATCAGAAACAGTCTTTTCTGTGCTTTTACTCATTTCTCCACATTGCCAAAACGGAGTCCCACAGAGCCCATCACATGACGCAGGGCAACTTCCAACGGAAGTTCTTGGGACTCAGTGTTGGCAGCGTGGAGAAACGGAGCCCAGTTGGTGTTTGGAGGAGTCGGGTAACACACTGGAGAACTCAAAGAGGAAACGGTGAAAGGACAGGGAAAAGTCAGGAAACCATGTGGGGTGGGAGGCCATCCCAGAAGACAGGGAGAGACCATAGGGAGCAAAGGAGAGTGGTTCCCTCCCCTTTCCTTCCCTTTCTCTCTGCCTGTCTGATGAAGTCCATGTTCCCTTCTCTCTCCTCTCCACACCTTCCTTCTTTTGGGATGAATGGTTACTTTCCGTTATACAATCTCTTGTTTTAGTATTTTTCTTTTCAACATAAAAAGCCTCTGTTAAGAGAGGGAAAGTGGCATATAAACATAGAAGAACATTTTATTGATTAACCCTTAGGCCATATCAAAGTACCAAGCCAAACAACCAGGCTTGAAAATACCTGATTACATTATATACAAGAATAAATATGCTAAAACTGAATGTATACATCATATTTCATTGTCACCCCTACAGTTTACCCCAATCAGCCCCACATACGTGGATCTCAAACCTATTGTTTTGCTCAAATACAGAGCCGTTTTATATGTTATTTTTGGATCTTGACCACACATAAAATACGTTGTTCTGATGTGCGATTCCCAATGCATTGTCCGTTTGATATATGGACCAAGGAACAAATCTCTCACCTTCTGATACAGTTTACAGTCAAATAATATATGTGCTAAATCCTCAATTTCTGATGTTCCACAGATACAGAACCGTTCATTATAAGGGATGTTATTAAATCTCCCATATCTAACCATTGTATCAAGCTGATCAAATCTTGCTCGAGTAAATACCTCCCTAAAGTGTTTTGGCATTTGGATTTTTAGATAGTTGGCAATTTAGAAGGTACATTTATATTGGCTCAGCCATTTTAGGTTGGCAACCCCACTAAGAGTAGCTATATCTTTTTGAGCTTCTATGTACAAAATTCTTTGTCTGGTGCTCTTTTTTACTTGGTCACTTAAGGCGCAGGAGATAGGGAGGCTGCAACTTCTTATATAATTTGTCAGTTGCGCAATCCACGAGGTCTGTAGTTGGGATTTTATCTGTTTTAATAGGCACAATTTTGGGAGTCTATCGGGCTCCATTACGTTGATTTTGCACCAGTAATTATAAGCCCTGTATTTAGACTGTGCATGGATTGTATAAATTTCCAGTTCAGCTCTCACTGCAGCTGCTGAGGTTCTTTTATCCACTCCCAAAATGCTTCTCAGATGCTGAGGTTGAGCTTGTTCTATTACTGAGGTGGAACTTAAACCCCATACTTCTGCTGCATATAATAGCATGGGTGTAATCTTAGTTTTATATACTTTAATTATTGGAATTAGAGTACTTGGGTGGCTATGAGTGCATATAAATATAATAAGAACAATAAAAACAATATATAATTTTAAAAAAGAAAAGAAACCTGGGTTCATACAGGGCCGGTCGGAGATAAATTTAAATATTAAGCGGGGGCGCTGAAAAGCGCCCCCCGCCGGCCCCGCCTCCTGCGCCCTGGCCCCGCCTCCCAACCAGCGTGCCCTGGCCCCGCCTCCCGCGCTGCGTGGGAGGCGGGGCCTGGGCACGCTGGGTGGAAGGCAGGGCCAGGGTTGGCCCCGCCTCCCATGCTATTCGCCCTGGCCCCGCCTCCCACGCAGCGTGGGAGGCGCGGCCAGGGTTGGAAAGAGGGAGGCTTCGCCGCCCGGGGAGGGGAGGAGGGGATGCCTCCTCCCCTCCCCGGGCGGCGAAAGAAGCAGGCTTCGCCGCCCGGGGAGGGGAGGAGGGGATCCCTCCTCCCCTTCCCGGGTGGCGAAAGAGGGAGCCACAAGGCCAGGGCGCACTGGTCGGGCGGCGGGGCACCGTCAGAGCGGTGCCCCGCCTCCCTCCCAGCCTGACGGCGCCCCCCGGGACCTGCGCCCGAGGCGGCGGCGTCACGTGGCCTCTATGGTGGGGCCGGCCCTGGGTTCATATTAAAATTGCTGTATTCTTTGCTGTGTCGTTTTTCACTGCACTTCTGCAACTTCTGCAACCCATATCATATCTGTGATACATTCCCTAGAACGATGGACATTTATGAACAGTCACCGTCATTTTGATGTTGGGTGGCTGGTCTTGCTGAGCACAGACTTTTAAAGATATTTAGACTTGTGTGTCGTCTTGTAGGGTACTGCTATGTTTCCATGCAATTTCTGTGCACTGTGGTTTGTATTTCCAAGTGGAGGGGGAACCTCATATTTCCGTCTCACATCCGCTGGACTATTAATAATATATTTGCTTATCAGTCAAGCTTCCTTTTAGCGAAAGGAAAGATGGCAAAACCAAATCCCAAACTTGGTGTTCATTCAGGATGTGAAAGGATGTCATAAGGGAGAGAGAAGAGGCTTGTTTCCTGCTACCGTGGAAACTAGGACTCGAGCAATGGGTTCAAATTACAGGAAAAAAGTTTCCACCTGAACATTAGGAAGAACTTCCTGATTGTAAGAGCTGTTCAGCAGTGGAACTCTCTGCCTCGGAATGTGGTGAAAACTCCTTCCTTGGAAGCTTTTAAGCAGACTGGATGGAAATCTGTCAGAGGTACTTTGATTGTGCTTTTCCTGCATGGCAGGGGTTTGGACTAGATGGCCCATGTGGACTCTTCTAATTCTATGATTCACTCTGTGGGGCGGCCTTGAGAAACTGTTGGGAAAATCCAAAATGCTGGGCCCAGACTGCTGTGTGGGGACAGTTACAGGGAACATAAGTTCCATATTGAAATAGCTTCCGAGGCAGAATTCAAAGAGCTAGTTGTAGCCTATAACGTTCTCTATGGTTTAAATCCAGACCATCTGAAAGACTCTTTTGTGGGCCCTCTGGATACAGATTTGTGATTTAGAGGTACCATGAGTTGTTTCACACTGTATTAGTAAATGGTGGCAACATGAATGCAGACATATTGAAACATCCATGTTCATGTTGCAATTTATTAATATGGGGTATGGTCGCCTGTGTTTTTTCACAGGATGGTCTGGTGAGGACACATGATAGGGCTTCATTGGTATCTGTTCCTAAAGTGTGGAGCCTGAAAGTTGCCAGTTCGAATCTGGGAAGAGCACGGATGAGCTCCCTCTTTCAGCTCTAGCTCCATGCTGGGACATGAGAGAAGCCTCCTACAAGGATGGTAAAACATCAAAACACCCGAGTGTCCCCTGGGTAACGTCCTTGCAGACAGCCAATTCTTGCAGTTTCTCAAGTTGCTCCTGACACGAAAAAAATTATTGGTTGTTGGGAGTGCTTTTAAAGGGTGTGTACGGTATATGTCTTACATTTTTATTGCTGTGTTTTAAAATGATCTTATACTTCTTTGAATTAATAGGGTTTAATATGTTAACTTGTTAACAACATTTCAACATTTTCAACATTAGAAGTTTTAGCTAATTCTTGTTCTAGTCTTATTGTAAACTACTTTTGGTACAATGGTAGGAGAAAGGCAGGATATAAATACATAAATGATAAGTTGCATTAGTGACTATTCAACACCAATGTAATGCTAATTTCCAGGATGTTCACATTTTAGAGATTCCAACCAGATATAAAATATATCTTTAAATCATTGGGAATATAGAAAAAAATACTTTAAAAGATCTACTTTGTCTGCTTTTTTATTTGAGAAATCTTGAAAAATATTATTTTGTTTTAAAACTCTCAGAATGGTTTACAATAAAGCAGATTCAACAATAGGGAAAAAAATCAATTAAAAGCCAGGGATAACCCACAGTGTCAGCAATCAGGACAAAAATCAGACCCGGCAGGATAATCAGGTCTGTATATGCCATCTAGTCGCTTGTTGTTTTATGGCAATCACATCATTTTTTTTGGGTGTAGTTTGACGATGAATGAGCCCCCGCTGACACAGTGAATGAATGTTTATTGTACTAGCCATAGGCCATGCCATCAGTAATGTACAACCTTTATAAGCACTTTCCAATATAAACATTAAAACTTGTTAAAAAATTTAAAACTAGCTCTTTAAAATTATGATAGCAGCAACATAACAATGACAGTGTCTGATTTGTATCATCCCAAACCATCACCATTTCCATTTCTGTCCTCAAGTCTGGATTTTGCTACTTTAGCTCTGATCTTTTGGGCTGCAATTGCAAATGTGGCAACCTTTAGTGTTATATTTTTGGAATAATCTGCTAGCAAGTCACAGATCACAGCAGATTGTTGCCATGCTGCCCTTTCTTCCAAGAGTGTTCCTAGGAGATTTTTCCTAGGATCATTATACAAGGGGCAATGTAGCAGATAGTGTGTTAGATCTTCTTTTTCCCCTGTGCCACAAATGCAAAGTCGTTGGACATGGGGGATCCCTCTGTATCTCCCCTCTAGCCAGTTTGATGGCATTGTTTGGAAGCGCAGAGCTGTGAATGCTTTCCTCAGGACTGCAGACGTTAGGTCTTGAAGATATTGCTGACAAAATTGGTCACTTTTTAGTTGGGGATACCAGGTAGAGAAGCCTTGCTGTTTACTAATCTGCAGATTGTCAGCTGCATCCATCTCAAAGATTTTGTCTCTGATCGCCTTCTTGTCCAGATGCATTAGAGTTGTTGTTGACCCATCGAAATACTGATGGAGCAAGGCTTGCCAGTATTGAACCCATCCTCCTTGCTTATACTGCTCCATCATGCATTGCTTTGTTATGCTCTTGTCCTCCATTCCCAGAAGTCTCTTCCCGTATGAGATGTTAAGCTTATGCATTCTGGCCTTAAGTGAGGGAAGATCCAATTCAAGCCTTAACAAGGCGGCTGGAGTCCCAGGGGGAAGGGCTAAAAGAGCTCTTGCACTTATTCTGAATACATTCAACCTGTTTTGTATTACCCTGTCCCCAAATTTCTGCTCTGTATAACAGTTGAGGTAAAACCTTAGCAGCAAAAATCTTTACTGTGGGACATACCAAGGAGCCTCCCTTTGTTTTCCCAAAGGCTAGGATTGATTTCACTGACCTCCAGGCTGATGATTTGGCTGCCTCTATATGGCTCTTCCAGTTCCCATTATATGATAAGTGTATGCCCAGGTATTTAAAGCTATGACACTGCTCTATTGAGTGGCCATCCAATTTCCATTTATGTATTTGCATCCTTTTGGAAAATACCATCACTTTGGTTTTAGAGTGATTGATTATCAGCTTCTCTTGTTCACAGATTCTACTTAGTGACCTCAAAAGTCTCCTGAGACCTATTTGCGTAGTTGACAGGAGGACCATGTCATCCGCATACAACAAGACTTGGATTTTCCTACTACCTCCTAATGGAGGGAAGTGGTCAGGGGAGCTCAACTCAGCAACTAGATTGTTTATGTAGAAATTAAACAGAAAAGGTGCTAGCAAACAGCCTTGCCTAACTCCTCTTTTTGTTTCAATGTTGCTCGATAGCTTGCCTGACAGACCTAACCTCACTCTTAGGTCTGTTCCCGAATATAGCTGATGCAATAATAACAACAGTCGTCTATCCACATTAGTCTTTGCCAACTTTGCCCACAAACGCTGTCTGCGCTGACACAGTGGGTTAAACTGCTGAGCTGCTGAACTTGCTGATTGAAAGGTCAGTTTGAGTCCAAGGAGCAGGGTGAGCTCCCGCTTTTAGCCCCGGCTTCTGCTAACCTAACAGTTCGAAAACATGCAAATGTGAGTAGATCAATAGGTACCACTCTGGCGGGAAGTTAATGGCGCTCCATGCAGTCACACCAGCCTTAATATCAGGGAGAAACCTTTACCTTTACTACTTGATGATGAATGCTCAGGTGTGGTTTTGTCAGTTCTTTCCTCTAAAATGTAGTCTATATTAATACATATTCATTGGCATCTCATAGTCACATATTATCCAGAGGCGATCTTGCTGACTTTCCAACATATAGGATTTGGTGCCTTTTGGGTATTCAAGCCCTTTTGTTGTTGGCAGCATGAACAAGGACTACAACTCTGGAAACCAGTGTTTATACCCCTGCTTGGTCATGGGAATCCACTAGGTAGCCTTGGGCAAGTCACACTCTCTCAGAGGAAGGCAATGGCCAATCTCTTGGTAAGAAAAGTATTTGACAGCTTGACTTAGGGTTGTAGGTTGGAAATTATTTGCAGGCACACAGCAACAACAAGGTCACAGTACGTTCCTCCGAATGTCAACCCCCCCCCCCCAAACTCAAATCTCTATTTTCTTATTTCTCCTGTTTTTATTCTTGCTGCTGGTGAGAATATAATAATAATAATAAAAGTTTATTTTTAACCCACCCTCTCTTCCCGAAGGGACTCAGGTAATGGCTTTGTACTGAAGGCATCAGCTTGTGCTCTACTTGTGTCTGCCTCTATGGTTTGAAGATTGTCATGTGGCAACTTTGGCTTTGGCTTGGCTTTCTTTCGTTTGCACCTCTGCCCCTGGCAGCAGCCTGCACAGACTTTGGTGGCCAAGTCCCTCCAAAATTGTGTGTACTGCTCATTGCCAAGACTGAGGATGATTGGCACTGCAGCAGCACTACCAGTGCCAAAGCAAGTAACAACAGTGAGCACCAGTGGACTGATACTATGCTGCAAAGATAGCAGTGAGATGTTCAAGCAAACAATGTATGGCACCCAGCAGACCAAGAAGATGAGAGACACGCTGGCAATGCTCTTAGCATTTCTCAGTTCCAGTTGCTGCTCCAGTTCTGAAGAGGCCTGGCTCTGAGTCACTGAATGGAGGAGTTTTGTAATGTTCTTCAGATGTTTTTGGGCAATACATAGGACCCGGACACACATAAAGGCCATGGCAAGGATGGATGGAATGAGGAAGCCGTACGTTTCCACGTAGAGATAAGACATGGGAAAGACAAGATGGAAGGAGCATGTTTCATTGGACTTCCACTGGTACCAAGCCAGTGGTAGGGCTGCAAAGATCAAGGGAGCGGTCCAGGCAAGGACTATATAAAGCCCAGCCCAGCGATGCACCCAGAAACTTTGGTAGTGTAGTGGGTGCATGATGCACACATACTTGACATAATGTACCACCAGCAGATTGGCTAAGAAAGAGAGGAAGAGAAAATTGGGCACCACATGTTTTAAAAAGCAAGTGTGGTATTCCAATTCCATCTTAAAGGACATCTGAGGGATACAGGGAAGGGCAGCTCCAGCCAGAAGATCAGCAAACAGTAGGCTCAGGAAGAACCGGTTGGTGGTGGTCCCGTGGAGCTTGTGATTGAAGAGGATCCCAAGGATGATAAAGACGTTGGTTAAAATGATGAAGGCTGACAGGGGCTTCGTGAGGCAAACTACGATGAGCTCCTGTGTATCATCTGAGTCGGATTCCGCCATAATCTTTGCTTTTTAAAGTGGCTTTCCTAAAAGAAACCACACAAAATATCCAGTGTTATTGTTTAACAAAATCATAGAAAGTCAGGTTGACAATTACAGTTCCTTTCCAAAACATGGTGGCTGCAGCAAGTACAAGGACTCAACTAACATTGTCAAATTTGTTAGTTATTAATGAAATCCTCATATGGAGGAATCACTGCAGCTGATTGAATAATAATAATAATAATAATAATAATAATAATTTCTTACCCACCTCTCCTCAAAGCTTGAGGTGAGATACAACATAGTTAAAATACATAGATTTTTGTGTGTGTCAGGAGCAACTTGAAAAACTGCAAATCAATTCTGGTGTGAGAGAATTGGCCGTCTGCAAGGATGTTGCCTGGGGGGGGGCACCCGGATGTTTGGATGTTTTACCATCCTTGAGAGAGGCGTCTCTCATGTCCCTACATGGGGAGCTGGAGCTGACAGAGGGAGCTCATCCTCTCTCCGCAGATTTGATCTGCTGATCTGTTGGTCAGCAATCTTGCCAGCACAAAGGTTTAATCCATTGAGCCACTGAGAGCTCCATACATAGATAAACACACACACACACACATATAAAAATATAGGCATAAGATTAAAACACACTAAAATAATCCACACCAATAAAATGGCAATTTAAAATTCATAGTTCTCTTCCGGCAAGTCATTCCATAGACTAGGGATGATTGATGAATAGTCCTCTGGGTGAATAAATATACCGTGTCTTATATTGCACAATGGTTCAGACAACATAGAAGCATGAAGTTGTTGCTGTCATGGACTTTTACTTAGAGATGGGGTTTGGCATTTATAACACACCCATCTTTTTCTACTGCTTCTTTCCTTTTCTCTCCTCCAAAATATGTTATGGAGGGAAAAATAGAATAACCACACAGTGCCTTTTGCCTGGTGTTGCTAGGAGCCAGTTTTGAGGACAATAAGACAATAGGCCAATTGGTGGACAATAACAATTGGAAACCTAACCAAAAAGAAAAGCTGTTATGATTTTATTGTGTGTGCATGTGTGTGGGAGGAAGACACAGAGGAAAAAAGTATATGTGTGGCATTGCCCGTGGTTGCAACTACTCTACAGGCAAGCACCACCAAAAAAAGAGCAGGGATGTTCTTTTTTCTGATCTCATAAAGAAGAAGCTATGGACATTTCAAAGGAGACTGTAAACCATCTGGCTGTGTAAAACAAGCTATTGCGGCAACCAAATTGGTAGCAAAAGCCTTTCCCACCAAGGGGCCCTCCAGCCTTTCTCAAGAGGTAGAAAACAAGGTGGATAGAATAAGGCAAAACAGTGCTCACTGCTCAAGGTGTTCTGGGGACTATCCATGCTAGAGAAGCAAATCTTCCACACAGAGAGAAATCCTCTCCAAATATTAGTCTTTTATGAATTGGGAGCCGCGTTTGTCTATCCACTTCATCACATAACTTAAATTCCACAGAGTTCTATACTTAAAATCTGGTATTCCACTGGTCCACTACATTCGTTTTGGTTAAAATGCAGTTTTTTGAGTCTTTTAAATGTTGAGGGCAGCAATTTTTTCCAATGTATCTGGAAGAGGTGAGGAAATTGATTTTTCTCAAAACTCCAGATGTTTTGCCAAATATCTATCAATCAAGGAAACTTTTAGAGCGTGATGTAGAGATTTGAGTCCCTGTGAAACCAGGGTATAGGTTTGCACTGTTCATATATAAAAATTAAATTTCATCAAGTTGTGATGGATTCAGTAATTGGAGTGAAATGGAGTCATAAGTGATAGAACTTAGACAAATCCATTGCTGTTGTGTTTCTGTGAGAGACATTGCTCTCAACATACTTCCTGTTTGAATGGAGGAAATCCAGAACATTGAATTATTGTCAGAGAAGAAGTGACATGGATGTTCTGTCATGCATTCGACTAGACACATCCTTTATAACCTGGCCCCTAGTCACATTGAAATCTGCCCTGCTACATTACAGTTGATTTCCATCTCAGGATCATTTCGCCTATCTTGTGTTGCCTACCTCATGTATACTCTGATATATACATCTTCTTTATCAGTTCTAATATTAAATAAATTCGATAGTTGCCCATTCATGTCCTACAATTCAACTTTTTAATGGCTTGTGGGTGATTGTTATTACTTTATGATTTTATAGTTATGTTAATTTAAACTATGGTTTGCTTAATCTGTTTTTAGTACAATGCTTGTTGTTTTAATTGCTTATGTTATGATGTAAATGTGATTTGATTGGGCTTGCCCCCATGTAAGCCACTCCGAGTCCCCTTGGGGAGATGGTGGCGGTATACAAAAATAAAGTTGTTGTTGTTGTTGTTGTTGTTGTTGTTATTATTATTATTATCATTATAACAGAGATATTGTCCGTTTTTTTTTTGGTCTGGAACAACTTGAGAAACTGCAAGTCACTTCTGGTGTGAGAGAATTGGCTGTCTGCAAAGATGTTGCCCAGGTGATGCCCGATGTTTGATGTTTTACCATCCTGTGGGAGGCTTCTCTCATGTTCCTGCATGGGGAGCTAGAGCTGACAGATGGGAGCTCACTCCGCTCCCCGGATTCGAACTGCCAACATTTCAGTCAGCAGTCCTGCCGGCACAAGGGTCTAACCCATTGTGCCACTGGGGGCTCCAATATTATCTGATGAAAGAGAAGAGAGGATAAACTTTTATTCCTAAGAGACCTGATTTCATAGCTAATCTCAAATTTGGAATCTGCATAGTGAACTTCCAAACAAATTACTAAGCATGGCATTCACAAGGAACCTGTGGTAGAAGATACCTTCAAACTAGTGTTTGTAAAGCAAACAGTGAGGTAACGGGAAAAGATAAGAAATTCAATTGAATGTTGTGCAGTTCTTGTAATCTGGGGCAGTTTATCCACCAAATCTTGCTGGACTGGAGTTCCTGGTAACACTGGTTATAATAGCTGCAGTCTAACAACATCTGGGGGTCCACTTTGTTTCCACCTTCAATCTAGTTGCATAGAGGGTTTGGTTGTACCAGGAAAAATGGACACTGGGGAATAATTTGTATTATCATTTTTGCCTCCATCACCTGACACCCCACCCCCCCATATCTGAGTGTATATTCCCTAGATCTATATAAATCTTATACAGACGGAGTATAACTTATCTGAAACACTTAGGACTAGAAGCATTGTGGATTCTGAATATTTTGGATTTTGGAGTTTGTGTATACATGGAGAATTTTGATATTGGGAATGATTTTTTTTTTTTGAAAATGGGATCTGAGTCTAAAAACAATATTTATTTCTGTTTTATGTACACATGAAATAGATATACGTTTTATTTTTAGTCTCGGGTCCCATCTTCAAGATTTCTCATTATGCACCTCTATCTTGAAGGCAATTTTATACAATGCTTTAAAGAATTTTGTGTGTGAAACAAAATTTATGTACAGTGAACTTGTTTGAAAGCAAAGTTTCACTGTCACAGTCACCCATGTGGACATTTTGGATTTTGCAGAATTTTAGATGTTGGAATTACAGATGAGGAGTGCTCAGTCTAGGTTTCCGAACAATGGAGCAGTTAGACATGATCATTGCTTTTATTGCAGAAATATGACATTTTCAGAAGGTGTGTGTATATAAGAGAGAAATAGTCATTGTTTTAATACAATAGTCCCTTAATCATGGGGAATGCATTCCATGAGGTTTCTGGACAAATGGATCTAATTACATATGTTTTAAGGTTTACAATGTATTTAATGATGTATTTTTATAGTTTTAATTGATGTTATGTACTGTTCTTGTTTTTATTATTATGTTCTTGGCATTAAATGTTGCCAACTGTTGTAAGCCACCCTGAGTCCTCCCGGGTGAGAAGGGTGGGGTATAAATGCTGGAAATAAATAATAATAATAATCCCCAAAAATACAAATGTATTTTTATACATATATATTTAATTTACAAGCAAGGCACTATAAGAGATTAACAGCAATAACTAATGATAAAATAGAATAATTGCACTAATATGTGGTAATAAAAGATATGAGAACGCAATGTACAATTTAAATTATGAATGGCTTATTTCTGATTTTTTCCTTTTAATATTTTTGGACCACAGATGACGGCTGGTAACTGAAACTGCAGAAAGTGAAACTGTGGGAGAAGGGACTACTAGAGTTTGGAAAATTACTCTTTTGCATCGATGCCTCTTATAGTGTTTTAAAAATAACCCAGTGCCATTATGCATTATACAAGGATGCATTACAAGAATTGTATTACAAGAATGCATTACTCTACTCATTAGTTTTGGCTGCTTTTCTTCGGAAATAAATCCCTTAGGACTGGTAAAAAAGAGCACAAAACTAGAAGATTTCAAATAGCATTTGAAATCAGTTAGAAACATTTATTGTTAAATTAACTAACTTGGCTGTTATTCATCACATAACTTTGATTTTCTTGCAATATCAAAGTATCTACTTGCAGGTAACTGTGATACTTGTGAAATATACACATGTAGCAAAAACCTATCTATGGAGAAATGAGTTCACTGGGTTCAACATGACTTACTCTTGTATCAATATATATAGGACTTCAGCCGTACCTATATAACACCTCCCCTCTCAATTTTAGGTCTTAGCAGTTGTATTTCTAAGGCCAAATGATGGTGCCTGCATGGGGACCCCTGCAGCACTAAATATGAGATGTCTAGAATATCCCAGCAGCCATTGCTATTTGTCTTTGGCATCTTTTGAACAGATTATCCTTCGCATCTTTCACTGCCAAGAGAGGAAAAGTGGTTTGTTTGCAGCAAAGCAAGTTTAGCTGCAATCCTTGACCTGGGTACCTGCAGGAAGAAACTCAATGAAACTCAAGGAGACTTATATCTCAGTATACATACGTTGTAAAGTTCATGCCCGCATACTTGTATGAATGACCTTTTCTGAGTAATACAGCTCAGAACCAAATGCGTTTTTCCTTCCGTCCCTCTTTCAAAATTAGAACCAGAAACCAGACTAACCTTTTGTGGGTTAATCAATCAGCCTCCTCGGAGCAAAGGCAGAGTTCCCGCAGGCACAGCTCCTTTCCCACAACAGTGAAGACTGTGGTTCAAAAAGGAGAATCTGTCAGTCTTCTTGGCTCATCTTCAGTGGCTAAAGGGATGTAGCGGCCCCATGTCTATCACAGGAGGAACTGAGGAGACAAATCCCCTCCTGAGGAGCAGGCAGATTTTTGAGGCTGCTGTCAAAGAAAGCCAGACCACAGAGAAGGATTGTCCCCTTCCCTCCCACATCATTGTATAGACACACCCCTGTTCCTAAGTTCCAATTCTAGTTCCTTTGGGGCACAGCTGCCTCCTAGTGGCCCTTGGCTATGCTGGAGAAGGTGCAACGTTCAGACAAGGTGCCTTTTTGTGTGTATCAGGAGTGACTTGAGAAACTACAAGTTGCTTCTGGTGTGAGAGAATTAGCTGTCTGCAAGGACATTGCTAGGGGACCCCTGGATGTTTTTACCATCCTTGTGGGAGGCTTCTCTCATGTCCCCGCATGGATCTGGAGCTGATAGAGGGAGCTCATCCGTGCTCTCTCCGGGTTGGATTCGAACAGCAACCCAACCTTCAAGTCATCAGTCCTGCTGACACAAGGGTTTAACCCACTGTGCTTGAGAAAGAAGGAAAGCTTTCTGGAAGACCGCTGCACTGTAGAACGAATGTAGTTTGAGCCCACTAACCATCATGACTCAATACTGTGGAATCATGAGAGTTGTACTTTGCTTAGGCACCAGCACTATTTGGCAGACCTTGCAAAACTACATTTCTCCAGATTCCGTTGCATTGTGCCATGGCAGTGGTCTCAAAATTACATTAATTCTACAGTGTAGCTACACCCAGAGACTCTTGCCTAAAACACACTGCTTCAGTGAAACCTCCATACTATCCAATTACCGACTCTTCAGGGAGAATGCCGTTTTCTACTCTGTAGGGCAGAGGTTCCCAACCTATGAGTCCCTAGGTGTTTTGGCCTACAACTCCCAGAAATCCCAGCCAGTTTACCAGCTGTTAGAATTTCTGGGAGTTGAAGGCCAAAACATCTGGGACCCACAGGTTGAGAACCACTGCAGTAAGGCTACTACCTAGGCAGGCTTTAAATTGAGCTCAAAATTGAGACCAGAATCCTCAAATGTGGGGCAATGCCTTGCTGAAACACAGAACGCAAATTAACCAACTCAGCTGGGTGGCTTCCAATAAAAACTCACTCTGCATCATTTACTTGTTTTTGCTTTAATTGAACTTTATTGGTTTTTCTTTCTTTTCTGAGATGGGTTTAGTGTGCTATTGCTGGCTTAAAAGCTGCCCCAGTGGTATTTTGCAGAGAGGCATTTAATGATACTAAAAATAAATGATAAAATGTGCTTGTATTTTTTATTATTTGTGACAAATCAATACAAACCATGAAGAAAAAGAAAAAAGAAAGACAAAACAATGGTCAACCAAGTAATGTAAATACTGGTTTTAAATGGAGCTGAAAAACGATGACACAATAACTCTTCAATAGCATAACTGTTTTGAAGGGATGAGACCCCGCCCCCAAAATAGTTTATGTGATTATGGTGGACTGCACTATGATTCTTGTTTAGGTACTAATGAAGTAAAAGGAAACCAAACTGTGTCAAAAGGGTCTTTTTTTGAGTTCCCTTCTAGCCATTTGGAATCTAAAGTTGGTTTTTCTGCAAGAGCAACTCTCTATCTGTGGTCCAATCAGCATGAAAATGAAATTTCTTTCAATGTTTTCCATGCTCTTGTGATTTCAAACTCCGTAGATTGCAGCAATATAGTAATAAGCTCTTTAATGACAACTGGAACGGCCTTGGACTATGATATTGGATTATGTGGTTTTAATAATTGGTTTTAAGATTTGAGATGTTTTAATGGTTGGTTTTAATGTATATGTTTATGTGCTAAATGTTTATTTGTGTGGCATCAAATTGTTGTCTATGTATATATGTAAGCCGCTCTGAGTCCCCTTCAGGGTTAGGATGGGGTATAAATATGGCAAATAATAAATAAATAAATAAATTTAGTGCGAAACCTTTGCATTTCTTCCTTCTATGATAATGATGCTACTCTGGGATGAAGCTCTTACTGAGTTTTCCTCCAAAAAACAAATCAATGTTTCTATTATAAAAAGCTAACCCTTGTGAAAGAAATGGTAAGATGAAGCTGTTACAGTTGGGTTTCTCAGAAGCTTCAGGCTAAATGCCAAGGAAAGTACCTCTAGCCATGGATAAAAAGTCCTTTCTGGAAGGGGAGACATTTTGTGCATGAAAATGATTTTCCTAAGATGAGGCTTGTCCATTGCATTTTGGATGTATTGACCCCTGAGATTTCCCTAAGTATGGGAAATTTGACGGCATAAATGAATAATAAACCTTTTCCAGCATTGGGGCCGCATGCAAGAAGCAGCACTGGTAAAGCAAATGTGGATTTGGGTAAGACCATATTCTCCCACCAGAGAAGGCTAAAGCCTTGTAAAAGGACAACTCCCAGGATTAGATAGTATTTAGCAATGGAGTTAAACTAATTCTACAGTATAAATGCATTCTAAAATTATTCCCATTGTTGTTGTTGTCAGAGACTTATGTATTTTGATACAGTTTGAGACAATGGCAACTGAATTTTGTTTCTAATTTCAATCTCAAAGTCTTGTATGAGCTTTTTCGTAATATGACTTGAAACTGGAGGAGAGGGTTGTATACTCAGTGCTGGTCTAGGCAAGAAAACAACTGAGTCTTATTCAGTGTTCAAGAAAGAGTTCTCATTTATTCCATCTGCCAGCATGTACTGTGGCGTCCTGGAGATTTTTGGTTTCGCCCTGTTGAGATTGTATTACAAGGATAACCTACCTTCCCGTCACTTCTATATTTTGCCTCAGAACTGATGTGAAATGAAATGAGGCACAGTAGAGGAAACTGAGTCAGAGCACAGATGAGCAATCTGGTGTTCTCCAGATCATTTAGAGTACAACTGTCAAAAGTCCTGGCCATTTTCTTTGTTGGATGTATCTACTGGAAGTTTTATTCCAGGATATCTTGAGGGCACATGGGTTCCACTTACACTGCCATATAATGCAGTTTGAAGCTGCATTATATCGTCAGTGTAGACTCATAATGCAATTAAACTGCTTTATAATGCTTATACTGACCATATAATGCCATTCCAAACTGTATTATATGGCAGTGTACATGGGGCCCCAGTTGCCTATCTCTTCACATTTACTATGTGAGTTATTTTCATTAATATTTTTCATTAAACCAAGGTTACTCTCCTAAAGCAATGTAAATCCTTTTGATTTTCCTTTCACTTTTTTTCTGTGTCAGGACTGACTTGAGAAACTGCAAGTCACTTCTGGTGTGAGAGAATTGGTCGTCTGCAAGGACGTTGCCCAGGGGACGCCCAGATGTTTTGATGTTTTTACTATCCTTGTGGGAGGCTTCTCTCATGTCCCCGAATGGAGCTGGAGCTGATAGAAGGATCTCATCCGTGCTCTCCCCAAGTTGGATTTGAACTGGCAACTTTTAGTCAGCAACCCAACCTTCAAGTCATCAGACCTGCCGGCACGAGGGTTTAATCCACTGCGCCACTGGGGGCTCTGGTTCTCCTTTCCATTATGACAACAGACTAAGGGTATATTTTTATTATAGTCTTGTAGTGGTTTTCCAGCCATTCTCCATTAGCAGAACTCTGGAAATTGTAGTTCTGTGAGTGAATCTGGAAGTGAATAGTAATTCAATTACTTTCCATAACAACCTCAGATAGTATGCATTTCTCTGAAAGTGCAGGTTCTTATTAGAAACCTATTATAAATGTAATGTATAGAAGTGTCTTAAGTGACTATCAAAGAGAACTGATATTGTCTGTTGAGCTGGGCTTGTCTCTATACTACAATTTCAGCAGCTACTGGAAATTATTGCTGCTTTCCCTGTGTAGATACAACCCTTCAACCGTCTGACGATCTTCTCCAGACCCTCTCAATGTGGCTTGAATCCCATCTTTTTTAAAACTTGAGATCTCCATCTGCCTGCAGTCTGAGAATGTGCGTGCTTGGCACAACCCCTCATACATGTTATCTGGAGAGGTCAAAACCTCCCACTTCAAAGCAGACAGAGGAAACTTATGATGCACAGGCATGTAAGGAAGAAAATGCCTGGGAGACCAGGGACTCAGCACATAGTGCTTCTGTTAGAACTCAGGTTGGAATAAAACATTCCTTTATGTTCCCACATGAAATGTTACGAGAAAAGCACAAGCTGCAGGACCATCTGTGGTAGATTGGAGAGATACCCTGTAGTAAAAGAAGGCTGAGATGTGTAGGCAAGGCCATCATCAGGAGTCAGAGGTTTTAAAATAGCAATTTATTCAAAAGTTTGCAAATCCAGCTGCTCTTTTTGGCTTACTCCACTCACAGCTACATCTCTGAGAGGTGACTGGCCTCAGAAAGGACCTTCCCATCCTTGGTCTCAATGGTTTTGATCAGCAAGGGCCTCTTCAGTGAGCTGTTGGTGGCAAAGGCAGTCCCCGGAGTCCCGTTGTGGGATGGTAATGGTGCTCCCTGAGTTAGGAGCCCAGCTGCATAAGCAATGGATGGGTTTAGAAATCTAGGTTAAGAGATCAGAGAAGGAAGGATTCAGAGAAGAGTTTCATATTGGCTCCCCAGAACGATTTGAGAAAGAAGAGGAGATCAGAGAAATCTTCCAAGCAAACCAGACAAATACATCCAAGAGTCAGAAGGCCAACCAGTCCCTTGAACCAAACAAAAGATTAATGTTGATTTTCTGGGGACAAGAGTAAGATCTAACTGACAGAGAAACCATTACCTGACAGGGAGACAATTCACACACTGATTGATGTCCTCATTCCATCAAAGTTCAGATGAAATGGATGAGCAAGGATGAGGAGCCTTCACTCACTCAATGTTGCATTGTTTTAGGCACCTTGTGCCATATGTAGGCTGCCCCGAGTCCCTTCGGGGAGATGGAGGCGGGGTACAAAAATAAAGTTATTATTTTATTGTATGACAGAGCAAACAAGATAGATATGCTGGATTTTGTATCACAAAATCACAAGTCGAACACTTCCCAAGTGTCTAGGACTGTGTGATGTATTTTCTGATGATGATGATGATTATTATTATTATTGTGTTGTTGTTGTTGTTGTTGTTGTTGTTGTTGTTGTTGTTGTTGTAGATAGCTTCTCCCATCATCCTGGCCATATTGGAGGCTGATGGGAATTGGATAGTGAGATGATGGGAATTGAAACCCAATGACCTCTGAAAGGGCAAAGCTTCTCCAGCCCTGGCCTACAGTGAACATTTCTAAGGCTAGGATCGTTGGGGGAGGCCCTGCTCTCAGTCCCACCTCCTTCTCAGATGAGGTGGTGGGGACAAGTGGTGGTCCCTCGTCTAGGGAACTCCCCCTCCAGCGAGATTAGATCAGCCCCCTTCCTCCTGACCTAAAAACATGGCATTGGGACCAAGCCGTTGGTCACTAAATTTGAGCAGTGCAATAAGAGGTTACAAAATAACATAATGACGAATGGAACAGCCCTGGAGTTTGACTTGGATTGCATGATTTTAATTGATGTTTTAATGTTGATATTTTTAATTGTTTTGGATTTTAATGCATCCTTTATTTATCAATATGTATATGTGTGGTATCAAATCGTTGCCTTTGTAAGGCCACTCTGAGCCCCTTTTGGGGTGAAAAGGCTGGGATACAAAGTGTGGTAAATAAATAGTGCTCATCTCCATTTCTAAGCCGAAGAGCCGGAGTTGTCCGTAGACACCTCCAAGGTCATGTGGCCAGCATGACTGCATGGAGCACTGTTAACTTTCTGCTGGAGCGGTACCTATTGATCTACTCACATTTGCATGTTTTCGAACCCGGTACACCACCGTGGCTCCCTTACATAATGTTGCACATTAATAATCAAAGAGACTATCCGTATCAGATGGCCAGTTATCAAATGTTGAGTGTCAAAGGCGAACATCAGATATTCAACTGGTATTTGAAAATGCAGGGACATGTAGCCATAATTAGAAAAAGATATTCCAGAGGAAATGTTTTGAGTGCTAAGGGGTTTTGGCTCTCTGTCAGGATATGCTCAGAATCTTGGGGGAGAAACCCAGAAAATCACAGGCAAGTAATAAAAAAAGGATGAAATCATATTATTAGCAATCTCCAGAGAAGAAACAAGAAATGTCATAGGATTATAGCACCAGCAGTGTAAATGTTTCCATTTGATGAATATCCCCTTTCATCATGCCTTTTAACAAACTGGTATTATGAAGAACCCCACATAACGATCAGAGCAGGGGCGATACTCACCCAATTTGTCAATAGCACTGAATTGATTACTTGGAGTCTGAACAGCCATCCTGAGAAAAGAAACAACAGAATGCTTCAGAGCTTGGGAATGGACCTGGCCTCAGATGGTACCCTGTCTCAGATAGAACAATAAGTGCCACAACCCAGTTAAGACCAAACAAGTTATTTTGGTGAAAGAGCCAGTAAAATACAGCCAATTACCTAGCAAATGATTAGTTGCTATTTTGGATTTATTTTAGTAGCAGTCCAAGCTGGCCGATTCTCTCTACCTAATAATTTCTTCAGTTGGGAAATGCTTGTCATATATCTTACAGATGTCCTGACTTGACATGGACAATCTCTATTAATCTTCTGTCATCTAATTTTTACCGGCTTTTAAAATGCCCCAGTGTCTCACTCCTACTTTTGTCCTTCATCCACAAATTATTTCAATTGCGCAATTGCCGGCAGGACTGCTGACCAAAAGGTCAGTGGTTCGAATCCAGGGAGCCGGGTGAGCTCCTGTCTGTCAGCTCCAGCTTCCCATGTGGAGACATGAGAGAAGCCTTCCACAGGATGGTAAAACATCCAGGCGTCCCCTGGGCAATGTCCTTGCAGATGGTCAATTCTCTCACACCAGAAGTGACTTGCAGTTTCTCAAGTCACTCCTAGCATGAAAAAAACCTCAGGGTGATGGTGGTTGAAATGACAAAATATATTAATAAGGGAGACATACAAACCAGGAGAGGCTGCAGTAGTGTATTTTTGTCTGAGTTTAAAGGTGAAGTCAATACTTTGCCCCCAAATCGTATCCTCACACAAAGTTAGGTGAATACAAGCTATTCCTGCACTTTGTACCCAGTCTGCAGCAGTTGGAGTGAGACAGAACAAAGGGGGGAAAGTGTTAGGTGGAAGGAAAAACAGGGACATTTTAAAAGCAACAGAATAAGTGGGACAGTATTTTCATTTTTTTTTCTTGATGGCATTTTGTGAGCTGATGCATAACAATACGCCACCCATTCACAGTGGGTTTGTCCACAGTTGGGACCTCTGTCTTACCTTTTCTCTTCTCCTTCCAGCAGTTTCCTGTAGGTGGCAATTTCAATATCAAGAGCCAACTTGATGTTCATCAGCTCTTGGTAGTCTCGCACTTTCCCTGCCATGTCGTGCTTGGCTCGCTTCAGTGCCTCTTCCAGGTCTTGGATATTGCCTTTGGCATGTTGTACAGCTTGCTCTCCTTGCTCTTCAGCCACTGCCACAGCATTCTCCAGGTTGGCTCTCTGTAAGCAGGAGGATGGAGAAAAATGGTGGACTGGCATTTTTGTTTGGAGTGGAGCTACACAGAAAACCGACTGCAATCAACAAAGACCTTATCAGATGCATCCCATGAGTGAGAGGGTGGGGGAAGCAGAGGAACCGCCAAACTCCATTCCATCCCATTGAAGACCATCTTCTGCCATCCCACGTCTTTCCTTCCCACCCAACTCCTCAGAAGGCATTCTGGGCTCTGTTCCTCTGCACTGCGAAAAGGGAGTCCCACAGAGTCTCACCAGAAGTGGCCTTGTGTCATGTGATGGCCTCTATGGGACCTTGTTTTGGCAACACAGAAAAAACAGAGAGAAGACACATAAAAGACTGCATCTGATGAAGTGCTGAGAGAGAGAGAGACAGTCCTGGCATGTGACAGTCAACAAAGTATGATGACTATTCTTACGTATTTATTTGCTCCGTTTTTATCACACCTTTCTCACATTATAAGGACTCAAAGCAGCTAACAGTGAACATGACACAATACAATATACAGTGTTCCCTCACTACTTTGCAGTTCACTTTTTGCGGATTCACTGTTTCGCTTTGTTCAATAAACACTAAAAGACTATTATAAATCATTAAAAATTATAATTTACAGCCTAAGGAAGAGAGGAAGGAGAAGCCAAAGGGAGAGAAAAGGAGTCCAAGAGGCAACAGGAGAAGAAGGAGGCAATTTATCAACACACGATTGGTTGATAAAGACTTAAAATGGTGTATAACTACTAAAATAATGTATAAATATTAAAATAAATATAGTGTCCCTATTTTGCGGATTTTCACTTATTGCGGGTGGTCCTGGAACCTAATCCCCGTGATGTGAGGGAACACTTATATATTAAAAAATAAGCAAATGTATGCAATTATGAATATAAAAATTAAAAAAACAATCAAATCTTTGTGTCTGGGCACCACATTTAAAGGAGATGTTGACAAGCTGGAATGTGTCTAGAGGAGGGTGCCTAAAATGATTAAGGGTCTGGAGAACAAGCCCTATGAGGAGTGGCTTAAAGAGCTGGACATGTTTAGCCTGCAGAAGAGAAGATTGAGAGGAGACATGATAGCCATGTATAAATATGTGAAGGGAAGTCATAGGGAGGAGGGAGCAAGCTTGTTTTCTGCTGCCTGGGAGACTAGGATGCTGAACAAATAGCTTCAAATTGCAGGAAAGGATGGCCCATGATGTCTCTTCCAACTCTTCAATTCTATGATTATCTACCAAAATACAGTGCTCAGATTTGCAAATTAAGATCTTGTTCACATTCCAACCAATGTGCTATATGATAGACATATTTCATCAGCTGAAGTGCGGTTTCCTGCTTCTTGGCAGGGGGTTGGACTGGATGGCCCATGAGGTCTCTTCCAACTCACATTTTTTTTCTGTCCAGGGAAAGTAGCTTACCTGATTCTTCAAAGCCTCAATTTCCCCATTGACACGCTGGGCATAGCGAGTCAGTTCAGCAATTTGCCCCTTGGTCCCTTTCAGCTCTTCGTGGTGCTTCTGGGTCTGCCTTGCCATGTCATCAAACTGGTGGGTAAAGGGAAGAATTACTGGGAAAGTTTAGCCAATGGGGTTAGCAGGATGTTATACACAGCAGTACAGGACAAGCCTCATTGGAAAGAATACTAGTGTTTTTTCACTTGTTGTGTTGGTTACATTGAGCCATGTGTATTCAGCTAGAGGCCTCCCAAATCGTAATAAAGATGAAGTAGTTGCCATTGTTGAGTGCCAGCATGATGTAGATTTCGTTTGGGTTTGAATCCTATTCAGCTAGCAAACTCATTTTAGGGTTGACATAGGTAGGAAACAACTTGAAGGCACACAACAAATTGTCATCACTATGTGTTGTCGAAGGCTTTCATGGCCAGAATCACTGGGTTGCTGTAAGTTTTCCTGACATTTCACCCATATCTATGGCAGGCATCTCAGAGGTTGTGAGGTCTTTTGGAAACTAGGCAAGTGATGTTTATATATCTGTGGAATGTCCAAGATGAGAGAAAGAACTTGAAGCTGCAAGGCTATTCAATGCTATTCAAGCTGGCCAATTGCAACATTCACACTTGCCTCCAACAAATAAGAATTCTTTCTCCCACCTTGGACTTTCCACAGATATATAAACCCCACTTGCCTAGTTTCCAACAGACCTCACAACCTCCGAGGATGTCTGCCATAGATGTGGGTGAAATGTCGGGAGAGAATGCTTCTGGAATATGGACATACAGGCCGGAAAACTCACTGCAACCCTGTCATCATTATGTGAAGAAATCATCCATTCTTTTAAAAGTTCATTTAAAACAAGTCAGGTATCTCAATATTAATTGTTTGGAAAAGCTGAGTAGTTAACATTCAATATTTATGATCAAACATTTACACTGTATTTAATATTGAATGTTAATAATTCCATAAATAATAGAATATTGAGAGGAGCAAAATATTTGCACTTGAACTGCTATAAGACATAAGTATGAGGGCTGTAAAACCTGAATCATATCCAATTCAGATGAAATATGGAAACAGATGTGAAAGAGGGTAACACTTAAATTATCTTGGCCAGCAGGAGTAGCTGTAATGAATTTTCTTCACTATGCCTAGATTTATTCCAAAACTTGTACCACTGCAGTAGAAAAGGATATTTAGATAATATATAAGCAATGATGAGATATTACAACAAAATTATATTTTAGGTTTTATATTTTAATGTTTTAGATTAAAAAGAAGAGAGGAGATTAATGCTCCTCTAGCTAATATTAAACCATGATTTAGGATTGCCTACCTTGTCATGAGGACTCGATTGAGGGATTACTTGGACCCTTTTTGATTAAGTGAGAGCATCATTCAAAGCTCTGCTCTGGCACAGAGATATATATTAGACAGGAAATACTGGTAAGAATCTCTTAGCAAGAACATTGCTAATGGAATTGGTGAAAGTTAACCATCACATAGGTTTGATTATGTTTCCAGTTATGTTTTTTATTCATGCTGAATATATTAAGATAAGATCATCTGAATTATCATCTGAAAGAAGAGGAAGAACGAAATGAAGTATGTGACACCAATGTTTGGAAATGTACATGTACCTCTGTATGTGTGTATGCACATATACATGTATGAAATGTGATATCATGATAAGAATACATGCTAATGGAAACAAAACTTGCCTTGTTCTTGTACCATTGCTCGGCCTCGTCACGGCCTTTGACTGCCATAGCCTTGTACTGTTCTTTCACCTCATCAATTATGTGTTTCATCTCCAACTCCCGGTTGTTGTCCATCTCCACAGTGACCATTGCATTTTGAATCTGAGATTGTAATTCACGGATCTCCTGGATGGGGATAGAGAAAGAATACGAATAACTAAATGGTAGGACCACTGATGGCATAGCAGGTTAAACCGCTGAGCTGCTGAACTTGCTGACTGAAAGGTCGGTGGTTTTAATCCGGGGAGCAGGATGAGCTCCCACTGCTAGCCCCAGCTTCTGCCAAGCTAGCAGTTCAAAAACATGCAAATGTGAGTAGATCAATAGGTACCGCTCTGGTGGGAAGTTAACGGTGCTCCATGCAGTCATGCCAGCCTTAATATCAGGGGAAAACCTTTACCTTTACTACTTGACAATGCATGCAGTCATGCCGGCCACATGACCTTGGACGTGTCTACGGACAACGCTGGCTCTTTGGCTTAGAAATGGAGATGAGCACCAACCCCTAGAGCCAGAAGCGACTAGACTTAACATCAGGAGAAAATATAAACCTAAAAATGGCAGGGGAAGTTGGAATTCCAGAATGGCTCAGATGGGAAACTGGATAATGTTGAGGATAAGTTCAGTCCTTGCACTCATTTACCTTCCTGCAATACTCCTCTAAGAGTTTCCCAACTTAGAGATGGAAGTGAGAGAAGCAAATCCCTCCCACTTCCATCATTAAGTGGAGCCCCCAGTGGCGCAGCGGATTAAACCCTTGTGCCAGCAGGACTGATGACTTGAAGGTGGAGTTGCTGACCTGAAGGCTACTGGTTCGAATCCAACCCGGGAAGAATACGGATGAGTTCCCTCTATCAGCTCCAGCTCTATGCAGGGACATGAGAGAAGCCACCCACAAGGATGGTAAAAACATCAAAATATCCAGGCGTCCTCTGGGCAACGTCCTTGCAGATGGCCAATTCTCTCACACTAGAAGCAACTTGCAGTTTTTCAAGCAACTCGTGACTCACAAAAAACTCCTCAAATCATTTATAATTAACAGTGTCATCACAGTTCCTCCCACCTGGAACCCACCTCTTCAAAGAGCTGCTTGAGGTATTTGATTTCATTGGAGATCCCTTCTACTTTAGACTCTACATCCACCTTCTGCAAATAGATGTCATCAAGATCCTGCAAAAGGACAGAAGTGGTCACCAGACTTATGAGAACAATTTTTTTTATTCCTTGGGTCCCAAAAGATTGTGTGTATTATGGGGAAGTCAATCCAAAGTAGGGTGCTACCTGAGGCAAAGGACATGGTTCCCTCCTTTCATTTCACATAGAAAAGTTAAAAGACATTGAAAAATTGAAAGGCATTATTTTACCAGACCCCCAATGGAAGCAAGAAAGACATATAGCATACAGTACATGAGACAATTGAACATAGGTAGTAAAAGGAAGGCTCATAGCAATCTCTTGAACTTCTGGAGCAGATGTCACAAATGTGATCATAAAGCAAGACATCAGAAATGCAAGACATGTGTTCGAGGACATGTGCTATCACAAACAGACACCTTTCACCACTGCAAATGATGGAGATGGAATTGGAGGTGTGGTGGAAGGATACTCTCCTATCAATCCCTTTTGAGCACCAACATTATTTCCATGTCTTGAACCTACCTTCTTAGTGATCACAAATTCATTTTCCAGCTGATTACGCCGATTGATTTCATCTTCATACCTACACGTCAGAGAGAGGAGAGTCCATGTGTGAAGTGCAATGGGAAACGCCACACAAACACTTTGCCTAAGGTCTGATAATGGATCAACCACCATCTCACCTCATTGTCCCTTTACAAACCTACCTACTCTTCAGTTCCTCCAGAAGGGCCTGAGTATGGTCCAGTTCATTTTGCAGCTTCACCTTGTCCTGATTCAGTGCATCAATTTGCTGCTTCAGGGGCTGGCTGTGGGCTGTCATGATGCGTCCCACATTGGATTTGTACTGATCTTTGTTTTTCAGAAGCCTCAGCTGTGTTTCCAGCACTTTGTTTTGCTGCTCAAGTTTCCGCACCTTAGTAAATAGGAACCAAATAGAGAAATAATAATGTAGCATGAGCACTAGGATAAGAAACTCTTTTCCAAAATTCACCTTGTACTAGACTAGCATGCTATTGTGGACAGACCTTAAAAGCCACTCTGCAAAAACTCATAATTCTGAGTTGAATGCATTATTCAGAAATCCAACCTGTGCAAATGGCCAATGGAAGAAACTGATATATTTAATGCCCACTGCTCTTGTGCATTGGTTCATGGTAAGGCTGGCCTTCTAGTTGCATGCACATACATCAGCATGAAATGAATAATGTCAGTGTTCTCACTTTAATGGCCAAGAAAAAGTATTGGCAGATGTAACTGCAAGAAGAAAGCTCCACTGTTGTAGCTGCCTCTGCCAATGCTACCCCACCTCTTAAGCTAGGCCAGTGGTTCTCAACCTTCCTAATCCTGCGACCTCTTAATGCAATTCCTCATGTTGTGGTGACCCCCAATCATAAAATTATTTTTGTTGCTTTTTTCATAATTGTAATTTTGCTACTGTTATGAATCATATTGTAAATATCTGATATGCAAGATGTATTTTCATTCACTAGACCAAATGTGGCACAAATACCCGATACGCCCAAATTTGAATACTGGTGAGGTTGGGGGAGATTGATTTTGTCATTTCGGAGTTGTAGTTGCTGGGATTGATAGTTAATCTACAATCATATAGCATTCTGGACTCCACCAATGATGAAACTGAATCAAACTTGCCACACAGAACTCCCATGACCAACAGAAAATACTGTAGAGTTTGGTGGGCATTGACGTTGAGTTTTGGAGTTGTAGTTTATTGCGCCAAATTGCTATGTGTGTGTGTAAAGAAATCCTTGCAAAGATGTTTGCAGGAGATCTCTGCAAAAGAGCTCAGTTTTGCAGAGAGACAAGCCATGCCTAAAACAACAATGTATCTGTTTGCTGGCAGATGGCTGGGAATTTGAGCTTGGAGGGAGAGCACAGAAATAGACATGCTCTCTGGCTACGGTCAAGTAGCTGATTTAAATATGCTATGCTGGATATATTTTGAATGCTGATTGATTAGTTATTGATCCTATGCAACTACAAGGACATTGTACGATTGCTGAACTGTTTATTTGTCTTCAACTCAACAAGTAAAGTTTCCTTTTGTTCTTTCAATTCCTCTGCCTGGTCTGAGTCTTTTGCACATGGTGTTAACTGGACGCTGCTGATTCCGCTGTACACTCACCTGGTAACATAGTTCACCCACATCCAGAGAGCACTGTGGACTCAAATAATGATAGATCTGGACCAAATTTGGCACAAATACTCAATAAGCCCAAATGTGAACACTGATGGAGTTTGGGGAAAATATACCTTGACATTTGTGAGTTGTAGTTGCTGAGATTTATAGTTCACCAACAACCAAAGAGCCCCTTGAATCCCACCAACAATAGAATTGGGCCAAACTTCCCACACAGAATCCCTACGACCAACAGAAAATACTGGAGGAATCTGGGAGGAATTGACAGTGATTTAGGGGAAATGTAGTTCACCTACCTCCGGAGAGCACTGTGAATTAATATGTGTTTTCTGATGGTCTTTGGTGACCCCTCTGACACCCCCCCATGACCCACCCAGGGGTCCCAATGCCCAGGTTGAGAAACGCTGAGCTAGGCAGTACCGTAGCTAAAAGGCTTCTGAGGCTAGATCTACACTGTATTATATGATCAGTGCAGACCAGGCCTGTACAGCCTTTGGCCCTCCAGTTGTTTGGGTCTCCAACTCCCAGAAGCTCTAGCCAGCAGTCCGATTCTCAGGAATTCTGGAAGCTGAAGTCCAAAGCACCTAGAGGGCCAAAGGTTGTGCAGGCCTGGTGTAGACCCATATAATGCAGTTTAACTATTTCTATTGCCATATGAACTGTCATTGCAAAAACACTGAAGAAACTGATTACACACATGTGTTAAATTTGAGCAAGACCATACAGAGCTTTTTTTTTTTGCCCCCACTCCCATTCCAAGTCTCTCATTTTAAAGCAGGAAACCATAAAGAACATCAGAAATCTTGCTGCGGGTTGGAGGGCACTGCATGTCCTTTTCATTTGAATTAAGATTTTTGATTTGAAGAAGCTCAGCCAAAGTTTTGTAAAACTACAGCCATTTCTATTTGACATATTTCTCCACCAGGGGGCATAAGACATCTTTATTTCATTGTCCCATACAATTCAGAAATGAGGTTTGGGCCATAAGTACAGTAGAGTCTCACTTATCCAACGTAAACGGGCCGGCAGAACGTTGGATAAGCGAATATGTTGGATAATAAGGAGAGATTAAGGAAAAGTCTATTAAACATTAAATTAGGTTATGTTTTTACAAATTAAGCACCAAAACATCATGTTATATAACAAATTTGACAGAAAAAGTAGTTCAATACACAGTAATGCTATGTAGTAATTACTGTATTTACGAATTTAGCACCAAAATATCATGATGTATTGAAAACATTGACTACAAAAATGCCTTGGATAATCCAGAATGTTGGATAAGCGAGTGTTGGATAAGTGAGACTCTACTGTATCTCACATCATATATACTAACAAGTATACCGATATTTGATGCAAATAGGCAATCTGTTGGGCAAAGCTGACAAAAATACCCAACACCCTGAAGATGAGTTGTAATGTTGTTTCACTCATTCAAAAGAAAGGTTTCAGGAACTGTACCTAGAACAGTGGTTCTCAACCTTTCTAATGCCATGACAGTTCCTCATGTTGTGGTAACCCCAAACTATAAAATTATTTTCGGTGCTACTTCATAACTGTAATGTAAACTGTAACGTAAATATCTGGTATTTTCATTCACTGGGACAAATTTGGCACAAATATCCGATATGCCCAAATTTGAATACTGAGGGGATTGATTTTGTCATTTAGGAGTTGTAGTTGCTGGAGTTTATCGGTCACCTAAAATCAAAGAGTATTCTGAACTCCAACAAAAATGGAATTGAACCAAACTTGGCATACAGAACTCCCATGACCGACAGAAAATACTGGAAGGATTTGGTGGGTATTGACCTTGAGTTTTGGAGATGTAGTTTACCTACTTCCAGAGAGCAATGTGGATCCCGAACGCTCCCTGGATTTGAACGGCTGACTTTTTGGTCAGCAGTCCTGCCGGCACAAGGGTTTAACTCATTGCGCCACTGCGGGCTCCCTGCTTTTATTTCTGAATTATGGTGACTCTAAGTAGAATCTATCATGGGGTTTGGTTTTTTTTGGGGGGGGGGCATGATTTGTTCAGTAGGGTTTGTTGAGCCCTTGCTCTGAGTCTGAGTGAGCATGATTTTTCTAAAGTTATTCAGCTGGTTTCCTTGAGTGATTTATGAGAAAACACATTCTCTCAGCCTCAGAAGGGCAACCCTTCTTTCAATAAATCCTGTCAAGAAGACCCCCCCTTAAAATAAAAAAAACACCAAAGTGTAAAAGTCATAAAGTTGGACTAAGACTTCAGAAGTCCAGAGTGTGAAGCCCTACTCAGCCATGAAAACTCTCAGGGGAAAGCAATGGCAAACTCCTTCTGAACAGCTCTTGCCAAGAAAACACTATGAAACAGTACTCAAGTTTCAGTACTTGAAGGCACACAATGACAAACTATAGTTGGGACTATCTATTAGGATTTAGGTTACTGCTTTTTTAAAAGAGTTAATTCAAAAATTAAGAGAGCTTTCAAAAATTGGAGTTAAACATTTGTTAATTCCTCCATTAGGGTACACTAAATACTGAATGGCTGACTGTATGTGTGCTGTGGTGGAGAATCATTACTGGATTCAAAGAAACATACCATTGGGAATATAGCTGAAATTGTGGTACTGTGTGTTGTTCACCTGGCTCTTAGAGAGAGTTTAGAAAACTTTTTATCATGTCAGAAACAACTTGAGAACATACTGCACATCGCTTCTGGTGTGAGAGACATTGCCCAAGGGATGCCTGGGAGGCTTCTCTCATGTCCCTGCAAGCTAGAGCTGACAGACAGGAGCTCAACCCATCTTGCAGATTCGAATCAGTAACCTTCAGGTCAGCAACCCAACCTTCAGGACCAGCAGTTCAGCCAGCACAAGGGTTTAACCCATTGTGCCACCATGGCTCCTTTTAGAAAACTGACTGTATGTCATCGTTTAAAATTCACATTAGATCTTGTTTTATTTTCTGTTCCCAAAACAAAAAAAAATTAAAATGTTGCTTAAGGAAACTAGTTTATAACCACTCCCCAATCCAATGTTAGAGTTAGCAGTGGGATTAAAATAACTTAAAAAAATTCCAGACAGAGAGACACACACACAAAGACAGTCAGTCAGAGACAATAGCTAAACAGAGACAGGCAGACAGAAAGACAGAAAGGAAGAAAGAGGCAGACAGAAAACCTTTCATCTAAGCTTAAACAAGACATGTGTGATGTGTGGGTAACATTGCAAAGATTTTGTTTGAAGTGAGAGTAAAACATAGGTCATGTGGCACCCTAAAGATTAAAGTTTTACAGCCAGGCTTGAAAGTTGCCAGGCTATTCAATGCTAATCAAGGTTACCAATTGCAACATTCACACTTGCCTCAAACAGACAAAAGTTCTTTCTCCCACCCTGGACTTTCCACACATAGATAAACCCCATTTGCCTAGTTTCCAACAGATCTCACAACCTCTAAGGATGCCTGCCATAGATGTGGGCGAAATGACAGGAAATACAGTAGAGTCTCCCTTATCCAAGCTAAACGGGCCAGCAGAAGCTTGGATAAGAGAATATCTTGGATAATAAGGAGGGATTAAGGAAAAGCCTATTAAACATCAAATTAGGTTATGATTTTACAAATTAAGCACCAAAACATCATGTTATACAACAAATTTGACAGAAAAAGTAGTTCAATACGCAGTAATGTTATGTTGTAATTACTGTATTTACGAATTTAGCACCAAAATATCATGATATATGATCATGGGGCCGGGCTGTGGCGCAGCTGGCTAGTAACCAGCTGCTATAAATCACTACTGACCGAGAGGTCATGAGTTCGAAGCCCGGGTCGGGTTAAGCCTCCGACCATAAAAAAAATAAAATAGCCCCGGCTTGCTGTTGACCTAGCAGCCCCGAAAGACAGTTGCATCTGTCAATTAGGGAAAATTTAGGGACGCTTTATGCGGGAGGCTAATTTAACTAATCTACAACACCATAAAACTGCTCACGAGGAAAAGAAGAGGAAGAACAGCCACCAATGGACGGTGAAGCAACAGCTCCCCCTGTGGCCGGAATCATGAAGCTGGAAAGATGTTAAAAAATGCCTCTGTGTCTGTCTAAAAAACTGAATGTTGTTTGTCTGTTGGCATTGAATGTTTGCCATATATGTGTTCATTGTAATCCGCCCTGAGTCCCCTTTGGGGTGAGAAGGGTGGAATATAAATACTGCAAATAAATAAATAAATAAATAAAACATTGACTACAAAAATGGCTTGGATTATCCAGAGGCTTGGATAAGCGAGGCTTGGATAACTGAGACTCTACTGTAATACTTTTGGAACATGGCCATACAGCCTGGAAAACTGACAGCAACCCAACTGCTCAATGCTATGGAATCCTGGGAGTTGTAGTTTTACAAGGTCTTTAGCCTACTCTGTCAAAAAGTGCTGGAGCCTCATCAAAGTGCAGCTTCCCTGATTCCACAGTCTTGGGCCACAGCAGTTAAACTGGGGCCAAGCTGCATTCATTCTACCCTGTGTAGATAGATCTGTCTTTTTCTCTTTGTCTCTCAGAGACATAAAGGGCCAATACCTTGTCGATGAAGGAGGCGAACTGGTTGTTGAGCCCCTTGATCTGTTCCTTCTCCTCCGTGCGGATCTGGTGCAGCTTGGGGTCGATCTCCAGGCTGGGCAGGGAGGAGATCAGGAAAGCGGGCGAGGCGGAGAGGGAAGTGCCGCCGGCCCCCGCCCCTCGGAAGAGCCCCGGCTGGAAGCCCCCCGGGCTGGCCCGGGACCATGAGCTCCGGTTGGGCAGGGAGAGGGAGCCCTGGGAGCGGCTGCTGAAGCTCAGGCTCCCCGCGCGGGGATAGGCGAGGCTCATGCTGGAAATCTCCGGAGACAACGCCGGGAGGATGAAGCCACCTATTTATAAGGCCGAGGAGGGCCAAGGCCCCACCTTTGCCCACCTGTAGACATCTCACCAGACTACCCCACCCCCTTCAGGCAAGCCCATCCAATGGCGTGGCAGTAACGGAGAGCACCGACCAATCACGGCGCCGAGCGCCTTCCATTCTCCTCAGTGACAAACTTTTGGGCTAAGTAAATAATGGCCGTGAAAGTTGACCATAGTTTGGATTGGCACACGAATGATGACCCTCGGGATATTCCCATTGGCAGCCCTTTCCGCTATCCGAGCATTCGAAACGCTGCGATTGGCTGGCCGCTACCTGGGAATGCAAATGAGGACTCTGGGGGCTATAAAAGCGCCCACTGGTTCCCAAAGGATAGAGATAGATATCCTTCACGACCATGGCTTTCGCCTCTTCTCGGCCTCGCAGTGGCTCCTTATCCGCGGGCTCCCAGCGCTGGCTGCCGGGCTCCTCCTCCTCGTCGGCGGGCTCGGTGCGCGGCAACAGCTCCAGCGGGTCGGACTCCTGGTTCTCCTTGTCCCGGCTGCGGGTGGCGCTCCCGGCGGCCCGCGCCAGCGCCGACGCCTCGGCCATCCTGCTGGGCCCCGGGCGGCAGCAGGAGGCGCTGCAGGGGCTGAACGAGCGCCTGGCCGGGTACCTGCAGCGGGTGCGGGGGCTGGAGGCCGCCAACCGGGCCCTGGAGGGGGAGATCGCCGCCATCCGCGCACGCCGGGCCGAGGCCCGAGGACACAAGGACTGGGAAGCCTGCGAGAGGCCCCTGGCCGAGCTGCGGAAGCAGGTGAGCAGTGGGCGTGGGAGCCAGCATGTCCTGGCTGTGGCTTTTTGGAAAAAGACTGCACCCTTTGGAAAGAAATGGCAATCATAACCTTGTTGAAAAGGGGATAATAATAGTAGTAATAATAATAACACTATTATTATTATTATTATTATTATGAACATGTGAAGACCACCTTTGAAAACCTCCACTCAAAAAAAGGCATGACAACAAACTGCTTACAAATATACATTCAGAAGGAACACACTTTAAAATATCTTGTTGGACTATTGAAGAAAAACTTCAGTGAAAATATCACTGATGTTAGCTACACATGACATGAACATTTGCCAACAGAGCTAGATCTAAAAGAGTATATGCTGTGCTCCCTTGGTATCTGCTGGAGTTGGGTTTCCGGGGCCCTTGCGATACCAGAATTGAGCTCCATTATATACAATGGCATAGAAAAATTGCATAATCAAAGTTTGCTTTGGGGACTTTGTGGGGGAGGGGGGACATTTCCAAACCATGGATGCTTGAATATGTTTAGACAGAACCAAGGATATGGAAAGGTAGCTGTATGTATCAATGCCTGCCCTTCCACATAGAGTGCAGATCTGGTGAAGGGAAGACACTGGATTGGAGAGGAATCTGGTCTTGTCTGCCTCTCCTCAGTCCCAGAGGAGAGTATGGAGACTATGGTGGTGGGGAGACCGGACTCAGGCCCTTGTTACCTTCCTTTCCTCCCACCTCACTACCCCCAATACAAGTTTAGCTTCCTGGCACAATACTACCCTGTGTTTCCTTCTGGGAAGGAATCTGTAGTCACCACTGCTGTCACCACTTCTCTTTCCTGCCCTCACCAGCATCCTTGCAGCACCCCAGAAAGCAAGCAAAGCCCTTGCCAAACATCTTCTTTTCCCACACCCTTCTTACTTTTTTCATCTATTGCCTTTTGACAGCTTTATTGACAAAGGCTGGCTGTTTTTTTTTTTTTAAAAAAAGACCCACCAGCTACCTCCCTTTCTTGAGAACAAACAACCCCTTCTAACTTCCTCAAGCAGTTTGTTTACCTATCCAAACATTAGGCAAGGAGGACAAAGACACTCTGAAATTGAAGCTGTAAGAATTTTGCTGGGAAAACCACATCATCTTGGTTTCTGAGGCCCCTTCTACACTGCCATATAAAATCCAGATTACCTGCTTTGAACTGGATTATATAGTAGTGTAGATTCATATAATCCAGTTCAAAACAGATAATGTGGATTATTTGCTTTAAAAATCTGGATTATATGGCAGTGTAGAAGGGGTCTGAGACATCCTTCAAATAAAGCTCAGATTGTGTTAGCTTCATTGTTGCACTCAAAATTCCAGTTGTTCAGAAAGCCAGTCAGTTTGGTTGATGAGTGAGATTTTCATGCTGGTATCCTTGAGTAACCTACTCAAACCTATTCTGTCCTCTGCTCTTTTCCTTGCACAACTTTTTCTTGGTTTTTTTCTCCCACTTCATGTGCTTCTCAAAAGAGTGAACTGGGGGTGTCTTGCTTGTTCCTTTAAAAATTACTTCCAAATGAAAGAGCACTGGCAGATCTCTCAGTTTGAAGCACTAGTTCTAAACACATAGAATCATAGAGTTGGAAGAGACATCATGGGCCATCCAGTCCAAGAAGCAGGAAAATCGCATTCAAAGCACTCCCGACAGATGGCTTTCCAGCTTCTGCTTAAAAGCCTCCAAAGAAAGTGTCTCCACCAAACTCTGGGCCAGAGAGTTTCACTGCTGAACAGCTCTCATAGTTAGGAAGTTCTTCCTAATGTTTAGGTGGAATCCCCTTTCCTGAAGTTTGGAGCCATTGTTCCGCATCCTAGTCTCCAGGATGGCAGAAAACAAGTTTGCTCCGTCCTCTCTATGACTTCACCTCACATATTTATACCTGGCTATCATGTTTCCTCTCTTTTGCAGGCTAAACATGCCCAGTTCTTTAAGCCACTCCTCATAGGTTTTGTTCTCCAGACACTTAACTGGCATTGAATATAGTATAACTTACTGTTATTTTTATCGAGTGGCACCTTATATCCATTTGTTGTTGTGTGCCTCCAAGTCATTTCTGAGTTATGGTCACCTTAAATTGAACCTATCATGGGTTTTTCAGGGACTGAGCATGTGTGATTTCCCCAAGCTCACCTAGTGCGTTTCCATGGCCAAGAGGATCTCCAGGGTTGATCCAATGTTCAGACCACAATGCCACTTGTATCTGTTACTGACACACAAATGTCTATTTCCATAACAGGTTGAAGATCTCAATATGGAGAACATGAGGCTGCTTCTAGAGATTGATAATGCCAGACTGGCAGCGGATGACTTCAAGCACAAGTCAGTTGTTTTGCTTCCACCCCTGTTGGATCGTGTAACATTAAAAGCATGCCCATGGGCAGAGTGCATCATGTTGTCGTTAACTTCTAAATATGAAGAGACTACTCCAAGAAGGAGAGGGAAAAATCATTCTGCATACCAAGAAGACTTGAAAAAGAAAAACCCAAATCCTTTAATTTTTTATTTTTCACAGCTCTTGTTCTCTGATTACTAGAGAATGGGAGCTATGAGAAAGTAACAAAATAACACTTATCTGTGCTAAGTGGCTGTTACTTTTGGAAAGGAAGTTTTACCAAGCATGTTTACTTTCTAGGACTCTGAAACAATGGATTAATATTTGGCACTCATCTTAGATTCCTTGAGATGAGTGCTAAATACATTGATTCACTGATAAAAGTTCCAGTCCTTGTGCTTGCATTCTCTGTAATGCATTTTTCGCCAGAGCTCTCCCTTTGCTTTCCTCTTAGTCCAGTGGTTCTCATCCTGGGGTTCCCAGATGTTTTTGGCCTACAACTCCCAGAAATCCCAGCCAGTTTACGAGCTATTAGGATTTCTGGGAATTGAAAGCCAAAAACATCTGGGGACCCCCACGTTGAGAAGCATTGTCTTAGGCTGAGAGATTGGGTTTCCATGGCCATAGGATTCATAGCCTGGTCTTCTAGAGTTCTAGTATAACATTTAAACCGCTATACCATGGTGAGTCAAGAAAAAATTGGGGAACCACTTCTACTCAAGAGTCATCATTGGTAGTCATCAACCTGTCACACTTAAGCCCCTTCTACATTGCCATGTAAAATACAGATTATCTTATTTGAACTGGATTATATGGCAGTATAGAAGGGACCTTAGTGAGATGTGTATGTATTTTATTTTTATGCATCTGAGTACAAAAGCAAAAGCCAAAAATGAGAATTAACCCTGAAATTTCTAAGTCAATGTTATTATGTTTTTTAAAAAGTCAGCCATGTATCTTACTGTTTTGTTTCTTGTCACCTTTTTGTATTTCCAGGCTGGAAGCAGAGCAGGTGGTATGTGACAGTGTGCAAAAAGACACCCATGGATTGCGCAAAATGATTGATGACACCAATTTCCTCCGCTTGAAGCTGGAAGGGGACCTGGAGTCTCTCCGAGAGGAGCTTGCCCACTTGCGCAAAAATCATAAGGAGGTAACAGCCACCAAAAGGAAAACACATGAATGGAAGGGGGGCTGTGGCGCAGGCTGGTAAACAGCTGCTGCAATAAATCACTCTGACCATGAGGTCATGAGTTCGAGGCCAGCCCGTGGCGGGGTGAGCACCCGTCAATTAAAAATAAAATATAGCCCCTGCTCGTTGCTGACCTAGCAATCTGAAAGATAGTTGCATCTATCAAGTAGGAAATAAGGTACCACTCATAAAAGTGGGGAGGCAAGTTTAACTAATTTACAATGTTGGAATGAGGAAGTGAGGAAGTGCCATCAGAGTGGATGATGAAGCAGCTGCTCCCCCCGGTGGCCAGAATCGAACATCTCCTCAGGAGAAGGTTAAAATTGCCTCTGCGTCTGTCTGTCTGTTGTCTCTGTCTCGGTTTGATGTGTTTATGGGCATTGAATGTTTGCCCTATATGTACATAATGTGATCCGCCCTGAGTTCCCTTCGGAGTGAGAAGGGCGGAATATAAATACTGTAAATAAATAAATAAAAATAAATAAATATCCCAATGAATGCATTCACATATGACTCACCTAAGAGTACTGTGTCTCTTTTTCTGCTGCTGTGCTCTTTAGAATCCTGAGAGTCTAATTTTGCGTGATTGTAATTGATTACTTTGCAAAATATAACAGGATAGTTCTCTATTCCAAGGTGCTTTTAGTCTAATATTTGAGACTAGAAGGCAGTGGCAAACAAAATAATAATACAGTAGAGTCTCACTTATCCAACATAAACGGGCCAGCAGAATGTTGGGTAAGTGAATATGTTGGATAATAAGAAGGGATTAAGGAAAAGCCTATTAAACATCAAATTACATTATGATTTTTCAAATGAAGCATCAAAACATCATGTTTTACAACAAATTTGACAGAAAAAGCAGTTCAATACACAGCAATGTTATGTAGTAATTACTGTATTTACGAATTTAGCACCAAAACATCACAATGTATTGAAAAGATTGACTACAAAAACATTGACTACTAAAAGGCTGACTGTGTTGGATAATCCAGAACGTTGGATAAGTGAATGTTGAGACTCTACTGTAATAATAATAATAATAATAATAATAATAATAATAACAACTTTATTTATAACCTGCCCTCTCTCCCCAAAGGGACACAGGGTGACTTACAAAAACAAAATAGAAATAAGCAAAATAGAAATTATTTAAAAACAATTAAAACAAGCAATTAAACATTCACAAATAACACAATAATAGTTAAAACAGGTAATAAATTCCATAAACAACATAGCGAATTAATAAAATCAACATGATAGGTATCAATGAAAGAATCAACAAAAGGTAGCAGTAAACAGTGTAGGACTGTTAATTTTTTTTCACTTATGTATACATAGGCTTGGTTACATTGGGGATTTGGAAATTATACCAGTGGGGACAGCACAACCAATGGTGTTTTTTATTTCCTGTAGGAAGTAGAGGCTCTCAGCCCTTTGATTGCCAACTCCGATGTAACTGTACAAGTGGATGATCCGCAGAAACATGACCTGAGTGAGACTATAGCAGAGATCCGCAACCAATATGAGAAAGCGGCTGAGCAGAATCGTGCTGATGCTGAGAACTGGTACAAAGCTAAGGTACGAGAAAGGAAGGAACCGGGAAAAGATGGGAGAGAAGGCGAGAAGGCATGGGTTTTCTGTAACTCTGAACTTCCTCCTCCATATTATTGTTCCTCACCTTTGCAGTTTGAATCTATGTCCCAAGAAGCTGATGTGAACACTCAAGCACTGGAAGAAGCCAAACAAGAGCTGTCAGAACTTCAGCGGCAGCTGCAAGGTCTGGAAATCGAACGCCAGGGCCTCCAGAAAATAGTAAGATGATTAGCCGCTTTTCTTCCCAAATCCCATTAGAAGCAATACATCTCGCCCCATTTTGGCATTCTGGGCAGGGCAGATTTATTCTATTTGTAATAATAATTATTTATTGGGAATTAACAGGGACACCAGTTGTAGCTTTCATTCCAAACATATGGTGAGTTGTCTACATGAATCAGTGACTCCATGTTCCTGACAGAAATCTTAGCAGAAGTTGTGCTTACGGTATGTGTTCAGGCAAAGCAAAAAGGGGAGGGCATCATGATCTCCACAGAGCTGCTGAGATCCAGAAGGAGGAGCAGCAGATGGTACTACATCAAGCCTACCATAAGCCCCAGTGAGACATCCGCTTCAGGTTTTATGTGATGGAATGGGGTATGAAGGACAGAGTTGTGTGTGTGTGTGTGTTTGACACCATCTGCTCTAGTCCTCTTAAACCCTCAGGTTAGTGGAGGATGTCATCCTATTGTCAGGGTTGGAATCTGATTCAACTACAAGTTTGGTTGGCTTGGATATGGTAGGTGCCATTGAGTCTCTCATTTTAGTAAATGTCTGGGAGCAGAGCTAGTCAAGAAATATTCTCCATTTAGTGGCTTGCAGCTGCTATAGATGAATAAAGCTGTACTCCATGGTGTCTTTGTCGTGGGAGCAATAATTGTGGGAGGATATGGTCATTTTTTTGTTTTTTTTACTATGCCTTCCTCTCTGTGGAATGTCTTTCCCTTGCAATGGTCCTAATTTACATTTTGAAATACACACCCAAGGCTCTGCTTCAATCTATTAAGTGGCTTTAACATGTTAACTTACAGTAGAGTCTCACTTATCCAAGCCTCGCTTATCCAAGCTTCTGGATAATCCAAGCCATTTTTGTAGTCAATGTTTTCAATATATTGTGATATTTTGGTGCTAAATTTGTAAATACAGTAATTACAACATAACATAACTGTGCACTAAACTACTTTTTCTGTTAAATTTGTTGCATAACATGATGTTTTAGTGCTTAATTTGTAAAATCATAACCTAATTTGATGTTCAATAGGCTTTTCCTTAATCCCTCCTTATTATCCAAGATATTCATTATCCAAGCTTCTGCCGGCCCGTTTAGGTTGGATAAGTGAGACTCTACTGTATTTAACATCTTTTTATTCTGTTTACATTATTTTGTTTTAAATATGGAATTGTTTTAAATTGCTTATATTGTTTTACTTGCACATCATGTACAGATCCCAGGAGAACAGGTGGGAGCGAAATATTTTTATTAATTAGTAAGTTTAGGGGTGCAACTTTTCTCAGCTTTTCAGCTATGATTCTCTCCTTGTTCTACAAAATACGAATATTGTCCTTCTTTGTATCTGCTTATCCTGAGGGTCATTCCTTTGATGTTGCTGTTTCTTTTAATGTGATGTCATGGTGTCATAGATCAGTGGTTCTCAACTTGTGGATCCCCAGATGTTTTGAATTTCAACTCCCAGAAATCCTAACTGTTGGTAAACTGGATGGGATTTCTAGGAGTTGAAGGCCAAAACACCTGGGGACCCACAGGTTGAGAACCACTGTCATAGATCAATATGTAATGTGGAATTCTCTATGGGATTTAGTATGTGTAGCAGCCGTAGTTACAGTGCTAGGCAGTTAGTCCCATTCTGATCTCTTAATCCCCTCTTAGTGGGCAGCAGTCACTGTGATCGGGGCGGGGGATCTGTTTCCCTTTCAATGGTGTATCCATCCCTTTGTCTGAGCAACCATTGGCAAAATAGGCAGGAACAAGATAGCTGTTGTAATTTCCCCAGTGGTGGAAATTGCTTCCATGAGAGGGGTAGGTCTAATAGCCAGCTACTTCCCAATTGACAGAGGAACAGATCCCTATCAATCACAACAGCTGCTTCCCAGTGAGAAGTTGGGACTTTAGTGGTCCTTCTGTATCCACCTAAACTCAAGGCTACAAATACATAACCATCAGGTGTGCATAACTCTAGGTTACACATTCATAACTGCCATAGAGGATTCCAGCCATACTTAACATTTCCTTTATGGTGGCATTAATCTGTGCAAATGATGACTGGGATTCAAAGAGACCTTAATGTTTAAGCAAGAGGGCTGTGCCACTTCAGTGAAACATCTGGCGGGTTTTTTCTTTACACAATTGCTCACCAAAAAGATATTTCTGAGGCATTTAAAATGGTGAAGTGAATTGCTGTTCAATAAAGAATGATTAAACCCCAATGAATAAACAAAAGTGGTTTTCTGGGGTTGGGATGAGGAAAGGTCCTGGCCAATACTAACTGGTTATCTTGTCATACAACCCCCCCCCCTCCCCATCTCTAGAGTAGTGGTTCCCAGTCTTTTTTTGACCAGGGCCCACTTGACTAGGGTTCACTTTGACCAGGGCTTATTTAATCAGGGCCCACTTGACCAGGGATCACTTTGAACAGGAACCACTTTGACCAGGGACCACTCTACAACATTAGTACCAAAAGGGTTACGAATCAGTTTCTGGTCAACTTTAGATTCAGTTTGGTTATTTGGGGTGCCGATTCAGAAAATTGCATTGGATTAGACCACATCAGATCTAGTTTCTGAAAGAGAACGTATGCCATCCAGTAGTCATCATCTGCTTGCTCACAGAAAATCATATTTAATAATCTAGAGCTAATGTGGTCTATCCAATGCAATGGTCATCTCTGCAGAAAGGAACGGAAACAAAATTAATAAAATAAAATAATAAATAAAGAGGAAGGAGGTTTGTGGACCGGATTTTTGTTCTTGTGGCCCACTGCTGGGCCACGGCCCACAGGTTGAGAACCACTGCTCTAGTGTGTGGTATCTGACATGCTGTGATAACTGGGTAGACCAAGCATGGGCATTTGTAACCCTAGTGGCTATTCTAGCTTAGGCTGATGAGAGTTGCAGTTCTCTATCACCGGGAAGATTACATGTTGCCAAAAATTGCTTCAGAGTGTTGTTGAAAGCTTTCATGGCCAGAATCACTGGGTTGCTGTGAGTTTTCCGGGCTGTATGGCCATGTTCCAGGAGCATTCTCTCCTGCCATAGATTTGGGTGAAATGTCGGGACAGAATGCTTCTGAAACATGGCCATACAGCCTGGAAAACCCACAGCAACCCAACTGCTTCAGACATTTTTATAATGACACCTTTTTATAATGACATTCCTTTGACACAACACAGATATTATAAGTAAACAAAACATGACACTTTCACCTGACCAACCATTCTGTGATTCAGGTAGACACCCTGGAGCACACCTTGAAGAACACGGGAGATCGCTATCACAATGACCTGACCCATCTCAACCAGATCATTGTGAAACTGCAAGATGATCTGGCAGCTTGCCGGGCTGACTTGGAGAAGCAGGCCCGAGACTATGAAGCACTTCTGGATATCAAGACCAAGCTGGAGAATGAGATTGAACATTACCGCAGCTTGATTGAGGGGGTGACAGACAGGTAACAAGAGGAAAACTTCTCATTTCCATAACTCATGCAAACCTTCTTTTGAAAGAATTGAGGGTTGATTTCCCCCCACTTTGCTCTCAGTGAAGCTTATGTGCAGCATCCATTCTTGGTTCTCGAATAAGGTTTTTCTCTTCTGAACTATCTTTCCAAATATGTTTATTCTATTCAATTTTGAACTGCTAAAATACAAACAGTAAAATACAAACAGTAGAAAAAAAATCAGTTCTAAACTGTTCCTTCAAGCCACTTTGGCCATATCATGAAAAGACATGTCTCACTAGAAAAGATGACAGTGTTTGGTAAGGTTGTGGGCAGCACAAAGAGGAAGAGCACCTTACAGATGGATAGACTCAATCAAGGAAACCATGGCCTTGAGTCAGCGAAGTCTCTCATTCATAGGGGCTCCATATGCTGAAATCAGCTTGAAGGCAATTAACAACATAACACTTTACAACTTAACAGTATTATGTAAACATCATCCATCCATTATCTCACATCATCCATCACCATTGATAGTGCTTGCAAGGTCTGATAGAAATTGTAGCCCCATATCTGGATGAGACACATAATGAGAAGACAGGAAAGCTTGGAAAAGATCATGATGCTGGGAAAAAGGAAGGAAAAAGGAAGAGAGGCCGACCAAGGGCAAGATGGATGGATGTTATCCGTGAAATGACTGGCCTGACCTTGAAGGAACTGGGGGCGGCGACGGCTGACAGGGAGCTCTGGCGCGGACTGGTCCATGAGGACCAGTGAGCATGCTGGATCTAGTTATAGACCAGCTGTGGGAAAAATCTGATTCTCCAGATGTTGCTGAAGTGCAGCTTCAAAATTTCTCACCATTGCTATGCTGACACTTGCAGATTGACAAAATCTAAAAGACCACATGATTTCCACCTCTGAAAACTATGGCAAAAGTGATTTGAGTGTTGGACTGTCACTCTCGAGATCAGGGTTTGAATCCCCACTCAGCCATGAAAGCCCACTGGGTTGACAAGTCACACACTAAGCTCTAAAACACCCTGTGATAGGCTTGCCTTAGGGTCACAATAAGTTGGGAATGCCTTGAAGATACACAACAAACATATACAACCCCTTATCCCAGTTTATGGGACATAAGAGAAGCCTCCCACAAGGATGGTAAAACATCAAAACATCTGGGCGTCCCCTGGGCAACATCCTTGCAGACAGCCAATTCTCTCACACCAGAAGCGACTTGCAGTTTCTCAAGTCACTCCTTACATGAAAAAATAAATAAATCCCAGTTTATCAAACTGTGCTCCTCCAGATGTTTTGGGCTTCAGCTCCCACAATTCCTAACAGCTGGTAAGCTGGCTGGGATTTCTGGGAGCTGATGTCCAAAACACCTGGAAGAGTAGTTTAAGAAACACTGCCTTATCCTATTAAATCAGTGGTTCTCAACCTGTGGGTCTCCAGATGTTTTAGCCTTCAACTCCCAGAAATCCTAACAGCCGGTAAACTGCCTTGGATTTCTGGGAGTTGTAGGCCAAAACACCGGGGGACCCACCGGTTGAGAACCACTATATTAGACACAAAGTTCTGATGATGTACGTAAGTGTTTAGAGGATGCAGGCTGAAGGCTTGCATCAGAGAAATAGCCATGGTATTGTAGTTATGCCCCTGACTGCTACCTGGTTAAGTGGGGACTTCCATGGTTCCTGTGTATCCCCTAAACTAGGGTCTCCATAAGGATTGTGAATATGAAACAGTCATAAATGTGTAATTCCAGGTAATACACTTTAAACTGCCCAGCAGTGTTTTGGATATAGGTTTTGGAAAATAGTTTTGGGTGTAGATGCTCGGAAAAGGCTTTTGATCATGATAAAATAACAAGAGGAAAAATAAATCGATCGGGTGCTGTTTCTTGTGAAACCGTGTTGGCAACCTCATGGGAAAAGCTGCCCCCTCGTAAAATTATATTTCTGAAACAAATATAAGCTCTTTTCCCTACAGCCCTTGTTTTATCAAGTCAGGAGCAATAAGGACTTAGACCAGATTATTCCAGTTCCAGAGATGCAGGGATATTTGATGAACATCATGTTGTGGCAGTTTGTTCTGCAGTACAGGTGTAAACAAATTTGTAGCAGGAAGCTCACCTGGAAAGCAAATTGCCTAAGGGCAGAGCATGCAAAACTCCTGCCATGTCTTTGTATTTTCAGAGGAGAGTTGCTGAATGCAGGCAAAGCAGGTGAGTGGTGACATTGCAGTAGTGTCATTAGTAGAGTGATGCTGCAGTAGTGACTTTAGCTGGCTTCTCGCAATTTGCATTTGTGTGGCCTACTTGCTTGCTGAACTGCTTGCTGATCCCCCACCATTAAAAAGCTCCTTCTAAGCTTTAATGCTGCTTTTCTATAAACAGGATTCATCTGAAAGTAGTTTGATTTGCAGAAGTTTGAGCTGCCTCATTGCCAACATCCATTGGTTATTTATTTACAGTATTTATAATCCGCCCTTCTCACCCTGAAGGGGACTCAATGTAAATATACATGGCAAACATTCAATGCTATTAGACATACAACACAACAAAGACACAGAGGCTACTTAACATTTTCCAGCTTCTGGCTTCATGAGGGTATGCTCGATTCTGGCCACAGGAGGAGCTGCTGCTTCATCATCCAGTGTGACACCAAGTCCTTGATAGAGTACTTCCTCATCTTTTGCACACATGCTGCTGGACATTTTTTATGGTGACGTAAATTAGTTAAATTAGCCTCCCCGCATAAGCGGTCCCTAAATTTTCCTACTTGACAGATGCAACTGTCATTCGGGTTAGCTCTGATGTTGGGACGAAGTGGAGGAAGAAGTGTTATGCTTGCCATCTTGAGCTTAATGGAGGAAAAGCTGAATATAAATATAATTACGGCACTAGCATCTTGCTTTCCTGCATTTTCTTTTTCTCATTAGAAACAATCTACTGATAAAAAAAATGGTACATAGCACCCAGGGCTGACAGTATGAATACACTGCCAGACTGTTTAGCATCACCATAATCGAGACTATGTTCTAGACTGGGGTGGGCAACTGTGGGAGAAAGAGGGCTACACTGCTCTCACAGTAGTCCTTTGGGCTTGGGAGTCGGGGTGTTTTTTGCCATGGTTTTTTCAGAATGAGACTGAAAATCCCTCTGTTTAATTCCTGATTTTAAAAAAGTCTTTCCTAGGCCTTTGAGGGCACTTGTGGGCAAAACAGAAAATATTTTGACTCCTTGGGGCCACACCTTGCCCATCTCTGTTCTAGATCCTTAGACTTAGAGTCACAGGGTTTCTTATTCCTTTTTTATTCCCTCTTTTCTGGTCTGTATGGTCATTCCAAGGTACCTCAGTATTTTGCTCCATCAAATACTAATGTGTGCATGAGTGCAAAACTATGCAATGTCTGCAGTGGTGACCCGAGTCCTGCAAAAGTGGTGACTTTGAAAGAACAGATTAGGGCAGGAAAAAACAAGCGTTAACTTGTTTCACCTACAGACTATTTGTCCGATGCAAAGTACCAATCTCTCCACTACTTTACAGTTGAGGGAAAAGTAGGGGTACTAATCTCTCCACTCTTACAGCAGAATCACCTAAACAACGATTTTGAGCAGGAAGATAGCACAGCATGGCAAAATGCTAAGTGTAAGCATAAGTAATAATTCACCCATAAAACTAATGCTGATAAATGATTGGCTAAATAATCTGTTTTTGATGAATCACAGAAGTATAGAAACAGTATAGCCTGAATCAACTCTTTGTGAGAAAAGAAGCTTACTTGGGCACTGTTTGTTCTGAGCCTGCAAAAACCTATTAGTCTAATGCTTTTTGCTGCTTCTTTTTAGACACCTGATTTAGAGATGGGTTAGAAATCTGTTCTATTACTCCAATATAAACTTTCCAGAAGAAAACATGGAACCAAATGCAATTTGCATTCGGAAAGCAGTATAAAAACATTCATATCTGTGATGCTGCTTGCAAGACGCAGTGTGCTATAAAGTGTGAGTAAATGCACTTGTCACTGGAAATACACATGCATTTTATACACATGCATTGGGGAGGAAAGACCAAGCAAAATTACACACAATTAAAAAAAAAACATTCTCCATTAAACACAGGACAGAATGAAACGATCAGTGGAAAAACAAGAATCTTAAAACCTGACAGATTTGCCCATCCTTAAACTGATCTAGCCTCCCTAATCCAGCCTTGTTTATTTTTCTAATTAGTTACTTTTATCAATTTCTTGCAGACACCAGGAAACAGACCATTAAGAAGGTGGTGGTCACTACACAAGAAATTGTGGATGGGCAAGTGGTGGCCCAGAGATCTGAAGAAGTGATCCAGTAGCCTCTTCCAGTGTGTGGGGTGTACTAATGTGTAGCTAATCTTGAATCAGCTGTGCCTTCTGTGGCTTAATAAACAATATATAAGAACTCTAGACATGTTGTCATATTTGCTTGCATAACTTCAGTATTTAAAAGGCAACACTTAATTCAAATACAGTAAAAATCTCCATATTCACGGGATATGTTCCTGGCTGAACTGCATTTACGTGAAATGGTGGATATGACCTATAGCTATAAATTACCTTACTTGCATTCCCAGCATGCCAGTCACCTTGGAGGATTAAGAAATTGCTGGTGGAGTATTCTCTCTAGGAATTTGCTAGGTCATTCAGGGCTAGGTCATTCAGTGGGGGGGGGGGGGGAGGATACTATAGAGCTGCCTGTAGGACCTAGCATATTCCTTAAGAAACCATTTCCCCTTCTGATAACTGAAGATGCAGTTATGGGGATTCTTACTGTACTTAAATATCAATTACATCTAATGACCTGTTGCTGATGTTCACACCTATACTCTGCTGGGATTTGAGCCCTGTAAAGCAGCCATGAGAAAGAGCAAATGTGGTATTTATTAGTTATGAAAGAAAAAGCGAACTGGCTCATTATTTCTCATTTGAGCTGGATAGTTAATTCCTCATTACACTATAAGCAGGAATTCTTATTGATTTCGCAGACTTTTCTCTTGTTGGTTTATTGGTGTATCTGCTTGTTCTTCAACTGCACGAAGCCTTTGCTATGTGGTCTGTTAATTTGGGTCTTGCAGAGTGTCCTAAGCAAACACGTTCTTTTCACTTAAGTTATATGGGTACACTGCATATACTTTTTCCCCATGTGTCCTTTCTGATTTGGTGTAAGCATAAATTAATAACACAAATGTAGAACTAAATACTCATACATCATAATTGGTAAGATAGAAAGATCTCCTTTAATAATGAACCCCAACAATATTTCTTCAGATACAGGCATTGTGAACGCAAAATACTTGGAAGAAAAACAAGTTAATATTGCATTATTCTCATAAGAAATACTGCAACTCATTACCGGTAAACATATTGCAAAGCAAAACAGCTTGAAAAAGGGGATAAGGGGGAAAAAAGTAAAGAAAGTAAAGTTGATCAAAATGGAATTAAGGTTTTTTTTTGTTTTGTCTGAACTATTAAGTCCTCGCAAGCACAGCTCGATTCTGCAGATCACTTCCCAAACTTGTGTAGAAAACATAACCCGATTGGATTTATTTCCATAAGAGCCCAGAGAGGTGCAACATTAAAATGCTACGATAATCATGTAGCAAGTGCTCCAGCCTTCTGCCACAGTTTTCCAGCTCCACCTTCCCTCAGGCGTTAACGGGATGCAAATGTCTTCCCCCTGGAAAGAAGGAAGCCACCTGTTATGGTAGTTCATCATCTTGAAGTCTGAGCTTTATGTACTTGCAGCACTCTCTGCCCCCCTCTTAAGGTGGTCAGGCCTGAGTTTCCAGGCCCATAAGCCCATTGCACTTGATTGACTGCCCTGCATACCTAAATAGGACTTGTGCTTGAAAGGGACCTTTCTCTTGGATATGCAGCAAACTTAATGAGGCTGTGGACATCTGTGGTATATCCCTTTTGGACAGTCTATGCTCATGGGTTTCTAAATAATTGTGATCTTGCATTCTCTAGCTTCTAAAACAAGGGAGATAAATAAACGACTTTTTCTTCTACCTATATTGTTCTTATTTTTCCTCCTCATCTGGCAATTTTTGTTATTCTTCTTACTGTTTTTAGGAACACTCTGCCCATAAATGGTCAATGTACTGACAAAACATTTTTCCTATAAATCTCAATGCTAAACTAAAACTTTCAATCTGAGTATTTGCTGAGCAAGCCTAGCAAGCCTTGTGCATAATCCAGAATTAGTTGATATTATACCCCTATGCTTGAGTCAAACTCTGAAGTTTGCCTATTGGTGAAAAATAGTTTCTAAGACTGATTCCAGAATGTTACAGAATGAAAGAAATGGAATAAGCAAGTCTAATTTTAGTGTCTAAAGAAAAATTAAGGGACAGAACAATGGTAAACATTTCAGTTTATTCCTGTGAAGAGGTCACAGTACTTAAAAGCTTCAGGGAACAAATTTATCTCTGTACATCTGAGGATAAATATATTTTCATATAATAGCCAAAGGCTGCCTAAGAAAGAAAATGAATTCCTGCGAAGGAAACCAGAAGTTTTTGAAAGGAGGCTATATGTACTGAAAGCTGAATAAGGCAGCCATAATTTAATTCTAAGTGTAAGTCACCTGTGCTTTCGGCTCTCACAGCAGGAGCCTGCATCCTTCCTCAGAAACTGCAGGCCTTCGTTCAGACTCATTTTATGCATTTTAGCCGCTCTGCTTAACTCCACACTCACAGTGTCTTATCACATTATCAAGATCAGTCTGGTATATTAAGGATATCCACATCAGGTCAAATATTTGCCTCTTCGCATTAGGGTAGCAATCCATGCTAGAAGAGCACTTATCAGTATACATACTCTCCATAGATTTTCTTTTATTACCAGAGTATCTGTTTTCACTTAGTCCTTCATAAAACATTCATCCAGTGACTAGATTCCTCCTCTTGTATAGGGCATAAAAACATTTCACTCTTGATACCACAGTACAGTTCTGATTTCATTTGTGTTGCATTTCCCAGGACTGATAGGGAATTGACAAAGATATCAAAATCCTCAACTTGACAAATCATGATCAGCCTTTAATTCGAATTCTTATGAACTTGCCTAATAAGCCTAAAATTTAGAGCACATGAGGAAACAGGAAATATGCAGGTACACATCCACACTCATATTATTTAATTTCTCCAGACTGAGCTTTAATTTGTTCATCATAATTTGGTACATCATCAACTTCAGACTGTACCACATCTGATAGTTAAGGGCAAATAGAAATGAAACTGCTCAGTGATACTGTTCAGTGCGTAAATGCGAAAGACGTCATATAGAAAATGTGCTATGACACTAGGCTCCTAAGCCTCCTTCTCAATTTCACTCAGTTATTTTGTGTGGATATTTTAAAAGCATGGAAGTCTATGAAACACTGGATTCAATAACGTTTAAAAGAAAAGGTAATAATTTTTCAGTGCCAATAGTTTCTCTAAGGTTGCATCTAGAAGCAGAACTGCTGCAAAATACCGTCCCCACTTCCATTTATCTAATTCCCTTCATGTCAACTTTTCAATAAGGCCAGCCAAGGCTGTCTCCAGCTTGAAGCGGGTTTGAAACTGATCTACACAATTCTGTTTCATCTAAAGGGTAAATAATTGATCCTTCTCTGCACACTTGTTCATTACAGTTAGCATGAAACCTTAAAAAATTATGGACACATTCATTCTCCAACTGATGAACTGAACAAACTAATGTTCTGGGCAAAGGGTATCTGATATTGTTAAGGATATCACATCTCTACTATCAGTCCTATTGGTTTATTTTGAAGTTATCTGGTTAATTTTTTTAAAAAGAATTCTTTAATTTTTTTTTGGACAAAGAATAGCCAACACTGTGTGCTATCACAATTTTGACAAGAGTACTAGGTTTTTAAGAGTTCTTCTGCTTTTATGTTGTCTGAAATGGTGGAGCAAGGTAGGCCACAAGCAGAAGAAGGAAAAAACGGTATTTTGGATACTCACGTGATTGTTTTCATTTCCTTCTTCTCTGCATCTGGCCGGGCACGATTCAGTACTTTGAGGAAGTCTGATGTTTTTGCCCTCATGCGCGTGTGAATATAAGCCTGGTTTTTTTTTTGAGGAAAAATGTAAAAAACAAAAAACAAAAAAATACACAGCTGAAGGGCTCTGTCACAGCACTTTAAAATTTGGAGTGCTTTGTAGGGCCCTGGGGCATGCTTTGTGATAATAGTATAATGTACTTTTTTGTTTTTTGCAAAATACAGTAGAGTCTCACTTATCCAACATAAACGGGCCGGCAGAATGTTGGATAAGCGAATATGTTGGATAATAAGGAGAGATTAAGAAAAAGCCTATTAAACATCAAAATAGGTTATGTTTTTACAAATTAAGCACCCAAACATGTTATACAACAAATTTGACAGAAAAGGTAGTTTATTACACATTAATGCTATGTAGTAATTACTGTATTTACAAATTTAGCACCAAAATATCATGATGTTTTGAAAACATTGACTACAAAAATGCGTTGGATAATCCAGAATGTTGGATAAGTGAGACTCTACTGTAGTATCATTCCTGCAAACCATTAGGAATCATTAAGACCACATTAAATAAAAGGATAGGCATCAGGACTGTGAGATCTTCTTTAGAATCCCAAGATCCACAACCTGGTACACAAGACATATATTTATAGAATGAAATAATACTGAGATAACAAATATGAGTAGCAGAACTAGACTATCCCCAAAGTCCTTCTATACAAACATCTCTTGCAATCTCAAGTCTTCTTTATTTCAGCAGTATAATTTAGGATATGGGAGATAGAAATTGCTGCCATGCTTACAAAACCAAAAACTGAAAATCCTTGCCAGTCTACCTTAAATCACAAATCTACTACCTGACCACTTGTACTTTAATGTTATTGCTTCTGTACCTTGGAGCATTTGATGTGATAGTGCAGGTAGTCCCGGAATGTGTGGATCAAATTGATGGTGTTGTCCCTGGCGGCAGCATTGGTATGGCGAGGGAACAGCACTGCAAAGAGAACATATCAGAAAATGCTTCTGTAGGTTACATATATTTCTATTTGTGGGTCAACATCCATATACAAGATCAGCAGCCTTTGCAGCATTCAGTTATGGCCATTTGTTCAGAAATAATATAATGGAGTTTCTCTCTGTACTGTACACCAGAGCTAAACCCATCTGAATGTGATGCCTTGAGGGCACTGTCCATAGAAGTATAGTCTCCTTATAGGTCTATTGTAGATACTGTCCATCACAAGAGCTGCCATATTGGACCAAACTTAAGGCACAAGTAGTCTAGTATTTCTCTCCCGTAGTGGCTAAACAGATGCCTGTGCAAACTCCATAAACAGAATACCATCGTCACAGCAGCCTTTCACTTGTGCTGGTGAGCAACTGACATTGAGAGCCATGCTGCCTGCAATATTGGAGATGGGACATAACCATCATAATTAGTAACTGACAGTTATCCCCCATGAATTAGTCTAACTCTCTTAAGGGTGTCCAAATTGGTGGTTATTACCACATCTTGTGGTAGTACATTTAAACTGTGGGTTTTCCTAAGTACTTTTCTTTATCTGACTCAAATCTCTCTCTTGCTATTTGCCGTCCTTACTTCCTGGCTGCTGCTAAAAGAGTAAAGTATGCACAACTCTATGAAGAGTCTTTTCTGAACTACCCCATTTTTCTCAGGCAGCAAGATAAACAAAACCGTATTTCCAGAGACAAAGTAGTCTCCTATACATATCTATTATGTAATATTTTGTAATCTAGGGCCAGAATCTAAGAAAGACTCTTCACAAAGATCTATTTACAAAGATGGCATTTAGTACGTATTTTCTCGAATCCAAATACTTTATTGAAATGTCTCTTCATTAGAAGGCTCCGCATTTCTTTTCTCAGTCACCAAAAATTCATCACAAGCAACTCTTGGCAAAGGCACCTCAATAAAACGATCTGTTAAAGGAGCACCTGGAAGAATATCATTGTCAGGATGGTTTTTTTTTTATCCTACTGTCGAAGTGGAAACGGAGTTGGACTTCTTAGGATTCTATATCTGAATGATGCCCATGACAAGGCTCTCAGGAACACAGGAGCCTGTCTTGGCAAAAATTTCCTTAATGTTTTCAAGAATTAGAGGTTTGCAGGTTTTGGCTTGGTGATAAGCTATGATGAGTTAAAGTTGGATTTGGAAATGGATCTAGATTTTAATGTGGTGCAGTATGCATTTTACAGAACTATGTCAATTGTCTTGGTAAGTAAAAGAGGGAAACACTAAATGCCTATTTTAGTCAGCATATGTTCTTCAGCAATAAATACATTTTGACTTTGTTAGGCTAAATTCACTAATTTATGACATAGTAAAACAAGTGTTCACATTAGAACGTATTTTATCCACAAGTATTTAATCTCTTTCTTCAGGACCAAATAACTTATTTTCTGTACAGACAACTGGCACAGCTTCTAATGATACATTACAATTATTTCAAAAGAGCTCTGCAGCCTATTTGCATCTTAAGAGGTAAATTGTCATATTTTCATATCATTTGGGAAAATGTGATGGATGCAGACAAAACAGCAGGCACATTTATCCACCCCCTCAGCACCTGAAGCCTTTGAACCAGATCTTCAAAAATAGTCAAATGCACTAGAAATCAGGATTGGAGAACCACAAAAGATCTTCAGATTTTGAGCTAATATCATATATAACCATCATATCTCCTCCAAAGGGTGCAAGAACTGAAATCATTTTTCTTTCCTTACAAGGTAGCCAAGACTTATTTGACATAATAAATCATATTCCACCTTTTACTGTTACCACTCTGAGGCTAGGCCTATGTTAACATTTATGAACATTTGAAAAATTGTCAGAAGATAGCCACATGTACAACACATTACACTAGTAGTCCAATGTGGATGTCATCAGGAAGTACTAGTGTCTAGTCTCTCTTTTTCTGGGAACCAGCAATGATCAAAGCAGTAAATTCATTCTCAGTTCTGGATAGCTTTAAAGCCACTTTCCAAGGTGCTGAACCTATTTTGGAGACCTATAGACCCTGGATAATCCCTTTAAAGTCTGTATTAAAGCCTGACGTGTATTCACTGCTGCTCTGAAAGGGGCACCACCACCTGCAACAACCAAAACTGGAACAATAGACATGGTATGCTATGTGATTCAACCATATCAGATGCTAATAGCACAACAATCTGTGAACATATTTTTAAAGGGGGATTGCAACTTTAATGCCCAGTATGAACAGGTTTAGACATTCCATATTTAAGCCACATGCCAACAGTACTACTTCTTGTCTAGACTGAATATTATCTAATCCCACATTGATTTCAGACTCCAATTTGGCATGGGATGTAGAAAAATACGATGGCTCATGTTACCAAGAATTGCTGAATGGCTCAGAAGAATGAATGATCCAGCTATATTTCTAATTCTGTTTCTCCATCAGGATAAGCAAGACCCAAGTTTTGATAGCAATACTACATACGAAACTGGATCGCAACAGATCCAATTATTTAGTGTCATCCAAGAGTGCCTAAAGTACTATGGGACATTTGTTTGGCTACAAAGCAATTATTGGAAGTTGAATTTTTTGGGTCCAGAGTTGTTTTGTAAGGAGTAATCTCACAATGAACAACTCCACTTACAGGGAGGAAACAATCAGCTCCTGGACCCAGCTGGTCCGGTCTCCTGCAAGATGTCATGAATAAAACTTGAGGGGCATGGATTGGCTTATGATCCAGACACCCCTTCTTATGTCTTTGGTACAGAATAACTTCAATTAGCAAACTAGGACAGTATTCTAGGTATTCTGCAACTACACCGAGACTTCCAACAAAACATTTTAGCAACAGTCACCCACCAGGGCTGTTAGACAAGAGTGGGAATTGTGTAGCCGGCTACAACTGCTAGACATTTCAGTTCAACAACGTATGAACAAACACATAATTCTCACCCAGATCACAAGGAAAGGCAATTTCCATTGTCCTGTCAGCTCCTGAACTATGTGAGCAATTGGTCACATCATGAAAAGGTTGAATTTCAAGCTGAATGGTATTTATAAGAGAAAACAGCTTTCACGTTGTGATGTCTTCAAACTCTTACTTAGGTGAAAATGTTACCCACTTACCAAAGGTGATGTATCCAATGTTATCCCCTACTGCTGCATCTGTATCTTTTAGCTCCAAGGGGGGCTCCCTGTGGCTGAAGAGCACTTGGGGGGCTGTGTGGCTGGCACGGCGACCCTCCTTGAACTCCTGAGATGAAAGAGAACACATTTTTATTAGAAATCTAACAGCAGGTATTCCCTTTCTAAGCCTGTTTTCCATTCTCAGGAATGGAGGTTGCCAATGTTAGGTCTTACTTCTCCACCCACTAAAATGCTTAAAATTTTGAAGCTTCAGTCATGTCTCATCCTGGAATCAAAACATTGTGGCACTGTCAACTTCTAAGACTTCCCCTCCCTCTCCCCCATATAGATTTTTTAATATGGTGCTAAAACCAATTTGAGTATCAGAACTGTGTTACACTTGTGACTAATTACTCAAATTACCCACATTTGCCTGCAAGTCCATGAGTATGGTGAAGATAAAAAATGAATGTGAGAGATCCATTTGAAATAAGATATAGAAATTTTGACTAGGCCATGAAATATTAGCTGGGAACTGTTTTTCAAAGGGTTACATTTGCTCTTGGATTAGGTGCTTTACAGCCATATTGCTCACTACCAAGTCAATTTCTTTTATCAGTGTATACACCTGTTTCAAGGAGTGCTTGGCTGGACTAGTTAAACCAGGTATATACTTGGTGATGTAGTGTTTTGAATGTTATACTAGGATTCTGTGAGGACAATGTTCAAAACTCTGTTTGGACAGACCTTGAACAAGTCAAATTCTCTCATCCTTAAGAAATTCAATGGCAACTAACTTGAAAATTACTTGAAAGTGCCAAATGAATAAATAAATAAAGCAATGTTTAAAAGCTGAATTTTATATTAACAACCAAACTTAAAGCAATTTTTATACTATGCAGAATTAATAAACTGTAACATTCTGGAAAAATATTCATGTAGAACAGAGTTTCTCTAACTGCTCCCTCAGATGTTTTGGACATCAACTTCCACAATTCCTAACATTTGGTTAGCTGGCTGGGATTTGTGGGAAATGAAGTCCAAAACACTTGGAGGAGCAGAGTTTGAGAAACACTGATGTAGAATATAAGGATCTTTCCAATATATGATGTGACTATTTCACATCTATATCGCATCAAGTTTAAACAGGAATACTGTCCCATATGTGGGTAGTTAATAAATAAATGCACAAAATAATTTTAAATAAAGAGACAAAGAGTATGCTTCCATTAATAGTAACCTGTGATATCTATATGACAAAATGCAATTTCATTGACAGCATATTGTGACTGGTTGATGAATTTAAAAATTGGACACGCTCAACTAAGACTTATTCTTGCCTTCAAGAGTGCAGTGGAAATAAACTCCTGAAAGGAAGGGCCATTGAGTAGATGTTTTTAGGATTATGAGTGTATGTTCTGTTGCTGAATTCTTGAATCTTTAACATGGCCTCTTGATTTAACTTAGGAAAGCACACATAACAGAACTGACCATGTAATTAACAACAGTTTGATACAGAAAGAACAGTTGTATGAACCTCATGTAAAACATGCTGTATTATTAGAGGGCATGTATGCTAATGTTTCTCAACAGGAACTCCTATGGCTCTGAAGAACAGTCTTTTAGTAAATGCTTCAGAGAGCACAGTACATGCAGAAAAAAAACAGCAGGAATAATTATTGCTGCATTCTATATGCAGGTTTTCCTGCTTCTGCTTTTAGACTACTCCACCCAGTTATTTATAGTGTTTCCAGTCTAATGTTCTGCACTAACCATTTGGTTAATTCATTTTAGTATTTATTAAAGTAGAGAGTAATTGTGGTGCAGTGGTTTGAGCACTGGACTCTGGAGACCACAGACTGAATTTCTGTTTGGCCATTGAAGCCCACTAGGTGAACTTGGGCAAGGCCATCTCTTAGCCTCAGGGGAAGCTAAAGCCAAGCCCCCCTAAATAAATCCTTCTTAAAAACCTGTGATACAATCACCTTAGGGTTGTCATAAGTTAAAAATGTCTTGAAGGCACACAACAATTTACTAAGATATTTATCTAACATTGTAGCAAAAGATATAAAACAAATTATATTTGTCTCATATAGTAATGATATACAATTATTAAAAACAGAATGTGAATATATTTTCCAACCCTCTTACAGTAATTTACTGTATATGCCCATACATGTAGACTTTGTGTATAATTTGTGAGTCAGTTTTAGGGGCCAAAATTATGGATTTTGATATGATCAATAGATAAATTGATGGTAATTCTACAGAGGGGAAAGCATCAAGGCTGCCTCAGGATGCCAGCCATTCATAGCCGCCACTACCATTTTCCAACCCAGGCATTCAACAAGACCAGAGGTGGTACCATAGTAGAGAAAGTGGGTGCTTCTTTTAGATCCTTCTAGGATGGAGTAAGCTCTTCCCTTCCACCACTCTACAGAGAAGGTGATGATCTTTATTTTTATAAGAGATAAGATACACACACTGACACATGGATAAGTTGACCCAGGTTTTTTGGGTTGGTTTTTTTACTAGATTTCTACAATTATACATGCATATATAGTAGAATGGATTATATATCTGCAGGAAGAATGTTGTTATATAAAACCTAGTGACTGCATGTATTTATAATAATGTTTGCATTAGCAAGTTGAGTTTCCAAATGCATCCACAGTATCAATCTTACTGGGGGGGAAGGAGTTCTCTTGAAAGACTATAGTATTTCTGATATAAATGTGCTAGTCATAATCCATTAGAGGTCTACAGAATCTGAAGTGACATACCTGCATGAATACCTTTCCAATCACTACGTCATCGTCATCCTTAAATACCGTGCTGAAAACAACTGTGACACGGTCCTTCTTTGATTCAACATACCTAAAAAAGGAGGTGAAAAGAATACTAAAGATTTAAAATCTTCAACACAGAGAATTCTGTAGGTGCATAAGATTTTAAAAACAATGGCAATTTACCAACTATTTAATAGTCTTTATGATTCAGTTCACCAATGTAATTTATAGAGCTGATTAAAAGAACCACCAAAACTTGGAATCTTTCTGACCTCACTTACCAAAATATAAAATGGCTTGACAATTTACCATAAGCCACAAGCTTCTGTCTACAGCATGATACATACCATATCTTTTCCACGCCAAGGGTGACTGTGCACATGAAATAATAGTTATCCTTCAAAACTGGTAATAATATGGGGAGTCCTACAAATTGTGGGGCAAGCTGATATATGTGAATGATGCACTTTAAAAGCCATCTTCAGCTGTTTTATTTAGACTAGTTCATGAGTGGGAATTCTCCAGGAAACACTAGTCTAACTTTGATTTCCCGGCAACACAACTGCGTGCAAGTTGAGTTCATATATCATCATATATCCCTCCACCAAGGATTATTATAAATTATTAGGAATATTCCAACTAATATATATCTGGGAACATCTATGAGCTACTATGACTTTTACTGTGTATATGTAACAATGAGTCCAAAAGCACAACCAATGTCAAGACCTACCTATGGGCAAGTAGATATATATTTGCTGCTCACCCACCTAAACGCTGAAGAGATTGTGGGTGACAAACAATGCATCAATGAACACATAATGTTTTGGCCATTCTAAATGCCAAGGTTGGAAAACAATTTCAAGATAAGGGAGATAAAAATCTAGTTATTTCTTACATAGTCTCATCATCTCGGTAGTGAATGACTGCCCTCTTCTCTCCATCTTTTCCTTCCTCTTGGAACTTAAAATACTTCTCAAAGACCGAAGCAAAGCAGTTGCGCTTCAGCATGCCTGCTTGATGCACAATGGAGTCTTTGGCAGCAGGAAGGTTCTCCAAGTCATATAGCAAAGAAACATTGTATCCTAAAACAGATAAACAACACAGCAGTCACAACTTTCCCTTCTCTGGTCAAACTTAGAACAGTGGAGAAAGCAACACAGTATGATCAGTCTGTCATAGATTATCTCTTTCCAAGTCTTCAGTGGAAACACATTCTAATAAACTGTGGTCCATTAAGCATGCCCTTTCCCTCCACACAAGGAAATTTTTGTTCCATTCTCCCACCCTGGCAGAAACTATTTCTGCCTCTATGTTTTGTAATGAATGAGTGGGAAGCAGCACTATCACAGGTAACCATGGTTTTCCAGAGCTCCTGGGTGCCTGTCAGTCTTTTTACCCAGAACAAAGAATCTCTAACTACAGGAGTGGGGGTACATTTGGGGGTGGATTCAGAATAATAAGTTTCACTGCTCTGAAATACAGCTATGATATTCTCAGCTTCCCTGTGGAACACAGAAGGGGGCTGTGTGGTTATTTTAAAATCTAGCACAGCGACAAGGAGATCCCAACTGCAAGCTGGCTTAAAAATGCACCATAATTTTACTTTATAAAAAGCAGGGAATAATTACACTGGACTTGCAAACAGAATAAGTATCAAGGCATAAAGTATGCTAAGTCTTACCAGACTCTGGAGTTACCAAGTAGTTTCCGTACACTCTCTTCAACAACTAGGAAAGAGACAAAATTCTGTGAGCTTTAACATATATTTCCTTCTGCTCTCTTAATCACTTTTCTGTCCTTCACAAACGTGCTACTCTTAAAAACTCTTTAACTCTCTAGTAAACTAGCGGTATTTCTGATCCAGAAAGCAATTTTCAGGAATCCTGACATTCTTCTCTGCCATCTCATTATGCAAGACAAGACTGGTGACAAAATCCTGGGATTTATGTTGCATGATGAAAAATTACAGCAGGGTAGGATCATGACCGTATCTACTCATGCCCACACAGAGTGGAAAATCATAAGTGATGGTGGAACTTTAATTGAAAACATATGGAGGAAAATCTCTGTTCCTCTCATTCTTAATTGAATTATGCTGGCCAAGAAAAGTAACTGGTCAGATAGGAGGTATATTTACCATATTAGTTCTATTAAAGATTCCCTAGTCAAACAGAATGGGGGCAAAACACTGATGTTTTAAATGGCCATACAATCATTAAATGGCAGAAGTTGGACAGAGAGAAGGGAAGTCATTCTGAAAAGAAGGATGAGAGTGTAAGAGTTGAAATACTGTAAAATGCACACTGGTAAAGCAGCAGCAGGACTCTCCAGACATTAATCACTTCACACTAATCACCATATGATACCATATGCTTGATGTGACTTTTTCTACCTTTAATTTATCTGCTTTGAAAGCCAGAAAAGATGTAACTAGACATTACTTGCTAAAGAGCTCTTTAAAAACCAATGGTCACATTGTTTATGAGACAGATTCTTGAACAGAGTTACTGGGTGGAAAACAGCTTTCTTTCATCCACTCTTTGGTCTTCTGTTTGAAATCATGTTCCCTTTTTACCTCAACCCAAAGGATTCTAAATTTGTCAACCAAATTAAACTGCACCCTACCTTAGGTATGTGGGAGAAAATTTGGAGCAAATAGATGGGCAAATGCTAGTGCCTTTTTTGACACGCAAGCTTCCATTCAGATAAAAAAAAACAAACGACCAAATGATTGTCCCCTCTTTGCCATCCTAAGACTGGGAAAGTAGCCATTGTGTTCCTTTGCTCTGCTGGGCATTTTTAAGGCTCTTCTCAGATGGTCCTTATAAGTGGCTCCAGCAATTTCATGAAATGTTTTCTATATAGCCTCATACTGGTTGCAGCATCTGTTCTTCCTAAGCAATGTAGCATGAACTCTCTCAAGTTACGCAACATCTGAAAACCATTTCAGGAACTGAGTCACACTTTCTGCTGAGAGATTCAACCACAAGGCATAGTTAAGGACTGCTTTTTCTACCATAAATGGCTCTTCGGAAAATATCTATGGCTCAACATGAACCAAACTTGCTACTTCACACATCAGCTGCAGACACTGAATGAGCCCTTGTATGCTACAAGCAGAATTAGTACTAAGAGTGGGTGGGGAAACTTTGAAAGCCCTGTTAGAGCAGGAATAGCACTTTGAGCTTCTGCAAACGTCCTCCCAAAAATACCTCCAATCTTTTAGAAGCACAGCCCAAACCAAGTAATAATGTCTACATGAGCAGTAGAGACTACTTTCAGCTACCTCTAATTTGTATTTTTACTAACAGGCAGGGTTTAGAAAAATACTAGAGGTTCATTAACTGAAAGAGAGGTGCCACTGGAGGTAGAAATTCATTGTTACTTCAGAACTTTAATTTTTCTTCATTTAGTACTATGGAAACACCTTACTATCATATCACAAGCAAATAATCATGGTTATAGCATAGTGAAACCAGTAGTCAACACTACAGCCTAAGCAGTCTCCAAAAGACTTAACATTTATATTAGCTATTAGAAGGATGAAATCAATGCCTATCTCCAGGAAAGAATCTGCCATCTGAACGTGATCACAGAATAAAAAGGAAGATAGTAACATGAAATCTAGCACCCCCTTTCTGACTGATTTATATTTTAACATGAGCTTTCATGGATAGGAATTAACATCCTTAGATGTGCTGATAGGGTGATATCAGTGTATCTGAGGAAGTAGATTAATAACCATATAAATTCATTCTCGAATATAAATCAACTAGTCTGAAAGATCTGGCTAGATCCCCTCCCCCTCTCCCCTTTTATGCTGCAACAGACTAACATGGCTCTTTCTTTCAGGGTGTGAAAGATCTGAATATCTGAGCAAGTCAGTAAGAACGAGAATTATAGCTAACTTTCACAAATTAGGGCTATCTAAATCAAAGACAAAATTCCAGATTATGTCTGAACTGCACTGCTTAGTAGTAGTGGTTAATAGGTGAACTAACAATGCCTACTTTTATTACCTTTAATTAAAAGCAATCAAGTTCCAAATTCTACCATAATCCATGTTCTACTGGGTTCACTATTTAGTTAATAAAGTCCATCACCTGTTCAGAAAAACAAGTAGTAGATTTTGCAAAACATCTGGTCTGGCTGCACTAGTTTGAACTGTTAAAGCACCAATTCAGTGTCTTGAAATGTTTTATACAGCAAGCTTGTGCCAAAAGCGATATGTTGGGAATGGAAGTGATAAAGTTCGTAAGAGATTTCAAAGGCACTTGGAAGCAGTAAAAATCCCTGCTTCCTCAGTGTTATCATTCAAAGCCCAATGATAACACCCTGACAATAACAAATGAAAGCTCTCTTCTCCATCCTGTCACCGCCCTGGTCTTGGAGGAAGGGAAGAAGAGGCAGATACAGCTCTACCATGCCCAGGCCCAGAAAATGATGAAATAGCCACTTCAACTGCCACTGCTCTGGCCTTGGAAGGAGAGAAGACCAAGACACAGCTCCATCTAGCTTAGATCTGTAAGTAGATGAAAGATTTCCTTTCATCCCAACTGCCACTGTACTGGCTGCACAGGGTAAGGAGAGGCAGCCTTTGCTTAATCCCTTCTAAGTCTGCTATTTTCTTTTCCTTTAGTGCCATGTCTTACTCAGATTTTACATCTCTGGGTATGGAACTGTTTGTTTGTTCTTTGACTGGTGAAGTGCCATGTACAGTGCGGGTGCTAAATAAATAAATACATGATAATGATAATATCATAAAATATCAAGTCAATTTTATTATAAAAATGACCATAGAGTTTTTTTATGTTACAGGATTATAAAATGCAACCACATAAGGTTACTTAAGGCATATGCATTTGAATAACACAATCAAGATATTCATACTTACCTCATCAGCACCATGTTCCTGGAGCTCTTTGTAGAATTTTAGAGAAATACTGACCATAACCTTTGTTTTGTCACCATTAGGATTGGAAATATGGTAAAGGACTCCATCAAAATCTAGGAGAAAAGGGTTTGAGAGATGCATGGTGCTTGCATTACTTTCAACTTTATTCTATTTTTGAAGACAAAGCATTCGAAAATGGGGTACTAGCAACACAAAAGTTTTGTGGTGCTTGTGTATACTGCTACTAAAGATACCAGAAACAGCAGACCAGACGACAGATATCAAAGAAGAAAACATTTCTCAAGTTACAACTGACACAGATGGACTAAGATTTGCTTCTTAGTTTATCATTTCACAGTTTCTTTCATTGATCTGCAATTTTCTTTGAAAAGTCTGGATAAAAAATTACAATACAATATATCTACATATACCCCAAAATATGGATTATAGATTGATATGTATATATTTGTATGTTATTTTTGATAATGGACATTTTAAACAGCCTTGGAAGCCACACTTTTTCCAACCTTGCCACAACAGAACAAGATGCCGTCAGTAATATATCAACTCCAACAGGATGGGTAATGGACACCTCACTATTAGACATTGAAACTTCAGAAATAGAGCTCATTTTATACAGGTGAACTGAGCCAATGTGAACACAGAAAAGAGATGGGCCTGCGGATGGAAATGACCCACAAAATCTTTTTATTTCACTTAAAATTATTCCTTTCCCCAGCAATTTGAGAGAATGGGACTTACCTGCAAATGTTACTTCTACAGCCTCAGGTTTGTTTCTGGAGGACAGAAAAAGAACAGCAGTTAGAATTTAAATAAAGTTCACAGGAGCTGGAGACACAATGAATCAGACATTTTATTTTATTTAAGATATTTTCACCCCACCTTTCTCTACGGCAGGTCCCAAAGCATTTCCCAGCACATAAAACACACAATATCAACAATAAAACATAAAATGCAAAAGTTAAAACATACTAAAGTACATATATGACAAAACAACTTCCACCTTCCCCATATCATACTTTTAGCATATCCAAATGTATTAAGAGAATGCAACACACTGGTAATGTTGTTGGATAACATACAAAAAAATCTTACCAGCCTCTGATACCCAAGTGACTATGGTTATTTTTCACCTTGGCCCACAGATTTTCAAAACCCATTTACTTTCAGAATAGAAAAATACAGCTCTTTCATATGCTATAGGCTAATAATGTGCATTTCTGATACTTTGCTGAACAGGAAGATGCAACTGTAAAAGGAGCATGAGAGAAGTCAAACCTCTTATCTACAATGCTACATAATAATTGTCACTTCAATTGTTTCAGGAACCTTGGCATGATAACCATTACTGAAGAATACTAACAATTGCAATCCAGGCTTTTGATTGCCATGCTTTAATTATTATGTTATGCATGAGTAAACAGGAGAACCAGAATCTTAACTTCATTATTTTTTATAAATATTATTAAGTGGAAAAATATCTGTGAAGTTTCTTAAGCTACATTAATGAGTGCCACAAAATAAGGACAATAATCCTTACAATTTTTCTTGCCCACCCCTTCCCTTTTGGTTTGGATAATATCCTCTTCGTTTGAGCCAACAGCAGAACAATAAGCAAAACTTAACTGACCAGTTTAAAATCTTGCAGAAAATTCTAAATATGTATCAAGGGCATGAAAAAGAAAACACAGTTACTATATTGGAAATAATTTCTAGTCACCAAGAGATGACTCTTTGCACTCTTTGCCAACCACGTGAATCTTGGGAGAATAAAATACAACTACATCACAAATTAAGATCTCAATTTTAGCTTTGTATTCTGAATATAGAACAATTCCCACATGCTTACAAACTAATCTCAGCCTGCAGAAGAGAAGGCTGAGAGGAGACATGATAGCCATGTACAAATACGTGAGGGGAAGTCATAGGCAGGAGGGAGCAAGCTTGTTTTCTGCTGCCCTGCAGACTAGGACACGGAACAATGGCTTCAAACTACAGGAAAGGAGATTCCACCTGAACATCAGGAAGAACTTCCTCACTGTGAGAGCTGTTCGACAGTGGAACTCTCTCCCCGGGGCCGTGGTGGAGGCTCCTTCCTTGGAGGCTTTTAAGCAGAGGCTGGATGGCCATCTGTCGGGGGTGCTTTGAATGCGATTTCCTGCTTCTTAGCAGGGGGTTGGACTAGATGGCCCATGTGGTCTCTTCCAACTCTACTATTCTATGATTCTATGATTCTAATCTCTGTTTACTGCTTATCGATGAAGAGCAGAAGATGAATTCCATTTGGAATCATGTATCATCACCACAGAGCTAAATCTGACTGGTAGTCTGAGATTGGGGTAAAAAAGGCAGCTTACTAGTTGTCTTCTACTCATTTTGAAGGCAGGCAGGCTCTCACCCACGCATTAGATTAGTTCTCAGTTCTCACCAAAATCACTCCTAGTGCACAGATTATGTGAACATTAAATGCACCCATGCAGACAATTAAACCAAGAATCATCAGCTCAAAGTATTCTAGAATTCTTTTTTGAAACAAGGTCAGATTTTATGATAACATGGAAACCAAAAGGCAAATTCGTTTACCCAATGTATGATTAACTCAAATGGTATTTAAAGACTAACAGAAAAGAATCAAAGAGGTGAAGCAATGGGAAATTTAAGAACACCGGCATAAGACAAGCAGTGGTGGTAAGTAGCCCCCTTCACCCGCAGTGGAAGATCCACTCAAATCTCTTTGTTTCAGTTACCTGAAAAGATACAACTTAAACCTCTGATGGGCAATTTTAAGCATGTCAGTTTCCTTCTCTACTGTGTCCCAGTTCCTGGTTTGTGGGGATGTATATGCCTTCACACTGCTTATTAATTTATAGCAACTTCACAAATTCTAACAGAGTTTTCTTAGAGGTGGGTTTGTCATTGCCTCCCTCTGAAATATAGCTAACAGTGCCAGGTAGTCATTGACAGACTCCCAACCAAGTACTAACCAGGGTTGACAATGCTTAGCTTCCAAGATCAGTTGGGATCTGGTGCCTCCAGAGTATTTGGGCTCTTTCCCATTTTTTATCCTATGCTCTATGAGCTCAAAGAGGCAGAGAAGGGTATCATAACAGGATGTGAGGATTCTCCGTCTGTCACTCATATAATCCTCCGGCTTCTCCTCAAAGCCGTTTCAACTAGTATGGGATGGGAACAGAGGGCAAGGAGAGGGGTTTTCCTGTTTGCTCACATTTTCTCCTTGCTCTTCTGGGCAGGTTTTCAGATAAGATATACAAGAAGGAACACATAAACATGAAGAAATGCATTACTTCATGTCTTCTGCTTCTCATTAATAATTTTATAACAGAGGTCTGGAAGGCTATGGACTTTTGAGGGGATAGTGTTCAACACACTGGACACTGAACTTCATTAATATATTTTGAAAGGAACATGGCAGAACTGTTTGGTACTTTCAGCACAAAATGAAATTTCAAGGCCAGAAGAGGCCTCAACGGAAAAAGCATTCCTCAGAGATTTTAGTGCTACCACCGTACAACAGAGTGCCATATATACCAATGTATAAATCAAGAGCAGGTTCTGGAACCATATTTATGGATTTTGTGGATAAATTAAGGGTCATTCCATGTGGATGGGGAAGCCCCTTACTGGCATTTTCCCAACCAGGCGTTGGGTAAGGCCTTTCAGCATTCTGCTCAGAGGA